>NC_087487.1:8187500-8812500 GCF_036417665.1 Passer domesticus | reverse complement strand
ATTGGATTAGAAAAATAGCAGTTGACTGATGTTGTGGTAGACAGTAATGTTTGAAGATGGTGTAGGCTGACAAGGCCATACAAGTGGTGTATGCAGTCATGGTGTTTTTCTAGCATCCTTACTGAAAGGTTTAATAGGATTGCATAGTTACTCCTGACTAATTATATAGTTAACATCATAAGTTTTGAAATCTGTCAGTGGTTTGTGGTCTTTTCTTAAGGGTTTGAAACCCTTTAATTCTACTTAATTCTCTGGTGTGAATCATTGCTTATTTCAGAATTGAGTCTTCATTCATTCACTGAGTTTGTGTATATGATTGTGAGGTCTAGTTGGTGAAAATGTTGTTTGGGGTATTTGCATTTTCTCTTCCTGTGCCAGATAGCTTTACCTGACAATGCTGGTGCCTCCCTTTTTTTCTTGAAGTAATGGAGAGTTTGTGGCTTTACAGTGTGCTGCACTGTGTATGAGGGACTTCCTTCACAGAGTGTTTTTTGTTTTATTTTGTAGCTGAGCTCCCTTTGTGTCGAGAGATAACTGTGGCACTCTGCTGACACAGAATGGGAGTTGGTGACTGAACCTGTAGGAGTAACCAAGTGCAGGACCATGCAGTGTTTTGATTTCAGAAGGTTGTAGAAGGCAGAGGCACCCATAGTAGCAGTGCCTTGGTGGTACCCCTGCTGCTGCCAAGTACCTGCTCATGTTGTGTCCAGCTGTGCCTGGCTTCTGCTGCTCTCCTGACACTTCTGCCAGTCTGTGCTGGAGGCAGACTGGTGGTTAAGTGTCATTGAGTTCAGTATGTTTGGGGCTCCCAGGTGATTGGGGAATCCTTGAATCCTCTGCCCAGCTCCATCAGGGAGTGAGCTGGGCAAGGAGGATGTGCTCTAACACTGCATTTCTGTTGCCTGCTAGTGCTTCTTTCACATAGATGGCTCTCTATGTGCTTACGTCTACATGCACACATAAAATATTTGCTTGGGTAGATAAAATCTGTGAGAATCTTGCAGAGAAACAGAAGGGTCCAGCTGTAATGCAGAGCTTGGTTAGGAAAGATCAAATGTCATTTCCTTTATGTAATAAAGTATTACTAAATAGTCTGTCTGCATGTTGCAATGAGTCATACCAATGTAGTAAAATTTCCTGTATCTCATAAAAAAAAATTGCTATTTACTAACTCCTGTCATTTATTTTAGTGCTATAGGAGAAGAGAAAATAATATAAAAAATTCAATGTCAATTACTTTCATTAAAACTAAACATTCATTAACACAAATGTTTAGTATCCAAATTGATGCTCTGCTGAGTGGGCAGGAGGCAAGAAGGTCAAGCTCATGTTGTAGTAGGTGAGGGATAACCTTTTCTTTTCCCCTCATGAAAGTATTATGGTTCAAATTTGACTTGCTGCCACATTTGTTGCCATTTTGCACAAAAATGGCAAATGTAAATAATTTAATATTTTAAATCAAGAAATTATTATATTGATCTAGACATAGAACTTGGAAAATCTTACTTGATTCTCCTGTTAATTTAGGAGAAATGTGACAAATGTAGCCTTCAGTTCCAGAGGTTTTGGGAGGAGAGAGGGGGATAGGAGCTGCAGCTGGTTTTTTTGGTGCCATTTTTTGGGTCAGAATTTGCTAAAATATTTCTGTGTCCCTGGCTGGTCTTGTTGCTCTAACTTGTTCCAATTATTCATTTCATGGAGCAAGAAGAGGGAAAGTCTACCCTTCTCTTTCCTTTTTCTGTTTTAGTAGAACTGATGTCCTGCCTGGTGATTTGGTCTGCAGATTTATCAAAGAAGCTTACCCTAGGTTAATTTTAAATATCCTGTCTTGCTACTGATTCTGATAACCTTGTTTTCCTACTAGAATGTGAAGGGAAAGACTCTCTTCCAGATGCCCCAAGTACCTAATTTTGGGGTAACATGTTATTAAAATAGTGTTGCTACTCTTTCAGTGATAGATGATGTAATTTCTTCAGGTCTTTGGAACCTCTTCTGTTTTTTTCTATGCCATGTGGAAGATCTGAAACAATGTAATGTCCTGCTGTGGTGAAATGAACAATGTTAAAGAAATGTAAAGTTTAATCCCTAAATTATACTGTATTCAATTTTCTCAGGGCCTTGATTTTGTTTCTAAAAGCATCCTTAAAAACTTACTTTGTTTTAAAAAACGATTTAATAATTTAGGTCACATTCTGTTCCAATTAAGTGTTGAACCATACAGTAAACCATTGTTCAAGGGATTCATGAGACCAATGTGGTAATTGCAACAGAACTAGCTTTGTCTCAATGTGTGTATGTAATATGTCATAAAGATTTTACAGGGTATACTGCAAGGAGAGGGGGCTCTCATCCAAACAGGAAAGCAAGGCTTCAGCACTGAAGGCTGTTGCCCTCAAGTGTGTTCCACTCATCTGACTGAGTCTGACCAATGCTCCTCCTCCTTCTCTCTTCTCTTGGAACAGCAGAAGACAATTATTGCTGCTGAGATAAAGACATATCTGAGACAGTAATGTACTTTGTGCTGTATAGTGCAAGGCATTAGCAAAGTGTTGTGTAAACTAGGCTTTGCATTTCTAGCCTTTGCACTCTTCTCATTGTGGCTGTCTCTTCCCTTTGCATTCCTGCCGGGGTGTGTTTGTTCTGTCTACATTTACAGTTCATGTAACTTCTGCTTTGGGGTTGGTTTGGTTTGGTTTTCCCCTTCTCTGTCACCCAGAAAACAGAGTGAAACTGTAGCCATCTGGCTAAAGCGCTTTCATTGGCACCCTGCTCAGTTGCTGCTCCAGATCACCATTGCCTTCTGCTGCAGCAGGATTTGGGATGCTGTGTTATCTGTTTGGCATTGAATCACTTTAAAGTCTTTAAAGGAAGTGTGTTACATGTTGTGAAGTTAAACTAATATCCTGTAGGAGCTTTGCAGAAACAGCTTGTCAAAATGATATTCTCCATACAAGAGCACTGGAACAAAATAACATGTGATACTCCAGCCTTAATGTAAAACAGTTTTCTAATTTACTGCTATGTGGTCTGTAATCAGATCAGATAGCAGATAACAGCTCTGCTTCTGCACTAAGACATTGAGGAACTCACTTGTAAGTTGAATTAAAAACATTAGTGTTTAATTGTGCTTACAAGGGAATTGATAAACTTAAGTCTGTTACATGGACACTGGAGATTGATGAAGTGTGGATTATATACATTTCTGAACTAAGGAAAGTGTAAGGAACATAAGATGTAAGGATGTAAGGAGTACATCAGATGTTGCTCACTTCTTCTTGAACTCAGTGATGAGAAAAGCTTGTATTCAGTTGTTCTCAGGTAGCACTTGATTTTTTTTTTCCCAAATGGAGTACCCCAAAAGTGGAATTTAGACTTCCTTCTGCTGTGCAAGGTGTGGCTGCCACTGTAGCCACCCCACTGTTATTGTGGGGTGTGTGAGAGTAGTACCAGCAATGGCCCCACTGAACAGACCTGATTTCTGCAAGGTACTGAGTCCCACCTTAAATACTGTGAATCTGTGTGGGAAATGTCCAGGGCACTTCCATAAACACCATCCAGTGTTCCTGCCTTCAGAGCAATCCAGCTGGGGGAACTTGGAACTGAAAGTTCCTTCTGTAGCAGAGGAGGTCTGTGACTTAATCCTGGCTGTGCATCATCTAGCATGTAGCTGAAAGGCATGGAACACCTGCCTGTATAATTATTACAAAAATGATGTGAACATCCCTGAAATTTGCCTCTTCACGTTGTATTGCTTCATCTTTGCATTATCCTGGCTGGCTGTAAAGGAGCCGTCATGTTCCTTCATGTAATCAAATCCCTGCTATTTGGAAATGTTCCACTTGAGGGCCAGGCAAGCTGCACATCTCATGGGCTGCACAGATGTGTAGTGGTTTTTGGTTTTATTTAAAGCTTGCATTAGGAGGGGGGAAGGGACTTGCTGAACTGTATTGGCAGCAGGCCTTGAGTGAGATCATTGTCCCCAGAGACACAGGGGTCTTACCCTTCTGGAAGAAAATTCATTGCTAGAAGTGGGGAGTGGGGAAGGATCTACTTTTGTATGTGCATTGTAAACCTCTGATTTTTGTTCTAGGGTGAGACGAAGCCAATGAATGAGAAATTATGTACACAAGGGTGTGACTTGTTTTATAGCAAAAACTGCTCCTGACCCAGCTCATGTGACTGGAGTTGGCTGCAGTGAACATTTCTGGAGGGCAGTGGCTTTTAACATTTTTACTTTATTAAAGACTGATTATACTTCTCACTTTCTTTAGGTTTTCTAAAGAGTCAGGCACGTATGCATAAGTTTAATATTACTCTTAGGAAGAAAATATTTGAACCAGACGTTTCTAACCTATGAATGTAAGAATTGCTGAAAAGCAACATCAGGAAAAGTAGTTCATTTTTTGTGAGCACTGTGGGATGAACCAGACAGAAGGCTGAATTAGGTTAAAATACATTTTGCTAAGTTGCTTTTAATTGAGATTAATTTATTTTTCCTGGTCTCTTCCTGCTGCACTGATGCTGCAAATAGGATGGCTGAACTAAGGCTCAGGTGCTCAAATCCCACTGTCCTCCTTCCTTGTACTCCAAAATCCTCACCTTTTTACTAGCCCGTATTACTGAGGGAAAATAACACAAACGTAGCTGCTGAAAGGCTTTAGATCATGTGTATGCTGCTCAGACTGTTTCATGGATTGATAAAAAAAGCTTGTCAAACATTCTCTTCTGTAAACTACAGTTTAAGTTAATCTCTCCCCAGTAGGTGATGCTGGCAAAATAAAATGATAGAAATGTATTGCATCATTTATAGCAAAACAACCTGAAACAATTGCTACATAAGCCTTCAATTTATGAAGAAGAACTGTGTAATTTCTGAGGGTTTTCTTTTAATCCTGAATCAATTTATGAAGGTTTTCTTTTAATCCTGAATCACCAACAGTTTCTTTTGCACTGTCCATCAAAGCTGAGGTAATGCATGTCAGCTGCACTTAACTACTGTTTGGAATGGGTGCAGTTATGTAAGGAGGTTTGTTTTCTGCTTCTAAATATGGATAATGACCATTTATACAAGTTTCCAAAGAGATAGCAACCCAGGAACAAAGATACTGTGTTGCTAGCAACAGCTCTTGGTCATCAGACTGTGTTGTCAGAGAAAACCTGATGTGCTTCTCTGTAATCTGTGCTAGTGGGCGTGCATTAACTTCCTTTAAAAGGAAAATGACCACAAGCCACTGTAATCTAGAGAAGATATGGAATACATGATTTTGAGTTTAGTGATGCTAAACTCCACCTACTATCACTGTAACTGGGACATTGGGACAATGATGATTCCTCTATGGAAATACTTTTTATAGCTATGGATATGGCAGAGGGTGGGCTCCTGAATTAGGACTGAGGCTTCATAGGATGGTTATCAACACCACTTTCTACTCCAGGAAATAACAAAAAGAAGCTGGAACTCCTTTTCCATTGCTCTTTCTGCAGATAGCTCAGGCAACCTGGAAAGTTTGAAAAACTTGAACCTTAAACAGCTGTTAAGATTTGATTCACAGTTGTGTAGTTGGGAATGATTTCTCTCAAATGGATCAGTACAAGAGCTTTTGATTGCCCTGTTAATTTGTCCTGAACCTAAGCACCCCTTGCCTGTCCTGGCTCTTACCCAGTGGAAGACTTCTTTGTTCTGAAGGACCAGTTCTAAACCATTCACAGCTGAACTGGTAGAAAGACTTTCTCATGTTCTGATTTCCTACCCTAACTTCCAGCTAAAGGTGTATGCAGGAATTATGATAACTACACAGACCTCTACCTAATTCATGTATTCTAAAATAATTTTCCCATTACCTGCCTGTAATAACTTAAAGATTGGTGTAGAATGTTACTGCACCAACCTTTAAGTTGGTTGGTGCAAATATTACTCCTGGTTCTTTTGCCATTGAATCGTCGATGACCTTTCTAAGTATCATTTTAGAAAACAGTGTCACTGGCAGAGAAATTTGTTACCATGTTTTGTGCTGTTCACAAACCATGGTTTTCTCACTCAGCTTTGGTTTTTTGCTTCAGAACTGAGGTTAACATCTGAAATCAGAAATATTTTGTATGGTGTGAAGACTGCAGTAAATAGTCAGGTGTGTGATTCCAGTGATATTCTGTGATAGTCTGTCTTTGACACATTCCCATTACAGTTCTGCCTGGGTCCCTTTTTCCCTTGAGAGGAAACTCGGCATTCTCTAGTGATACTAAATCTTTCTTACTAAGTCTTTCTAGAATGTTCAAAATGCATAATGCAGGTCTTTATGTTACTTTCTAATCCTTTGGAGAAGCAAATAAGGTTGGAATAATGATCCAGATTCCTGAAAATTTATTCTTGTTTATACTCTTTCCTCATCTCTGATTTGCAACAGCAGAAGAGCCCTTTATGTTGTCTGTGGTTCTCCTAGTATTCACTAAATGTAATGTTCTTTAAATACATAGTATTTGAAACATAAGTAGCAATATAATACAAAGTAACATCAGACTTTCCATTTTGTTTACTCCAGGGAAAATATTTATCCCCAAGCAAAAGCCTGTACAGTCTTTCACAGAAGAAAAATTCTCTCTTGATCCAGAACTGGAGGAAGCCTTGACCAGTGCCACAGACACAGAATTGGGTGACCTCGCAGGTGAGGGTTTTTGAAGGATGGATGGGCTGGTACATTTAGAAAAGAAAGATCTATAATTAATGTGGTGGTGTATTGATCTGACTACAGGATGTTGTAGCTGTGAAAGAAGCCACATTATGTTGTTTGCCAGTTTGCTTGAAGTGTTTTACTTTGTTGATTTGTGATAATTTGTGAGGATGTTAATTATTTTGGCCTGCAAAAATACCTGATTTTTCAGACTCAAAACCTTTACATATATTTCTCAGACTGGCTGGTTTTTGATGTGTATGTAACTGCTTTTTCTTGAGTATAACAATGGGTTTGTATGTGCCTGTATTCCTAAAGCTTCATTTTTGTGGTTGAGCTGCGCTTTTTAATGTCGGTGCTGGAACCTCATGAGGTCAGAACTTTCTGAGATATGAAAGTTAACTAAAATGTCTAAAATTAATTATTTTTTCTACTTTTTTCAAATAATTAAGATATTGAATGGCTTTTTGTACTGATAAGTATTGTATAAACATCAGGTTTTGTTATTTAAAGGAACCCTGCATCTGATCTGAATTAGTCAGGAAGAGTAAAAACTGGTTTTTGCTTTAATTTTTCAGCAATACTGGGAATGTCCAACTTGATAACAAACAATCAGTTCTGTGATGTAGTAGGAAGCAGTAATGGGATTGACAAAGACAACTTCTCAAGTAAGTGTGTACACAAGTGCTAGAAAAATCAATTCTCTGTACTGCATGCAGTTAGTATAGCATTCACCAAAAGTTTTTTAGACTCTTCAGTCTTAGTGTGGAAATGTGCATGCCTATATTTGCTAATTGAGTTCTGGCAAGAGTGGAATTGAAATATATATACACTAAAGTGTCCTCTGCATTTAAGTCATTTTTTGGTGACAAAAGAGGCATAAGCATGCATTGTGTGTGTTGGTTCTTAGGTTTTGTATTTCTGTTTGTAATTCAACTCCTATGTGCTTTCTGGAAAAAAAAAAAAAGCAGAAAGGCTGTGATGACTTGGGAAATTCTAGAGAATTGAACTTTATGAAAATATGGTCAGGAGAGGATGGTATGCTTTTTTGGTGGGGGAGAGATGTAAGTACTGATGAAATGATCTTTAAATACAGTAAATATTTGGAATGTGTATAATTTATTCACAATGAGTGTGTGCAACCTGTTTGATTACATTTAAATGCCTTACTTTTCAGATATAGTAAAAGGTGAAAAAATGTTGCCTGTTTTTGATGAACCACCAAATCCCACAAACGTGGAGGAGACACTGCAAAGGATTAAAGATAATGATTCTCGTCTTGTTGAAGTTAATCTAAATAACATTAAGGTAATTACCTGAAGGCTGCAGTAAATATGCTGCTTTTTCTCAGTAGAAGACACTTCTAGCTGCAAAACTCTCTAAGAGAGCATGATAGGCTTATTCTAAGTACAGCAATCTTTCTGCTGAATGTTGTAGTGTGTATAAGCTCAGAACCTGCAGCTAAACCAATAAGCCATCTTGGTTTCTTTTGCCAAATGTGTATTTAAAAAGTCTTAGACTTTCTCAGTGCCAGCCCAGATTTCTGTCGCTGCTAAGCTGGCAGCAGTTCCAGCAGCTCATTATCGTGGAGTTAACTACTGTGTTGAATCCTTTGTCCTTGATGTAGCAATGTGCTCTCAGTTTCTATTGCAAGCAAAGCGATATTTGTGCCTTTCATCCTTCTGATCCTTGTACAAAAGGGCTGGTGGAAGTTAGGGCAGATTCTGCTTCTAAGTGTAACAGTTGTGTTTTTACACATGACAAGCTTTTGTATATTTGCTTGAAAGAAACCAGAACTGCAGCACCCCTGACTTGCAGTGCAGACACCAGAGACAGCCTTGCCAGCAACCAGAGCTGCTTGTTCCCCTTACTAAGGGGGGAAATAAAATCCATGGTTTAAGAACACTGTGTAGCAGGTACATGCTAGCCAAAATAACTGCCTAAAAAGGCAACAGATCAAAGTTTCTGATACAATGAACTGAGACATTTGCTACCCTAATTAATTCTTTACAATTATTCCTTTTAAGCTTGGTTGCTACTGTTCTGTAGAAATGATTGCCTTATAGAATTGGTGACTCTTACAGCCATTGCATCTTAGGGTAGGTCTTCACTGTGAGACTGCTGGAGACCAGTGGTAGTAAATATTGTTGGGCATTTTGCTGTAAAGGGAATAAGATAGTGGCAGAATTTGGGGGGAGGGGATAAACTTGTGTATCTCAAGAGAGTGAAATGCTATTTTTAATTCAAGAACATACCAATTCCAACGCTGAAAGAATTTGCAAAAGCCTTAGAAACCAACACACATGTGAAGAATTTCAGCCTGGCAGCCACCCGAAGCAATGATCCTGTTGCTGTTGTAAGTACTCATGAAACCAGCTTTGAGTGGGGTGCAAGGGAAGTTAGGATGAAAAGGCAATGGTAAGGGATTGAATTCAATCCAGTTTAAATGCTCAGGGATGAAAATGTTTCCATTCTGCTACACTGTAAATTATGTTTTCTTTAACAAACCTTTGTTGTATCTAAGTTGGTAAATGATTACTAGTAACTTAATATGCAGCAATGCTTCAGATGTGTGAGGGAGAATTCTTTTTTCCAGTCCCTTTCCCTGATTTTTCATTTTGCTAACCTACTTCCTTTTTTTCTTTCTTTCCTAATTGTTTAGTTCCTGCTGTTCATTCCAGTAGCCAATAGTTCATTCAGAATTAATTTGCAAGAAGCACATTTGAGGACTTAAAAACACCCGTAATATTTTTCAACTAACTAGAGTTTTAGTTGAAGTTGTAAAATACGTATTTATCTCCCTGCTACCAAAGATTGGCTTGAATAGCATAATAGTAGTCAAAGTATCTAGCTTGATACAATTGAAACTTAAATATAATTTATTGTCAGGTTGTTTTTTTCTATGTTGAATTAAAGCAGTACCTTATTTAATTACGAATAAAGAGGTAAGAAAACAAAGCTAAATGTTTTGCCAGGACAATCCTTTGCAATTGTTTTAAATTCAAGTTAGAAAAAAAGCAACTAGTTTGAAAGACTCCATTGAATGAACAAATGAGCATTTGAAAGCTTTGGGTTTGGGTCAATTAAAAAAGTTTTCTTTTCAGCAGGACTAGAACATTTAATAAAATCTATAAAGGCTTTTTTTCTCAGGTGTGGTTTTGCTATATTTTTTTATTGTGACTTGATAGGAAAAAAATTCAAAGAGTACAGTTTTTCTGCCAATAAACTCAGCAGTTAGCCATTCCTGTTTTCTTCCTTTCTCAGAAATAACATCAGGTATAGCTACATCCTGATACTATGCTTAGAGCTTTGAATTTTACCTCTTCCTACCAAATCTGTAGACAAAAGTATTTTCAAAGTCAGATCTCCTGTTTACAAATTAACCATATCTAATTCTCCTCTCAGTTGACTAATGCCCTTTCTTTGGCCTTTGCTTAGCAGCCTGCATTGCTCGTTGTGTGCTGTGAAGGCTTACAAAATGGAATTGGTCCAATATACTAATTTGACACCATTTATATTCTGTGTAGCTTTTTAGTTTGTAACAAGAGAAAGACAGGCCTTCTCTTGACTGAATGCTACTTAAGAAGGGAATGTAGATAATGCCTGGCTAAAGAGTCATCTCAGTCTCAGTGAAAGCTTGCAAAGTTACACCTTGCATCTCTGAACTTGCTGGTTCCATGGCACTAGTTAGTGCAAGTGGTTATTGCTGTGTCCTGGGAGGTACTGCAGCAAAATTCAAAAGTTTAATGATGCTTTCTTACATTTAAAGGCTCTTGCAGATATGCTGAGAGTAAACACAAAATTAAAAAGTTTGAACATAGAATCAAACTTCATCACTGGAGTTGGAATTATGGCATTGGTTGATGCACTGAAAGACAATGAAACGTTGACAGAGATCAAAATTGACAATCAGGTAAGTGAGGTGGTGGTGATACCATAGCTAAACAGCCAATCCTAACTGACTGAATATTTTTACAAGACAGCTTGTGATAAACTTTTAAATATTTTATGTTTAATTATCTTAACACCATCAACAATTGCCCTTAAGCATCAGAAGCATCCAGCTGAGGTTGATTTCTGTGCTTCCTTTTGCTTTAAAGTGTACAAATAAATTTTAGGGCCTTCTGCCTATTTGATTAACTAGAATGAAGCAGACTTTTCATTGACTGATATGTGGAAAGTATTTTGATCTCTTTCAAGATGAACACACCTAAGCTCTGTTGTCTTTGTGTACCTTTTATTTTAACAGAGGCAGCAGCTGGGTACAGCTGCAGAAGTAGAAATTGCCAAGATGCTTGAAGAAAACAACAAGATCCTCAAATTTGGATACCATTTCACACAACAGGGACCTCGAGCCAGGGCAGCTGCAGCTATCACAAAAAACAATGATTTGGGTAAGACCTGTCATTATTAATTGACTGGGTGTGTGGCACAGGCTTTAAAGAGGTTATTCCCCTTCTCTCTTGACAAAAGCAGGATAGCACAAGATTAGTAGATCCACTTTCAGGTTTCTCCTGTGCTTTACTCCTACTTTTTTGTTGTTGCTTGATGTTTTCTGTTTTGTTGCAGAGAATTTTTAGCATAGTCTAGAACAAGAGCATTCAAATTTCATGTGAGTTGTGGCAAAGGGAGTGAAAACAATAGTTTTGATCACCCAGTTGTATTCAGATAAGATTAATTTCCTCTTTAAAAGCAGTACTTGAAATTAACAGTGTAGAATGCCGTGTTCCATGCCAGTATCCCAATGTCACTGGGATTGCTTGAGCAAGGAAACTGAACATACTGTCATGTACAGGGTACTGGGTAATCTCTTCCTTGGTGGTTCTGTTCATGTACAAGTAGCTGATAGCAGTGGCATTTTTATTTGCTGCAGTCAGGTTTGTTGGAGCTCATTAGTTAGAATCCTAATTAAATGGATCGGCAGAAAATTAGTTAACGACATAGCACATGAACGGAAATCATTTGTATAATAATGTCAGATACTTGAGTCACTCAGCTACAAAATAATGTCCATCTGTTCAAGTAGAACTTCATTTTAAAACTCTATATAATTAAATCTTTTTGGTTGAGATGCTTTGTGGTGACCTCTCATCAGTGTGAAAAGGAGCCAGCAGTTTAGTAGTAGTAGCAGTAGTTAAAGAATATATTAGAGGGAATGACACAGGAAATTGGAATTTGGTTTAAAGATCTGATTCCACTCTCAATAAAGGTTAAAGTAGAAGAGAACAGCTCTTAAAGATATGGATGAGTAACTAGAATAGAGCACAGAGAGATAAGAAAGGCACTCAGACATTGCATATCTGTTTCTCAAAATAGATTCTAAACCAGTTGGGTTTTATAATGCTTCAGGTGTCTCAGCTTTCTAAGATTTCCTCTCTCACTAGTTCTCTTATTAGTGCTTGACTGTTCAAAATCTATGCTTCTGTTGATATCTTGCCTTTTTTCCTTTGCTTTCTTAGTCTGGAGTATGGGAGTAAAAGTTTCTGCAAATACCTTTTCATCTCTCCAGCCCTGAAGCTACAGAGGAGGTTACTCTGAATACCCACTTGGGTATTGAGCACTGAAACCGAGATGTTGGAAGTCTCTAATTTCTCTCTTTGTACGTTCCTTCTAAAAAAAAGTCTACATGTTTTTCTTTTTCTGTGCTCACACTGTGTTGTACCACTTCCCTGTTCTTTGTCTGTGTACCTTTAACTGCATGATTGGAGAAGTCTAGGGCTAGAAATTCTTTTCATCTGTTTTTGCAGTTTGATGAAAGCAGGTATGAATAACTTCTGCCACCTACTTTCCATTGAGTGAATTTGAGAACACATTTACTTTCTTCTTATATAGATGTGCTTGCTTCACTTTTTTAAACAAAATGGAGATGTCATTTATGTGTCCTAGAAGACCTTTAGTGCCATTTGCTTTGTCTGCACAGAAAAGAAAAACATAATTTGATAGTGTGAAAACATCAAAAACAATACAAATCTTCAAGAAATCTCCAGTCATTCAATCAATATTGCATATTTTCAAGTCTTAATAACATGAGCTCTTAGTTATTTTAATAATAATTTTTGTTGCTCTTGCATTTTCTGACAGTTGAATGTTTTTATTAATAAATAGAAGGTTTTAGGCTGTTGATTGTGACATCTGGTTGTGTATAAATTATGTTAGATATACCATGAAGCTCTTGTAGTGTTTCTTTTGAAGCCATGTAAATTAAATTCACCTGTAAAAAACTGCAAAAACTGTAAAAAAAGAATCCTGGCTAAATCTGCTTATCAGACAAAAGATGATTAATGTTTCCCACAAGTCGTTCCTTGGAAATATTTGCAACTTTTTGTGAATAAGGCGATAAGCTCGGCTTATTTGCTCGAAGTGCTGTTTAATGCTAACTGTTAGCTACCTTAATTTGTGGTACTTCATGTGACAAAGTAACTGTTCCTGTTACAGAAACACAAAAAACAGTTCAAGTGCTAATACAGCAAAACTTGTCTTTCTTGTCTCCCTTGCTGCAGTTCGGAAGAGGAGGGTTGAAGGAGACAATTAGCGAAGCAATGCCGGAGCTGTGGAGTCAGCGCGGGCAGCACCGTGGGCTGCAGCACTCCTGGACTGCATTGACCTGGGTTAGAAGGGAAAAGACTGGAAACCCCATTCCTCTTAAAGCAAAGCAATAGAATCCTCTGCTGGTGTGCAGCACGGTTTTGGGATGGATGGAGACACAGTGCCAGTCTCTGTACCATAGGTTTTGATTGGGTTTTTTTAAGAACTTTTTTTTTTTGTATTTCAAGACTTTGGCTGTGCTTTCTACTAGAAATGTAATTGCAAATCAATGGTATAATTGTCTGTAGTCAAAGAATGGGACTCTTAAGATGATTGGGCAGATGCTGGCCCAACTGAAATGTTTGTAAGAAAATCTGGGAGTGTGTATTTAGCAGGAGGAGTGTGTACATTCCTGACAACAATGTGCTAGAGAAAAGGGATTCTTCACCCAGCAGCTGCACTCGTGTACAGCTGTTCAGCTTTGTTCATCTGCACTGAAGAGAAATCTTTCACAGCAATGTTATTTGTAATTCTACTGGTTTATTTTTTATTTGTTCTTGATACTGTAATCAAGTTCAAAGGCATCCTTTTAAACCAAACAAAAATAAATTGGCTAAGGACTTCTTCCAAGAAATTAGAGGGACTAATACAAAAATGGAAGCCTTGGAAAACAAGGAAAAAATTCAGGAGCCTTGCAAAATGACGGTTCTTCTGTTACACCTAAATCCTTAAGGTCTTTTTCAAAAGGTCCCATAACTGTGTCTTGCTCTGTATCTAAACTGGATACATTTTTAGACTGATTTCATGTGTTCATCAGCATTATTTAGTTTATATTCTTTGTTTAAAAATTGTTATCTACATTTATAAGTATCAATTTCTCTAGAAGTAGTGGACATTCATATTTAAAATTCTGCATAACTATACAGGAAAAGCAGCCTTAACTGTAAAACCACTGGCCTAAGTTGCATTACATTAAGCTATTTGTACTTCATACAAATCTAACAATTTTCAATAATGAAGTAACACTTTTAAGAAAGAGTTTTTCCATTCTATATCTGTCTTGATGTTGAAACACTACCTAAGACATGCAAAACCAAACCAATATGTTGTCAAATCTCTAGGGCATAGTCATTGTTAAAGTGTTTGAAGTTCTATAAGCAAACTAATAAGGCAACAAGAATCACTTCAACTTCTGTACATAATCACAGTACACTTTGAAATATGAAAATCTAGAAGCTTTTTGGTGTAGGTCTGTTTGGACTGCCTTGTACTAATTTGCTTTGAGATCACAGAAATGTTCTGCTGGACTGCTTGGCTGTATTTATAGCAACAGAGAACTCAACTGACAACTGTTTTCATCCAAAGATCATAATGTGGTGAGCATCTATGTGTAGAAAACATATTGGACTGAGAATTTTGGATCAGGTTATATATACTGTAAAAACAGAGCCAGTCTCTGACACTGTGCCCACGCTGTAATTTGCTGCAAGTCTTGGTTTGGATCTTTAAAGAGAGACTTTATCCTGGAAGTGGCTTCAAATTTTACTGCAACTGTACAGAGAATTTTCAGCTATAGTGCCTTCAGTGGGGATGTATATAACTGGTTTGTACTTGTGGAAGAACCTTCCCCCCCCCCCCCTACTTCTAGATTGGTGTTTTATTAGAATTACAAATAAATGTGTGCTCTGAAAACCAAGTTGGAATTAATTCAGTTAGAACCAAAGACTACACTTACTGTAACCTCACAACACCAGAAGTGTTCGGATTAGTAACAAAAAGGGCTTCTTTTGGTTTGGGCTTTTGTAAGTTTTCAAGAACTTTTTAGATTTTGAAATAAACTTTGAAATAGTTCTAATACAATATGCCTACAGTCAGAAGTGTATTTTTACAGACAGCCACTGCTGTACAAACATGGCCAAAGCATGTCACGTGCTGAGTTGCCTAAAGCTGTACGTTACTTTTTATTTGCTAGGCACATTATCATTCTGTGTCAAAAAGCAGGCTGTAATGTCTTCCTTCATTTGCTGAAGGGCTGTGTGTTCACAGAATCTGTTCATGTATTGGGATTCTATGATGAGGTGTTTTATCACTACCTAAAAATATTAGGCAGTTATCTCCTACTTGAAAATGAAGGAGAAAACTGAAAAGCTGGATTATGGAAATAATAGCCCAAATCCCTTTCTTGCTTTTATTTAATCAAATTTGGCTGTTTCATTATTTATATTCCAATCAAAGGCAGAGCCATTTAAGTTTCAGCTCTCAGGTGTCCTGTCACAAATGATGGTTAAATGGTTTAACTCTGTAGCTAAACATTGACTGCTTGTGACTTTCAGGACAGATACCTGACAGGCTAGGCATGAAAAACAATTTTTTTCAACCAGAAGGGTTTAATCATCCAAATTACAAGACCTTTGGTGTGGTGCATGGAAGAGTTAACAGCAATCACTTTTGTGCCTGCAGTGTGTATCCTTTTTGGAATAAATGAAGAAATTCAATCTGTAGCCAGGATTTTTCAACAGTCTCAGCAAAGGAAGTGAACACTGATGTAATACCATCGAGTGGGGTGAGATCCTGCCTATGATTTCAGATTGTGAGTGCAGGAGTGGTATTGCTGTGACAGCCGGTTACATTAACACAAGGTCTTTCTCAAAGAGATAGTTTTCTTACTGATTATTTTTCCAGATTAATGCAGAAATCAAATGACTGCGTATGTTGATTGTGTTGGTTCCAAGCTAAGCATGGAAACATAACCGATATTTCACAGCAATTACCTATGTACTCTTGTATTTTAAAGAAATAGCCTCACTCTCTCTGCAACTTGAGTAATCCTGCGTTTGTAAGCTACAAACGAGCACGTGTTCAATATAAATTTCCATTGGGGAAGCAGGTATTGAGTATTTTAGCATATCAGCACTGTATGCTGTCAGATTGTAAAACAGCTACTAATCTTTGGATGATTAAAGTACTGTGTTCTTGTTGTGGCTTCGGGGTTTTGTTCGTTTGCTTATTTTAGGTCGGTACTGAGTTGCTTCTCGTGTTTCTGTGGGAACAGCACCTTTCCCGCCCGGCGGGGCAGGGAGCGGCGCGGTGCCGCTGAGGGGAGCGCGTCCCTCAGCGCGGGGCGGGCGGACAGAGCGCCACAGCGGCACCTGCGGGGCCGCGGGCAGGGGCGGGCGGCTGCTCTGTGCGGGGCGCTGCGGAGGTGCACCGGGCACCGACAGCCCCGGCCCCGCCGTGCCGCTCCCCGCCCGGGCCGTGTCCCCTCACGGCCGCGGGCGCGGCCCCTTTAAGAGGAGGCGCCCCCTTTGAGGGCGTCGGGCGGCCTGCGCGCGCGCCGCTCGGTGTGACGTCACTGCGCGGCGCCGTGGGCCGCTCTGCCGCCATGGCCGACATGGCGGATCTGTTCGGCAGCGACGCGGACTCGGAGCCGGAGCACAAAGGTGCGGGCGGCTTCTCGCCTCCCTCTCTCTCGTTCGCTCTCCCTCCCTCCCTCCACCCGGGTGCCCCCGCCGCGGGCTGTGCCGCCCGCCCGCCTCACCTCTGCCGCGGCCCCGAGCGCGGGCGGCAGGGAGGGAGCGGGCGAGCGGCGCGGAGCCCGGGCCGGGTCCGGTGCCTGCAGGGAAGGTTGTTCGGCCGCAGCCGAGCTCTGGAAACAGTGGGACACCTGTTTTAGGTCCCTGCCGTTTTACAAATTCTTGTACGCGTTCCTGTAAATTACTTTTCAATGCAGGTGTTCTTTTATTTTCCTGTTGGAAACCGCATTTACCAGCCTCGGCAGTGAGGAGTAGCTCCATTGTCATAAACCTCCCTGGGTAGATGACTTGGATTCAATGCAGAGTGACAGTTTTAGATTTGTAGGGTCTTATAAGCCGCGTTTATATAGTTAGTTGTTTGAGTCTTCACTATTTTGTTACTTTCGTTTGTGTAATTCTTTATTCCTTCTACAGTTTTAGAATCTAGACCACAGCTTGTGGTTTGAAAGTTTTGGGCCATCCATCATTTTTCATTGTGCTGTGCCCTTATTAGCAGCCATTTCATTTTACTATTCTGGCTCCCTTTGCTGACCTTGCTGACCGTTCTCTGGAGGTTCTCTCTGGGGGCTGGGTTCTGTTTTCGGGGTTCTTGTGACAGCAGTGCACATCACCTCTCGTGCCTCCCCAGAGGGGCACCCTGACTCCTGAGGGGCCGCGTTTGTTTTGCAGACTCCGACTCCGGCTCCGACTCCGATTCCGAGCAGGAGCACGCGGGCTCCGGGAGCAACGCCTCTGGCAGCGACAGCGACCAGGACGACGACAGGGAGGCCATCAAACCCAGCAACAAGGAGCTGTTCGGAGAGGACAGCGAGGACGACGGTGCCTCCCGCCACTCGGGCAGCGACAACCACTCTGAGAGGTCCTACAACCGCTCCGAGGGCTCGGGGCACGAGGACAACGAGGACAACGAGCAGTCGGACGCGGAGCAGCGCAGCGCCTCCGAGGCCGCGCACGACGACGACGAGGACGAGCCCGAGGAGGGCAGCCACCGCTCCGAGGGAGAGGGCTCTGACAAGGCGCACTCCGAGGACGAGAAGTGGGGCAAGGAGGACAAAAGCGACCAGTCGGACGATGAGGAGAGGCAGCAGAACTCTGACGATGAGGAGAGGCAGCAGAACTCTGACGATGAGGAGAAGGTGCAGAACTCGGATGAAGATGAAAGGCCACAGGTGTCTGACGATGAGGAAAGACTCCAGAACTCGGATGAAGAGAAAATGCAGAACTCTGATGATGAGGAAAGGCCACAGGCCTCGGATGAGGAGAAGATGCAGAACTCTGACGATGATGAAAGGGCCCAGCGGTCTGAGGAGGAGAAGATGCAGAACTCTGATGATGAGGAAAGGGCCCAGCACTCCGATGAGGAGGAGCAAGAGCACAAATCTGGTAGGAATGAATACAGAAATAATGATTTGCTGCTGGTTTGTTCTCTCTTTATTGTTTTGTTCACATTGGCCTGAAAAGATTGAAGCTTCAATGTAAAGGCATTGATTTCATAGTTTTTAACTATAGTCATCTTTGCCATTTTTTTTTGATGCAGCACTTTGAGGGCTTATTAATAGAGAGGAATTTTTTAATTTGTGGACCAAAATTTTTAATTTGCTGAGAATAATTGTGCTCCTTAGCAGAGTCTGCAAGAGGCAGCGATAGTGAGGATGAAGTTCTGCGGATGAAGCGGAAGAAGCCAATTGCGTCAGATTCAGAAGCAGAGAGTGACACAGAAGGGCAGAAAGGTAAAAGCTGGGGGGGTTTGTGGGATTTTGGGTCCTTTAATCCTCCTCTTGAGCCTGCAATTCATCACCTATAAGCAAACAGACATGAGCAGTTCTGTGTGGGATGCACATGCTGATCCTCTCCACATAGCTCTGTCAAGTTTTCTCCTCTGCGAATATTCTTTCATGCATCTTTACTGAAAGATATTGAAAAATGGTTCCTTTAATCAGAGCAGTCTAGGGAACCTGTACTATGTTTTGTGATGGTTTAGCTGGCTGAGGAAGAGGCATTTATTTTCTGAGAAGTAAAACCTCCAAAATGCGTAATGAAATTTCTTTACTTCTGTTCAATTACTTGAATAAGGATTATCTTAAATTCTTCTATTGCCATTTTTCAACTTGATTTCCTTATTTGATAAATAAACCTTGCATTACGGTTGTGTGTGCATATATGTGTGGTTTAAAATTGTAATTTTTCTGCTGAAGAGCATGCAGATGTCATGGATCTGTTTGGAGGTGCCGATGACATTTCCTCAGGGAGTGATGGAGAAGACAAGCCACCAACCCCAGGACAGCCCATTGTGAGTGGACTCGACTTTTGAGATAATTAACATGCCATTGCACTCTGAAATGCAGAACACCAATTGATTTGGGTAATATTCTAGTGACATAAGTAGCATTACAGATAATTTTGCCCCAGCTGAAAGAATGATTAAAATTTTATACATAACAATATCAGATTTGTCTGCCTTCCCCCATCCCTGTTCCGCTTTTTGAACTTTAAAAAACTATAAGGAATAGTTTGATTGCTGCCAAATAAAATACAAAGCCATAACTATCTTTGGTACCTTATTGCAGCTATTTGAGAAATATTTTCATTTTTATGATAATGTTTCATCTTTTATTGATAATAGATAAAAATACCTTCTTTAATCTTGTAGAAAGTGTCCCCCAGTCTCCAGTGCTCAGCTGAAAACTCTGTTGGCTCCTTTGCTGTTCTTTATTGTCTTTGGTCTCTTGAGTTTGCACTGGTGCTTGAAGTCACTTAAAGTGCCACGTGACAATGCTGCGTTGAATTCCTTTCAATGAAAATGCCTAAATTCTTTAATCCAGATCTTCCTGACCTCTCTGTGCCTATGAATGACTTTTCTTTTAGCAAAATGTAATTATTAGAGCAGCAGCAGCCAGATAGATTTTTTTTCACTTATGCTCCTGTTCTTTTTTTCACTAGGATGAGAATGGGCTGAGTCAAGAACAGCAGGAAGAAGAGCCTATTCCAGAAACCAGAATAGAGGTAGAAATACCAAAAGTAAACACAGACTTGGGTAATGATTTGTATTTTGTGAAGCTGCCCAACTTCCTCAGTGTGGAGCCCAGGTAATTGCACATTAAATACAGGATTGATAAAGTCTTTTAGTGTTTCCCTATATTGCTTTTGTTTAGTATGTGTTTTCCCTATTTAAAGTTGTTGACATTAAGATGCGTATTTTTGGTTGTGATTAGTCAGCAGTAATGGCTGTTGTTTTCTAATCAGGTAATTTTATTATGAAGGTGGGTTTCAGCTTGATTGAATAACTTATTGTCTGTAAAAACCAGACAAAAATGTGGTTTAATTGAAAGCACATGCTGTCAGTTGAATTGTAAGCATAAGTTTAGGCTCTCAGAGATGTGAAAGGCAAATGCACTGACTTTTATGCACTTTCCAGTGATTCAAAACATCATTTTGAATTTCAGAATAAGGCCTTTTTTATTTGCATATGTTAAATGTACTATTTATGAAGAGGCTGGTTACTTGTTTTCCTATTCATCTAACCCAAACTGAAGGCATTTACTGGAATGACTAAGGAGTAGCAAAATCTATTATGAGAACTGTTTGTGATGTTAGGTTTGGCCCTAAAGGCCTCCTTCAGCACTTGCAGCACGGTGCTGTTGAATCTGATTGATCTGGGTAGTGGCTGCTACCAGTGAGAGAACTCCTGGTGATCTCTGGAGGTCAGGCAGGACCAAAAACAGAATTGTACAGTAGCAAAGTCCATCACTTTTCCCTTGAGCAGCCTAGGAACTGTGAGGAAGGAGGTTAGGGAAAGGGTTCCCCCCACTCACTCACTTGGTTCTGCAAACATTTTGTGGCACAGTCATCAGATTTTTTTTGGTGGAAGAGAGGAAAAACAATCTCATCTTCCTTTCTCTTTGGTTGGTTTTGAGATTGAAATAAAAACAAAGAAAAAATCAACAAGGATTGTGCTCTTAGAAAATCCCCAATTCACCTCATTTATGAGATATTTCTTTCATTTTATTTTCCCTGTATGATCTCCTATATTTTTTGTTCCATGCTTAACCCTGACCTCATCATGCTGACATAAGGAAACAGAATTTTCTGAGGCAGACTTGTTTTCTTCAGCTGGCACATTCAGAGAGTGTGAATGTTACCCTGTAGCTGATGGTAGAGAGGACCCTTGGGTCAGACCCCCAGGCTGGGAATCAGTGCAGTGAATTCCCTGGCTGCAGGAAGGGCTGTCCCACACTGCAGTGCCTGCTGTTGTGGGCAGGAATAATCTGAACCTCTCAAGCACCTGTTAACTTGCACAACTCTGCAATAATCTGGATTAATTTTCTTAGAAGAATAAAGAATGTGTTGTAAAATTCGTTGCAGACCTTTTGATCCCCAGTATTATGAAGATGAATTTGAAGATGAGGAGATGCTTGATGAAGAAGGTAGAACTAGGTTAAAACTCAAGGTATAGTATTCATTTTCTTTTGTCTTTTACACTCACCTAGGTACTTTCCTTCAAAGTCTGTTTCACATCTTTTGGAATAATGTTTTGAGTTTTCAGATTAGGAAAGTGTGGGCACTGACTATTTCAGTAATAAATTTTTAAAAAGCTTGATAGCTGCATTTCACCTATAAAAGCAATACTTTTCACCTTTATTTCTTTGCATTATGCCACAAATTATCAAGCCTTTCTAACTGCAATTCTTGACCTATATAGAGTGTATTTTACCACAGAATTCCTTATGAGCTAGAAAAACTGTCTTGTTTTTTCCCCCTACAGGTAGAAAACACAATACGATGGCGGATGCGACGAGATGAGGAAGGGAATGAGATCAGGGAGAGTAATGCACGGATAGTTAAATGGTCAGATGGAAGGTTAGTTTGCTCCCTTTGTTACTGAAGTAATGCAGTTGTTCTTGCTGTGACATGCAAAATTGGAAGGTCAGCAAACTTCGACATCAGTTGTGCACAGTACAAATTATTTTAGTCCCAGTGCTTTGAAAGGTTTATGCTCTGCTTAGTTTAGATTGACATATAATTATTGGCTAGATATAAAAAGGAAACATGAAGCCTTTCTCCATTTAGAAATGAGGCAAAAAATATAGACTGCAGTGGTTTTATCAAGTGACTGATGTGGGAATCTCTTTTAAGCATGTCCCTCCACTTGGGCAATGAGGTCTTTGACGTGTACAAGGCGCCGCTGCAAGGAGACCACAATCATTTGTTCATCAGACAAGGGACAGGCCTGCAAGGACAGGCTGTGTTCAAGACCAAGTTAACCTTCAGGTAAACTGCTCTTCTATATCAAATGTTGATACTGTTTTTGCAATTAAGTGTTGTAACTGGTATAGAAAGATTAGATATACCAGTTTGTAAAGCTTCAGAGCTTCACTGGTTAGTAAGAATGTGCTATTTTCCAAACTCAGTTTTTCAGTAAGATTTGTCCTACATTAGGTGTCTAAGTTGGGAATGTTGATGTGCCATTTCCTGCATTATGTAGGCTACCTATAGGATTTTGTATTCATGTTTAATTTGCATTTTTACATGTAAGTCCTCATTTGAGTCAGAAAAAATATTACTATTCCCTGAAATTAATCTTTTGTCTGAGGTACAGTTGCTATCAAGGTGGCAACTGTTTCTTGAGATATTGATGTGAACTGTGAGGAGGATGTATGTGTAGGTTGATAAGGGTCAAAGATTGTAGGATTCTAGCATAGTTAAGGGTTTAAAAGGCCGTAGAGATATTGAGTCTAGCTGTTAATGGTTGGACTGGTGATTTTACTGAGAGAAGACTTGCTGTCTCCAGTAGCTCTTACAGTGCACATAAATACTTTTTAAAAAGGGTTGATGCTTTTACTTTTGTGCAGATGAATCTAAATTCTCAAGTATGCTGGCCCTACCATTGTCTTTTGAGAATGGATATGTTCCTTAAAGAAGTTTTTAACCCCTAGCAATTTTTTACCAGGCCACACTCTACAGACAGTGCCACTCACAGGAAGATGACTCTGTCTCTGGCAGACAGATGTTCCAAGACCCAGAAAATTCGTATTTTGCCAATGGCAGGCCGTGATCCAGAGTCTCAGCGCACAGAAATGATCAAGGTACTGTGGCATGGAACTCTCCAGTCTGCTGGTTTAATCTTAATTATCACAGCTGTAATAGAGCTGGACATTTTTGAATATTCTATGTTTTATGAAAAACAGTAATGTTTTGGAGTTTTAAGCAAGAGTTCCAAACAATGGGTGTGGCTTGCAGATGGCAAAACAAGGAGAATATTTGCAGCCTTTACACTGCTGTGTAAAGAGCTACAGTAGAATATGGGAATAATGATGCTACAGTAGGATAGGAGGTGCTCTTGAGGAGGTTTGGGGTTTTTTATCGCTCAGTACCTTGCTTGTGTGTTTGGCCAGAAAGAAGAGGAGAGGCTGAGGGCTTCCATCCGCCGGGAGTCGCAGCAGCGGCGGATGCGCGAGAAGCAGCACCAGCGCGGGCTGAGCGCCAGTTACCTGGAGCCCGACCGCTACGACGAGGAGGACGAGGGGGATGATGCAATCAGTCTGGCAGCTATCAAAAACAGATACAAAGGTGGCATCAGAGGTAATCATGAACCTTAACAGCGTGTCATTGCGGCCTGTGTGATTCAGACAGGGTAATTGCACAGGAGAGCCTTGGTGAGACAGGATTTTGCCCGTTCGTTCGATACATGAGGAGACATTAATTGAATTGGTATGAGTTTATTTTGTTTACTCTGCACTTAGGTTCTGCAAACATTGTGTGGCACTAAATATAAGACATTTTTAATATTCTCTCTTCCACACCAGTTTCAGATAAACATATTTGGCTTTTTGTTTTTTTCTGGAATGTGCAGAGGAACGTGCTAGAATTTACTCTTCTGACAGTGACGAAGGCTCAGATGATGATAAAACCCAAAGACTACTCAAAGCAAAGAAACTTAATAGTGATGAGGTAAGAGAAGGACTTTGTTCTTAAGCTGCTCATTTTTTAATGAGGAACATTTCCTTCACTAAATCTAGTGTTTAAACTTGGGGCTTCTGTGGTTTCATTCACACCATGATGAATGTGTTATTTGACTTGGCATGCTTTCCATGGTAATTAATCACCAATTTCTTATGCACTGCATTAGTTCACAGACCTGAGTGATTCCCAAAGGAGGACACTATTGTTATTGCTGATTTAAAGATGGAAAAATTTATGCAGAGTTATGTAAAATGAATTTACTGAAATTATGCAAGCAGTAAGAAGACTTAATCTTGGAATCCTAGTGCAGTGTTACCTAAGTTACATGGTCCTCTCCTGTTTATTATGGAAATGGTGGAAGCATTTTCACATAGTATTTCTGCTCTTTTTAAATAGAAGAGTTAAAAAAACTGAGTTAAAAAGACTTATTGTCCTTTACTAAACATACATGTCCCATCACCCCAGCATCATCTGAAACATTGGGCCCTGATCAAATTAACTGTTAGCTACAGCAGTAGTGCTGTTTCCCAATCTAATTGGTGTTTTATTGGTTTGTAATTTATGACTGCTGGGTCTTATTAACCGAGTTTTTGTGAACATTGTATTTGAGGTTCAGTTCAAGTCTGTCACTGCTGATACAGCACTGCAGTGTTACACAAGGAGTAAGCTGCTCTCATTTTCATTTCTGTGCTGTGTTTCCTGTAAAGTCCCAGGGAGGCCTCACTCCCCAGCCCCCTGGGTGTTTTCTGTGTGCTGAATGCAGGTTCTTGATACTCTTACAGTCAGCTGAATTATTTGCACTAACAGGCATTGTAATGTGAAGTGGAATTAGTAAAAACTAGTTTTGTCTTCTAAAGACATAGATTCCTGGATTTTTATGATACATCAGAAAAATTTAATATATCAGGGAATATGACAGCCATAGCAAGCCATGTAGACAAATCTGTCATTTTGTGAGCCCTGTGAGCATTTGTTAGTAGAAATTGAATTGTTTATTTTTAAGACTCTTACTAGATGTGTTAGTTCATGATACAGCAATGTGAGGACTTGTCAGTTCCATTCTCCCAGAAGAAAAGGTCTAATCAGCAGCACTTCTCTGCTGCCTGAGGAGCAGCAGCCTCCATTTTAAAGAGTGGCTGGAAGGTAATGCTGCTGCGGGGCCGTGGAGTGGTGCTGCAGTGTCACAGAAAGCCCCAGTGCTGCTCCAGTTCCTGTGTTCACTGCCCGCAGGGGGAGTGTGCTGTTCAGTGCCTACCCACACATGTGGAGCTCTGGCTTCCTTGTACTCTCACTCGCTTTTACCTGCTGTCAGTCAGCAGCACAGCACAAATCTCTGTGCTGATAACAATTTGTTACCGTTACTGCAAATGTCAGTCTGTTATTAATAATATACTTTATCACCACACAGCAAGTAGTTTCACTGTTGCTGCAGTTAATGGGGATATTCTGCTGAACAGGAAGATGACTCACTGAACAATAGCCCAGCTAGATTACAAGAGAATGTTTGTTCTGAGGAAGAAGCTATCATTGAGATTCCCACCCCTGTTAATTTCTGTTTTCCCTGCTTAAAATTCCTTCGTAACTGCGATTCTCCCGGTACGTACTGAACACGTTAATATAGAATCAAATGCTTTTGGATAAATAATTATTCCTCGGAGTTCTGAAACACTAAAGTTATAGAACTCAATCTTTCCTCCTTAAAATCCAAGCAAGTTGCTTTAAAAAAAAAACCAAACCAACAAACAAAACCAAACCCCCACTTCCAAAACCAACAAATGGAAAAAGGGATGAGGTTACTTAGGCCTGAGAGTATTTTTAAAGATACACTTCTTTTTAGCTATAGTTGAGTTACCACTTGTTCCTCATGTCACTATTGATGAGTTTTGTATGAACAACTCATGATTTAAAATGTTGTTTGGATGGATGATTCAAACTGAACTCATGGAAATAAACATGGAGCAAAAATCAACCTGTTGACTCCATGACCTAAAAACTGAAGATCAACCCTATAAAAGTCTTTATGGTATTTCTTGTAAGCAGGTAATTAACTCAGTGATTTGAGTTCCCTTGACCAGCTTTTTGCAGCCTCATAAACTATAAACTGTTACATATCTTGGACTGTTAACTGGCGTTGATTCTGAGTGATTCCTCCTATTTTTTTTTATTTATGCCAGAGAGCAGTTAGTTTAGTTTTGTCTTTCTGATGAGCAAAATGCCTGCCCACTTCCTGAATTCCTTCTTTGCTTGAGTAGCTCTGATTCAGGCCATACAGGTATAAATAGTCTGAAAACTTAGCAAAGCTGCAGGGGCTGCTGCAGGGAGTGTGTCTGTGTGCTGGAGAACTCACTGCAAATTCGAGGAGGTGTCCATGCTCATGAGACCTCTGAGAGTGCCCCTCATGCTGTAAATGCAGATATTGCAGAGAGACTCTGTGCATGCCATGCTCAGGCAGAGCAGGTGTGGATGCAGGGCCAGCAAGGGGATGGAGCTGCAGCTTCCTGGACCCTCCTGCTCTGGGGTGTGACACTGGGAGCAGCCACCGAGTGCTGAGGGTGAGGACTGGCACAGAACCAGCCCTCCTTCACAGTAGCACAGAATGGAAAAACTACAAGTAGTAATTTTGCTTTTCTTACAAGAAAGACTTTGAGGTCTTTTTGTTATTGTTCTGTGTTTTTTCTACCTCAGCTGGAAGTAGGGTGGTTTATTTTTGTCATTCTTTTGCCTTCAGGAGGGTGAACCTTCTGGAAAGAGAAAAGCAGATGATGATGACAAAGCAAGTAAGAAGCCTAAGAAATACGTGATCAGTGATGAAGAGGAAGAAGATGATGATTAATAATAAGGAAGCGCAGCAGTTGATTTTTTTGTTGTTGTTTTTTCTATATATATGTTTATATATATTGTACAGTTCTGTTAGAGCACAGATGTAAGTAACCATAAGGGGCTTATTTTGATAAAGGAAAATTCCTAAGTCTGCGTTTCTGGTGTGAATAAAGTTTTTTTGACTTCCTTTGACTTTTAAGAGTTTTGTCTCATTGCAGCAAATGTTGCACCAGGGATTGTCACAGTGCTGATTTTAATCTTGCACAGTGCATTTCAGTTTTGAGAACTGTAGTAGCTGTTTACCAAGTGAATTGGTCGTTAACTTAGTGAGTTCATTAGGAGAAGCCATGCTAACCTCTGTGGAATGATTAAATGAGAAGTGTGCCCGACCAGGGTGTGATGATGGAGCTTGCTAAGAACATACAGTGGTACAGTGCAACTCTGTTTCTTCCCTAGATATTCCTTATTTCCTGTTTACTGGACAGTACATTACTATGCTGGTAGAATTTGCTGACTAAAAATATTTCTTGCCATGTTTGAGTAAATCATTTTAACTGCATGAAATTCACAGTTAACTGATCACATAAGATGTTTCTTTTTCATGCATTGAAGTCCAAAATGAATATTTGCATCTTGCCAGAGCAGTAATAATAATAATAATAACAACAATAATAATATTCATGTGCTAGTGATGTAAATGTCAGAGTGAAAGCACTTATTTCAACAAAACTGACATTTCTGCCAGCAGAGCTGAAAGTCTCCTTTAAAAGGTGAAATTAATCACGGTGCAAAAAATGCAACATGACAATTGTGTCTCACAATCTCATGTAATTCTTATGATGCCATTTCCTCTTGTTTCTGGTAGGTTTTATAAATATTTTTTTTAGCTGGGATGTCACTGGAGGAGAATGTTCTAGACAGAACCATTGCTGTGCTTACACTTTTTAAAAACACCTTATTTGACAATACAATACCAGCTGTAAAACAGCAGAAGAAATGGCTGAACTTTTCCACTCTTTCAGAGATGAAATACCATGTGCAGTTTTTCTCACTGATGAGAGAGCATGCATATGTCTTCTGTGCTTTCAGCTTTCTTCTTTTGGCTGACTTCTCACACAGTCCTGCAGAGCCTGAATGTGACTTGAAGCTGAGAAAGCAGAAGTAGCTGAACTCCCCTACAATCGAAACCATTGAGTGATGCTGTGCAAAGTTTATGATGTGGATTTGTGCTACACAAGCTGAAATAAAGTAGCTGGTAGTTATTGAAGAGGGACTGGTCCCCATCTCTCTCCTGCCAAACTGAATTTGGCTTTTTTTCTAAAACAGAAGGGAGAAAGTGCTTCTTAATAACCATTTTGTTTGTGACATTGCCTGGCTCTTTGACTTAGAGCTTTCAGCCTGGACACCTTGCCTTTGTCACCTTTAACTGGGATAGTTGTTTGCCACAATGCTGTGCCTCCACTTCTCCTGTCTGGAAGGCACAGGAGCCTTCTGGCTGCAGAGCACACAGCTCTGCATGTGTTAATATTTTCTGCTGAGCAGCTGACTGCACTGGAGACTGCGAGTAAGAAAAAGTGAAAAAATTCAGCTTGGAAGTCTGAAGGCCTGAGAAACTCTTTTTTTATACTTAAATACTTATCTGAGAATTTCTGTGCCTCTTTAATGTGCAGATGAAGTCCCCCAGCTGCTGGAATTTTGACCCTGTAATCCTCTTTGTTTAGACCTCTGCTGGGAGGCTGGCTCCTTACATGAGGTTACCTGCTCTCCACTGGTAACCTTCTCAGGAAGAAGCCAGTTTAGGAAGGGACTCATTCTACATGGATGTAACATGCTGTACTTTCACATAAAAGCCTCCCAGATACCTCTAAAATAACAAATTTGGCATATGGAAAAGACAGCATAATTTCACTGGTAATGTGTTTACTTTTATAACAGTTTAATGGAAATGTTGGCTATTTTTATTTTTACTATACTCCTCAGAATGAAAATGTTTTAATCACTTTTGTAAGTTTGATGCTGACTAAGCCTTTACTAAGTAAGTGGTCCACTTTAGCTTCCAAAAATGAGGCTTTTTGTGGATTACAAAGATGAAAAGAAGTAATTTTTTACACTGTCCTCTTTTGTAAATTGCTCCTTTAAAGTTTTATTAAAATTTGGACTTTTAGAAAGTGTTTTCTCAGCTTAAATTGGTTTAACAATCATCTTGTAATTAAAGTCACTTGAATGAACTTAGCCTTATCCCCAGTATTTTTTCAGTTGTGGGTCCAATGTATGGTTTTATTTAACTCGAAGACAGATTTTGCTCTCCCTTTTCCCAGCCTCCCAGTCTGTCTGTTGATGGAATGAGGGTTCATAAAGCCTGTTTTAGTGCCTGGTGAGTACTTGTGGTGGGTTGGTAAAAGATTCAGGTGTGCTGCAGTGTCAAGAGACTCAGCCCTGACCTCGCACTGCCTGAGTGGGCTCTGCTGTGAAAGCAAAATACTCCAGGTAGGAGGGGGGCAGATCCCTGAGGAAATAAGTTTTCTCCTTCCTAAGTAGGATGTGCAAATGAAGCTATCTTGGGAAGAAAGACAAGTACCTCCAGTGGAAAGTACAGGAATTACTAGATGTTCTCTAAAGTCATCAGGACAAAATGGTCTTTATTTCAGCACTCAGTGCAGCGTGCAGTCACAGGCTGTGCCTGGTCTGTCCGTGTTCATTTCAGGTCTGGGCTGAAACCTTTCCAGAAATTTGCCAAACCAGCCAGGAAGCAGCAGCACAGCTGCCACAGGGCAGGTTTGAACAGGGGCTGTCAGAGCCCAGGGGGGTCACAGGGAGCAGCCCTGGCACTGGGATGTCCTGGGAGTTTCTCTAGCCTTCAGGTCAGGGAGGAGCAGCCCAGCTGAGCACAGCATCCTGAAGGCATTGCTGCCCACTGACCAAAGTATTCCATTATGGAACTACATCTTCAAATAAACCCAAGGGCACTTCCTTCTCTTGCAGTCATGGATAGTGGGAATATATAAGGAATATATTGACTTTTATCTTGACAGCCAGCTAATTTGATCTGGCTGCCCTTACTGTAGACATGCTGGGTAGGATGTTGCTGTGAATAAAAGTGTTTGCTGGGTATTAAAATAGCCACATCTAATTTTAAATATCCTTAATTCCAATGAGATGAAAAAATATGGGACAGGGGAATGAATATTCAAAGATACCAAGTGTTGTCCTGTAGTGACTGAATGAGCTCCAGAGTTTTCTGCAGCTCTAACTGCCCCTGTTCTTATCACAGAGGTAACATCTGTGCATCTATTTAGGTTATTTATGGTGCTTGTCTGGTTGATAATTAGGTTTGTGTCTGCTGTGACTGGTTAGGTCATGTTTTCCCAGGATCTCCACTTGCAAATGGCTGTTTTTTGTTTTAGAATAAGAGTGTTGTAGAGAGCTCCTTCAGAAGGGCTCCTTCCTGCCCACATCAGGGTTGGTGCTGCAGTCAGCTCAGCCCACTGCACTGTGCTTTCCCCTCATCTAAGGGGCTGCAGATTCTTTTGGAAGCAGTGGGTTTGCACTTGTTGTGGCTGAAGGCTTTTCTGTTGAGAGCTGAGTGAGTGATACTGCTGTTTTCACAGTAGGGTCAGGGCACAAGGAATAAAGAGCAAAGATGGGGAAGTTTCACACCTGAGCCCTGTTAAGACCCTTGGTGACAGTGAGCTCTGGGAAGCTCTTCAGAACAGGTGCTTTGGCTGCAGGTAGGCTTTGGCACAGGGAATCCCAGGGGCTCTCAGGCTGGGAGGGAGCCATAAGGATGGTGAGTCCAGCTCACTGCTCCTCAGAGCTGCTTCAAACTAAACCATGGGACTGAGAGCAGTCAAACACTTCTGGAACTCTGCCAGGCTTGGTGCTGTGACCTGGGGCAGCTGCTCCAGTGCCCAGCCACCCTCTGGGCAAGGAGCCTTCTCTAAATGTCCAAGCTGAGCTTCCCTGACACAGCTTCCCCATCTCCCCGTGTCCGTGGCTGCTCCCCAGGGCTCAGCCCCTGCTCCCTCGAGGCAGGGGGAGGCTGCAGAGTGCTCCCCTCCATGGCCCTGCTGCCTGGGGGCCACTTGCAGCTGGGCATCACTTTAGAGTCATTCTCAATTAATTCTAGATGATTCCAGCTTGGACTGTGTCTTTGTAAAAAACTGCTGCTTTGATAGTGTCCTGAAGTTCCTTCTCCCAAAGGAATCCTTGTTTAGAAAAGTCAGTCACTAGAGAATGTTGATTCTTTCTGTGCTAAGGAGATGCTGTGAGCATCTATGTTGGTGTGTTCCCTTTGCTCAGAGCAGAAGAACCTTCCTGTATGAGTGAGCCAAAATTCATGAGGGGTAGATAAGGAGGGATTGGTGTTTTATGAATATCATTCCCAGTTTTTTTTCACATATATAATATATATTACTATACATATATCCATATATATATATGTCTCTATATTTAGATATATTAATATACATGGAATGTGTATTTTTCACTTCTCATGTCTCTCATGGTCAAAACTTCTTTTAAATCTACAGATGAAAATACTTACTGGGCATGATTGCAAAGTGACCGCATTTAAACTGAGAACATTTCACTAATCTGTGGATATGTTACCCTTTTGCAAATCCTGTTTGATCTCTGAGAAATAAATAGGATTATTCTGGCTCTCAGACTTTCTCAAACACTAAACTTCAGTAGCTCTGGCATGCAGCACCATGTATGTGGTTGTCTGTCGAAGATTTAGTCCTGCCACAGCACAACATTGCTAGATACTGGGGAAAATAAATTTCTGAATGCTGCACTGCCAGTTTGAAGACTTCTGTCACTTTGTAATTTGGTACTTTGGTGGACATCAGGGCTGCTGTTTTCCTCAGTTATTTACTGCCTCTGCTCCTGTTTTTTCCTTGGGACAACTTTCCCTTCAGTTAGCCAGCAAAATTTTTGAGTAAACTGGATTATCTGAGATTTTTCAAGCCATTTAAATATCCTTAATACAAGTGCAATGACATTTATTAGGGGCATTCTGGATTTACATGATGGGAATTACATAAATGTGCAAAGCATTGTGATTGCAGTGTGTTCTTACAAATACTTACACCTCTGCAGAAGTCCCACACTGGGTGCAGCAGCATTTTAAAGTCTGATTTCTGGCTCTGAAGTTACTTGCCAGAGATCCAGACTTGCTGAAAGGCTGGGAAGAGGCTTCTGTTGGAAAAGCAGATGAGCTCATGCTACTGTCAAGAACTGAGGCTGTGGGTTGGGAAAGGTTGAGAGTGCTGACCTGGATGTTTGGGACAGTTCACACTTTGGACATAGCACTGGGTATGACAGTAGTTTACATCTGACACTCACTTTCCTGCACAAAATGCAATTCCCAGACAAGCTGGAAGGAAGCTTGTTTGGGGAAATAAATTATTTTGAGCGTCATGGACTCCTTTTGAGCCTCTCTTTACCTCTGTTTTTGCTTTCCTTCTTGTCTGCCTTTCACAATTTATTAAATCTCTTCAGACTTTCCTGGGCCAAACAGGTTTCTGTTGTTACACAACATCATCCAAGGTGTGCTGGCAGATCAGCTCTGTTGCCAGGGGTCTGGACATGAGATCTCCAGCTTTTTGACACAGTTAAGGTGTCACATTTGAGCTGTGTGAGAGGATCTCTGGCAGTGGTTTAGGACTGGTGTATTGCATGCTCTGGGGCTGAACTCTGAGCAAACTTTTTCCCCCCCCCCCAGCAGACTGTGACTGTAAAATTTTAGAAGAGTAATAGCCTTTCCAAAGTTATTACAGATTTTAGGTAGGTTGGCTTTTTGAAGAACTTTATGGTATTTGCCGGGATCCTCGTGGCAGGAAGGAATGATTAATCTGACTCCATGTTCTCAGAAGGTTAATTTATTATTTTATGATACTATATTAAAGAATACTATACTATATTCTACTAAAGAAAACAGAAAGGAGACTTACAGAATGCTAAAGAGATAATAATGAAAACTTGTGACTCTCGCCAGAGTCCTGACACAGCTTGGCACTGGTTGGCCAATGAGACAAAATAATTCACAGCAGAATCCAATGAAACAATCTCCAAACACATTCCACATGGGAGCACAACACAGGAGAAGTAAAGGAGGTAAGACTTGTTTTCCTTTTTCTGAGGCTTCTCAGCTTCCCAGAAGAAAAATCCTGGGCGAAGGGATTTTTCCAGAGAATCTGAACACCACAGACTTTGATTTTGAACAAGCCCAGCTTTTAGGTTTTTCTTACACCACGTTGTTTCCAAAACCTGAAAAGCTTTAAGATTAAAGGAAACCTGACAATAAATAGAGGGGAGAAGTCTTGTTGTTTTGGGAGCAGAGCTGCTGGCAGGTGTTTGCTCTCACAGAGGGGCTCTGTGGGTGAAGCTGGGTCTGTCCCAAAGTGCAGCTGCCTGCTGCAGGGCCCCTGCCCTGGGGCAGGGTTGGGGTGCAGGAGGGGGCAGTCCCTGCTTTGGAGGTGTCAGACCCTGCCCTCTCACACGGGGGGTGCTGCAGCCAAGGCTCAGAGAGGCAGAATGTTATTTCTTGCACTTTGGGAAATGTGGCAATTAATGAAGAGTGGGCTCACAAATAAAAAAACCCAGGCATGCCCCAGCTTTCTATAAACACCCTAATTACCCATTACAAGTTGTCTGCCAGAAGGATGTGTTTTTCAAGTCGTTATTCCAGATGGTTCTTTCCAAGCCATATAAATATATGTGTTTTTAAACTGGCAACAAAGAGGGCGATAAAATAAACCGGAAAATTGCATTATATATTAAAATTAAAAAATTAAACATAATTTTTTAAAAAAGAAGAGTACATACTAATGCAATTTAGGCTGAAAAAAAAAAAAACCAACCCTGTATTCAGCAATGAAGGCGTGAGGTCTCTGCCTGTCCCACAGCCCTGAGCTCGGGCAGGGAGTGGAGCAGCCCCAGGCAGCTCCTGCTGGAGCCCAGCTGGGCCAGGAGCTGCTGAGCCCGTGCAGCTCCAGCACGTGCCTGCCCTCCCATCACTCAGGGCTCATCCTTGCACCCGAGGCTGCGGGCTCGCCCTGTGCTGCTGCTGCAAGGCAGGGCTGCACTTCTGCTCCCAAGTGCTTGGCTGTTGCCCGAGTTATGGTGTGTTCAGCGTTTCTCAGGCTAGGTGTAATTTTATTCTGCTCCAAGATGGTTTATGGGAAGGGTCCTGAGAGCTGTGAACAGTGCTGGGGTTTGGGCTGTGTGTGAAAGCTCTCTGAGGCTCAGGTGGTGAATTTGGGGCCGTGGTGTGGCATGGCAGCTCGCCTTACAAACCCCTTAAAGGTTTAGAAAGCAGGGAAATGTTTGTGAGATGCAGAGAGCAGCAAACCTCTGAAGCCAGGGCTCTGCAGTACAGAGCACTGAGTGCCTTGGTCATCGGGTTGCTTGGCACAAAACACCACTGGGTTTAAGTTCATAGAAAAATAGGTTTGCACATGGACCTCTGTCCTCTGAGACAGGATAAACTTGATGTAACCTTTTCTGACAGATTTTGACCTGTGATTTCACAGGGCTGATTGTGCTGCTCAGCTGTCTCCAGTTTCCCAGAGGTTTTCTGAGCCCCAGCTCACCTTTTGCTGTGGCTTCAGTCTGCACATTTTCCACGTGTCGTAAACAAGGCAGGGCTGCAATTTACATGGCTGCTTTTTGAGCATTTCCTAAATGTGGTGGCATCTCTGTCATTCAGAGATGTGGACCACCAAGCAGTTGTCAGATCCCATTTGCTCAGATCCCTGGATTATTCCTGCTTCTGGGAAAAAAAAAAAAGGTGCCTTTAGGCCTTACAGCTGGAAGTTCTGTTGTCTGTCTGTGTGTGGGGAGTCTGTTTTGTGAAGATGAAGAAAGGCTGCACATTGCATGAGGTCATTTGGAGGTGGGAGATGAAATATCCTTGTGCTTTAGTGTGACCTTGACAAGGCATTGGCAGAGCTTTGATGTGAAAAGCTGAGATTGCTGCTTTGGGCCAGCTGCAACTAGTTCCTGCTGTTGTTCATCAGTTTTAGGGTTTCAGAAGGGAACAGAAGAGATTAGGAGAGAGCAGCACAGAAAACTCTTGTCACTGGGCAGCTTTTTGGTTCTTGTGACTGGTTTCCATGGCAGGAAAATACGCAGCTTTGGTTAAACCTGTTACGTGTGCCTTTGCTGTGCTCTGGAGTGATTCCTGCACTTCACAGCAGCGTTGAGCGGTGTCAAACCTCCTGTTGCCAGCAAGAGTGGGTGTTGTGCCAGGGTGTTTGTGCAGAGAGGAGCTGCTCCAGCAGCTGAAGGGCAGCTGGCAGCTCTCCTGCCTCGTCATGTGTGCTGGCAGGAGCTCCTGGGCTGATTCACACCCCAAAATAACCTGCTGGGCCAGGCTGCTCTGGTGAGCCTCAGCGGGACCACAGGACACAGCGAGGCTCCTGCTGAGGGCTGGTGACCTGTTCATACCAAACGGGAAGGGGATTCACGTTCTGGGCACACTCTGGGATTCCTCTCCTCCACCTTTGGGGGAGCAGGCAGTGGCTGTTTTCTTGCCAGACCCACCGAGGTGATCCCACAGGTGCTTCCATGGAGTTGGGTACAGGCACGGGGCCCGTGTGCTCTTTCACTTCCAAGAGAAGTTTCCAGCCCCAGTGCTGATCAGGTTGTCACCTGTCCAACAGCAGCACTTCATGGCTGGTTTTCTTTCTTTTCCTGAAAATCTGCCCACTCTGTACAACCACAAGTGTGGCTCCCAGCTGCCATTTAGAGAAAGGCAGTGGCAGGAAAGGATTTCAGATTTTGTAGGAGTGAGGGGTGTCCCTGGAGCATGTTTGTAGTAAAACCTGGTCATTTTGCCCTCTGCAAATCCCAGGCACTGCTTCCTGGAGGGGTGGCTCATGGAAATTCCACCCTGTGTGGATGTGAGCAGCCCTTGTGCCACAGCAGCTCTTTGAGTGGCCTTGGGGAGGTACCAGGGCAGCTGTGCAGAGTGGCCTCCCCTTTCTGTGCTCCCTCACTGCACTTCCCCATGGCTTTGGCTCCTCTCACTCCTCTACAGGACTCAGGACCGGTAGCTTCGTTCTGCTTGTGGTAAATTCTGAAATGAAGTGTGTATTTAGCAACGGTTTTATTATCTTTAAAAAATAGTGTTGTCACGTTTGTTTCCATTTTCAGGATCTGCTGAACACCTCGTTTCCCCCCAGCCCCCCAGGCTGCCGAGGTGCAGAGTTGTTCTCCCTGCGGCTGCTTTGAGCTGACAGCAGCGAGAACAACTTCTGCACCTTCTGCAAAATGGCCTGCAGTGCATTTTCTTTCTGCTGCTCTCCTGCCAGCCGGCCCTGTGCTCCCTGGGTTTGATTTAGGGCTGCACACGTGGCTGTGCTGATGGCGAGGGAGCCGTGCAGGCTGTGCTCAGGCCCTGCTGGGTTTCCATGGCTGCGCCGCGTTCGTTCAGGTCCCTCCTCACCCAGCCCTGCAAATGCTCTGATGGGGGCTGTTGATTCAGCAATGGCAGCCAATAGAGCCCATCAAATGCTCCAGGAATAGTTTATCACATAAATTATTCAGCAGCTGTTGGTGTTTCCTATCACATAATGTGTTTGACCACTTGGTGAGCTTCGGTGCACACGATTGCTGAGGGGGCTTTTCTGCTTTGCTCACCTCTGGTGCAGGTACAAAGGTTTCCTGTGCTCTTTGTGGGTAATACAAGAGGAGAAGTGGGAGTCTGGAAGGTCTGGTAAAGGCTTGAAGTCTTCTTCAAACCAATCCCACTTGGAGCGAGGCCAGATGGAGCATCTGAGAGCTGCTAGCTCTGTCTGTTAAAGATGTTAGCCTGCATTTTTGCCCCAGAGTTCAACACTGCCACAGTTATTCCAGTAAAAGGGATAATTGAGCATGCCCTGGGTTGTGACCTGGGGTTACCCAAGTGCCTGTGCCCAAAGCTGGGTGTGCAGGAGCTGCTGGGGTGGCAGTGGCAGCCTGCAGCAGGAGCCAGCTCGGGCAGTGGGCATCAGGCTCTGCAGCAGCACGGGCTGCACTCACCCTGCCAGCAGCAAACAGCTTCACGGTCTTTTGTTTGCCTTTGTTTGACTGTGTGTCCTGTTCTTCTGCAGAAAGTTTCATTGCTGTCTGATGTGACACGCTTATATTTGTGTCAGGACTTGTGGGGTTTGGCTATTTTGTTGTTTTCTGGATGCTTAGGTTCACTGCACAAGTATAAACCTTCTAGGATACAGCTAAGTGGTTTAGGTGTCAAGTACTGAGGGCACTGTGTAAAACTGCACCTAAGAAAGATCCTTTGTTATCTTCCATCTGTGGTTGTCCCTGTCACCTGCTTGATTTGATTGGGTCTCACCACAGGAACAGACTTTTCCCATCCACAGGGCTAGAGTGTACTTATTGTGGATATACAACATCAAAACATCCTCTTAGGGTGTTGACAGGTTGGGAGTGGCAGGGGCACCCCCAAGAATTTTGATTTTTATTTTACTTTTTTTTTTTTTAATTGCATTTAAAATAGTTGGCTGATCCCTCCACTACTAGTGGGCTGCTGGCAGTGCATTTACAGTACGAACATCACTGGTGAGAGCCCCATTTTCCCTGTCAGAAGTGAGAGAAGATCAGGCCTGCAAGCCTGTCTGGGGCTGTAACTTGCCTGTGCATGGTCAATTTGCGTTGTAGATGTTTCCTCACCAGCCAGGGGTGAAGGCAGGCTGTTCTCCCAGGCATCCCACACCCATCCTTGTCTGTTGGGCACTACCTTGTCCCTCAAGCAGCCTCTGCAGTATTTTAACCCAGGGCTTGCTGGGGTGAGTGGTCAAAGCAGCCAAGTAACCCCTGCCTGTGGAAGTGGAACTGCCAGTGAGAGTTTCTGTGGCAATTTGTGCGGCTCATACCACCCTGAGCACTGAAAATTCAGCAAGTGGTCTGGAGAAGGAGGGATTTAAAGTCACAAGGCAAGAGCCAGCTGTCTCCTGACGTCCCTGGGTGCCTGCAGTCACCACCCCTCGTGTGCTTCCCAGCTCTGGTGGAGTGGGAGTCACCAGCTCCTCATCACTGGCCTGTCGAGGGAGAGCAAGTGGGAGCTGCAGCCTGTGGGAGTATTCCGTGTACCAAAACGTGACTCAAGGTGCAGCTCAGTGCCATGTTTTCTTTAGCAACAAAACCTTCTGACAAAACAAGCCAAAGCCACTTGACAAAACTGTTCCTGCTCCAGCAGCCTGGGTTTTTCCTCTTGTCACTAGTGGGGCCACAGGGTAAGTGGGAGTACTGAAATATTCAGAGTTAAGTTTTAAAAAATAATATTTTTAAACAGAGGAAAATTTGTTCCTGAACTAAGCTCCTTCACTCCAGAGCTGCCTGGTCCCTCAGCATCTGATAACATTGAAAAGCAGTAGAGAGCACTGGCCTTGCAAGTGTGTGTCTGAGGAATCTGCCTCCACCCTGAAACCAGGGGGAGGAGAGGAGGAACTGTATTTTTGGCACAGGTTACTTTGTGTATTTACATTTTCTGCCGTGATGAATTGCCTGCAATGGCCAAATATGAGCGATTCAGTTAATTTGGGGCTCTTTTCCTCATCGAGCCTCTGGTAGCTTTGCAGGGCTGCACAGGGATGCAGATCTGGGGCTGTTTAAATACTGCTCACTTTTTCAGTTCATCACACTCCTCCCTGATCCTTCCTCCTGGCAGTGAAGCAGTGTGTAAATGTGTGTGCTGAGCCTTTGAGTTCGTTGTTAGGGTGAATTTTCTGTTAGCAGCTGAGGAGAGCGTGGTGGAGCGCCTCAGCATCCTCGGGGCAGTGGCACGGATGGAGCAGGGAAACTGCAGCTGGGAAAACCCTGCAGAGGAGCTGTGACACCGGGCCAGCCTGGGGGGATGGCCGAGGTGGGTGGGCTTAGCTGAGCCCCACGGTGCTTCATCAGGGCTGCAGCGATGCCCTGTTCCTCAGGTGGGTGTTTTGGAGCTGCTGCTGCACCTCCCCTTGGCAGGAACCCTCGTCCCTGCAGGTCCCCTGTCACCGTGATATTTTCTGAAAAATCCCTTCGCCAGGACTCCTTCTCCTGGGAAGCTGAGAAGCCTCAGAAAAGAATGAAAACAATAATTACCTGACTCTCTTCTCCCTGTTTTGCTGCTTTGGAATGTGGTCTGGAGATTGTTTACCAGCAGGTGCATGTTTGATTGGTTCCATGTGAACTGTTTTTACTTAATGACCAATCCCAGCCAGCTGTGTCAGACTCTGAGTCAGTCACGGGTTTTTAATATTCGTTCTTGTTAAGCCTTCTGATGTAGCCTTTCTCTATTCTCTAGTATTGGTATGGTATAATATAGTATAATATAATATAGTATAATATAATATAATATAGTATAATATAATATAATAATAATTTCAGCCTTCTGAGAACATGGAGTCAGAGTGTCAGTCACCTCTTCCCTCCTCCTGGGACCCTCACAAACACCACAGCTCCCTCCCTGCAGCTGGCAGTGTGTGTGGAGGGAGGGCAGCAGGCCCTGCAGGGACTCTCCTCTGGTGGCTGCTCACACCAGCCTTGAATCCGGGTGTCCCTGCCAGCCCTAAGGGCTGCCTGGAAGCCAAGTGGGGAGGCAGGGAGTGCAGGAGCACACCCGTGCCAAGCTCGGTGTGCCACAGTCAGGTGGGGCAGCTGCTGCCCAGTTTGGGGAAGGATGCTTCCAGAAAGCTGGGCCACCTTCCCACAAGCCTGCCTGCTGCACAGGTGTGCCAGGTAAGCTGGGGTGGAGGCTCCTGGCTGGGATCTGCACCTGGTGAGGGATCTGGGAGCTGCTTGCGGGTCTGTGGGTTACAGGACAAGGAGTGAGGCACAGGCAGGCACCACTGCAGACATTCCAGTCATGCTCCAGAAGGTATGTTGTCATTCTGACTTGCAATTTACTACCAAGATGCCACTGTGACCAGGATTTTATTTTATTTTAGTAGCTGAACAAACATTTTTCTCTCACGAGGATGTACTGCACTGGGCAGAAAGGAGTTACCTCTCTGGAGAGACACCAGTTTGGGCAGTGCCAGGTTTTCAATGTCATGGCAAAGGGTTTTGAGCAAGGTGGAACATGCTGCCTTCTGTGTCATCGAGCTCAGCAGCAAATGCAGCATCCCCCAGGGACGGAGAGTGCTGGGATTGGTTCTGGGAAAAGCAGTGACGCTGCAGGGCAGTTACACACAGGTAACAGAGCCCAGCTGGGGAAAGGGGAAACTGCAACACGAGAAGGTCATGTTGTGCTGCTTCTCTGGTTTCCCAAGCTAGGGCCCACTCCGTGTCCCTGAAAGACCTAGGTAAAGCTAAAGTTAAGTCAGTCAGATAAATATTTATAGTACAAATCTTGGAATATAATCCTCGAGGGGTCTGGTTGCTCTCTCTGTGCTCCAAAATGTACTAAAGGGGAAATAATAGTGCTATAAATACAGTCATGTTTAGCTGGGTCATTACCTTGGGGTGTTTCTGGCCCTTCTCTGGGGACTGGAGTTGCAGCAGTGAAAAAATGAGCAGGGAACCTAAAATCGAGTAGAGGGTGATCCCTTTGCCAAAGATACTTCGTTTGCAGGGCTCCTCAGTTATGCAATGATTCATCATTACAGTAGTAATCAGGTTTAAAGTCCTTGTATGTGCAAGTCATGGCAGCAACTAGGGCAGCCCTTGTACAGGCTGGTCAGACCATCTTGTTGCAGGTTTCTTTGGAGAAGCCTCGCCCATCAGATCTTTTGGGTTGTTTGTGGTGAGGTTTTTCAAGTTTCGTATTGCCTTGTATTAGAAAATAGAGCAGTGCACAAGATTTAAGGACACAGAAAAAAGTAATAAAGTTATTATTGTGTTTTTCAACTGCCAGTTTCCCACACCAATTTACAGAGGCATCCTCCAAAATAGTTAATAGCTACACACAGAAAAAGTGCATCTTTGTGTAGGAGAGGAATTTGATTTGGTTTTGCTCTTTCTCTTTATAGGAGCAAGACTTGGTGCTGCTGAGCACGTGTTTCTCCTGGACCAGGCTGCTCCAATTTCAGTAATCAGTGGGTAGAGTTTGCAAGAACTAAAACCAGCTTGCACAGAAAGTGAAAGGACCAAGCTTTCCTAAACCCACCATCCCCAGCTTCTGTGGGAAGGACTCCGAGGTTAGTGTGCTGCTCCTCTGCCCGTGGAGTTCCTGATGTGCTCAAGCCTTGCTGGGGAACGCTGAGTGTTTGATTTGGTGTGAGATGCCCCCACGGCGGGGGAGGCTGGCTGGAATGTGGGGCTGCACCAGCCTTTCTGCTCCTGCTGGGAGGAGGAGAGGCAGGGGGGAGCTGGGGGAAATGCTTGTTTTCCGAGGGGGGAAGTCACTGTACCTGCAGGGACTCTTCCTCCATCCTTTTTTCTGCCTGGTAACTCGATCCCAGGTGATCTCCTTGTGTCATGTGGTCTGTACTTGTTATCCTAAGCAGCCTTGTTGCTCTAACTCCTGGTGCTCCGTAGTTAACCCTGAAATTGAGTTTGTGCAGCCTGTGCAGGACACAGCAGTTTGGGAGGAGCAGGTATTGGTTATCCTGCACATGACTCCAGTACTAGCCAAAATCTCTCTAGCTGGTGCACACCACGCTCTGCAGAGAGTGCACGGAGTATATTTAGGGTCATTACTGTATTTAGTACATGGCTGTGAAACATCTGACTGCCAGAAGGTCTGGGCTGTGGGTGCTTTGCTGTTTGAGTACCAGCAGTGAGCTGGAGCTTTCTCCTGTGCCATCAACGTTTGGGCTACACACCCAGCAAAGGATTGGTTCTGCTTGAATTTATATCACTCTGATGATCTTCAGCTGATCTTCAGCTTCTCTGTGACAATAGGACCTCTGAAAGAGAAGGAGTAACATCCTTTTCCTTTGCCAAATGTAGTAGCAATGATGTGCAAGACCAAGTGTGCTGTGAGGGGTGTTCTGGCCTGGATTCCTGGGGCCAGCCCGCTGTCCCAGGGTGTCTGAGTGTGTGGGGACCTCTGACTGTCTGTGAACCTCTAACAGGGACCAGTCTCACCCAGAAAGAGATCTCAATTTCTCTGCTCTAAATCATGTTTGCCACAAGGTTCGTCTGTTGTCGTCATTGATCTTCACACCTACCTTCCCACACTCTTGTTCCCTTGACTGCTGTTTCAGATCTTTCTCTTGTGGTTGTGTATTGTTACATGGAATGGGTGGCTGCAGTCACTCCCCAAACACCGGCTGAGCTCTGGAAATTTTATCACATATCAGTCAGCATCACGTGGTAGGACTAGATTATACTGAGACAAAATCCTCTTCTTCCCTCCCCCCCCCTTTTTTTGGGGGGGGGGGGTTGGTTGGTTTTTTTTGGGTTTTTTTTGGGTTTTTTTTTGTTGTTTTTGTTTGTTTGTTTGTTTTGGTGGTTTTTTTGTGGGTTTGGGTTTGTTTTTTTCGGTTTTTTGGTGGTTGAGTTTTTTCCCCCCAGGTGGATAGCTGAAAATAGCCTTGTTCAAAACAGACCTCCCACAGAAGCCTGTATGAGTCTGGCAGACACTAGAGCTTGAAAAGTGCTTCATGAGTTCATTTTGACATCATAATTTGTATCAGCATTTGAAAAAAAAATAATGCTGCCTCTTCTTCACTGAAGAGCTTTCAGCTTTGTGCTTGACAAGTGCATTTATCTGATCATGTACAAGAAGACTTATTTTCAGGTGATTTCCCTCTGATGTCAAGCCATAAAGCAGCCTGGAGTCTGATCCCAGAGGGCCTTACCCAGCACTGTCTGCTGGCTGCAGCAAACAGTCATTTCTTGCAAATAATTAATCCCCTGTGGAGCATCAATAGCTGGGTTGCTGATATTGCATTTAGATAAGGAGGAGGAACTGTAGGTGATGCAGGGGAGTTACTTTGAAGTATTTGTTCTCTCTCTAAAGCGCTTTCTAACTGAAAGGAGATGCCTATCAAATCTTCCTCTTGCCAATTAAATGTAGGTCTGAAATTGCTGCTTCTGTGGAGTTTGAGGAGGTCCAGCCCTCTCATCAGCCTGCTGCTGCAGCTGTGTGTGGATGGGTGCAGGCCCAGGCAGTGATCAGACAGGTCCCTGGCGTGTTCTGCCCACTCCTGGCTGCCCTAACTGCAGGTACCAGGGCAAGAGCTGGAATCCCACCTTGCTTTTCTCAGCCTGCTCCTGCCCCTGCCCAGGGCAGCCCCTGCTCAGGGCCCACTTTGGAATAGTTTCCCTGAGCATTTACTCTCTGCCCCTCACATGAGGAGCGTGAAGCTCGCTGACTGCAGCTGGAGCCTCCTGCCAGAGCCAGGGTGTGTGCCCTGCTCCCCTCATCCAGCTGCTGCTCTGGAGGAGCTAAACACTCACAGCTTCTGCTGCAGCTAATGGGAGCTGCAGAAAAAGCTCAGCAATCATGAAAATCCAGCCTTCAACTGCACTCCTGGGAATGGAGATGGCTTATCCTGTCATGAACCCTTAAAAGCCCTGGTAGTGCACTGGAAGTGGTTTGTAATAGCAGGAATTCATTTGTTAATAAATTTCCCCTCACTTGCCCTGACACTATTTCAGTGGGCTCCAGATGCCAGGTGCCTAGTGCTTACACCAGGGAAAAGCAGCTCAGGGTTCCAGGGATGCTGGTGGGGTCACAGTTCTGAGAAAAGCACGCTGGCTCCTTTCATGGTACAGATGGGGTCACACAGAGCTTGCCCAGCCTCTGGTTTCCTTCTGGAGTATAAACTGTGCCTAAAGAATAACAACTATGATAATTTTAGGAGAGCAAGTTTTAAAAAAATACATGGGAAAGTGGGATTGACTATAAAAAAGACTAACAGGAGACAGTCTTGCAGTGGCAGGGAGAAAAAAGATGTTTTAATAGGCTTCTCTGATTACCACTCAACAGAACCCTCTACTCTCCCTAATGAGAGCAGGTGAACTCTCCTGACTTTAGCAGTGACCTCCCCATGACATCTTTTCTTGAGGCTCGAGCCAGGCTGGTGTTCCTGGAAGAGGTGGGAGGATTCAGTTATTTATGGCTAAGTCTTTTGAAAGAAATTAAATGGTACTGCATCAGAATAACTCATTGCATCTCACCTGGTATTTATCCTGTCATGAAAATAAAAAGTTAAACATGTAATCAGAAATTTCAAAAGTAGTGTTTCTTTTGTTAGCTGGTTTTGAGTAAGCATTGCTCTTAAAAACTGGAGAGTTAGGAGGCTGGTGGTGCTCTTAGAGTGGTTTGTCATCTGCAGCCTGGAGAGGTGCTGCAGAGCCCCTGTGACAGGCAATGGATCCAGCTGTGAAGGGATGGCAGAGCAAAGCCACAGGAGTCTAAGTTGCAGCAGTGGAAAAAAAAAATTCTCTGCAGGCCCTTATCATGCTGTACCCCAAACAAGCTTTGTGGCCCCTTTATGAGCTGAAGGTCCTTTATGAGCTGAAGGAAGGTGGCCTCCCATGTCCCCTGTGGCTGGGGGGAAACACCAGAGTGCTTTGTGCATGTGGTCATAGGAAATCTCTTCTTGGAATAGATGTGAGGGCCCTTGTTGTGCTCTGCTCTTTTCCTGCTTTATGCACAAGCCCGTCCTTGGAATGATGTGCTGTTTCCTGATGCTCCTGGAAAGCAGTTTCCTGCCACTCCTGGAGAACAATTTTCTGCCCTGAGATAACCAGGAGCCGTTTACTTTCACCAGGATTTGTCCCCACATCCGATTCCCCAGCAGTTCCCACATGGGAGCAGTGGGAGCTGAGGAGGCTGTTGGTGTGCCAGATCCCTCCATGGGCCTCTTCCAGCAGGAGCAGGACAGGCAGCCTCTGCTTAGCTCGTGCTGGAAGAGAGGAGGAAGAGGGGGAAAACAGAATACAATGTCTGTCTTTTCTTTGTTTCATTTGCATGGATTTTCTGGATGGCTTTTCCTGCTCTGACTCAACACGAGTGAGCCCTCAGTGCCCAGTGTGTGATTGTTCTCTGCTGACAGGGGAGGAAGGAGGGTTGGTGAAATGGCCTCTGACATTTCTCTTAACCTGTTTAAACAAATACATCTCAAAACCAGTTCTCTGTAAGAGGGCAGCACACAAAGGTTAACTCTGTGTGTGCTATGAGTACTTTTATGTGATATTATGCTTTTTCAAGGAGCTTTAGGTATGTTTTCATTGAACTTGAGCTCCTAATTCTGGGTTGTTTAACAATGTGTAGCTCCATTGCAAATAAGTTAATGTGAATACATTTTCTGCTGGTTGTGGAGTTTATCTTGTTCTTTAGATTAATTATAATGAAAATATTCTGTCTGCCTTTCGAGACTTGTGGGTATTTTCATTCCTGTTTGTGAAATTGGTAATATTACATCATGATAATATTTTCTGGGTTTTAAGAGGGTTATGACATGGCACTATTATGAATGGACAAAAATTACCAAAAAAGCCTGTGACGGTGTTTAATAGCAATGTCTGTGTCTTTTATTACTGCAGGCTTGTAGTCTGCTTTCCCCAGTAAATTCACAGCACACAGTTCAGTCTCATGTTCATGCATGTCTTGGAGAGTAAAAGAAGTTTTGTCTGTGCAGGAGCAACTGGAGATCAGGAGAGATGTTACGAGTTGTTTTCTGTCATTTTTGTTTCACTGACCAGTTCCAATCCCAAGGGAGCTGCTGCCACCTTTCCAGGACCTCCCAAAGCCTGGATGTGAGGAGCAGCATGCTCCAACTGGAGCTCCCCATTTTCCATGCCTCTGGAACAACACACTGAGTTTCCAGATGACAGCAAAGGGTTTCAAAGTGAAATAATGCCCAGGCTTGTTCTGTTCCTGACATCAACCCCCTGAGTTCTCTCTCTGGCATCTCAGAGATTTTGTGGAGCTCAGTAGCCTGCACTGTGCCCTCTGAGCAGCAGGTTTGCCAAGGGCTCTTGGAAAGCCCCTGACAAAGACCTTCCTTGGTGTGCTGAGATACAGAAGTCTTTTAAGGACTGGAGTTAGCTAAATTGTGATAAGCTGCCGGAAGAGATTTTTGGGCTGCACTGAGCTCCAGGGAAAAAACTTTAATCCACAAATCATACCCTGCTGAAGGAGGTTTTGTTTTGCATAGCTAGTCAAATAGCAGTTTGTCTATGTTTTCATTTCTGTTTAGAGCTTAGGAAAAACCCTGACCTATTTGAGCCCTTGAAAGGGTTGTGCAGATTCTTACAAAAGGAAAGGCCTTCTCCCTCTGAGCAAGGAGCCACTGGAGCTGGTGCTGCTTTATGTAAAGGGTGAAAAATGACTCAGTAAATATGCAAATTCAGCTGGTGAACTGGGACCTAGAGAAGAGAACAGTGATAGATGGTCGTCCAAGAGGATATTCCAGTCCAGGTTTATTCTTGCTTTTGGACTAAGAGTGCTACTGATCACAGAAAGTTACAGCTTTCCACTGAAGTTCCTCTCCTCAGCCTCCTCCACCCTCAGCAGAAGCCCACAGAGGTGTGTGTTTCACCTGTAGATCTCCCAGTGTGTGAGGAGATGCTTCAGGGAAATGCTCTCCCCAAGCACATCAGGTGGGGCAGGTCCTTGACCTGTCACCTCTCTGCTGAAGCTGTCAGCACAAAGCCAGGCTGGGAACCAGCCTGGCAGTGCTGGGTGACACCCTGGCTAGGTCTGGCACAGGTTGTGGTCAGCCTGTGGCCCATAGCTTGTGTTTTTGCAAACATTTTGCATTTAGTAGCTGTGTTTGTGCCCATAGGATCAATGTCTATAATGTGCTGACATGCTTTGCTCCTGTAGGAATCTGTCTCTTGACACCTCTCTGGTGCCCACTGGCATAACAGGAGAACCTTTCCAAAGATCTCCTTGTGTTACCATTATTTTTAGCACTGAAATGCACTTTCTTCTCTGCCAGGCCAGCAATCCTTCCCACAATGCATCCTCATTCTTGCCTCTTTTTCTCCAGGCAAACATGACCTGCAGGCTTTCTAGCTAACAGACGTAAATCATGTGGCTTGGATGGCCTTGACATCAGCAACAACTGCCTGTCTTGTTGATTGTCTTGCACATGTGTGCTTGACACAGGTATTCAGATGTTTGAGATTAGAAGGAATCCTGGCAGGGGAGGCAGACAGAGCCTGGATGAGTTCACCTTCCCCGGGGAGCAGAGCACACCTGCAGAGAGCTCCTCACCCTCCGTGGAGCACCTGAGCTGCAGGGCAGGAGCCACAGCCCCGTGCCAGCTCTGCCTGCACGGGGTCACACAGCCCTGGCTGCCTTTGGGGGAGTGGCAGCCCCAGGGGCTGCTTGGCAGCTCTGGGGAACAGAAATAAGGCAGCAGAGATTCAGGGGTTGGGAGTACCACCTTCCAAGTGAGAGCAGCGGGTTAGTGCCAGTTTTCTGGCTCGCCCAGTGAAACTGCACTTCAGGAATATTTTTTCTGAGGCTTGACCTGCAAACAGCTTTGCACCAGTGTAGCCAAAGAATGGGTTTTAAAGCAACAGAGCACCAATCCTCTCTGGCTGCTCATCTGTTGGGAACTGGTATGCTTGTGTTTGGCTCCTCCTGGGAGGGGCTTGGACAAACGCCTTCTTCCAGCTCCTGCCTTCACAGCAGAACCATCTGCTTTTCCAGATCTGCCACTGCAGCTGCACAACCTCCTCCAGTCAAAATTAATTGGTATTGGAGCTACTGTTTAATATCTTTATACATATAACTTTTGTGTCCAGCTGGACTTGCCAAGCTTACAGCAGCTGTTTTGCTATAAATGTTGCTTGCAAGCTTTTCTAACAAAAACCGGCCCTTGGCAAGTGTTTCACAGCCCTCTAATCATATCACAGCTTGGAGGGCCACATGTTGGAGGCCTCTCCTGTGGCAACAGGTTTTGTAATCTGTGCTTTAATGTCTGGTTTCTGGCTGCTGGAGTGAGGTTTCCTGCTCGGTGCTGCAGGAACAATCAGAGCTTGTGTTTGACCCGCTGATCAAAGCCAGCCTTGTGCCCCAAGCCCTGCTGGAGCTGCTCGGGAGCCCAGCCCTGGCACCCAGCTCCCTGCTGCAGCATCTGCAGGGCAGCATCCTCAGGGACACGGCAGAGGGGCAGGGCTTTCTGACAAAACCTTTGTTGAGGGAGTTGTCCCGTCTGGGAGCAGGCTGTCAGCATGGCTTTTCCTGCGCTGTCTCTGGGACTCAGCGTGTGCTGGGAGCTCCACTCCTGCCAGGAGAGCAGCCCCTGGTTTCAGTAGATGGCCCTGGGGAAGGGACCTTATGATTCCATGCTCTGGTTTGCCTTTCTCTAAAGGATGGCTGGGGATGCCTCCCTCGCTGTGGCACCGCATCCGTCTGGGGGAGGATGACGCACAGGGCACAGACTGTCATTGTGGGGTGCAGTCACGTGAAATTCTTCAGAAAAAAGGAAAGAAAAGGAAAATCATCTCTGACTCCCCCATTGTGAATAACCTTTTTAGATAATACACGAGGCAAGGAGTTTTGCACTGAGATTACAGAGTAGTCTTTGCTCCCAGGTATTACTCAAGTTCTTCCTTCTGCTGTTATAGACCCATCTGAAGTGGTATGAAATGCAGCAAGTTGCTTAAAACATGTCTGAGCAGGCAAAAGAAAAAAAGGACTGGTATTCTGGTTAGCCAGCAGATGTAAAGGCTGGCAGGTAGGTATGTCAGGCATACCTCAGCAGCTCTGTGCTGGTTAGTGCAGGTAACACAGCACCCCAGTCCAGCAGGGCAGCACAGCCCACGGCAGCTGGAGAAATGGACACACACACTCAGCCCATGCTAAGGCCTTACGTTGCTGCAGGTGAATTTGTGCTGTAACCCAGCAGCTGTGCTTCACTGAGAGGTGACAGCCGTGTAAGTGAGCTCTACTGCACCATGACCTGTAAAACATTGCTAGTTTGAGACTGCTGCTCTTGCACTTGTCTTTGCATCCAGTTAAATTGGTGCCTGAAAATATTCTTGAACAACTCTGATTCATTCACTATGGGGTTTTTTTCTGGTAGCTGTTTTGGTTTTTTTTCTTATTTTATCTGTGTTTAAGTAGAAAACTTAGATGAGCAGACATGTTATTTAGACACTGTGAGAGGCAGAAGTACAAAATGAGGCAGTTTGTTTTTCCTGTCCTAGCAATAGCCTGCTCAGTCAGCCCTCCCAGCCACAACTGGGTGCAGCCCAAGGCTCCTACCCCACACCACAATTACAGACATCCACATTGTTCCCAGCTAATTGCTTTCTCCTGTACAGAAGCTGATTTTCTTTGAACTGCAGCACAATGTGACACCAGGCATCACGTTGCCTTCCTCCCCACTCTCCTGTGGCCTTAGCAACCTGATACAGCTGTGGCCAAGATAAATGCCCGTGGCTGTTAAAGTCAACGCAGCTTTCCAGCTTTTATGAGAGAATTGAGGAGAGAAATGCTGCTGTGATGTGGCCTTGCATGAGCCTTCATGGTTCTCTGAACTAACTAGACTGGTCTTCCTCCCTACTTTCAGGCAAGCTAAGCTGTATTAATCACTTTATAAAGAAATAACACAGTGCAGTGGGGTGAGATTTCCACAGGCTCAGAAATGCAAGAGGAAAAGCTGTGTAAATCTTAGTTTAAAGCCAAGACTTAGCCTCATCTGGGCTTTAATTGGGCAGACTGGTTTCTGCTGTGGGCAGCTTGTTTCAGTTCTCTGCCTTAGCCCTGTACCCAGGGTACCCTGGGTTGACTCCCAGGGTTTGTTTCTCCTCTGGTTCCCTGTGCAGATGGGAATGGCCACTCAGTGGTGAGGCTCTCTCTGGACTTTCAAGTCTTAACATCTCCAAGTCATCCTTGTGCAGCTCTTCCCTCTGCCTGCTTTCACTGCCCTTCTTGCTTGGCTGCAACCTGTCAGGATGTAAATTAATATCCCATTGTCCCATTGTCCTTGGGCTTGGTGCTGTATTTGCCATGTGAAAGCTGCTGGAGTGTTCAGAGTTCCTTCCAAAAGAAGCTTTACCCCATGTACTGTGCTGGAGCCAGCTGGTGCCCTGTCTGTGTCCCAGCCTGCTCTGGCATGCACAGGTGAGATTAGAGCCTTTTCACTGCAGGTCTGAGCCTGGTGGGGGATTGGGTTTGTTTTGAAGGAATATTGAAGAGATAACTGTTATTGCATGGTTGTACTGTGAGTTGTTCTTCACCCCAGAAGAGCAAATGCTGCTGCAAGTCCCTTCCTCCACAGGGTACCTTGAATTGTCCCACAGGGCCCACAGTCCTTCAGGACTCATTTGCATCTCACAGATATGCACCAGTAGCTGGTATTTGTTCCAGTGAAAGAGGGAGTATTTCTTCCTAGCTCTGTGACTTCGCTGGGTCTCTGTGCAAATCCCTGACTCTGCTCTCCAGTAGAATAAGTTATGGGGATTCCCTGATCTGCACAGCAAATTTTTCAATTCAGTATTGCTTTGCTTTTAGACTGGGACTATGGGACATTTTCTTTTTGAAAGCATAAATAAATTTGCCCCATTTTTCATGAAATGCAAGCAGCAATGCAAGTCCCTTACATAACAAACTTGTTCCAGCTTCTTCCTAAGAAGGATTGATTTGGATATACAGAATAACATTTCACCACTTGGGTAGGGAATGATTGGGCAAAATTCTCAGTAAATACGAGTACTAAGCATCCTTAACCTTGTGAATGAAATTGAAAAAGCAAGAAGAAACCTGTGTGTCTGTAGCACCACCAGCCTTCTCCCAGGCAGTTCTGGGTCATCAGGTCTGGGCAGCATTTTCCTTCCATCCTCTGCCAGATGAGCTGGCTCCATGGCTTCAGCTCTGCACTCTTCTAAGGCTGAGAACTTCTGTAAGTTCTCACTCAGCTGTGTGCTGTCTGCCCAGCTGCATGTGTCCTATTTTAAGTTGTGCTGAGCTAGGTGCTTCAGGTACTGGCAGAAAACTCATTCTGTATCCTGGTGTATGCTCCAGGATTTGCACCATATTAAATTAAATTTCATCAGGAATTATTGCCAAGCACTTCAAAAATCTCACATGAAAGTTGATTTGAAAGCAACGATAAATTAATATTTTCAGAAAGGTGGAAATTAGGGCAAGGAACATGTTGGCTTTAAAGTATTTACCAAGGAACCAATTCACAAAGGTGCTGGCCCTGCTTGATGTCAATTTATTGCACCACTTTACCTAAATTGAGTTTCTGCTGTCTCTGCTTCCTTCTGTTAATGCTGGGGCACTGTTACTGCTGTGGTTCCTGAGAATCCCTGGTGGGCTGGATGGCTCTGCCCACTGAGAAGGTTGTCAGAAATAGAACTTATGAAGTAGGACCCTAACAGCCATCAGCACACAAGAACTGGGGCACGTTGGTGGGAAGGATTTGTTGGGTCCTGTTGATGTGTGTATTGTGTGTGCTCAATGGTGACAGAGCAGCAGAGAGGCTCTGTGCTTCCATGGAGCTGTGCCACCACCCAAACTGCCAGCTCAAGTGTGATTCTGGATTGTGCATGGTCAGGGCTGAGGTGGAGATGTCTTCCCCCAGTGCTGTTCTCACAACTGCCATGAATGGAATAACTCAATAACTCCCCTAAAGGGAATTACCTTGGGGCAAATGCTACACCCCACAGCTGGCAGTGTGTTCCCTCAGCAAAGCCTTGGCCACAGGACAAAGGGGGTTCAAAATGTTGGTGGATGGGGTCTGGAGCAATGGATGGCAGTGGGTGCTCCTGCTTGGTGGGTGTGTGGGAGGACAGTGAAGTGGTGTCAAATTGAAAGCTGCTTTTGATCCCTTGCAATGAATTTTTGTGATGTCAGGTATTTAGTGGTTTTCTTTTTTTAAAATTCTTTTTTTTCCAGCTTTGAAATATCATAGTGTTTTAATGTTCTGCTATGTAACTGGGTATATACAACAGTGATTAGTTTGGGAATTTCTTCAGATCTTTAGGGATGCCACAGTTTCTTACTTGACAATATAATAATATATGAGAGCCCCTCTTGGCTGCGGGCTGTGGTAATTAGCTAGTTTTGCTATAAAGCTGCTCGAGCAGTGCTTTGAAGCCCTGCCAGCTGACAGAGCCCTTCAGCTCAGCCAGGCCCACACGAGGTGCTGGGAGCTGCAGGTTGCTGTCCCTGACGTGGGGCTCTCAAACCACTGATGGCAAATGTCACACACAGCACACTTCCAGCTTCAGCCTCTGGCTTCAAAGGCTCTATCAAGAAGCCCTATGTAAACACTGCATTTTTGTAAAAATATTCCAGATTAGTCCTCTTCCAGAAGGCAATATGAGTGAACAAACCAGGCAACAATGGTCTACATAGAAAAGCGATAAAACTCATCTGTGCAGTGAATGTGACTCCGGATCTTACTTCAATCAGACATTGGTGGGCTCTGTTTCTATTTTCTTTTGACTATAACTGCTCCTGTGATGATCAAAAAAGATGCATTATCTCCAAATCAGAGGCTTTGAATGGTTACCTGAAGTTTGATTTTAAAGAAATACAGGAGACTTCTCAGAAAGACACTTTACATAGAAAACATACTTGGAAAAGGCAGTAAAGAGGAGGTTAGAAGCCAAATCTAAGCAAACAGTCAGAGAATAAGATTCCTCAATGATTTTTCCATAGGCATACTTCTAGGAGCCTTTCAGAAATTACTTCAATACTTAAGCCCTTTTTCCTGTAGTACTGAAAGTCTTTGCTAACACTTCAGCTCTATCTCCTTTATTTATTATTTGTAACACATGACTGCCTCTACTGTATGTGCTTTCTCCCTTTAAATAAGTAACACCTCATAAGCATTCAAGATTATATCTTTAAAAGAAAGTATAATGTCCCAAAGAACAAACACAGCACAGCATAACCTTTACCTCGCTGGGTTTGAGACAACAAAGCTGTGAAAGAGCTTTGGTGTTCAACACTAACTACAGTGGAATACAAGAAGTTTTTAAAAGCTTTCTTCTCTTTTATTTTCATGGAGTCATAGAATGGTTTGGGTTGTAAGGCACTTAGTGAAAATTTAGTTCCAACTCCTTGCTGTGGGGGTTGCCATTAATGACTGCTTAAAGTTTGACTTTAACAGTCAGCATATATCCCTTCAAAATGTTGTAAAGGTACCTGCCAGCTCCTTCTCACACAATGACTCTAGAAGCTATTATTTTTTAGCATCCCCATCAGACACTAGCTGGACTGGCATGGACATCTTCACCCAAATGCCAGTGGGATCACAGTGAGAGCCTTCTGTGGCTGTTTTTCATTTTGTTTAACCACATCACCACCCCGGTGAGGTTACAGCTTGCATGAGATCAGCTTATGGAGGAAAACCAGCTTTTTGGGGACAGAAGAAAGCACTCTGAAAAGTCTACAGAGTCCTTGGCTGAAAGTAGAAATCTGTAATTGTCCAATTTCATCTGCAGTTTAGGAGTACTATTGAATTTCACAGTGTTCCGAAGCTTTTTCACAATAGCACCCACCTATCACTTTTCCCTATGTCTCAGATTGACTTAAAGGCTTGTGCTGTATCATTTTGTCAAAACTTTTCCATAAATGGGCTCTGAGGTGATATTGTTCAGTGTCTGCTGTGCATTTTTCAGTCAGGTCCAACAGCAAGATTCCACCCTGCTCTAAGTAGATCTCCCTGTAGGTGCATCCTTTCTTCCACCTGCAGGTGTTAGCCAAGGGGAAGCTGTACATTCTGCACATTTGTTGGGAATCTGGAATGTCTGGAAATCCAGGAAGTGCAAGGGCTCCCCAGGGTTTCAGTGTTTCAGGGGACAAGGACAGTGAGCTGCAGCAGCCTTGCTGTCTGTGGCAGAAAGAACACTGGGTACAGGCAAAGTGGAAATGGAGATTTGAAAAGTCAGCAGAGAGAGTCCTGCCATGTACCTTCACCTGTGCCCAGTCCTGCTCTTCTCTACATCTGCAAGGGAATGAGGAAACATGAAACTGAATTCCTCCTGATTTCACCCCCTTCTCCTCCTCTTTCTTTGCTCTCCTGTGCTGCTCTGTGTCAGGGGCAGGGCTGGGGTGGATTGGCTGCTGGTTTTATCCAGCCTGACCCACAGCAGTGGCTCTCCTTGCTGTGTTGTGAAGACTGCAGCTTTTGCTCCTGTGCTGGGAGTCCTTGCTCATCAGCACTGTAACCCTGGAGAGCTGGAAGGGTTTGAGGTGGCTTTTTGCTGGTTTTGTCTTTAAGGTGAACCCAACCCCGCAGGAACTGAAGGGTGCTGATGGCCCCATGGAGAGAGCAGAGTGTGAGGGCTCTGGGAGGAGCAGGAGCAGGAGGTGTCCTGGTGGGACAGCACCATGCAGCACACACTGCCTGTGCCCGACCAGAGCCTGCTGCTGCAGGAAGGTCTCTGCAGTCATACAGCCCTCTGAGCTTTGGGGGAAACTGGGTTCTCTCCACACCCTTCTGTCACACTTCTCCTTCTGCCTCCTGTCAAGAAAGACGGATCCAGCCAGGGCAGCCTGTGCCACTCCAGCTTTCCCATTTCTGCTCCTTCAGTGCAAGCATTCTCTGCCCTGTGAGTTTTGCACAGAGCTTCAGGGCTGTTTGCTGGCTCTTGACCTGCTTCACAGTGGAAAATTCTTCCACAAGTGTTACTTACAGGAAGCAAATGAATATCTCCTCTAAATGGTCTGGCTGAGGAAATGGGTCATTTAGTGAAGTACACTGTTTACTGGATAGCCAGTGGCCCATCTCCAAAATACATACTTAGTCTGAAGGAAGAAAAATATCTGAGATTATTCACTTTTTATGTCAGTTTTTAAATGTTATGTAGTTCATAGCTAAAATTTTAAATGTGCATTTTCACGTGGGCTAAAAACTTCCTATCCTCTTCCAGAAAACTGGTAAAACCAAGTTTTAAATTTCTTTCAGTAAAAAATCCTGGGTGTGTATGACTTCTTGAGGTTTTCTTCGTTTTGGTTTGTTGTTTTTTTTTTTAAACTGTGTCATGATCCTCCACATATTGTAACACTTTATTGCTTTGTTATAATGCCTTGTGGCAGGGCTAATATCTCCCAGTGATAAATTGGGAAATTTTGTACTTGTTTTATTCAGTAATTCTAAATGCAGCAGTCAGCTCAACCCTGGAGCATGATCTTGGTTTTATGCAGGGCTGCTTCTGTGATGTCTTCATTTATAATTGCAGTTTCTGCCTTCGCCCCTTTGGTATTTTTGGTGCAGCCTCAGGCTGAAGGGAAAGTGCCTCATTCCTTAACCCAGCAGACATGAATAAGCATGTTGACATGGATCTGTGCAAGATTAGCGCTGCTCTGGCTTCAGATTATCTAGATCAGACACTGTTCTGTAATGTGATACTATCCACATTCAAAACATCATAATCTGGCAAAAACAAAATGCACCCAAACACAGTGTTTAATTTTTTGCTCTGGCATGGGAACTGCATGGTTGCCAGGGAAGGCAACAACACCTGAGCAGAAGTGCAGCATCAGGTCAGGGCTGGTGCTTTCAGGGAGCTGTGTTAGCAGTACAGAAATGCCTGTAGCATTTGTCACATGGGTGCTTTTGGTAACTCTCAAATGTTAAAGAAAATAGGGAAAAAAAATCAGCAGAAATCTGTAGGTATGGAGGCTGAGCCCCATGAAAGTGAGAGGGACATTTTGGAGTGCTCTAAAGGTGTGTGGTTGGCCCAACACCCAAGGGTCATCCAGACCTTCATGGTTAACATTTGAAGCTGTGTCGGAGCACAGAAAGGACCCTGCATGTGCCTGTGTCTGCATCAGCTCTGCACTCTCTATCAGATTTGGCACTATCAGATGCACAGCTCCTCATGTTTCCAGCACGTAGGTGTGTGCACAGGGCAGAAAAGCCTTCCTTTTCCATCCAGAGCCATTCATCAGTGTGCTTCAGAGGTCAAATCCTCAAACAGTTTGGTAATTCTACCATCATCATCTTCATGTGATTCCAGCGCAATCTGGTAATGACTTTTAAGTAAAAGTATGTCCAGGGCTATGGCAAACTCCTCTGAGCAGTTTCATTAAGCAAACTCCCATATCTCTAGACTTTGCTTAACAATTGCAAAATGGTTACCCAGTTAATGTTTATCCTATTGTTACCAAAACTCACAATTCAGTGTGCCTCAGTTCAGAGAGCAGTATATACGTCAGTAGTAATTGCCAGTCAAAGCCTCCCAAGCTAAATTAAAAGCAACTGTGCCTTGAGCTACATGACTAAAGGACACATTTTCAAAGGCAGCCAGTCTGCCAAAGGTGCAGTTACATATAGTTCCTATAACCTATCCTTTCTGATGGGAATTTAATTCCTAATTTACTTTGTGGGTTTTGAATTCCTGGGTATATGTACCCCCCTTAAAAATACATTCTTTTCTTTAAAAGTCCTGCTTGAAATCTCCCAGCTGATGACTTTCTGTCTAGCATCTCCTCTGGATGACACAGATGCAGAATGGCACAAGCCACATCCTGGCTGGAGACTGCATCACTTCATGGACCGTAAAAAGCTCAGCAGTCATCAAGGAGAAAAAATTTCAGAACTGTTCCACCAGCTGTAGGTTTTACAAGCATTTGAAAAGTTTTTAGTACTATGACTTACTGTGTCTCAAAAGGAAAAGACTTGTGTGAAGTTGTCTGTGAGGTGATGAAAGTCCAAGACATGATACAGAGGGGGAAAAGTCAAGTTAATGTGTCTGCCCTGGCTCTGGAGTATGATGGTGTGCAGGAGCTGTGCTGCCCCTTGGACCCCACAGAGCCTCACAGCCTCCTCTGTTGTTTTCCAGACCATGTTTGGAGCCTGCCAGCTGGGCACGTTAAGAAACTCCCTCCTTTTGGCACTGCATTGGCATGGAAAGGCAGCAGCCTGCTCTGGAGAGGGCTGCTAGGGGGTGGAACTGCATGGCCAGGGTGACTTCAGTATTCAGTTGGCTGGAAGTCCTTGTCATAAGGACTTGTTTTCACAAGGACTTGAATCCTAGAGTCGAAGGAGCAACTTTGGTCCAGTTTGGAGTAAGCTGGCTGCCGGCAGCCAGGCTGGGAGAGCTGATTCAGCCTGGCCAGCACTGCCTGGGAAGCCTTGCCCGACCATGTGGTTCCTGTGCTGAACAACTGGAAAAAATTACTTGCTTAATGGGATGCAGGCTCACGAGCTGAATCAGCCTCGGCAGGGTTTTTGTTGTTCCAACTGTTTCTTGTATTGAAAACCCCGCTCTGTGGCCATCTGTGGAGGCTGGCAGTGTACCAGTGGTGTTGAACCAGGAGTGGTGACTGGGGAGAGCAACCCCTGCCCCAGGGCAGCGAGGGGAGGTGGAGAGGGGCAGGTTAAACCTCACCCCTTTGCTCAGCCCCTGCGAGGGAAGGAGGGAAGGTACAGCCCAGCCATGAGCACTTCTCTGCCCTCCCAGCAAAGCACAAGCTGTGCACTTCTGTGGAGAGCACAGAGACAGCGAGAGGGTGGCAGCTGTGTCACCCCACGCTGTGTGCCTGGTCCATGAGGGTTTTGTCTGTCAAATGCATGCAGGCTCTGCTGCCTCCAATCAGTGAGTGCAGCCACAGCCATTGCTGCTCTTTGTCTGGGGCAGGCAGCTGTGCTGGGCTCAGCTTGCTGAGGCGCTTTCAGGTCAGTGTGACTTACAAAGGGAAATGCTTTTCAAACCTCCTCTTCCCCTGCCATGTAGAAACAGACACAGAGATCAGTGGGGATGCAGTCAGGGAGTGATCACTTGCCTTCCTGAGCTCCTGACTTTGCCTGGATGCAGTGAAACTGTGCATTCACCTCACACAGGAGGGGACTGTGCAAGGCCACTGTCACACAGGCTCAGACAGCAGTGCAGCCAGTGAGACCCAGACAAACAGGTCTCTGACCCTGATCAGCAGAGGTGCTGCTACAGCTGAAATTCTGGATCTGGGCTTTGTATGCAGCAGTTGAGGAAGGTGGTGGATCACACTACAGAAGAGCAGCAGAAATAATAATGGCAGACCCATGCAAAAGTAATAGCAGCACTCCTCCTCCCACACCATGGAACAACTGAAATAAGGGTTTAGCCTAAACTACAAAGGGCTAAAGAGGCAGACAACAGGCTTCAAGTTTGCAGTCAGGGTTTGTCTCCCAGGACTGTGGAGAATCGCATCAAGAAAGGGGCCAAAACTGCAGCAAGAAGGGTTGGCATGAGGCATGAGGAACCAGGGCTGTACTGCTGCCTTTCTGCTTCAGGAAATCTGGTCTTCATAGTATGTGCAACGCACTCACTTCCTTTACCAAGAAATGGGGATAAGAAATAATGGCTGGTTACTTTTATCCCAACCATCTACTTGTTTCTGAACCATTCCAGTGCCTTGGAGGTGGCAGGGAGCCCAGCCAAGCGTTAGACTTGAGCAGCAGCTTGTGTTGATGGTGTGAGGCTGTAGCTGGTGCCTGTGTGTGCCCGAGCTGATGGCACCCCCAGCACACAGCAGATGCTCCCTGCACACACAGCCACACAAGCTGGTGGCTGCTGCCGTCAGCAAACGGAGAGCAGCCGGTGTTTTGCCTTGTGACTCTGGCAGTGTGGCTGCTGCTATCTCAGGTCTGCTTTAAAGTGTGACAGAGAGCTGGTGCTGTACACAAGAAGAATTTGATTTTGCTCCTGCACGGAGCTTCTCGGGGCCATGAGAATGTATGCAGCCAAGATTGTGCTTTGTGTGAGTCTTGTGGATTGTAGAAATAGGGCCCAAAGCAGGGATGTGGCTTGCCTTTCATCTCCCAGAGCTTCCTCAGCCACATGCACAGCTTTACCAGCTCTTGAGACTCTATTGTGGCTGTCAAGATACTTGGTAGCTTGGCAAAGACACAGATCTTTGATGCACAATATTTCAGGGAAAACAAAGTATTTTTTTTGTAAGGGGAGATGAAGAAATTGAGAGATGTCTCCAGCTCCTGTGCCTGCAGAAGGAGACCTCAAAATGCAAGGGGTGATAAACTCTTTGTTGTGCTGAGCCTTGGTTTTAAGTTCAGATCTGTGCAAAGTTTCATACTGCCATAATTGTCTCTGACTCCCAGCAAAGCCCCTGAAGTCTTTTGAAGGCAGCTGGATTGAGTGCATCTACTGTTCCCTTCAGGAAAGGATCTGAGCACCTTGGGTCTGAGGGAGCACTGAGGTTTAATCATTACACCAGTGCTTCCAGTTTGTATTTCTGCAGCATTTTATAAATAGCAGGAAATATGGTGTTTGCAGCATGCTGTTCTAAACCCCTGAATACTCAGCCTGCAGCACAGCATCTTCTGCAGCTAAGGTTGTCTCTAATTTTTAGCCTTGGCAGCCTTGACCATGACCTGGTTGGAATCAGACCCCTCTAAGCACTGCAGGGCACCTGAGAAGGATGCTTCAGCTCAGATCTGCTTCTGCCTGGATCTGATGGCAGAGGAGCTGAAAGCTCTCCATGCAGATTGCTCATTGAAATGCGAACCTCATCCCAGTAAAGCTTCTGTCTGCCAGCCTACCCTTTGACAAACTGATAATCCATGATAATAGAGAATTTTATCTCCATTCTTAAACATCATCAGGCATGATTATTAATCTCTTCCTATTGCACAATAAACAAGACAGAACCCTCAGCTTTCCTGAAAGTGGAAGGCAGGCAAATTACATCTGCACTGTGGGTGAGCTGTGCATTTGCTGCTTCTGCAATCAGCCAACAAACCCCTCCAGATTTCTGAGGCCAGACTATTGCTCCTGGCAGCTTATCTCCTTACTCCACAGCAGAGCAGGCTCTTGGGGTGAAAAGCTGGGCCTGTTGAAATCAGTGGCAAAGTCCTGCTCATTTTCCTTGAGTCAGGATTTCTCACTTAAGCTTGTAATTTCTGACTGGACAGAGGAAAAAAATCCTTTTTTTTTTGAGTGCCTTCTTGGAGGGCAGCCTGTGTAATGTTCTGCTCTTGTCTGTGCAGAAGGTGTGCAAGGTGTTGGAGGTCCTGCAGTGCTGCCCTTCCCTGAGTGTCCTGTGCTGGGCAGGCAGGAGCAGGAGGACAGGATCTGTCTGTACTCCCAGCCAGGGCACATGGCATTCCAACCTGAACTCTGTACCTGCTGTTCATCCTGTCAGGACTGAAACACATCTCAACAACACACCCTGAAGATTTCCTGGTATAGGCCAGGAATTTCTCTTTCTGGATCCTCTGGTAACTTGGGTGACCCCTTCATGTGATTAGGCAAACAGGCTCTGTAGTACTGCTAGAATCAAATTCATAATTCTCTTTGCCAAGCATGAACTTCCCTATGGGCAGCCTCCACTTGCCCATAGGTAGGTGAGCAAAATGCTGCTCTTGTGTGCAATGAAAGTTCCACCTTGTGCCACCTTCCTGGTGGCTGCAGCACCAACACAGCTGAGGGCTCTGCAGGAGCCTGTGAGAAACCCAGTGATTGCAACCCAACCATACCCACGCTTGTGGCCACTTTGGAATTAAAAAACCCCTCCAAGTGGCAGTCCAAAGATGATTTCTGACCAAGCCCAGCTCGAATAGGCCCGGTGCTAGATCTAACAGGAGAGGGACCTTGCGTAACTCTAAACTCCGCTGCTCCTGCTGACGCACTCATGGGATGGGCACTGCGAGGGGCCGTGGCAGGAATCCTGCTGCTCTCACAGAATATCTGACCTGCCAGCTGGCTGCCTCCAGCTTCGGTGAACCCATCAAAGTCACGGCAGCCAACTGCCCCAGAGGCCAATGACCCTGTGCCTTGTCTCTCACGCACTGCAGCACAATTGCCTTTTCTTTCTGAGCTCCTGAAACCTGCCCTGGTTTGCTGGCTAAAGAGCAATTACACAAGTCTTTCTCTCGTTGCCTATATCTTGCCAAAGACCTCAACTGCACCTCAGGAGTGGGGGTTGCTGGTATTTTTTCTCCCTTTTATCTCCTAAAGACTTTGATGCGCCTGGCCCCTTTTTCTTAGAACACCACCTTGATCACAGAGCACCTTACAGATAATTCTGGTTGTGTTGTTTTAAGGCATTTCCTCCTTCTCTCTTTTTGTGGTAAATGTTGGTAGAGCTCCACTGAAATGTTGCCTGAACTTCTAGCCCAGTATTAGACTTTGCTTTTAGAGAAAAGCTTCTAAAGGTGTCCTTTTTTTGGCTCCAGAATGCCCATAAAAAAAATCTCAATTAAAATGAAAGGAATGTGCTGTGAGTAACTGTGCTTTCACTGATGCAGAGCTGGCTGGTTCTGACCTGACTGCTGTCCCGGTGCCTACATGCCTGTGCTGCACCTTTGTAGGGCAGATGTGCACCTGAGTCACCACTAAAAGCTGCTGCTGGCACAGCCTGTGTCAAACTTGATCAAATGAAGGCAACAAGAATGGTGAAGGACCTCAAGGGGAAGCCATATGAGGAGCAGCTGAGGGCACTGGGTCTGTTCAGCCTGGAGGAGACTGATGGCAGACCTCACTGCAGGTACAGCCTCCCTGTGAGGGGAAGAGGAGGGGCAGGCACTGATCTCTGATCCCTGGTGACAGTGACAGGACATAAAGGAAGGGCCTGAAGTTGTGTCAGAGGGGTTTAGGCTGAGTATTAGAAAAAGATTCGTCACCCAGAGGGTGGCCAGGCACTGGAACAGCTCCCCAGGACAGTGGTCACAGTACCAATCCTGACAGAGTTCCAGAGTGTTTGGACAACCTCTCGTGGTGAGACTCTTGGGGATGGTTCTGTGCAGGACCAGGAGTTGTACTTGATGGCCCTTGTGGGTCCCTTCCATCTCAGCACATTCTGTGATAAACAGACGTAGAGGACAAAGACTGGCTTCTCTGCAGCACAGACATTGCCAGATTCAGACTGTGACTGCAGAGAGGGAATTTGGCAGCCCTGCTCACCAGTGCCACAGAATGGGGCACTGCTGCTCCACGTTTTCTGTGTTCACTTTTATACTGTTAAGATAAGCAATGCCCCTGTGGAGGTGACTCAGTTTGCAAAGGTGGCAGGAGAATTCCCAGTTCTCCTCTCCACACTATGAAGGCCCGGTCTGTTCACTCTTACCCAGCTGCTGCCAGAGGCTGGGCAGGGATCGCCAGGAGCTCACCACACACACCTGGGGCTTTTTGTGCCTCCTCTTGGGAACGGGCCTGGGTGCTGTCATGGGAAACATGGAGATGTGCACTTCCCTGTCCTCTCACCTTTCACAATGGCCTGAGTTCAGCTGCTGCCTGCCCGAAGGAGCAGGGCTGGACAAGGCTCCAGAGACTCTATTCCCGCTGCTCCTCACTTAGCTGGAGGCACTGGCATTGAGTAACCCTGGGCACACCTTCACCCCAACCCCAGCACACTGCCAGGGCACGTGTCAGCACTTGGCCATGGCAGAGCCTGGCCACTGCCCGTGTGCCACCAGCCCCATGGTGTCCCCAGCCTCGTGGTGTCCCCAGCCCCACAATGTCCCCAGCCCCCAGTGTCCCCAGCCCCTGCCTGCCTCACAGACCTGGCTGGACCCAGTGCCAAGGGCCTGCTGAAGTGCTGCTGGGCACAGGGTCACCAGGGAGCAGGAGCTCCCTTTGCAGAGAAATCTGTGTATTCATGTGTGTCTGTCTGTGCATTTGCAGGCCCAAGACACCAAATTGGTTCATTTGTATTTTCATGCATTTAAACATTGCCAGCTGTGCTAATGATGGCTGCAGCACACCAACCACTTCTGTTCTCTCCCAGACTTGTTATTTTCCCACTGGTTGTTCTATCTGTTCTGTGAGAGTGCTAAAGTGCTATTTCTCTCGCACAGTCTCAGGTAGGAAATTGCAGTGTAGCCTGTATATTTTAAGCATTACTTAATTTGGACTGGAAAGATCACGGGTTTGTTAGAGCAGAAAGAGACCTCATAGCTGGGATCAGTTAGCTACAGAGGCTGTGAAAGACTGAAAAATACAAAAAGAGTATATTATCGTCTTTGGGAGATTTAAAAAACATATGTCTTCTCTCCAATATTTCAGACTATTGAGCTTTATCAGTTTTACTGCAAACTACAAATGCTTTTGGTGTAATGACAGCTCTTTAATTAGAACTTGGAAGCAATAGCATCTGCTGATTATAGCATGGTCCAGCATGTTCTTATTCCTCAGTTTTTATTTCCAGCTCTGCAATTAAATTGTTGCACGCCTCAAGGCAAGTAACTTCACCCTTCAGCGTTTGTACTTCCACAGATGGAATTAAAACCTCCACTGGAGATCCCTGGACAGAACCTGCTCAAATGGCACAGTCTTGGGTTACTTTTCCATCCTATGCATGTCAACCCATGTATCAGCCCAGTGAATGAGGGTTTGGGATTTACCTTGTCCAGGCATAGTCTGTGAGACATTCCAGGTTTGAACAATGGAAATTTTATAGGCTTCAGTTATAACTGGCTGGGCAAGAAACAACAGCTTCACAGTAATGAGTCCTCACTTGCATGGAATGCCATTTAGTGTCTGATCTCTCTCACCACAGTGAGATATTAAAATTTGTCTATCCAGAGCGCATTTCTGGAGGGATGAAAAAGGGGAAAAATCCTTTCAGTTTGAACTGACCCTCAGTTCTGTATGGGAAAGGTTTGGTTTCCCAAGAGGAATATTATATACTAGTGATTATGGAAAAAATTAAGCAATGCAGTTGAGAGAGAGACAGCACAGCTGGTTCTGCTGTCTGCAGTGTTTCCCCCCACACTGGCAGACATTCTGGTGGAGATGAAGGAAAATGACAGTGGGTTGTTGTGATCACCCTCTTTAAACTTTTAGTTTTGTGATTGCCAGCCTGAGCAACAGGAATAGGTTATTGGCCTTACAGCCAAAGGTAGCAGGGTGCTGCACAGTCTGAAAGTCACTGCAGTCCCTTCATTGGAGATTTCAAATGAAGCCAACTGAAGATTTTTTCAAGTAGTCCCTAATGGAGCCAAATGGGGCAAAGTCAGAAGGGATGTGCACAAGGGAAGGAGGCTGAGTCACACTGAGCACTGGCAGTACATCAGTGTTATGTGTGCTCACAGGCAAGCACTGGTGTAAAGCACAACAAGCAAGTGGCAATTTTTTTCCCCAGTCTTACTTAAAAATGTTCCCAAAATCTGTGACTAAAGCATCACAGAACGTCTGATATTTTGTAATGCCACAAACACTGACCTTAACAGACACCAGAAATCCCACTGGGAGTTTCATCCATTTACAGTGGAAACATGATGTCTTTAATAGTAAGGATGTTTCAATAACTTTCCGGGATTTTTTCCATTTTGGCACAGCTGTTCTCTGACAGATTGCAAAAGAGAGGAATTCAGTAGTAACAGCTTGATTCTGCAGGATGCTAAAGCCTTTCTGTCCAGGACTGTGTGTCCTTAGCCCCTACCCAGAGCAGCTCAGGATTACTCAGCATTTTGCAGCTTGGAGCCATTCTTACCCACTTGGCCTTGCCACCAACATTTCTATTTCTACTTCTATTTCTGTTTCTGTGGAAATGAGCTGAAACAGGTGCCTTTCTCTGGAGGAACTCAGCCTTTCTGTCTAGGAAAGGGCTTGGTGGTGTTGTAGGAAAGCTGTGGAGCAATACCAAGTCTTGAAAATGTATGCCTCGATTTCTCCCTCTTAGAAAAGCAGCACCTTGATGTCAGATTTAGTAACAATGGCAGTACAACTGAATTGTTTATTATGTTGTGTTAAGGTTATGTAGAGGAAATGTCAAGGGAAATGGCTTCCTCCCTGTTTCTAAACTAAGTGTAGACTCCAAACAGGTGTTTATTCTGATAGAATTAACAGACCGAGAATGGGTGGAGGTTTATGTTGATTAAACAGAAAAAAATGTGGTATCTTTGCTATGGCTGGCATGATCAACATTTATTAAACCTCTTGTTTGGACATAAAATATCCAAATTTCATAAACAGTGCCTGGGCTTTCCCCATACAGCATTAATAGAGTCAATGGTAAAGTTCTTGTCAGCTTCAGGAGGCCAAAGGGGTTTGTACTGTTTTGGCCTTTCCTGGTATTTGCTGCCTCACAGATCAGTGTATTGCAGAATCCTCTGTAGTTCAGAAGGCTGAAAACATGTTTTCCCTCTCTTTGCCCTGGCTGTTCCTTGTCAGAAGAAGGGAGAAGAGCAGGAGGCTGAAGCAAAACAAACAAGAGCAGGGCAGGATGGTTTTGTTTACTTTGGGGCTGAGTGAGCAGCAGTGAGGTGCTCACTGTTCCACTACAGCTGTGGCAGTCTGTGTGACACAGAGACGTCCCCATTTCCCAGCAGGACCCTCAGGCTGCTGCCACTGCCCTGGGAAGGGCTCTGCAGGGGATGCCTTCCCAAAACACAGGCCCAAACTGCTACCCTGGCTTGTGACTGGGAATGGTGACTGCTCTTTAGCTGGCCCAGCACCCCAAAATCCACCTCTGTGAGCACAGCTTTGGCACTGCTGCCAGATTCCCTGCTGCCAGAGCAGTAAGCCACCCTGTGCCCTGTCTGGTTTTGGAAGTCCCATATCCTAGGCTACCAAGGTCCCTGGAAGAGCCTGAGCTGGGGGCAGTGCTGGGCAGTGCTGGGGCAATGCTGGGGCAGTGCTGGGCAGTGCTGGGCAGTGCTGGGCAGTGCTGGGCAGTGCTGGGCAGTGTTGGGCAGTGCTGGGCAGTGCTGGGCAGTGCTGGGCAGTGTTGGGGCAGTGTTGGGCAGTGCTGGGGCAGTGCTGGGCAGTGCTGGGCAGTGCTGGGCAGTGTTGGGCAGTGCTGGGGCAGTGCTGGGCAGTGCTGGGCAGTGCTGGGGCAGTGCTGGGCAGTGTTGGGGCAGTGTTGGGCAGTGCTGGGCAGTGCTGGGCAGTGTTGGGGCAGTGTTGGGCAGTGCTGGGCAGTGCTGGGCAGTGTTGGGGCAGTGTTGGGCAGTGCTGGGGCAGTGCTGGGGCAGTGCTGGGCAGTGCTGGGGCAGTGCTGGGGCAGTGCTGGGCAGTGCTGGGGCAGTGCTGGGCAGTGCTGGGCAGTGCTGGGCAGTGTTGGGCAGTGCTGGGGCAGTGCTGGGGCAGTGCTGGGCAGTGCTGGGGCAGTGCTGGGCAGTGCTGGGCAGTGCTGGGGCAGTGCTGGGCAGTGCTGGGGCAGTGCTGGGCAGTGCTGGGCAGTGCTGGGCAGTGCTGGGCAGTGTTGGGCAGTGCTGGGGCTGTGTTGGGCAGTGCTGGGCAGTGCTGGGCAGTGCTGGGCAGTGTTGGGCAGTGCTGGGGCAGTGCTGGGCAGTGCTGGGCAGTGTTGGGGCAATGCTGGGCAGTGCTGGGCAGTGCTGGGGCAATGCTGGGCAGTGCTGGGCAGTGCTGGGCAGTGCTGGGCAGTGTTGGGCAGTGCTGGGCAGTGTTGGGCAGTGCTGGGGCAGTGCTGGGCAGTGCTGGGCAGTGTTGGGGCAGTGCTGGGCAGTGCTGGGCAGTGCTGGGCAGTGCTGGGCAGTGCTGGGGCAGTGCTGGGCAGTGCTGGGGCAGTGCTGGGACTGTGTTGGGCAGTGCTGGGCAGTGCTAGGGCAGTGCTGGGCAGTGCTGGGGCAGTGCTGGGCAGTGCTGGGACTGTGTTGGGCAGTGTTGGAGCAGTGCTGGGCAATGCTGGCTCCCTCAGCAGGGACACCTGAACTGGAGCTCTTTGTGTTCCCCGTCTGACAGGACCCTCCACTCACCAGCTGCAGGGGCTTTAAACTCATCAGGTTGGACTTTTCAGCCAGTGGAATGATAATATTTTTAACTGCCCTAACTTGGTTGCATACAACCATCTGCCCTTCAAGGAGAAAATGCAAGGAAAGATGTTTTAACACTCAGGTCAACCTCTTCTGATTGCTCTTCCAGGCCTGCTTTGCAAACTTCCCATTTGATCACTGCTGAAACTCAGACCAGCATTTATCTGAATGGAAGCTGCTTTTGCTGCCCTTCACTAACCTCTTGGTCATTAACTATAGAAATTAATGTGGACTTTCAGCTCATACATATATAAAAAACAGATATACAGCATCCTGTTGGATTGCAGACCACTGCAGCGTGTGTGTAACTGAGGGGGTCAGATCCTACAGTACTATCAATGCTGCGATGATTTTTAAAACATAAAACCATGTGGAAACAACTTCAAATCCCAGCCTGCTTTGGTTTGTTTGGGGTTTCTTTGGTCTGGGATTTATTCCTCAGACCTTTTTAGAATTGCCCACAAGGCCTGGCTCTGAGGCTGTTGGTCTGATGGGACACGATGTCACACGATGGAGCTGGCGTGGGGCTGGGAGCAGCCAGACCTGCCTCGGGTGCTCCAAGGACCTGCCATCCCTGCTGTGAGCCTTCCTGCTCCCCCAGCACTCATTTCCTGCCCCCGAGAGCAGAGCCTGTCCTCTCCCTCCTCCCCACAGCAGCGTGATGTTGTGTGTTTATTTTGAAAAGCCGTCTGCGAAACTCTTTAGGGTTGTTCTCTATTGTAGGGGGGAAAACTAAAATTAAAAGTCTCCTCTCTGAAAAACACCAAAGCAAGTGCCTTTGCTTTGTGTAGCAGAGTGCACTGGCTTCTGTATCTGCAAAGGATAATGGTTACAGATTTTTCCAAAATAAAGTGTCTTATGGCTTAAATTTGTCCCCCAGGTCTTTAAGGCCAGGGCCACATTAGAAGCTTATGATAATGAAATGCTTGTTGAAGAAAAAAAACATTATGCCATTTTTGTATCATTAAAATACCATTGTAGGTGGATAATTAAATCAATGTGATCTTTTTCCTGTTTAGGTTATTTAACTTACTGAACTGGGAATTGCTCTGCTAGCAAAAATACCTTTGGTAGGAAAGTTTGTCATTTTTATTGCATTGAGAAAATCTTGTGTTAAAGACAGGTCTGTTATATTATGATTCTTTTTTAGTCTACATTGTGTCTTCAGAGCAGAGATTTAAGAGTATTTTGAATAGCATTTATTTGCCAGACTGTCTTTAGCAGTCTGACTCCTGGGGACCGAAGCCCATTGCCTGTCAGTGTCACTTTGGACAAGGTGACTGCCTGTTTGTACTACCCAGCAGTGCCAAAGAAGAGTGAATTCTGTTAGAGATAGGACATGCAGGTTTTCCTACAGAAATATCAACATCAAAAGCATGGGAGGAAAAGAAAAAGTATTTCATTTACATGTACTGTTTAAGTGAAATGCACAACTGAGGTATCAAAGAAACTTTTGAGTGGAGCATCTGACTATTCTTTTGATTCTGATTCAGCAAACTGCTTAGGCATATGCTTATCTCTGCTATAGATCTGCCTGTTTGAAAAATAAAAGAGAGAATTGAAGTGTAGTAGCCAAATCTCCAATGCTGATTAAAGGCTTTTCTTCCTTCTGCAGTTTTCTTCTGTCTGTGGCTTATTAGGGGAAAATAAAAACAAGGAAAGAGCAGCTTCTGGCAGTCCTGGCAGCCCTGAGTGCTGAACAGCCTTTTATCCCGGGCAAAGAGCAACAGATCCAACTCACAGGAGGGAAGAGTTGTTCCCACATTCTCCAAGGCTTGCAGTGGTGTTTGTCAAGCAAGGTTTGTCAAGCTGCAGTCCTGCTCCAGGAGCCAGGGAAGCTATTCCTGGCATCAGGTGTCCCATCCAAGTGTTGTTGTGTCCCACGTTCTTCACATTGCTGACTTTGCAACAGATAAGGAGAATAGGCTGCTAAAATGAGTAAGTGGAGTAGGCTTCCAACCTGGAATACAACAGAGGAGGAAGGCACAAGGTCATGGCTGGAGCATGGGCAGAGTGGCCAAAAAGCAGGGGGAGGAGAAAGCTCAAAAAGCACCCATGCAAGTGTTGCAGAAGGTTACAGTCCTATTCCCATTGGGCAGCAAACAGATGTGGTAATTAAGGCAAAGAACCTCATTGTCATGTAGAAGGACTGAGTTCAGAAATGCTGACAGCTCAGGAACTGGTGGTTCAAGGGGTAGGTGTGCAGAGCTGCTGGGCTGCTGCTCTGCCCAGCGGGGCTGGGCTCCTGGCTTCTCTGTTCTCTCTCTGCTTTACTTCTTCCCCTGGAAACCCCCAGCTGCTGTCCTCCTTACCAGCCCGAAACCCTGTCCCCTGCCTACAGGAGAGATTTGAATTTTTAGTAAACCTGAGCTCAGGTAGTTATTTTGAGCAGAGTTTCTGTAAAAGTCTGTGGTTCCAGCAGTTTTGCTTTGAGTTTTGGGTGGAAACCTGCACTCAAAGTGAGGTTCACGTGCTGCAAAAGAACCAAGCAGAAGTGCTTGCCCATACTTCTGAAAGTTGATGTTTCAGATTTGTTCAGTCCCAGAACACCCTTTTTTTCAGTTCTCAGGGTGTTGAAATGTAAATGTGTCTCTCAGCAACAGTGGAGTCAGTGTGAGTCTTTCTGCTTCTCACCCTCCTCCCCCTCAGGAGGTTTTATCTGGGGGACCACTAGCTGGTGACTGACTGGGTCGTTCTCCCAGCAAGGGCATCCCAACTCTGTCTGCTGAACATGGCAGACTGCTTGGCTGTCTGGGAATGCCTTGGCCATCAGCTTTCTCAGGATGAGGGGATAAAAGAGATGGGACCTGCTTGTCAGCCTCTGGAGAGGTGGGAGAGAGGCAGGACAGGGTGGAGGTGATCTCTCTGCGGGAAATCAAATCTGAGGGCCTGCTGAAGACCAGGGGAATGGCATGGTTGGGTGCTTTAGTGGCAAAAGGGTGGAAGTCTGGAATTTCAGTCCCAAATGTCCCTCTGACTGGGAGAGCTGTGACTAGTAAAGCAGACATCTGAGAAGCACAGGAACAGTCAACCATCTCTAGTGGGATGATGATGCAGAGGTAGCAGGGCCTGAGGCAGTCCTGCTGCTTGTCTGTACAGACCTGCAGAGGTTGTGGCCCTTTTGGTTGTGTGTGTTGAATAAAGTGGTTGAGCCTTAGAGACTCTTGACCTGCTTCTCTTTGGCCTGGGCCTGTTGCTAGTTCCCAGGCAGTTACTGGTTCTGCTGCGTGGGTAGCGCTTGGACTTTTATCAAGCCCAGATTTTGAGAGGGCTGTGTATTATGGAGCTCAATCTTTATTTCAGTGCTAATCCACTGGCAGGTCACAGATGTAGTTTTCTTTCCCTTCCCTTGTCCTGTAGCCCTCGTTGGATGCCTTGGCTGCATACTGAAGGATTTCTCCCTATCATGTGAAAGATGAGGTTGTGGCTGTGCCCTTTATTCTGTGACAAGTTCAGTATATTTTGGAAGTGTCTGGTTTGAAATTTGTGAGTGAAGAAAGAAGGGACACAAGTACAAGTGGTAGGCTTCCAGACCTTCCTCTTTTTCCTGCCTTCCCAGGCCCAAGGGAGAAGCACTGCTCTTAGGACTCGGTGTTATATCTGAATTAATGAAATAGCTCTGTCCTGTAATGAGTTACATGAAAATCCAACTATTAATACTGTAGAATGTTGTGGAAGCCTGTCTGATTTGAGATCCAAGTGTGTGGCATGTTTCTATGTGTCATTGTGTGTATTCATCCCTAAAGCCACCCCCACTCCAAATACACAAATGGAGCATCTAGAAGAAAGGAGCTCTGTGACTTCTCAAGCTAAGGACAGAGACACTGCTCCATTTGTCCTCCTCCACTGTGCTCTCCATGCAGGGGCTGGAAGTCATTAACTGGCCTGTTTCCACCTACTCTGCACTCTGATCTAAGCTTATTATGGCAGAGCTTCCTCTTTGGATCTGTGCAGTGTTGGTTTCATTGCTGCTCTGATGAAAGAATAACTGTTTGGTGGCTTAAACGCTACCTCTTTGCTCCCACTATGCCCTTGTGACCTGCTCAGAAGATATGGGCTTGATAATGCAGAGTCGTGGGTACTTATGGTCCCACCTGCATGGTGGGAAGGAAGTCTGTGCCTGTTTAAATGGGAAACTGTCTGGGATACAGGAAATCTGCCCTGGAACAGGCTGGAAAGCCCTGGCAGTATATCTGACCCATACGTAACCTGGAGCATTATAAAGTATGTTTCTTGTCCCATAGGACAAAATGAGGAAATGAGCCCCATTCATATTCGCTATCAGTGAGATTTTGTCTGGGCAAGTGGGGTAGGACTCAAGATGTTGACTAACCTTCTGGCAAAAGCAGGGATTGAAATAAAAAAGAGTAATACTGCACCAACTTTGCCTATAGTGAACTGAGTAGATAGGGACAAAAGCTTTTTAAAGTAGGAAATCAAAAACAAATCTGTGACTAGGTGGTCCTGGAGAGATTTAATTGAGGGATATCTAAACTGTTTATCTGTTCCCAGGGGTAAGGACAGTCATGAATAAACCTATGTGTGCTTTGATGGACAGTCAGTGACTCATGCAGTTTGTCTGTTATCTCACCATGAGAAATAGTTATGGAACAAAGCCCTATCCAGCCTGAGTGTATAAATGTATTAAACAGTTTCCACTTGAACTTGATATGCTGCTCTGAAGTACTTTGTAGGGATACAGGTACATACCACTAGTGAGAGGAATTGGTTCAAAAAGGAAAAAAATATGGCATCATTCAGGCTGTTGCTATAATCACTGAGGGTAGCTGCAGTTTCCCCAGGAAGAGCTGCTATTTCATTTTACTGCAGAATATTTGTAAAAAGGATTTTATGGCACTTTAAGCTGCCTGGTCCTCATGCACAATATAACCTCTGTTGAATTTTCTTCCTTCCTTCTTTCCCTTTCCTCTTTCTCCATTCTCCTTCTCTATAACACTTCTGTTTGTTCCACAGTTTGAGCCGCTAACAGAGGCTTTTCTACCTTTGCCAGCATTAGGCTTTGTTCATTTACAGGGCCAAGACTAAGCTAGCTACAGTAAGGATGTGGCAGAAATATTTCCATGTTTGGCATGGTATATTTGTTGGGAATGTCATGCTTCTAGTCTCTGAATGTAGACACCCAAACCTCTTGGGTCAGGTCAGTAGGCAGCAGGGTTAATCACTCCTTATGGATTTGCCCGTCACTACCTAAGGGGGCTGCAACAAAGCTGGAGAAGGACTTTTGACAATGTCATGTAGTGATGGGACAAGAGAGAATGGTTTTAAACAAAAAGAGGGTAGATTTAGATTAGATATGAGGAATAAATTCTTTACTATGAAGGTGGTGAGGCACTGGAACAGGCTGCCCAGAGAAGGTGTGAATTCCACATCACTGGAAGTGTTCAAGGTCAGGTTGGCTGGGGCTTTGAGTAGCCTGGTCTAGTGGAAGGTGTCCCTGCCCATGGCAGGGAGTTGGAACTAGATGATCTTTAATGTCCCTTCCAACCCAAACCATTCTGTGATTCTACAGTTCTGTGAATTTGTAGGACTGCATAAGGATGGCTGTGTCCATGTTGCCGTTACAACCTCCTCCCAGCTGTGACCTAAAGGCTAAAATGTTTTACTATCCAAGTTGCTGAAATTACTTTAGCTTTGCCAAGGGAGGGCTGTAAGGGAGGCTGAGCAGGTAAAGCAGGCAGAGCAGAGTTCTGGGTTTCTCAATCCTGCTTGAGCATCTCTGTTGAAGTACGAGAGTTGCTGGTGCTGAAAGCAAAATAACAAGAGTTCGACCACAAGCTCTGGAGGGAGATGCCAGACAAGAGAGTATCCCAGAGCCAGCTCCACTGCCAACCCCTTCCTGCTGAGCCAGCAGAAGGCCAGGACATGCTGGGTGACCAGCGGTGAGCAGGCAGAGCAGCCATTGCAGCAGCAGCGCCAAGGCCCTGGTGACAAATCTCCCGTGTGACCAGCCTCTGTGGCAGGCAGAGGCACCTGGCCTGGCAGGAGCAGCTCTCACAAGTACAAGTACTTGCAGGCAGCCGGGTGCCATATGGCTTTTTCCTTTGGTTTCCTCCTGCTGGGCCCTGCAGGTTGGTACCGCACGCCTCCCACTGAGCACGCAAATGGGCAGCCCTAGGCCTGAGCCTCACGTCCAGAAGCTCCAGGGCAGCTTAGCGCTCTTTGTAACCTTTTGCCTGGCAAAGCCTGGCCACAACGTGGCTTGTACTTTGTTCCCTGTGTCCCTCAGATCTGCTGGGGCCCCTGGGAGCACAGGCTCTGAAGAGAAGCTCGGGCACAAGGCAGGGAGAGGGTGCTGCCCGTGCTGTACGCGGCCGGCCCTGCTGGGAGCTGTGTGTGCTGTGTGAGCTTGTTCCACACATTGCCCTAACCTCTCCTCACCTGTCCTGGCTCTGCCCTGGCTGCTGTGTACAGCTTACAGAACTGACTTCTGAGTAAGAGTGGATTTTTTGGTTGTTTGGTTTGGCTTTCTTTCTCTCAGGGCAGCACTGTCAGGCCTGGGCTGGTGAGCAGGGCTGCAGCAGTCTTTCTAAAAATGCTGGGTGCTCTGCTGACACTGAGGGAAAAGTGGGGCTTGGTCTGGTTTGGCTTTTAATGAAAAGAAAAAATCCTTTCCTGGATGAGCTTTCCTTGTGATGACATTAAACTGCCTTATGCTTCTTTACCCAGCCTTTCCACAAAACACTCCTCTGTACATGTCTCTTAACAACTCCTCTTGTTTGAGTGAAGCATCCTAATTATGAAATAGCTCTGGGCTGCTGGAGCAGGCTTGGCAAAGTCATGCAGCCCTCCTGAGATGGATCGCTGTGCAGGGCAATGCCACAGGGAGAAAAGGTCCTCTGGAGACATGGCTGGAAGGGAGGTCTGGTGTTCTGCTTGGCTGGCACCCCACGAGCAGGTGCCTGAGCAAGGCTTCCCTTTCTGGGCCTGCTAACAGCAGTGAATAGGCTGTCGTGGGCTTCCAGCACAGCCAGCGTGCACACTGTGGCAGGTGAAGGAGAGACATTGTGGGTGTGGAGGAGTGTGGGTGTAGAGAAGCTTACTCAGGGCAGGGGCGAGGTCGGACAGGGAAGAGCCAGAGGCACAGGTGTCAATCAGGACACTGGCCAGGTGGCTCCTGCCACGTGCTGCTCTGGTGTCGCCCATGATCTTCTGAGCACACCCTCTCTTGGTGGGCTTGTTGGAGTGGTCTCCCAGAGCTTCTCACCCTCTGACACCCTCAGGAATTTGTCACAAGGTCCTGGAGCTCCATGGTGGACAGCCCTGGCATCTCCAGTGTCACAGTTCCTGTCCAGCAGCAGTGGGAACAAATTTGTGTCCTGGATGAGGAACAGTGGTCCTGGCACTATCTGCCCACTCCCACTGTATAAAATGCTCAGTAGAGACAAGGAAGTTGCTGTTTCCTATCTGCTTCTTTAAATATAGGTGCTAACTCAATCCCAGACCTCCAGAAGGTGCGCTGAAAATATGGGAGTTCATGGTGAGGTCAGTCATGGGTCACAAAGCAGCAAAACACAGTCTCTGCCACCACGGGACAGGGAAGGAGGTTAATGTTTCACAGTATACTTAGCTGAGCAGCACAGCTCTGTCAGTGTTTCACTTGGTAGGAATTATTTATTGACAAGAAGGGTTTCCAGACTGTCCCAAGGAAAATTCTTTGTGAAACTGTATTGTTTTCAAGTTAAGCTATTAGGAACATGAGTTGAAAACTGACCCAGGGATGTACACTCCCTGTCAATCAGTTACATTTAGGACAGGAAAGATTAAAACATTCTGAGGCAGAGCCAAGCACTTAAAAGGAAGAATTCTTTGCATTGATTCCTGTGGTAAAATGCCAAGACAAGCCTCGTGATTTCCTGGACCAAGTGCAGAGAAATGAAATTAAAAATATGAATAGGCCAAATACTGAGATCCTCATTACAGAAAAGGGCCACTCAAGGGTACCTAAAATCTGGCCTCTCATCAGGGAGAGAAAATAATTGAGAGAGCTCTGGTTGCAGCTCAGCCATAGCCTTGTGCTCAGCATCTTCAGCAGCCTACTTTTTCCTCATCTTTCAGCTTGCTGTTCTCATGCCAATTAAGAGGGGAAAAAAAAAAAAGCAAGGAGCCGAAACTACCTGCTCTATTTTTAATCCTATTTGTCTGTAGATAAACTGCATGTTAGATGATTAATAGATCTTTATCACTTCATAAAGTTTAGACTATAAAAAGCCTACCCCTCTCTTTTGACTGTTAAATAACTATGTAAGCTTTGCTGCTGTTACTTGGAATCTAAATTAGTCACAGCACTTCTGAGAGCATTTGTTAATATCTCAAGTGGACCACGTGGCCTTGGCAGAGCCAGAGGGGAGTTTGTCCCCTTGTGTGGCCTTGGAAAAGCTCAACTGCCCGGTTTCCACTAGGAAAACCAAGCCATGGAGGCTTGGTTAAGGAAAAATTTGGCACAGATGTAGTCTGAGTTTGACCATGCCAGGGCTGCACCCAGCCATTTGCACCTGGTGCTTGCACCTCTAACACATGCTAATTCAATTAGAATTTGCACATGATTAGGGTTTGGGGATTGTGGTGTCAGCATGGCTCTTCACATTGACCCTTCTGTTCCCGGGGCAAGCATGAATTTGCCTTTTTTTTCCTTTTTAACTAAGAGCATAGGCTGGAATGGTGTGGCATTTGAGCAGGCATTAGACAGAGCCTGAAAAAACCATAATGTACTCATCAACAGAGGCTGTAGCCTCTTCTGAATCAAGACCATGGATTTGGACTAAACTGGCAATTTCTGTCACTGAAAGAAGACCAAATCTGAGCCTGGGCTTCTGCACCTCCTCAAACACAGCACACTGATCTGGTAGCCACCAAGTCCAGATGGAAATTGATGGTTGCCTATAAAGACAGTTGTAAAAGCTGTTGCAATCTGGTGTTTTATGGAACGTATTAAATCTGTCAACTGGCCCAGTCTGTACCTGAAAATGTTTGTCGTCCATGACACATTTGCTTCAATTAGCTATTCAGTGGTTGCAAAGAATTTTTTAGCCTTTGTCCATGCTTTTTTCTTCTGAATTAAACTGGCCCAGCAGTGTAGGTGCATCAGATGGTTAATTCCAGCCTCATGGATCTGTCCTACCCATGGGGCAGGAGCAGTGCTGGAGCTGCAGGGAGGGCTCTGCCAGGGATTAAAGCCACTGTGGGTGGTCTCTTCCTCCAGCACTCCCAAACTCCAGGAAGGAAGAGCCTAATCCTTGCAAGCTAATGTGTTAGTGTAATTACTGAAGCAGAGAAGAGGTATCTTCCTGCAGACCCTTGTCATCTACTCTTTGAAAGCAGCCTAAACCAATATTCTCCAGTCCTCCAACATATCCAGGGACTTGATTCAGTTTTATGTAAAAACCTTTGGAGCAAGTCATGAGGACCAGTTTTAAAGGTTACTTTGCTGGGATACTGACATGGATATGGAAAAGATCTGACGAGTCGTGTTTTCTGCAGTGTATTAATAACAAATTATTTTGTACAGGATACAGTAAATAAAACCTTCCTAACAGTCAGCTAAAAATATCAGTGTTAACTCAGGCTGCTTGCAAACTTGTTCATAAAGGATTAGGCTAACAAAATGAAAGGAGGGAAGAACATCTTTGCTTGAACAGGAAAAATTAGAAAATTTCTGAGGAAGAATTTACCTTGGTGTGCTGAGCACTGATGTTGCACCATGAGTTTGGCATCTCCTAATGTTGTACTTTGTGTACCTTGTATTTTCATGCCAAGCACTAAACCAAATGCTTTTCTGTGGATTTGTTCTGTTACAAACTAATTTTTATTTAGCCTCATGGCCATTTCTGGAGTCCATGTCTGCTTCTGGTTAAATGGTTGCTTATTACCTTTTTAGAGTTACTCAGCCAACAAGGCAATGCTCAGCCAGGGCTATCACAGTAACACTTCTGCTAACAAAGAGGAGGGAGTTGTACAGAACTCAAAAGAAAATCCCAGCCTCCCAAAACCCAGCATGTGAGAGGTGTGTTTATATTGAATTGTTGGATAAAGTTGTGCAACCCTAAATGCAACTAAGCGTAGTCAGGCTGCCTCTCCTGCCAGGGATGCCACCCACATCTGTCTGGGTTATGCCTACATCAGCTGTTTCCTCCAGCCCTACACCTCGAGCTGAGCCTGCTGTTGCTGGGTGTTGCTGCTCTACCTCCAGCAGCTCCCCAAGGCTCTCCAGGGCTGAGGCTCTGCTCCTCACAGCACCCCCAGCCCCTCCTGCTCCTCCTCAGCTCCCCTGACCTGCCCATCCAGAGGTTCCGCTGGGCCCAGGCAGTGCAGCCAGCCTGGAGGTGAGTTAGCCCCGTAAAGAAATGCTTTTATTTCTTTAGTTAACGGGCAAAGCACAGCAGCAATTCAGCAATTCTCTGGGAGGGACTGCCAGGCCAGGCTCCTGCAGGCAGCTCTTTGGAGGAAGTGTAGAGGCTTGCTGGAAATAGACTGAAATCCAAGAAACACCACGTGCAGACCTAGAGCACGGGTTGCTGGATCAATTTTTTCATTTGGCAATGGCTGCTTCTGAGACTAGAAACAGAGTTTCACTTGCTGTAGTAAAAGCAGGATAATTTCTCCACTTCTTCAGGGACCAGTTTGCCCACTTTTATTCATGAGGTAGTGAAAACAAACCTTCCCACTCTGCAGCTCTTAATGCTCTTTCTGTATTGGTGGCCTATTTTTCTGCTTGAGGACAGGGAGGGACCATTGAGTCACACACAATCTCGTGCCCTCTTCCTCCTCCTCCTCTCATTTAAATATTAATATGATGAATTATTACTAGAGTAACAGCTGTGCACTACTCATATCACAGCAACATAACCTTCCCCTCCTCATCGGAGCACAGCTATTCCTGACTCGTGTTTTCTGGTTGACCTTCTCGCTTCTTCTGGATGACTTTTTAAAAATTACTTTGTTAGTTCTGGTGTGGTATCATTACAATAATCGCTTGTCCTGTTCTTTCTGCTTAAATATTAATGGTACTGAGGAATTCAAAAGATAGCTGCAGTAATGGTAAGTTAAATGTCTGTGTGTATTCTCCCATGAGATCTGTTTGTTTAGAGAGAAAGAAGTGTAAAGATGAATCTTTCTAACTAACACTTGGAAACATCAGTTTCTCTTTGAGAATTGCCAAAATAATGATATATTCTCTTCTATAGAAATAAAATAATTTCATATTAATCAGCTAGTGTCGCTAGATAATTCATAGGAATAGCTAACATTGTCCCTAGAAGTACTAACGTTGTCCCTAGAAGCCCTAATGCATTGTGTTCTCTGCAGATAAAGTATTTTAAGAAAGACTGCTAATAAAACCATGAGACAACTCCATATAGACTGCTGAAAATAAATGTTTGGCATGGAATAAAGAAGGGGAGGGAAAGATAAAACACCTCCAGTTAGCTCAGTACAATTGGAAATAGCAAGGTAAAGCATTCCTGGGCAGATTTGGAAATGTTAGTAGATGTTAAGTTTTGTGGGTAAAAGTCCTCTCTGCTGAGCACCTTTTGCATGGGTGTTGTGTTTGTGCATGTGCGTGCGTGGTTTACAGACCCACAGGTTTTCTCTTCCTTGAAAATGTGGCTCCTTGGGGTACTCTGATGTTGCAGAAGGATTTGTTGGTTTCTGCACCACTGTTGTGGAGAATGTAATGCCAGCAGGAGTGTAAAAATCAGGTTTACTGCATTAGCATGTATTTAGCATGGGATGAAACTCTTTGCCCTTGTTGCTTAGGAAAAAAAATCTGAAATGCTCTTACAAAGACTTCAAAATTAAATGTCTATATTCTCATTTGAAAGTTTTCATTTTGAAATTTTGTTTTAGTAAATTGTTGTTCTTAAAGCCAAACAAAATACTTAAAATTTTAATACAATATTATTTTATTGCTTTACTGGGGAGAGGGAGTGCTAAGAGCTCATAAATATAATGGGAAGCCTAAATATCTATCCAAATTTATAAATTATGCCTTTCTTTTCCCACCCATGATGAAATCAGTAGAAACTTTTTTCCCCAATCAGCCTTACCAGTGACAAGAGAAAGGGAGGCAGGAGAGCTCTGCTGTTCTCTTCCCATTCAAAACCAATGTCTAAGCCTTTGCCTGTCTAGGGGCTGGGGAGAAGAAAGAATGAAAAGAGAGTACTGCAAACTTTGTTTCTAAGTCGTTGACTGCTCTGATACAATCCTGAAAGTAGTGCTGTAACTTCTGAGTACTTTTTCTACTGGTTTTTTTTTTGTGAACAAAGGGCCTCATTCTGATTGTTTACAATTCCTACTGCAGTCAACAAAAGTAAAACCATGAATTGAGACATGCTCAGTACCACCTAAATACATATATATTGCAGGTTTGTTTTTTTTCCTTTGTGTTCTGTACCTCCTAAAGTTTGTTAAAGTTAAAAAAAACTTTTGTTCACTCAGTTTACCATCCCTATCAGGGATGTCTTAATTCTCATGCATGTTACTGTACTGCAAATCATTTGGCAAAAATGCTGCTCTTATAAAAAGCCTTGACAAACTTGTAGCATTTGCCCCAGATAAAATCTCCTTTCAAACAGTCCCCTCAGATGATTATCTGCAGTGATTGCAAATGAACCTTGTAGCAGGCTCATAACAAGTGTCCTCGTGGACGGAAGAGAAACCTGCTGTCAGAACTACAAATAATTTACGTAACCCAATTTAAAGCTCTAACAAAATGTTCCCTGTTAAGAGGATTGTTATACTTAACGTGTGAGATGAAAATGCTTTCTGAAGGTCAGGAATGCACAGAAGATAGATTAGATCTCTTGAAAACACAAAAAAGTAGGTTTTTACCAGAGGTTTTTCTTCTGTCAGACTTTCAACTTGGCATTCTCAGAAACTTACATAAGTGCAGCTTTATCCCTGCAAATGCTGTGTTTGCTCTGCAGAGGGAGAGGAGCCTCAGAGCTTTGGGGAAAACACAACTGAAGGTAGACTGGAGACTCGGGTTATTTTCTGTATATTTCAGATAGATTCTCAGGTATATTTCACCAGCAGCAGCATAAACAAAAGCTTGTTTTAAAGAGCACAATGTGGGTTTGGGGAAGTATTTCCTGGATTCTGCCTGCACAGCAGCCAGTGATGCTGGAGGGCTCCAGGCCGTCTGTGCTGCTGCTGCTGCTGCAGGTGAGCCAGTCCCTCCCGCAGCAGTGGTGTCCCACAGGTGACACTGGCGTGGCACTGGGTGGCCTCAGCGATGTGCTGCAGCATTAACCCCTGCAGCAGGAGGGCTGGGATGGGCTGGCTCCCCTCGAGGTGTCCTGCTCACACCTGCCGGCTGCTGAGGGACAGAGGGGTGGGACAGCCTCTGCTGAGGCTGGAGACAGGGGCTCCACGAGGCACATCCAACCCAGGCAAGGCAGCTGGGCAAGGAGCCCTGCTCTTCTGGTGTCCAGTGGCCTGGCTGCCTCTGCTCAGTTGGAACTTAATGAAAAACTGTCAAACAGAGCCACAAAACCTGAATTCAACACACTGGAAAACAGCTTTACGAGGTCTGGTTTTTCTTAATAGGATTTAGGGGGTGCGGCAGGACTTGGAATGCTTTTCACATAGGATGCAATGGAAAGAAAATGAAATTACAGCCTCTGTAACCATCAGAAAGCTGCGCTAATGTTGACATTCTCCTCATCCCCTGCATGAAGTCACATGTAGTTTCTGTCCAGCTCTCCAATCAGCCAAAACCTGAGATTACAGAGAAGGTGATGATGGAGATTATTTAAAAACTTAGCCTCTCATCTCCTGCGTTCCCCTAAAGGTCTCCCTGTTACTCTGTGTGCCCTGCCTGCCCTGGTACTGGCTGTCCCACAGCCTGCAGCAGCTGCAGTGAGCAGTGTGGGGTCTGCACCAGCACACCAGGCAAGCAGCAGGCTTTGGCTGGGAAGAGAGGCTGTGTGGCCACGTGTTGGAGCAAAAAAATAGGAAAAATCTTTGTCCTGGAGAGTGGGATATTTTCTTACAGCCTCCTGCTTTGCACTGCTGAGGGTCTTTTCCCAAAATATGCCTGTGAAGGGGAAGAAAAGCTTGAACAGGGCCCTCTGCATCACAGCAGGTGTCCCTCAGTCCCCCAGCAGCCTGTCACCCACCCCTGAGGGGACATTTCTTCTTCAGAAACTCTCTGGGCCTCTTCTTTTCCTCCTTAACGCCTTCCCGTGCAGCAAGACTCTTTCACCTCCACCTTCGTCGGCAGCTGGAGGCTTTGCTGGCCGGCAGGATGAGGAGAAGGCACCTGGAGAGGTGAGGCAGCCCGTGGGAGCTGGGCTCTGTGCGCTCCTGGTGCCGGGCGAAGCGCGGGAGAGGTGGCACTGCCGGAGCGGTGGCACTGCGGGAGTGCTGTCACTGCACTGGGGCACTCGCAGTGCCACTGCACTGGGGCACCTGCAGTGCCACTGCACTGGGGCACTCGCAGCCCTCTCTGGCTCGGGCAAGGTTCGTTTGATAGACCATGACTGTGCTGACGGTTAATTCTTCAGATGGAAGCCTTTTTGTGCCAGGTAGATTTCCAAATCTAAACTTTGCTGTAATGTTTTACTTATTTTACAAGAACTGGGGCAGAGGAGACCACTGATTTTGCCCTACTTAAAAACAAGCAAACAACAAAAAAAGTTTTTAAAAGACTCTTGGCTTTTGCAGAAGAGGAGGGCACTCTTGAAATCCAGACTCAAAAATGCCTGTTTTATCTTTCTTGGTGTTCACGAACTGGAGACCTCAGGTTTTGCAGCCTGAGAGATCTGTTAGCAGATTAATTCCTGTGCTGTGAGTCCTGGGTGTGCTCCAGCCCACGCAACTCCTGAACAGAAATTTTCCTGTGACTGCAATCACAGGCTTCTACAGGCTACGTTGGGATTGGGCACCTGAATTGAATTTAAGTGGACTGTTCCTCCCATGTAATGCTTTTAGTGGCTCCTGTTGGCTCCAGCAGCTACCTGACTCATGTGGAAGAAACAAGGACCAAATAGGTAGGGCACTTTTCAGAAATAGGTTGGGAGAGAAAGCTTGTAAAAATGAGATTTTAATTGGATAGGAGAAAAGAAAACAGAAACCAGGAAATAGAGACCTGGAGAAACTAGATGGGCTCTGAAAGGGAGTGGAGAGACTGGCACAGAGGGTGTGCAAACTCAGGGTGTACAAGCTCAGCCACTCAGGGGCTTCTGGTGCTGGGCAAAATCAGAACTGCCTGGACAAAGCCTAGACTTGTAAATTCAGAATTCAGAACTTTGGGGATCTGTACTTGGTGCCAGGACCAAAAGTGAGTTGAAAAGTTGAACCTTGAAATAAAGTACAAAACCCTTGCAAATTTTAGTTCTAGTAATCTTAAATCTACTATTAAGGGCTACATTGACCTTGTTCTTTTGTGACTCAGTTCAGAACAGTGGGAATGATAATATTCTGACATTCTTTTAAATTGTAGATATTAATTTAATGGCTATTTACAGAACCCTTAAACCCTGGTGATTCTGTCCTCAGACTGGGGCAATATGTGATGAACAGAACATAGGGCAGTACACTGATTTTGGGTTTTGGTTTTTGGTATCCAGTTGCTGGTAATCAGGTGAACACAGTCTTATGCAATGAATGAAGGAGAGCACTGAGCACTTATGAGGAGAAAAGGGAATATCTGCTCCTGCAGTAAAGCTGTATCAGAGCAGATAGAGCTTGTTCTGATTACTGTGACTGTCATGCCACATGGAGCTCGCTTCCAAGGTCAGAGAAGTTTACTAGCTGTCATGAAGGCCCATATTCCCATGTTCACCTGCAATCTGAAACACTTCAGCATTCAGAAAGACAAATCTTCTTGTTCCTCTGTGTGAAAAGGTTCAAAAGTTTCTATTACTGCCCTGCTGCTTCCTTTGATTTCAGCAGTCCCCGCAGGTCCTTTGTTGGTGTTTCTTAGCTGACAGCATCCTGTTCAAGCCCTGCCTCTGACTCCCTGCTGCCTAGCAATGATTACACTGCTATTGTTTACTAACAAACGTCTTTGGACCTGGGATGATAAACACGGGGTACAGGGCAGTACTTTGATCGCAAATTGCACATGTCGGCCTTGAAGCAATTTTACTACGAGCAAATGAGTTGCCTTAATTATTGAAACAGGGATACATTATCACAGACCATAACAGCCTCACTTTGTACTTCGAGGAAGTATCTAGGTCCATGCAGTTGTGGAAATACCAGCTTGGGTAGTCTGTTGGGAGAAAATAAACAGCTGACATCTCGAAACCTTTGTTGGGTTGAGGAGAAAATCACCACCTCAGTTTTGACAAATACTGTGCTGTTTGTGAAGTATTTGTAAAGCATCTCTGGCAGACAGGCTTGGGAGTGTTAAGTCCCCCTTGGAGCTACCCTTGAAGGAGGATGGCTTGGGCAGTGGTAATAAGATTCCTAGTCCAGCCCTGGCAGTATGGTTTAACTCTGAAGGCAAGGGCTGAGTCTTCTGTCTGTCCTTGATTTCTGGGATATACCTTTTCCAACACAGAAATCAAGGATAGTCTGGAAAAGTTAACAGTGAGAAAAAGGACAGAGGTTTGTAAGCTGCAGTCTTACTCCTCTGGGCCACCATTTCAAGACAGAGGAAGAGTTTGCTCAGTCTTGTCTGGTGGCTGAGCTGGTTCTTGATTGCTTTGGGTGGCCACGTAAGAACTGCCCCAGTGCAGCCTGGCCTCATCACTCCCACTACTGAACCCGAGTGAGAGGGTTTGTGCACCTCACCTCTGTGGTCATGCATGCCAGGGGCACAGGTCTGTCAGCTGGTGTGTGAGCTGGGGACATCAGATGACACACAGGAACCCTGTGGCAGCTCTTGCTGTCACCCAGGGCCGTGCTGGAGTAGGTCATGGAGCACACATGAACACTATTATCGTGCTGGAGTTGATTGCTGCTGAGTTGCAGCAATCATGAGAATCGAGTATTGCAATCAGAGCTGGTCCAAAGGTTGGAACTCATCTTCTTTGAGTCATCTTGATTGCTTTTTTTGGGAGTGTCCTGATTAAACAATAAGACAAAATATGAGATAATGGTTAGCAGCTTTTTGTGTTTAATAAAATAGGTTTATCAGGAATTGGTTTTATTTTAATTGAGGCTTAAATAGGTCTCTGGTGTTTCATAAAACACAAAGAATGAGGGAGGAATATATTTTTCTTTTCAAAAAATATAATTTTAGGGGCATGGGGTATCTCTTAAGTTTTCATTTAACAGGTTTTGACTGTTGAAATTTGCAGTTCATATCTTTAAACAGTTATGCTGGAGATAAGAGAATGCTGATGCACTTATAAACAGAAGATTTTTCTATATCTTTATCTTTCTTAATTCCAGCTCACTTGCAGGGTAAATATTGCTATTTATATAATGAAAGAACCTCTAGGTATAACCCTTCAATGAAATATTTACCTTTATGAGATAATTTTCTGGGTGGAGGACTGCTTCTCAGTGCTTCCTCAGAACTGGGGTGTCCAATGGAGGTATTTCTGACAAGAAAATTTGAAAGAAAATTCTCCTGACAAGGAGAATTTCTGACAAGAATCAAGGTCATGAAGGTCAGTTGCACCAGCTGGCATGGAGCTCTCATTAAGCTCTGCAAAGGCTGACAGCCTTGCCCACCTTCTCTCCTACTCTGCTCTCCTGGACACACTGTATGTGTATGTGTCAGTATCCACTAACAGGTAAAATTGTTTTTCTGTCCTGCAGTGTGTGCATGGACAGATGTATTTCATTTGTCTAGCCCCTGACTGAAAAAGTTTGGGATGACCCAGTTTCAGCACTGTTGTACCTCTAAGAGAGCTAATAAATCTTACATTTCCAAAATAACAACAATTCAGTCAGATTTTATGTCTATGGGGGAAAAGAAAAATTGTTCTTCAAACTTCCAGAAGGGTAGATCATGGGTAAAATGAGTTAGTACAAAAAATGTGTAATGTATTATTTATTCCTTTCTTAGGTAGGAGTGCTTCTAGGCTTTTCTGTCTGTCAGAAGAACAGATAACTCAAAAATCCTAGTAGAAACCATCCACTCCTGAAAGCAGGATGCCTCTGAGCTACAGTCGTGACAGAGATCAAATATGCCATTGTCTTTTGAAGTAACACCTCAGCAGAAGTGCCTGCTGATGCTGTCTCTGGGACAGAAAGCACTGGGGGGGTTATGATGGTGTGAGATGAGCTGTGTGCCTGGTGCTGATGCTCCTCCTGTGCCCAGGGCACAAGGGAGGAGGCTGGTCCACACCTGCTTTGAGACCCACGCGGTGCTGAACTGTACCGTGGGGATGTAGAGGGCCTAAAGGCATCCCTCTCTGACTGACTGGCTGGAAAACAACCTGCTGGGGAGCTACACCATGTGTTTCTCACTAATTTAGCAGTTCTCCATGTGTAGCACGTTGTCCAGCCATCCACAGTGCCCAAGTGTGGCAGGGAGTGGGCTGAGAGGTGTTTCCTGCAGTTGGGAAAAGGAGCCAGCTTGGTACTGGAGGTGAAGGTTGGAGTCACTGTGTTCAGGTTACATCTGTTCAAAGTTTTTGTCATAAACTTAAGAATGCTGAGAGTTTGCCCCTATTCCAAATAAAGCATTTATTGGGTGTTAAATCGTTGTGCTTTGTCTTCATGGGAGTTGATAGAAACAGGACTTCATGTTCCATTCTGTATTACTACTGCAAAGAGTAACAGGGAGTTCTTCAGATGAGATGAATAGACACAGCTTAACCTCCAGGCATCTGTTATTGGAGTCCATTTAAAGCACTTCGAGTTGGAAGAGACTTTGCTGAAGCTAATGGGAAATGCCAGGGTAGGAAGATGATCCTGGTGTTTGGCACCAGTCAGAGCCTGGAGAATTTCCAATGTGTGTGTTGGCATTTTTATCATGTAAGGAGAGTGTCTTTTCTTCACAAGAGTAAAAGACAAAGCGAGTTTAGACAATTCTGGTCAGTTTTTCCTCTTCAAAGGAAAAATTAATTTTCTTGTTTCTCATTGTAGTGCAATTGCAAGCAAATACTTTTTGCTTGAGTTGTAATAAGAGGTCTTGTGTTTCATAAGTCTAATACCCTTTGTAGTAAATGATGCTTTTGTGCATTAATTTTTCCCCCTGTGCAGTAGTCAGTGGTGCAAGTCCTTTCCTCGGCACTTCAAACAGTTGTCTTCTGTAGAGTGGCCTGAGATCTTGCATCATTTCCTGTCATCTATCCAAAGCTATTTATAACACGTCTGCTGATTCTGGCACATAACCAAAACACAGTTTTCATGAGAAAACAAATACTTTGGAAGTGCAATCCCTCCCGTCCAGTGTCTCAAAACTGCTGAGAAAACCTGAAACAACCTTGAAAATCTTAATGAAGGCTAAGACATAAATGGTGTTGGGGAATATGGATAATTTAATAGTCCCATATGTTTTTAGTGGAAATCTTTAGAAATAGATAGTGTAAGACGTGCTGAGAGAAAGTTACAGAGTTTTAAGGGAGAGGAGGTTTTTCTAAAATATATTTGTTAGTGAAATGAAAACTTTGGGTTTTGCTGTCTGACAATACAACAAAACTGATTCAAGATAGCTTTTGCAATGCTGAGTGTTCGCTGTATAATTTGATGGTAGATGTTCTATAAAAAGTCCCTACTTCTTGATATTTCTTAGATTTTCAATCTCTTTAGCTTGAGGAGACTGACTGGGGTAGGAGCCTGGCAGGGACAGTTTGCAATCATTACTTGAAGCAGTGTGCTTCCAGTCAACCTGCTGCTTTTGATAAGTGCTATTTTGGGAATCCTGAAAAAGGGTGTTGGCCCCAGCCAAAACACACCCAGAGCAGCAGAACTGCTATCGGCCTCCCGCAGGCCTGCCCTGACCCTGCAGGCACCGCGTGGCCCTTTATCTTTGGCCATGCAATGTGCTGCTTGCCTGTGGAACAGCTGCACCCGTGAGCTGGGGCACGCTGGGCATCGCTGTGCTCCACGATGGCCTCTGCCTCAGCAGCCACTAAGGCACGGTTTCTTAAAGTGCCTCCCAAGGCAGTGTGTTTCATCCTCTTTTCACAATACCCATGTATTTGTTTTGAGCTTTGCCCCTATACATGTATTTCAAGAGGATTCTAGTGTGGATGAAAATTTTAGTGAATGTTAGTCCAATTTTTTCTTCTCTGTAAATGACAAACTCCACAGCACCAGCTGTATTTACAATCACACCAGAGGCTTTATCTCTGTAATGCAATAGAAATCAAAATCCTACATGTAGGAAGGCTTAGAATGCTATAAGAATGAACAAGAACAGTTCTGCATAGCAATATATATATTTCTGCAATTAAATGCAATAGTTCTACAAAAACACAGCATTGTTCTATATAAATCCATCATCAGGCATTCATAATTTGCCCAAGTGCTGACATATTTTCCAGTAGGGATCCAAAATCACATGTATTTTTTTGCTGAGAGCACCCAGTGCTATTTCCAGGGAGTCTCTCTTCCTTGAGATACTCAAAGTATTACAGATATTTAAACAATATCTGCTGCCTTTCTACTGTAGCAGCACTTCAGCTAATGCAATAAGCAGCACAGAGGCCTCAGACAAACATGTTCTGGTGCCACTTCAGTTGGCAGATGTGCTCTCCTAACCACTTCACTTGAGGTTTTGGAGGTAGGATGAGAATAGTGCCTTGCTGAAGGTCTGAATGGGGAAGAACCATCACACACTGAATTTTCTTGCACCTGAAGTGCTGGGACAAAAACATTTGGTGCTCCTTGTTTCCACTCCATCCCACGCTTTGCCTTGTCCTCCTGTAGAATAATTTTCATCTGTAGATTCACCCACTGACTGGATCTACAGCCTGACTCCAGCACACCCCCAATGTTCCATGCTGGGAAGTTGGAAGGAGCTTGGGTCATTTGGAGCACCGAAGTATGAAAATGTTGGTACCTGTCATCCTTTAAAAATTAAACTAACACACATATGGCCTTAATTGCCTACCTCAGTAAATTTTTCTGCATGTTTGCTATCCTGTGCAAGCTATCTCTGTGCAAGATAAACTAATGAGGAAATGATGAAAGGCTGAGAACCTGGGAGAGCTCCAGCCTTACACACAGAGGCCTGATGCTTCAAGTGATGACCCAGCTACAAGGCAACTTTTCTAAGCTTTCCTCTTCTCTCTTTATTGACATGGCTTTGCCAACTCCTGCTTTAGGCAGCTGCTCTGCCCTGTGCTGAGTGTTGTTTAAAACACATAAAAAGGAGGCAATGGAATTGCCTGACTTAATAAAACGGTGTGATTTTAAGCAGGGGGCCTGCTGTGCCAAAGTGTCCTAGATCACTGATGATCTACCAAGGGGAAAGAATTACTTGTCCTAAGTGTTTAATGACTTTTTGTCCTACAGAATTTCCAAAGTATGTCACATAACCCATTTATTCCTAGTCTCAAAGTTGAACATCTTCTGTGACTTTCTTCTTCCACCTCCATCTGCCCTTTGTACTTTGCTGTCTCTGGTTGGATTGGTCTCTGTTAATGGTCTGCTCTTTTCCAGTCTGTCTGTTTCACATAGGAATGCAGATCTTGGGGTATGGTTTTTTTTTCCTTTATTCCAAGTCCTCGTTGTAGTTTTCTTTGCTGATCAGAATGTATATGGTACAAATCTTGCTCTGGCAAACTCAGGTCCATCCAGGTGAGCCCAAATGAGGTGACAGCGTGTTGTCTGTGCCCAGGGAGCTCTACCTACCACCAAGTAAACTTTACTTAAAAAGGGATCTTGACACAAACATTTGTTAAAAGTTTCTAAGATGGCAATTTCTGTGTGATTATCTGACAATAATGCTGATTGGAATTATATTTAAGATTTATTGGGAACTTTTAAAGTCTGCTAATCTAGAGAGTGAGTGCTTGTTAGAAAAATCCATTTGTGTTAAAAAGAACAAATTAGAAAACCCTGTGTCCATTATGGCAAGGTAGTGTCTGACACTTCCAGGAAATGAAGGTGCCCAGGAAATGAAGCCACCTGAGCTATTGGGTTGCCAGTGAAACTCAAATTTATCTGTGCTGTTTGTGCTGAACATCAGCACTATGAAACTAAGCTGGAAGAGCAATTGATTTGTAAAGGTTTTGTTTAACACCTGCAGAGAAATAGGCTGATGGGAAGAGGCAGCAGTTAAAGGAGACCCAAACAATTAAAAACTCTTGGGATCTGTGCCAGGAAAACTAAATTGTATTTTAGGGCTCAGAGCACGAATAAGCAGGAATAAGCCAAGGAGGCCATAGAAACTGAGTATTTCTTGAACCTCTCCCCATCCCATTTTAATAAGTAGATTTTTTTCCTTTAAACTCATCCTTATTCATATGCAAAATTAATCTTAAACTTTGGTAAGAAATATTGTCAGTCCTTAAAAATGTATCCTAGGACACATTTCCCTTCTTCTGGGAGAATATGTAAGTCAAGCAATGAAACTGAGACAAAAGCCTGGAGCTGCCAAATTACCTTGGGCAACCTTTTCAAACCGTCTCCAAATCTTTCTTCCCTTGCCAATCATAATGGGTGTGGACACTTAAAAATATTTCATTCCCTTTTATGCCACAAGTAACAATTCACACACAGGACTGAAATATTACACTGGAATTTACTGTTTGATCTTTTTGAACTTGGATATAATAAATGAATCATTGCTGCAGTTCTAATTATTTTTTAATTGCTGGTCTTTATGACCTTTGAAATCCAGTTCTCTTCTTGCTCTGCATTTCACTGACAGTTAACATCTGCCAGTGTTTTAGAATGAGTTGGTATCACCTAGCATATAATCTACATGCTATGAAATTGCATTCTTGTGGGAAATGTGGAGAAAACTTGTCACAGTAATTTATAGCCTAATCAATATGGTATTAAAAATCTGAAAACAGATTAGCAATTTGCTGGATGAAATAGTTATAAATTGCCATGAGACACACAAATCTGAGCAACTCTCATATGTATTGTAATTCTATAAATAGTGAGGCCGAAGACCAGTAATATTCCTGCACCATGCTCTTCCTTTTGGAAGATTTTCCTCTAGATTGAAGGATCTCATTCACTAAATCCTACAAGAAACTACATTCCTGGAATGGGAGAAAAGCTTTTGGAAGGGGAAAAAAAAGAATGCAGTTCATGACTTATGAATTAAGAACCCAGAAACTGGTGGCACTTCTGGGCTATGGGAGATTAATAAGTGAGCATGTGCTACCCAAGTGAGGAAGCTTGCTGCTTGCTGCAAACCTCCTCTGTGCTTGTTAAACTACTTTTCAAACAGTCTGGGCTGCTGCAGAGCAAACTCCGTGGATGTGCAACTTCTCTACCTGCCTGAACTGACACTGGGGATATTGGCAAACAGTCCCAATGGACAGAGGTTATGGGCCCTCCAAGTGCTGTTTCAAGGATGTAATATAAAATTTTTCTTGCTTCAGCACTCTAGAATCTGAGGATCAGCTTGCTCTTTTGTTTCTCATAATGAAAATATTTTGTATGGATGGAGGGGTTCTTTAATTAACTAAATGGCTCTGGATTTAGACATACAACCACTCCTGCTCCTGCCCTTTTTTTTAAGCCCCAAATCTCTTCCTTTAATTCAAGTAAAAACTCCTCTGTGGCTTGGCTCTGATTGCCGTCCTAACATCACCTCTTCCAAATGTGCACTCCTGCAGATTTTTCTTTATGGAGTGTATTTAAATACAGGCCTTCTGGAGCAGCAGTGCAGTAATCTTCCAGCTCTGTTTTGCTGGGTGGGCAGAAGAACTGCAGCTTTGTTTCTGACTTTTCTGTGCTCTTGGCAGCATGGTGAGCTGCCTATCAATTAGCAAGCATTGGAATATAAAGTTGGTTACTGACTTCTGTATGTGTGCACAGGGCAGCAGTGCCAAATGCCCAGGTCACCTCTCCTGGTAGTGGGGTCAATATCAGAGCTAGCAGTGCATCTGACTAATTGAAACAGAGGATGTTTGCTGCATAATTGAAAAGAGTTTAAAAGTTACTTAAAAAACTTTAGAAAAGCTGAGTAGGGAGATCCTTGGATGTTGATATATGGCTTGTTTATTTAAAAAAATAAAGTTACATGATCTAAAAGTGCAAGGGTCAATTGGATACTTCTGTCCAAATGGCAGCAGAGCAATAGAGCTCTATTGCATATAACTTCTGTCCTAGTACTAGCTATAAATAACCTGTGTTTAACCTGAAAAAATGAATATTGATTGTTTTATCACTTTTTGAGCCATCCTGCACTGAAAAGGCATATAAGGAGCTGCAAAAGGAAAACTGCACCCTGCCTTGACAGTTGTACCGAAACTGGGTACGAAGCAGAAGGCTCTTCTGATACCTAGGGGCTTGTGGTCCTCATGCTTCTCTCTCCTTACTAAGAGTGCTGTACACGAGTCTCACGGGGGAAAATGTAAAGTTTTCATTTTTTTTTTTTTATTTCGCTGTATTAGTTGTGGTTTTGGGGAAAAGCAGACTCGTAGTGCCTTTGTTAAGGGAGACGCTATAGCAAGACAGAAATCCTTTGTGGTATCTAGAGGTGACAGCAATGGCAAAGATTTGTAGGCGCTCGTGGGGAGAAGACTCAGATCGGCCGTGGCACTAAGACTGCAGAACATCCGATCCGAAGCGTCACCTCGGGAGAGCGGAACTGCCCGCGCCGCGCCCGCCTGTTGCCTTCCAACTGTTTGTTTCCCCGCCGGGAGGGACGTTTAGTGACGGGCCAGTTGAACGGGGCGCACCCGGGCGCTTCCCCGCCGGTCGCTGCTGGAGCTCCGCACACCCACAGCCGCGGGACAGCGCTCGTTCGGCGGGGCCACCGGGAGGGCAGAGCCGCGGCCGCGCTCCCTTCGCTGCAGCTGCCGCCTCTCCGGGCCGCGTGTGACTCAGCCGTGCTTCGAGGCTGCTGAACCCCTCGGGCCAGCGGGGCACGGCGGCAGCGCCGTGCCTCAGGCCGACGGGCGAGGCGGTGAGGTGAGCGAGGGGATGCCGCGCGGGCCGCCCCCCGGGACAGGCTCGGCGGCAGGGCTGAGCGCAGCCCGCACCGCCACCCGCGCGCTGCTCCGCTGCCGGCCCGCCCCCGTCCCCGAGGGCCGCCCGGGGCCGCCCCTGGCGGGCGGAGCCGCCGCCGCGCCGCCCCTCCCTGCCCTCCGCGCCGGGTTACATGGCGGCGGCTGCGGCAGCGGCAACTGCGGCGAGGCGGGCGGGCGCCGGGCGAGGGCCGGTGGCGGGGCCGCGGGGCTCGGCCGTGTGAGCAGCGCACCCCCGATGAGCCTGGGAAGGCCCGTGAGTGCGAGGGGCGGGGGGCGCGGGGGTCTCGGCCGCCGCGCGCGCGGGCCCGGCCTCGCCGCACAAAGGCGCTTTGTTCCCTCCGTCCCGCCCGGCGGCCGCAGCGGCGCCCCCGGCCCGTTCCCTTCCGCCCCGCTCCCTCCGCCCGGGCCCGGCCCGGCCCCTCCGCACTGCGGCGGCCGCGGGGCCGAACGGGGCGAGCGGGCGCTGACCGGGCGGGCGGGGGCGGCCGCGCGGGGGGCGCTGCCGGCGGCTGCGGCGCCGGGCCCGGGGCGACCTGTGCCGGGGGCGGCGGGCGCGGCCTGAAGGGCGTTTGAAGGTAGGGCTGCTCCGGCGGGGGCCGGGGCCCGGCTGGGCACGGCGGCAGCGGGTCCCTCGGCCCCGGCGGGCGAGGCTGCTCGGCCCGGGGGCGGCGGGAGGAAGGATGTCCTTTGCTGGGGGGGCCCGGCCTCCGCCGCCTGCGGAAGTTTTGCTGCTGCGTGCGGCGCGGTCCTGCGAGCCGAGCCAGGGCACGGACAGGTACCGCGCGCTCCGGCTCCCGGGCGCCCGCAGGCTCCGGGAACGTTTTGTGGGAAAAGTGACTTAATGCTCCTAATAAGTCGCTTGAAACACCCGGCGGAAATGGCCTGAAGAGAGACTGCCTGAGTTTTGGGATGAGGGGAGCAGGTACCCTTGCCTAGGCAGGTAGGATGCTCTCGCTTGGTGTCTGTGGGATGTGTCTCTTTTTCTGGCTAATTCGGTGCCGTTTGGGATCAGCCTGACAATGGCTGTTAATTGTGTTGTGGAAAAAGAAACGGCGCTCGGCGTGTTGTCGTATGGCCAGTGCTTTTGCCAGCAAGCTTTCTATATAGATGTATGTGCGTATATAAAAACAACGTCGTCACAGCATTATGTGTTAATAAACCAGTTACAAATGCCAGGAAGCGGTGGCTTAAAATAGGGGTGCATTTTGGTTTGGCAATTGCGTTCAGAAAATGTGTGCTCTAAAGCTAAAATGGGAACTTTCATTTCAGCCCTTTGCTCAAGCTCAGTCCTTGCTTGTGTGGTTGTTATCTCGAATTCACTCTTGACTGGTTACCTGCTCAGTGGAACAGCAGATGGTGGCAGGTCTGCAGAGGTGCAGAAGGCTGTGGTTAGCTGATGGTGGGCTTCTTCTGGGGACTTTTCATTATTATTACCTAAAGGGAGAGCCAAACCATTTTTAAACACGATACAAAAAAGTACACTGGGTTCTTGTGTGTTTTTACAGATCCTTCAGAAGATTTATAAACTAATAGTAACATTTGCTTACTGCCAGCACCGAGTTCCCTAAACAGTGTGGGGAGCAAGTAGGAGGCTTTAGAAAGCAGCAGTTTCGTGAGTTGGACGATGACTCACTCTGCCTACTGACTGCAACGTGGCTGATCTAAAAAAAAAGTTCTGTGCCCCGTATTTTTTAGTCAAAGGGGTAGTACTTAGCAGATTGTATAATATGTCATTAGTCATTCTTGGTCTTTCTCCTGTGAGTAATAATTTGATCATTATATGGTCAGCATAATCAAATTAACTGGTATCTTTCAGTTTTATTTGTATTTCTGGCAAAGTAAACATCTCATACCTGACTATTTCGGTGTACATCCTGTTTCCTGACAACTGTGATAAATCCACGTGCAGGAGCTGAGCGTGATTTGAAGGGGCTGCTTGCGCAATGCCTGGAGCCAGCAAAGTGTGATGATCATTGCTAGGGATGATTTCAAAGCCCTTCTCTGGGTCACTTCTGTTACCCTTTCCCAAAAACTGACCCATTTTAAAACCATAGTTATAAACCACTTCAGAAACCGGTATCTTTGTGTTTCACTCTTTAAACTTTGTGTAAAGAAGGCGTAAAAGTACCACTTATAAAAAACCTGGACGTCGTGGCAAGGTGACAGCCTAGATGAAAATGTCAGTGCCTGCGTCAGTAGCCTGTCCAGAACAAATTGGGATGATAAATCCCTCCCACCCTTTTTTATACAGTAGTCCATTATATGTTTCAAGTGGTTAGAACATGGGATTAAGTAATTTGTTCACAGAAAGGAAGCTTGGAGCAGGATCAGGTCAAATGCAGGCTGCACCGGGTTGGTTGCTTCTGTTGTCACCATTTGTTTTCTTAGCTAAATCAGTCTGGTTGTGGAGATCATTGCAGGTTCTCTGAAAACCTTGTAATTAGTGGACACCTAGTGAAAGGATAAGTGTAAACTGATGATTAAAAATGCATCATTTCAAAGATACAGAATGAAGATTTTAGGGCTCCTCCTTCAGGAGTGGGCCTTAGTTCCTTTTCTCCCTGAAGCAGACCTTTCATTGCTGCATTCACTCATGGCAGTAGGGGGTGAGATCTGAGCAAAGAGATGGTAGATCTTAATCTTTGCTGCTGATGGGCATAGTTTTGAATCTGTTCTTGGGCTGTTTAATGGAACTAGCTAAAAGAATTTCCAGATGTGTCACACAGCTGGTGCAAACAGTTTCTGTATTGCTGCATGTTGAAGACATCAGCAATGTGAAACAATAAACCTAATTATGAGGCAGAATACAACTGGTTGTAGATGGTCCCAAGGATGTAAAATACAGCTTAATGCAGGGTAATTAAACAGAGGCCTTGGACCTCAAGTTAATGTGGAATTTGAAGTATTGGTACAAATTTTAATCTGTAACAACTGGTGGGATGTTGGAGGGAAAGTGAATGGGGTGATGTAAAGTGTTGTACAGGCAGCAGCTCAGAATGAGTGAACCTGAAAGTAGTACATGCGAGTGAGAAAATACTTTCAAGTTTAAAAATGTTAAAAATCAAAGAGGCTAGATGTCTGGGTTTCACAACTGTGAACAGAGTTGGATAGTCACTGATGCTGTCCTCTAGGATAAATTTTACTTTTGTTCTTTAAATAAATTCATAGGTATTTTAAAGGGGGTCCTCACTCTAGTGTCTTAATATTGCTAAAAATTCAAGATAGTTTGGGGTAAAGTAGTAGTGTTACCTCATGGTGTTTGTACTGAGACTATAATAACTTTTGTAAAGCACTGTTTAAGATTAGGACTCTTGCCAAGGCACAAAGAAAGGATTCTTAAGGCTATCTTAAGTTCCCTGTGCTAGGTAGAGGAAGCTCTGAAGATCACCCTTGTGGCAGGGTATACCACATCAGTAAAGGGCAGCTCAATGCTTTTCAGTTCAGAAATACTACATTTGGTGATCTCTATTTAAAAATAAAATCTGAGAAGAGAATAGCATGTGTTTCCTTCCCCATGTTCTGTCCACATACCTGGGGGCAGGTGGTGTGTGGCAGGAGGGAGCCAGGCCAGGCACTGGGGCTGTCTTGATGACAGGCTTGAGCCAAAGGAAGGGTCATATTTAAATGTATTGAAGCAGTCTTGTTTCTCATTGCCAGTGTGCCTTTCTTTTTTTTTTTTCTTTATACAATTCTGATTACTTTAGTGAATTGAGGCCATTATTTGAAATATGTTAATAACCTGTCAGCTGCTCTTGCTGGTGTTAGGAGTGAGGAGACTTGTTTTGCTTGCTCCCAGTTGTCCCACTGAAAGACTAGCACTGTTTTAAAGGAAAACATTCATATAATTAATTCTGAAGTGTTGGGATAGTGTGACGACCTTTACATTTAGGGAAGAGCTGAAATGAGATTGAGATGGAACAGGAGGCACTTAGTGGTTTGATGTGACCTATACATGTTGGGGAACAACATTCAAGTGACTTGTAGTGGAATTGCCCAAAGCTTGCCACATTACCACACTGTGACTCTTCCCTTTGTGGCATTTTTGAGCTTTTAAAAGAAGTGAGGATGTTGCACAAAAATGCACTGTGTGGTCTTTATGACTGCATTCTGCTGTTGCTGACGGGAACTTATTGAGAAAATTGCACGTTTGGTTTTTCATGATAGTAGGTGAATTCATTACACTGTTAAAAAATAAATGATGTCTGAAAGAGCCCATATGTTAGGGGAAATGGTGTAGAACATATCAGTTACTCTGTAAAATGTACTTGCTGCTAGTTTTTCTTTGTAATCTACGTTGAATAAGTATAGAAATAATTGATAAAGCAATAGTATTTGTCTGATATGTAGGAATTACCCCTGTGATTCCTGTAACATTGAGTTTGTAGAGGCAAAGTTATTATATGAGGTGCTGGTAAACTTTATCCAAAATCACAAGGATTGAAGCTTTATAAGTGGCACTGGATGTGTGTTGTATATTCAGTGTACTGGGAGTGTACAAGCCACCCTTTTTTGTGACCAGTACCTCTTACTATGGTGAAATAGTTAAACCTGATTTTGGCTTCAAAGAAAAGTTTAGTGAAAATAATTATTTCAAAATTTGCTGACAGATCCTGTGGATACTGTTGCTTCTGGCTTGACTCTTAACAGCTTTTAACAAAGCAAGTTTGGTTTGTTAGTCCCTGTATTAAGACTAGGGAGGATTTCTTGGTTTTTGCCATAAATTCAATAGATTACATTGAAAATGTTCACGATATATGTTTTAGAAATGGTGGTTGGTCATTATTGCTTTCCTCCACAAGTGTGAAAAGTATATATAATTTCTCATTGGTTTAGGTTTTTTGATGACTTATTATTTTTGTAACTGGACAGTAAATAAGTTATATATTTAGGACATCTCAATGAGCTGGGTGAGGAGGAAGACTTTTGTATGTGCTGGGGTACTGATGTATTTTTCTCTGCTTTTCAGGTTGCCACGGAGTAAAATGGATGGTAGCTTTGATTGTGATTGTGGTGAGCTGGAGCCACCTGATCATTAACAGAAGGCATCTTTTGTAAATCAAGAGCTGCCAGTTTCCCATTTAACTAGACTGTAAACAAAGAAGAGAAAAAGGAGGAAGAAGGAAAAAAAAATAGTGCTTACCAGCACCATAGAATGACGCTGCTCAGGACCAGTCCAACACTGAATGTATCTGCACTGTGAGGAGGAGGATGTTAATAGAAGCCTATTATGTGCATATTTATTCACATTTTTGTTAAATGTTAACAGATTAGCACAGTAGAGCTGAGTGCATAGTATGTCATTTCATTCCGTTTGAGTTTCTTGTGAGTATTTTCTTTAATGTCTGCAGAAATGCTGCACCTTTCTTGAACTATGAATGCTGCAATCTTTCGATCTTATGCTCGGTTTGAGTTCTAGAGCTTACAGGCTCTAAATTCAAGGGGACACAACAGGCCTGGCTGGCTCATAATGAAATGAGAGTGTCAAGAAACCATCTTGCAGTCAAAGCCAAGTGTTTCTTCTCCCTTTCTCTAAGACCTTTCCTTCAGATACCAGTGGAAGTGTCTCCGTGTGTTTACAGAAGCTTAATAGTTTGAGGAAAAACATAAAGAATTTTAAAATGGCAGAAAAATTTGAAAGTCTCATGAACATTCATGGTTTTGATCTGGGCTCTCGGTATATGGACTTAAAACCACTGGGCTGTGGTGGAAACGGCTTAGTTTTTTCTGCTGTCGATAATGACTGTGACAAAAGAGTAGCTGTCAAGAAAATTGTCCTTACAGATCCCCAGAGTGTTAAACATGCTCTACGTGAGATCAAAATTATTAGAAGACTTGACCACGATAACATTGTCAAAGTATTTGAAATTCTTGGTCCCAGTGGAAGCCAGTTGACAGATGACGTGGGCTCCCTGACAGAATTGAACTGTGTTTACATTGTCCAGGAATACATGGAGACAGATCTGGCTAATTTGCTAGAGCAAGGCCCTTTACTGGAAGATCATGCCAGACTTTTCATGTACCAGCTGCTACGTGGGCTCAAGTATATTCACTCTGCAAATGTTCTGCATAGAGATCTCAAACCAGCTAATCTTTTCATTAATACTGAAGACTTGGTGCTGAAGATTGGTGACTTTGGTCTTGCACGAATCATGGATCCTCATTATTCCCACAAGGTATGCAGAGAGTGGGAATATCTAAGTGATGCGTTGACAGCTGTGCCTTCTTAAAATAGCATCTTTCTTCCTTTTGCATAGGTAGATAGGCTGTGGAAGGCTCCTTAGCATGGTTTGCCTCAGAAAGGACTACTGCAAGCATAAAATATATCTATATTTTTTTACTAAATGGGTTCAGAAAAGCAAAGGTTTTAACAGTGAAGAAAGAACCTAAGATGAAGAGCAACATTTAGTTATATTTAATTATAGAAACCCTAGATGAGATTGTAAGTAGTGCATTTGTAGTGCAAGTGTGGCTACTCTGGGGGGTTGGTTTAGAGATACTGTCCTCCTGGTCTAGATGTTTCACAAGGGAGTTCAGTATCATCTCTGCATTTTTTTGGCATCTGAGAATGACGAAGTTTTGCCGCAGTACCTCATTTGACTAATAAATAGTGTCATATTTGTGTATGGTTGCTCTTCACTCACAAAGGTATTTGTAAAGGTAGAAAGAAGGTTTGGTAGAACACACACAATAAAATCCCTGAGACTTCGAGACTAAAAAAATCTTGTTAGTAGTGCATTTAAAATAAATTAAAACATGTAAGTCTTAAAAATCTAATAATTTTTTAAATTAATTTCATTAGGGCCATCTTTCTGAAGGATTGGTTACTAAATGGTACAGATCGCCCCGGCTTTTGCTTTCTCCTAACAACTACACTAAAGCCATTGACATGTGGGCTGCAGGTTGCATCTTTGCTGAAATGCTGACTGGGAAAACCCTCTTTGCAGGTGGGTAGAATAAAATCAGTGGTATATTCATAAAAGGAGTGGTACTGCTTAATTATCTTCCACAGGAAGGATTGGTTCTTGTGGCTAACATCAGTAGTCATTGACTGCTGATATCATATCATATAATATAATCATATAATGCAGCATATCAGGATGTGCTGTATTATTGTGCACTATATAAACTACAGAGTGATGTATCTGTAAAGCAGAAGACATTCCAATTTCATTACTTGTGTTGGTGTATATTTAGATAAATATCACAATTTATTGTTAGAAGTCACGCATGGTAAATATGTCTGTAATTGTGTTAAGCTAAATTTATTAGTCGCCTAAGAAGTGTTCTGATACATGTGTGAATTGGTGCATCCAGGGAGTATTTGAAGATTATGAATGCCCTGAATATCATAGGCATAAAGTTTATTTTTTTAATGTAGTTAGCCTCATCACTTCTCGCTTCTATATATTTTAAATTATGAAGCCCCAGGGGTGTAGATTTAGAGGTGTAAAATTTGGTGCAATACAGCAAGGAAATGTGCAACCTTCAACTGTTTCAGGTAAGACAGGAAGCAATGCTCTGGTCTCATTGGGTACATCAATATTAGAGCTTTGGTTAGGATCAGGAGCAAATTTTTGGAGCCCATCTCTTGATGGCCATCCTGTACGATATTGCTGACCTAGCTCAGAGCACAAACTGGAGCATTTTAGGTAAAGTGAAACTGTTATTTGCACTATAGGGGATCACCACCTGCTGACAAGCACTCAGTCCATGGGAGCAGATGAGCAAACTGCAGAAATACCTCTGAAATGCTTGTTTTTGTGCACCCTGGGGCCTCAGCAGCAGCTGTCTCATTCAGGCTCACTCTTGCATTTGCTCCTGTTGGCTTGAATTACAGGAGTAATGCAGATAAAACCTTGAGAGCTAGGCTTACATTTCAAAGTTCACATTCCTTTAGACACAAGGACTGTGGACTGAATGCACACCTCTGCAGTCATTCTTAGCTTTGCATGAAAAGGCAATGGAATTGAGAGCTTCTTGCCATTAAGTAGTTACTGGAGAACTGTCAATTGAAAGCATTATTTGTTATAAAACAGTGATTAATACATGCAGAGTCTTCTCTTAACATGCAGTGAGTTTTTCACTCTTTGAGTTACTAACTACTGGAGTAATGTCCCCAGAGTATTACATGCTTGGCTGATACAAGATTTATTAGTTTCCTATTGGGAAAAAGTCTGCAGATCTCATCATTGAGCATAGATAGATCACAACTGCCAACATTTTGGGGTTTTTTTCCTTTGAGTGTCACTGGTATTTGTCACAATTTTTTATCAGCCCAATTGCTGTGCAGAGCGTTAGAATTCTGTTAAAAGACTTGGTCTTAGTCACCAAAATCCTAAATTTGTAGGCTTGTTTGTATCTCTTAATTACATTGAGTAGATACTTAGAAAAATATTTTAGATATAGGTGTGCCCCTCTGAAAATTTAGCACTGCCATGGTTTTCTAATCTAAAGAAAAATGCATTTCTTGACGTCATGCATTTGAAAAGGGAAGATGGTTGCAGATATGATAGTTATTCTGCCCCGAGACTCTGAATAAAGTTCTTCTGCAGAGTTGTTTGGAGGTTTGATTTGGTTAATTGCAACTTCCTGTCTGTTTCTGAACCATCCCTTAGGAATCCTGCTGTTCAGAAAGCTGATGAGGATGGGAAGGAAGAATACAGATTAATATTGCTGAATACCTGGAACAAGTGAAGGAAAGGAAGTTGAGGCTGTGGAATTCAGTAGCTTTGCCAAACTTTTCTCCTTCTTTGTTCTAAATCAATATTTTGCAAGGTTATTTTGCTGATAGTGGACAGGAAGATGATTAATTTTTAGGATGGTACTCATTACACAGTAGAATCTATTTTCCAGCAAATTACAAGCAATATAGCATCTGATAGATCATATTAAGTAATTTGTTGTAGTCTGAAGTAGAACAAAACAGCTCTTTCAGTCCAGTAAAGCAGATAACACAAGGCAGTACTGATTCATTTGGGGAACTCTGTCAGATTTTCTGCAGTGACTTTGTCTCAGCTTTTCAAGTCACCTGGCAGGTGTGTGACTGCTGTGCAGGCACTGAAGTGAACTGAGAACTTTGGAGATGGTAGAGTCTCTTGCTGCCCCCATTTATTTTTATATTTGTTGTCACATACATCAGTATTGCTTGTGATTGCCCAGAGCTGCTTGGTGAAGGAAGGAAACGTTGGCATGCAAATAATCCTATATAATTTCATCTGCTAGTTGAATCTCTAGGATCCTACATCCTCCTTGGAGCTGAACAAGCTGAAGTTGGCAGGTTGTATTTCTGGGTACTCCAGTACTGAATATAGATGCTGTTCATTATTTAAAATTGACCTGCTGTATAGGCCCTTATTGTTCTTACTCAGAGAAACTTCAGGTAGTGCTAAAAGAGTACTGTAATTTCAATCATAATAGAGTACTTTTTTCAGAAAGAGCATCACTGTGTAACCAACACATGATTTTTGTCTTGCATTTGACAGTTAATGCAGGATTTCAGAGTAGAATATTAATGCAAATGGTTATAGCCTGCAAAATGTCTTTTTGAGCTAAACTACTACTGTTTTTATTAATAAGGGAGATACAATTCAAAGTGAGGTCAAATACTGTATTAATTAGGTGGATCAGTTGAAAGGGGAGGATAGCAGTATGTAGTGTGTAATAAAAAGGGTATTGCTGTAGAATACCTCATCCTTGGTGAAAACACCCTTACAAAAGCTTAAGGTTAGCTCTCTTTATCTGTGAGTAGCAGCTCTAATTCTTCATATGCCACAGCATTTCTTGAGAGCTCTTCAGATTTATTATCATTTAAATTCAGAACTTCAGCCTTTCCTCTGTTGCAGGAGATTATAATCTTTTACTAGAAATAGCTGCTCAGAGCACAGAATTTTGACATGCCTTTCATACACAGGGATCAGAAGTGTTTAAAGTTGAAATGGCAGCTTGTGTTTCTTTTGGTGCTCAGGTGCACATGAACTTGAACAGATGCAGTTGATTCTAGAATCAATTCCTGTCGTACATGAGGAGGACCGTCAGGAGCTTCTCAATGTAATTCCAGTTTACATTAGAAACGATATGACTGAGCCACACAAACCTTTAACTCAGTTGCTTCCAGGCATCAGTCCTGAAGGTAAGTAATTAAAAAAATCCTTGATTCAATGTTTTGATGTTTCAAAATCATCAAAAAGTATGCAGCTTTGAGGTGCAGGCGTATGATTGGTAAAAGCAAGTTTCAGTTACAAGAATCTGTGTTCTCTGAAGAAGGATTATCTTCTGCCCTAATAAAAGAAATTTACTTCCATGATGGCTGCTTGGTTATCTTTAGAGTAGAATTGTGAATCTCTGCTGGATCTATTTGCACTGGAGTGGCTCTGTTTTGAGACACTGGCTTTTTAAATACAAGGGAACATTGGAATGGAGTCAGTGTAGAAGGACTGTCTTTCACATGTTCTCAGAAGAGTCTCCCAGCCAAAGTAACAGCAGTGTTTCCTGGTAGCCATTGGTGGATACTGATTCAGCTTGAAGCTTTCTGTCTGTTGCTATTTTTTTATGCTTTAAGTTAAATTATGATTGATCTTAGATTTGACTTCTCTCTCTTTCTGATGGCTCCAGGATGCATATTTGGCAGTGTACTGTCAGTAGCTGATACTTCACAGGCAGCTACTTTGAAACAACTAGAGAGTTCTAGAGCAAAGCACTGCACCTTAATGTTAGGTTCTAAATGTCAGAAATTTCCCATTTAATGGTAGCTTATGTTCTACAGCACTGGACTTTCTGGAGCAAATTTTGACATTTAGTCCCATGGATCGATTGACAGCAGAAGAAGCTTTGTCCCATCCTTATATGAGCATTTATTCCTTTCCAACGGATGAGCCTATTTCAAGTCATCCTTTTCACATTGAAGATGAGGTTGATGATATTCTGCTAATGGATGAAAGTCACAGCCATATTTATAATTGGGAAAGGTAAATTTATCACTTGCTGTGGTAAGATCACTGGATGGTTTTGTGCTTGAAGTGACATTGCTTCATGGGCACTATTTCCTTTTCTGTGTTTTTCCTCTTGAGTAGACCTGAGAATAAAATTTTCTTATTTTCTTATAGCATTATCATTGGATTTATAATCCCTTAGATGTGACTTGGATATGCTGATGTTCCTGAGTTACATTCAGGACTCTAGAATCTAAAGTTAATATTTCCATTATTTTTTTCTTCCCCAAAATACTTCTCTAAAAATAAACTTTGTTTAAGGAGAGTTTTAATTATGGATGTCTTGTCTAATGCTTAATGCACATTGTAGTAAAGAGATTTCATTGTAGTAAAGAGATTTCACACATCTTAAGTCAATTAAACACACTTTAGAAAAAGTTCTGTAAGTGGAGTGAGCTGTTGTACATAATTCTGTTTCCTTATGCTAAATTAAATTAAAACCCTGGAAGAGGTACCCAGTTGGATTAAGGAAGACCTTTGTGTTGAATTGTCATTATTTTGTAAGGGAATTTCTAAACCTGACTGTCTCTGTTTTGGGAGCCAGAGGACTCTTGTTTTTAGCTGCTAACACTTAGGAAATTGTTTTACAGATACCATGAAAGTCAGTTTTCAGACCATGACTGGCCTATTCATAATAACTATGAAGCTGATGAAGTTCAGCGTGATCCAAGGGCTCTTTCTGACGTTACTGATGAAGAAGAAGTGCAAGTAGATCCTCGCAAATATTTGGATGGAGATCGTGAAAAGTACCTGGAGGATCCTGCCTTTGACACCCACTTCTCTACTGAGCCCTGCTGGCAGTACTCAGATCACCACGAGAACAAGTATTGTGATCTGGAATGTAGTCACACTTGTAATTACAAAATGAGGTCCTCTTCATACCTAGATAATTTAGTTTGGCGAGACAGTGAAGTTAACCATTACTATGAGCCCAAGCTTATTATAGATCTTTCAAACTGGAAGGAACAAAGCAAAGAAAAGTCTGACAAGAAAGGCAAGTCTAAATGTGAAAAGAATGGGTTGGTGAAAGCTCAGATAGCACTTGAGGAAGCATCACAGCAACTTGTTGAAAAAGAAAGGGAGAAGAATCAGGGGTTTGACTTTGATTCTTTTATAGCAGAAACCATCCAGCTTAGTTTACAACATGAGTCTACTGATGTTGATAAATTAAATGACTTGAATAGTTCAGTGTCTCAGATAGAGTTGAAAGGAATAATATCGAAGTCGGTGAGCAGAGAGAAGCAGGAGAAAGGAATGGCCAATTTGGCACAGTTAGAAGCTCTGTACCAAACTTCTTGGGACAGTCAGTTTGTCAGTGGTGGGGAGGGGTGCTTCCTCATAGACCAGTTCTGTTGCGAGGTAAGGAAAGATGAACAAGTTGAAAAAGAAAATACTTACACCAGTTATTTGGACAAATTTTTTAGTAAGAAAGAAGATGCTGAAATGCTAGAACCTGAGCCAGTAGAAGAGGGGAAGCTTGGGGAGAAGGAAAGAGAGGAGAGCTTTCTCAGTAACAGTGGGGAGCTCCTCTTCAACAAGCAGCTTGAGGCTATAGGTATTCCTCAGTTTCACAGCCCTGTTGGTTCGCCTCTGAAGTCCATCCAGGCCACACTAACGCCTTCTGCTATGAAATCATCTCCCCAGATTCCCCACAAAACCTACAGCAGCATTCTGAAACATCTAAACTAAAACACTCAGCAGACATTTCTTTTATATTCATGAGATGTGTTTGTCTTTTTTTATTACTAGTGTAAGTAATTTTTTTACTTGAATCAGATGGTGTAATTTTGGTATGGATTTCATTAGTTTTCTGTTTACCATTGTTTTTACAATCCAGAATTACTTTCTATACATAAGTTAGTTTTGTTTTTAAACTGGCATGTCGTTTGCACACAAAATTAAAGAATAGAGCAAAATAATGCAAAATGCAGGAGGTAAAAAATGCACTAAACCAAGTAAAAAAAAAAAACATTCTCTCAGTAAAACAGTGTCCATGTTTTGCAGAAAAAGAACCTTGCCTTGAAATTTACACAGTGAGACTGTACATAATTGCATGAGAATATCTATTTTTCCCGAAACATTTTTTTCATTCATGCGTATTTTAGAGTTTTTCATACTCTACACATTTCTTAGACACATGATACCAGCAGCAACTGAAATGAATGCAGAATTTGGTACGCATGTGTTATCTACCTCAAGGTAACAGCAGTATGTGGCAAAACATTAACCACCCATAGTGCTTCTCATTATGCACTTCTATTTAGCCAGCATTATTGTAGTAGCTATTCCTATTGAAAATCATTCAATATTTATAAATGTTCTGGTATGCATTCTTTATAGTGAAGTGTTAATATGCAGCACTTTTATTTATTTTAGCAAATAAGTATATTTCTGTAATTATAGAAAGTCAATTTTTGAGTTACTTTTCAGATAAAAGTTTTTGTTTAGCACTATGGTTTTATTGCCTACATATCTGGGTATATATTAACATCGGCTTATTCTGAGGCTATCCAATACATTTTTATTTTTATTTTTTAGTTTTCATTTCAAGTAAAGCACTCACTGTGTATAGGAATTTGTAATTGGAGGTGCTTGATCTCTACAAAAGAAATTAGGAATTGCTTTATTATCAAATGCTCCTAGAAGTCTTAATTGTGTTCATTTTTTAAAAATTTTGTAATGTTAGTTGTGTGCATGGAAATAATTAAGGTACAACATTACTGTAGGTTAAAGTTCTATATGGTGAGACATTTTGTTTTTACTGTATGTTTTTACGAATGATTCCTGTCCCACTCCCAGCCCCCCTCTAAAGCAAGCATGAATAAAATTAGGTTAAATATAGCATGTAGCATCTCGGTCTTTTAAAAATTTGTTTTATCTTCTGATTTTTTGAAATACTGGATGTATCATTGGCTCCCCTGTTTAAAACTAAAAACAAATAAAAACATGGCCAGCAAAAGTGGCTGTTTGTGATGCTTTGTACACACCCTGCCAGATGAAGAGCAGCTGCTGTGCTGCAGCTGGGGCAGTTGTGAGGGTCACTGCCTAACACAGGGTGCTCATGGAAGCATGAGAAACTCCCTGGAAGGGATGCAGCATCCTGCAAGGAGACTCCCAAGAGTTTCCTTCTGTCCTGCTGCCTGCAGCCTGGACAGAGGAAATCCCAGGTAATGGTGTGGCTCTGGAAGCACAAATATACAGTGGTGTCCATAACCATTTCTGATCACAAAACCAATTGGCTTTGGGAGTGTGAGTGAACCAAGTTACTGTTTTGTCAAAGTTTTAGCCAGATGAGTGTTAAAGGAAAAGCTGCAGCGTGTGTGCGAGCCCCTTCACGTTGCTGGCAGCCTGGAGTGAAGGTGAGCCTGCAGGTTCCTCAGCCAAGAGCCTGGCTGGAGCACTTCCACAAGGAGATTTTGGGAGCATGACAAGGTAACTCCTGTGGGATGATACAGACTGTGCAGGTCAGGTCTCTGTTGCAGCAAGCCCTAGAACAGTCTGTGTTTCTCTTCCAGTTCCTCCCATCACAGCTCTTCCAGAGGGAGCTAATTAACTGTACAATAAAGCTACATCTTCTGGCAGACTCCTACAGCTTTTCCTATGACAGCGTTTTAGTTCCTCCAGATTCTTCCATCCCTGCTCCTCTGGCAGGTAGCACGGTCTAAAACAAGGATCTGTGCCCCTTCAGTGTGGCACAGGATGGGCACCTGGGAGGGGACAGGGAGTGTGTCCTTGGGCACGGTCCCTGGACATTGCTGCAGCCACAGCAGGGGCCTGTGGGCTGTGGGGAGGGGGGTCCCCTGGGCAAGGGACTGTTCTCAAGGGCAGTAGGGCTTCTGTTGAGATTGGAGAGCAGTGGGTGGAAAGCATGGAAGAAACACATCTTGTACAAACGTATCTTTTTTGTCGTTTTTTTTTTTTTTTAACACATGTGAAACTCAACAGTACTTAACAAGCCTGTAAGGGTACAAAGGAAATGTTCTACACTAGAAGAAAGGGGAGAGTCGAGTGTTGAGCCTAACCCAGCATGGTGCTTTATTACCTTTGTCTTCTACCTGTGCTGAGGAGGCAGCCCTGTGCAGGCTGTGCTGCCTGCCTGGGTGCAAACCGTGCTCTCACAGCAGGCTCTGTCCATGGGCCACTGCAGGGTGCAGCTGGGCAGTCGGGTTTATTAAGTAGAAGGAATTCCCTTTGTGGAGACAAAAGTGTTTTGTAGGACCATGCAAAGTGAAATCACTGCTAGAAAGTGAAGGTGCTGTGGGTGTGGTGCTGGGCTCTCCCTTGGCAAGCTGCAGGAGTGTGGGAAGAACAGCCTGGAGAAAGTGCGGGGTGTCACAGGTTGTTCCCATGGGATGGAGGATGGTTCCTGCCCTGTACTCATCAGCCATGCCTATCCCTTCAGGAAAAAATAGGTCAGCTACATGTGTAGCCCTTTGGCTGTGACCTAGCAACAGCATTGTCTTTAAAAACAAAAATATGGAAGAGGCTTAAATTATGAACCAGATAAAGGGACTGCTGTTTCACAGCAAGATGCTTGCCAAGTACAATGGAACACCCTTATTTAACAAAAAAGCAAATAAGAAATGAGAAAATTAACCATCTTTTGAAAGTGCCCTTTCTTCTCCAAGTGGCCTTTTGTTAAAAGGCAGCATTTTAAAGTATATTTAACAAGAGCTTCAGCTAGAAGAGGTGATGTTTACAACAGACCAGGACAGAGCCTTTTGCACATCCTGCCATCACATGAGGTCTAATAATTGCTGCACAGTTTGTTCTGATCAAGAGTTCTCAGCCGTGGTCAGTCACCTTTCTCAGAGTTGTATTTAATTTTAATTAAATCAAAGTTGCTATATATAATCTTAGCTATTTTATGAGTCTTTGCCCATGCTGCTGGTAGTGGTGTGGTGGCACTGTGAGTCTGGCACAGCTCAGCTGGTCTGTGCTGAGCAGAGCTGGGGCTCCAGGCTGGACGTGGGGCTCTGTGAGCAGCTGGGCACTGGGGCAGGCCCTGCTGCCCCTCCCTGCCCTGCTCGGCAGGGCTCCTGTACCTGCAGCAAAGGGCTCACTGCCCGCAGCAAAAGCTGTGCCTTGATGTACTTTGTTTTCCTGTCACCTTGCTGTTGCCTTTTCTGTGCTGCAGAACTCTTAGGCTGCATCCTTTTAAAGCCTTGCCAAGTTCCCTCTTTGGTCCAGCTGATTGCCTGGAGGCACTGGTTTATGAACAGGTTTTTAATGCCTTTTTTACAGGAGTCCACCTGAGAGGTTTTTTTCCATATGGAACTAATGTTGTTGATTTTTTCTGTCCCCTTCTAACCTCTGTCATAGTCAGGGATGTAGGAGTTTTTCCACATGTGGACTTTCATCTCCTACTCTACACATGTATACTGCAAACCCCAGAGAGCTGTAGGCAGGGCCCCAAGGAATTCAGTGGCACATTGTGGTGCAATTATTGCTGAATATCAAGAGGAAATCCATCCTTGAGCTAAATCTGCTCCCACAAGTCTTCTTTATTTATACTCGTGTTGCTTTCCTGCTGCTGAGATCTGGAAGTGCTTATCAAGGGTTATCAACCCTTCAAGGGTTTTACATGTAATTAAACAGTAACCTGTCTTCGTTCTTCCGAAGATGCAGCCCTGAGCAACAGCAGCCCTGAACCAATTTGTTCCTTACTCCTAGAATTACTTCAGTTCTTACAAAATCCTGTAAATTCTTGTTTGCTGTTCTGCCACTGCTTGCGTCATTCTTGAGCTGCACGGCCTGGGCAGTGGTGCCAGGGGGTATTTAGTAACAAGCAAATAATCCAGATCACTGCTGGCACCCAGCACTCTTCCATTCCACTGGCTATATTTAAAATGGTTATCTGCTTACTCTGAGTGCTATTGGAGAGCCCTTAAAATACTGACTGCTGAAAAGTTCAGTGGCTGCTTTTGGCTGGGGAGTAGCATGGCTGGTGTGGCGATCTGTGTGCAGCAGGCCATGTGCAGAGGGAGCTGTGCCCAGCAGCCCCCGGGGATGGCCAGGTATGGCCACGCTCTGCAAATAGCTGGCAGCAGCCACACGTGTCATCTGCTTGCCTCAGGAATCTGTCTGCTGCATCCTGACTGCTGAGCAGCCCTTCTATAGAGAACTCTGATAATAAAATACCTTTTGTAATCTCCATGCTGGGCTGCTGCAGCCAAAATTACTTTTAACCTCAATGTCACCCAGCCTGGATTGCTACGCGTGGTATGAAATAGCAAAGTGTGTGTTTGGCAGCTGGGGGTGGCACAGGGAACTTGTGACTGTCCAGCATCAGAGCCAGCAGCTCCATTGCCCTTCATGTCCCAGCTTTGGCTCCCTTGTTCCCTGCACAAAGGTGCTGGGAGACAATTCCTGCAGCTCACACACTGAGTAAGAGCATGGCTGTGGGGAAGGGCTTTTCCATCTGTCCCTGGGGACTTGGGTTAATCTATGCTTACATCCAATCTGTGTTTCTAGAGCACAGAGTCATTACTGAATTGCTGGCTGATGGTTTGATGGGTTTTCAATGTTTTAACATTGGTAGAAGGCTGATTTATTTTGTCCTAATTTGGTAACATTCTGCATTACTTGTATCTTAGCTTACACTTTTCATTTCTCCAGATTTCTTGTAACTTTTGATTTAGGCTTATTATATTCTTCTAGTAATCATTCATGGTTGCATATAGTCCAAGGCAAGTGGGTGATCCCCTGCCTGCCTGGTTAAAGGTCACTGGCCACTCTCAGAACAGATGGGAGGCCTAATAAAATACAGGCTTTCCTTTATATCTGAATTTGACCATGTTCCTCAAGCCATGTCCCGGGGCTCTGGTGCTGTGTAGAGTGGAAGCTTCATTGCCACACTAATCCCACTGTGGCTGGTGCAAGGTAAGTATAAACCTCATCATTTTTCTGTGTCATCATCTCCACAGCATCTTCCCAAAAAGAAAGTGTAGCCAGCGTGGAATTTCTGCTGTACCAGACTGTTGATCTTTTAGTTTGCAGCTCAGGCCTCAGCAATGGGTGCTCCAAAGCCAGGCTCAGGCAGTGAAAGGACATTTTCTCATTCTCGTCCTTGGTGGTGCCATTCAGACTGGATTAGAGTTTAAATCTTCAGGGCTAGAGGCTGTAGAGAAACAATGTCTCCTTTTGATGTCTGTCTTGAATTTTATCATTTAGAAGGATTTAAAGGATAGACCTCAATAGCTGAATGACAGATTTACTGTGACTTCTGTGTTTGTTTGGATATAGATTCAGACAGCACAGCTCTTGAAATAGCTGGGTAACTAGCAGAAGCATTCTTAAAGCCTATGATTAAGAAAGCAGATGGGTTTGGGTTTTGTTTTGTATCATATTTGTCTCAGATATTTTCTGCTATTGTTAGAGTCTTAACAGATTTGATGTTGACACATATTGAAAGATTAAATTACTTCTAGATACTAAATTGTCTTTTGGACCCTTACACATGATATTTCACTGGTTTTCCATGATTCTTTATTCTCTTTCTACTTGCTTTTATACAGAGAGACTCAGGTGTTTGAGTCTCTCAGTTTTGCACCATGCCTAGCCCTGTGAAGCAGCAAGGTGCCAGTCTGTTGGAGTGCAGAGTGGACAGGAATGTCCTTTGGGGTTGCTGGCCCTGGAATCTGTATTTCTATTGGAAACTGCATTGGAACTGCATCACCCAGAGTACAGCACCCACTGCCAGCAGGGCAAGGTGAAAAACCTGTGACTGGCTTAGGGACCTGCACAGGGCAGGGAGACTCATCACCCAGAGCAAACCCAGGAGAAAAGCAAACCCAGGAGAAAAGCAAACCCTGGAAGCCCAAGTGGAGCTCTGGCTCACGGTTTGCAGCTGCAGCGTGGCAGAGGCTGGCTGCCCACACCTCTGGGGCCCAGTTAATCAGTACCTTGCAGCATTGCTCCTGCCCTGATAAAATCATCATGAAATCATAATGATGTCAGCAGTGGAGCAGGTGTTTTGGTTCTTCAGCCAACACAGAGCAAAATAAGAGAGCACAGAGCAAAATATGAGAGCTTGAGCTATACCCTGGGCCAGTGGGCCCAAAGGACGTGCCACAAGCAGCTGGGTGGCCCTGGTGGGTCAGCAGTGGTACCAGCACCAGCAGTGGAGAGGAGCCAGGCGTGACCAGGGCAGAGTCCAGCTCATCCTCCAAAATGCCTGTGCAGCCCAGGGAGGAGGTTTCCACCCTGCCTGCCAGGAATTGCAGTCTTTGTTGGCATGAGCAGGAGGAAAAATATGATGGGGAACAGGAAGATTAAAATAATCCCAGTGAAAACAGGATGTTGGAAATCTGGTAGCAGAGTGGGGCTGCAGGGCTGGCGGGCTGCAGAAGGCTGCTGGGGGCAGGGAGGCTCTCACACAGGCTGTTTGGGGCAAAACACCCCGTTCTCACATGGGCAGGCACACACCAAAGCCTTGAGGCAGAGGCAGCACAGCTCTGCTGGCAGCAGAGTGAAATCTTGTGTTGTCCAAAACATGGCTGATTATGGCTATTTACACCAATGTGTTCACTCACCTTCTCTCAACACCTGCCTGAATTGTTTTGTGCTGGATGAAGGTCATGAGCCGTTCCCCACACCACATCAGCCTGGCACCACCTTTACAGAACAGCCTGGGCCTGCCAGGCAGCGGGATGGAGCTGTTCCAGAGCCTGGCTGCCAGCAGGGAGCTGGATATCTCCCAGTGAGCACAGCCTGCTCTCCGAGCTGCCATCCCTGGCGTCCTTCCAGCCACGACAAAATAAAAACCAAACAGTGTTTGTCTCTCACTAAAGTGCCTCTTCCTCCCAGGGGCTGACAGCAGCAGTCAGTGCTGTGGATTTACGGCAGGGGAGCCTGAGGGAGCTGCTTCCCATCCCCAGAGCCAGTCTGTGAGCTGCCAGAGGCTGCTGCTGGGGCTGGAGAGGGGCTGCTGGGCTTCTCCAGTGCCTTGCCCACCAGCCCTGAGGTGTTTCTGCTCCTCTGGGAGCGTGGTGGGCTCCTGAGAGGGCTCTGCACTGCAGGGCCCAGGCTCCAGCACGTGTGGACCATGCTCAGCAGCAAGCAGGAACTCAGTGCCCCATCATTTATGAGGTCATTGAGCCATTAGCAAATGCATACTAAAACCTCTGAGGCTAAATCACACTGGGTTGTTCCTTAGGTGAAATGAAAATTGCTATTTTCCATGAGTCCAAACTGCCATCCACTTATTTACTTTCCATGGCTAAATTGAATGTACTATGTACATTGCAATTGCCAGTGTTTGTCAGGGCAGTGCAGATGGATGCAGAGCAGCCCTTGGATGAGGACCTTGTCCCCAGTTTTAATCAGCCAGTTAACACAGAGCAGCTCTTCCCTGACATCAGGTCTTTCCCCAGTTATGCATCCTAGCTGGGAAGGCATGGCTTGGGAGTGAAGGGGTTTGGGTGCTCTGCCCAGCACCCCCAGCTCCTGCAGCAGGGGAATTGGGCTTTCCCTGGGGTATCTGCAGCTTGCTTTCCTCAGGAGTGTTCCAGATTATTTGGGTCCTGAGGATGCCAGTGTTTCCTATCACCTCAGTTTATCTTCTTCCATGCTCAAAAAATGAGAGATTTGTTCTCCAGGCCCATGAAATAGTCACTACATCACTTGGCTTTTATGACAAGTGATAAAAAAGAAGGAGATGGAGTGCTTAAAGTGAATTGACTGGAGTCAGTGGCCCAACTGCCCCAGGAGCTCAGGCCATTTTCTGGAGTAGTGGGATGCCCAGCTCCTTTAACAATCGGCCCATGTACAATTTTTGTCCAAGACTAAATAAAGACATGCATTTTCAAGATTAACTCCTTCACTGTTGCAGGTTTTGACATCAATTTTGGCTCCTGTGGGCAGTGTCACAGGAGAGCCAGCTTCCAGCTCAAGGAGCTGGATCTGGGGAGCTCCCTGCATGCCAGGAGGGGGGTGTGGGGAGCAACACCCCTGTGGCAGAGCAGAAACAGTTCAAATCCAGTTAGTTTTACATATTTGACACGAGAAATCTCTCCAGGCACGACTTCAATCCAATTTACAGCGTCTGGCTGAAGTGAAGTATGAGAAGAATTTGCTTAAGTGATTTGAGGGGAGCTGGGCGAGCAGGCAGGGCAGCCTGCACCAGCCTGGTGAGCAGCCTGGAGGGCTCAGGAAAGCTCCATCCCCCAGCACAGGCACCCTGCTCTCCACCAGAGAGGCCAGTGGCAGCAGGTCAGGAACCTGTCAATTTGGTCCTGTCCCCCTTCTCCTTAAAATACTCAGAAAGCTGCTGTAGGAACCAAGTTGGAGATGCTACTGCTGTGTCCTGGGGAATTCCCAGCAGGGAATGCTGCCTCTGGGCACTAGATCACCCCATTTCCATCTCACTGCCACATGGCCCCCCAGCCCCATCAACTGAGCTCACAGAAATTTAGGAATTCATTTCAGTTTAAGATACCTTCCCTTCCTGCAGGGGGAAAGCAAGTCTCGAGAGGCTTTGCAGCATGCACAGATGTTAATTGCCTTCCTCCCACACCACTAAGAAATTTGTGTGTTGTCTTCTCCACTATGCAGCAGGAAAATGAAAGACGGAGTGGTTAAACCTCATCCTGCAAGAGCAGGGTGCTGGCTGGGTGGGACAAACCAGGCTCCCTGATGCTGGAGTCACCTCAGGGGAGTTGGAAGATTAAGGTAAGGAGGAAAGTCATTTACAGCTTTAGCTCTCACTTTGTCCCTGAAATCTCTGCAGTGTCCTGGGCATTTATAGAAACGAATGAATGGTGTCACCTGGATGTGGAGCACTTACAGGGGGAATTGGAGCAGTGATGGTGGTTAAAAGTAGCATCCAGACGAGGAAGCAGTGGGAGAGCCCAGCCCTGTTCGTCTGGGAGAGCAGAGTGTTTGCAGGGGTAGCACAGCCCACCTGGACAGGGTACATCCAGCCTGGAGACAGTGCCTGGCCATGCTGCCTCAGGAAGCAAGTCAGGAGGAGTGATTCCTGACCTCACTGTCAAAAGAGGGGTAGGGAAAGGCCAGGTTTGGTCTGGGCTGACTGTGAGGAGGGAAGGTCAGCTGTACCTGCTGTGGCTGAAGCTGTGCTGTTCACCACAGCACTGATGGTGTGGGCACTGCAGAGCTCTCACAGACTTTGATGGCCATCATCCCTGCATCCCTGCCTCCCCCTCGTGGGGGGGCTCGGGCAATAACTCATTAATTAGAAAACATCATCTCATGAATGACAGTGTAAGTCATCTTATAGTGCTAAATGGTCATTTCCAGTTACTGCCTTTTCTAATTTCTGAGAATGGCTCGGCAGCCTCTCAGGTGATGTCAGCAGTGTCCCCACCCACTGACACAGCCCGGGCACAAGGACACTGCCCAGCACTGCCCAGCACTGCCATCTCTATGCTGGCAGCACATCCACAGCATTTTAAATGAAAGTTTCCAAATACGAAGGCAGCACTGAGAAAGAGGAAAATTACCCTTCAGAGAAGTATTCCACTATTGTCAGGGCAGAGTGGAATGAAAGCAAAAGGGATTTTAAGAGTGGGTTTTGGCTGCTGGTTGAGGCTGTGATTATAACCTGCAGCCTGAATGCACCATGCCTGAACCAACCCCTCCCCCTGCCCAAGCCTTAAGCCAAAGGATTTAAACAAGCTCTTATGTAATATGGTTTTAGTGTTTCCAGTAGAAATAGGTGTTCTAAATATAAATGATTTGCAGATAAAATAGGCTTATATAAAATGCTTTTACGTTTATGTAACCCCGTGCTGGCAGTGCACCCAACACCTCCACCAGCTGTGAGCCCAGCTCTGGGGACAGTGCGGGGTGCTGGCAGTGCCCACTTTGGTGCCAGCCTGCTGGGCCACGCCAGGACTGCAGCACAGACACATTTTACAGCTCCTGTGCTGTGCCCAGCCCGCCAGGCAGTGCCCCTGCAGGGAGAGATGCACTTGGGGCAGAATTCCTCATGTGCCCCCTCCCTCCTCCCTGCCTGGGGTTTGCTCCCAGCAGCAATTGCAGGACACTTCCCACTGTGCTGGGCCTGGGGCGTGGGGACAGCCCTGGCTCCAGCAGCAGTGCCCTGGCAGCACGGATTGTCCAGCCTGGGCACTGCAGACACTGTCCCTGAGGGGCAGTGCTTTGGTCCTTTAGGCAAAAAATTGGTTTGAATGACAAGAGGTGGAATTCTCCTTCACCCCGCTGTCCACGCAGGGATGTCTGTCTGTGTGTGCATATATTTATATAACATATATATATTCGCATGCATTTTTATATATATATGTATATATTTCATATATATATATATATATATGTATGTGTGTATATATATATGGATGTGTATATATATATATATATATATGACATAGTGAAAGGCCTGCCTGCCTCCAGCACAGGGCTGGCAGCATGGCCTGGGCTGTGGGCTCTTCCCAAGCAGTGGCCACAGTCCCACTGAGCAGCCAGGGGCAGGTCCCTGTCCCAGTGAGGCCACAGGAACACTTGGGGATCCAAATATCCCCCTGACCATGAGTGTGCACCCACAGGGTGAGCCCTCACTCACCATGCCTCTTCTCCATGGCCACCTTCATCCAGACTGTGGCTGCTCAAGCTGCTGCCTCTTGCCCAGGCCAGCAGTGCATCAGGAGCCCTGACAGTGGCCACTGATAAGGGCAGTGATAATTAGCTTGGAAATGGTGTTTTCCGAGCAGAAAAATGGTTGCTATGTTACAACCTTTATGTATGGGAAAGATACTCAGTCAAATCTTACACAACAGCCTCAGTGTGTCACACCAAGCATTTGCTCTTAGGGGAAGGACTGTTTGCTAAGTAATTTTAGCTACCATTATGTGTATGGAACATGCACAGGATCATACATCAATCTATAGAGATATGAATAGATGTGTGTGTTTTGTTTATGCACACACACATGTATTTCCATATATATGAGAAACAAGAACACATTTTACAGCCACAATTTGTTAGTGCAACAGACCAATATGATTTATAGCTCCTTGCCATTAACATTTCCATTCAAATAATGCCTTATTTATGCCCATACCAGAGAAGCTCTTTTGACAACGTGGGAAGAGGCTTTTTATTGCAAAGCCAGAACTGTCAGCAGCCTCTATTATTTTTGGTGGGACTGTCAGTTCTCCAAGCAACATGACTTCATTTTTAATCCAGGTCTGATGGAAGACACTTGATCTGTCCTGCTTTTGTCAGTCACAGAGGCAAACTTGCCAAAAGGAATGATATGTGCGACCTTCGAAAACGACTGTCGCCCTTTCCATCTTGTCTGTGCTCTGTTTTTCATAGAAGCCTGTTTCTGTGGTGCATTACAGGGGAAATGAGCCATTCATCTTTGTCTCCATTGCCCTCACGACTGCTGGGGATCACTCCCCTGCAGGCCCAAGGAGAGTGCTGGGTCAAGCAGCTCTTGGGCATCTTTTAGAGCTGGACCTGCAGTGATTCATCAGCCAATTCCCTTTGGAAATCAATACTTACATGTAGTACAAGTGCTGATGGCCCCTTGTGTCATCCACAGATAAAAATTAAACTACCAAACCAAAACAAACCAAAACAAACAGCTGAAGCTTGGTCTAAATGTTCAGTGCTTGGACCAAGGGCTCTGCCAGCTCCCACCCACTGTGGCACACAGTGAGGTACTGCAGCCCTTCTGCAAACATGGGGGAGCTGAAGGACAGGATAAAAACCCTCCAGAGAGGGCTGCAAACCAGTCACAGCCTTTGAGTCCCCTTAGGGACAGTTTGATCTCAACAACAGACGTTATATTTTATATATATTTGATGTTTAACATGGAATATGTGTGTATACATACAATATAGCAGTGTATTACATGTAAAAGAAGTATAGATATGTTATATATGTACATACACATGTATAATGTCTCTATGTGCATCCATGTCCATATATTTACATATACAACATGTCTGTGTATGTGTATAAATATTTATATGAATGTAGAATCATGTGTAGAATATATGTATACACACATATTGTATTTATGAGTGTATCATATGTACCATTGTATATATGTGTGTACCATATATTGTATGTGTGAGTATACAGACATCCCTACATGTGTCTACATGTGTGTTTATGCACATATATGTGTACAAGCTTCTCCACACCCATAGAGACACGAAGGGAGGCTCACCTTGGGCAGGGCAGGGCCAGTCTGTCAGCCCTGTCAGTGGCCAAGGGTCTCACACAGCCAGTGCTCTCTCCTGAGGGAAATTCAGCTGTGATGTCCAGCCCAGAGTGCATGCACAGAAAGGTGATTCCCAGCACCTGAGGCAGCCTGGAGCTGCCTTTGCACCCCTTTGCACCCCTTTCTCTCCCAAGCTGTTGTGCAGGCACAGGCACCCAGGTGTTGTCAGCTGGGTGACGTTCTGTGGAGCCCTGCAGGGTGGCAGTGACCGTGTCTGCCCTGCCCCATCATGGAAATTCAGTGTTCCCCACAGCCCTGACTGCCCCAGCTCACAGCAGAACACCTCTGCTTGCCCTTGCAGAGCAGAGGCAGCTGTCACTTTATCTGGGCTTTGACAATAAGGTAAAAAGGCAGCCTGAACTGACGTGGCAAGCTCTCTCCCCACTCGGATTTGTGTTTCCAGTTCTTTAAGGATGCCATATTTCAGTTACAGTAATTGGTCCACAAAAACTACCGTCACTAAAATCCCACCCCTGCCCTCATGCTGCTCTGCTGTATTTCTGAGATGACTAATGTGCCACTTTATTTTTCCAGTAACTATGAAAGAAAATGCTAATAAAACTTCTGGAATAATGTTTCTAATTTTTCCTGGTTGGAAGCTGGGCACTCGTCATGAAGATGGGTGTAAGACCATGAGCCTCCCTCGTTAAAACTTGAGGCAGCTTACACAGCAGCTCCTGCAGCCATTGGCAAGCCCTGGCCCGTGTGGCTTGGAACCATTTCTTTGGACATCTCAGAGACTCTGCCAGAAGCCTTTTGGCCACTGTGTGAGCCTGCCCTCCTCCCTGCTGATCCCACAGGATCACACCCTTGCAGTGCACACAAAGGCAAGGGCCTCCTTCCTCTTCTGAACTTCATTTTGTCTGGGGAAAGCCCATATCCCCAGGTACCAGATTTCTTTTTTTAGGACAGGTCTTTTGCATAGCATGAATGTGTGTGTATATTATATCTATACATACATGTATGTGTGTTATGTATATATACACATACATACACTTATGTGTGTATATTATATATACATACAGCTATACATATGCATATTTATATATCTATATCTATATTTATCTCCTCTGCAGTACTTGCACACAGATAGGAAGCATAGAGCTGATGACTAAACTCTGGGTTTAATGTCTAAAAATACAGATGGAAAAAAACAACCCATTTCACTGGCAAAAATATTCAGGCAAGTACTTTTGCAGGCATAAACCAAGCAGCTGCTTAGTGGCCAGGTAAGCAAGTGGCTGGGAGAGGACTGAGTCTTGCAACAGAGGGTGCTGCTGATCCTGTGCTCATGGGAAGCTGACAGCAACATTTCTGACCTAGACAGACATTGCTACGGAGACAAAGGCAGCTGCAAACAGAGCTGACCCTTGTTCAGGGTATAAATCCTATCTGTTTTTGCAAGAGGCATGACGTGCACACTTCTGCTAAAGTAACAGCACAAATCACCAAGCACAACCACTGGAAAGTTGGCAACATCTGGTTCTCAGTGCTGAAAACATGCCAGCCTGCCCGGGCATTGTGGGACAATTTTAGCAGATGAAAGGCAAAAGATGAAACGGAGCCACACCCTGGTGCTCTGTGCCTGCTGGGTGAGAGGCTGGCCACGGGCACCACGCTCCTGTGCTCCGCAGGCTGGCAGGCAGCCACTGCCACCCAGGCTCTGGCCAGCCCTGGGACAAGCCCTGGCATCCCCAGGCTGGAGTGGAGCCTGCAGGGGACTGTGCCTGGATGTGCAGGTGGGACAGTGCCTGGATGTGCAGGTGACACAGTCTCTGGCCCACTGCACAGCCCCATGCCCATCAGCTGACCCTGCCACGGGCAGGGAGAGCTCCCAGCTCCTGGGGAGCAGCAATACAAACCAGCACCAACCTCAGCTCGTGCTTGATTCTGGCTGCTTTGGTAGTTTCTCCTCAAGGATAAGATAAGGGCTCTGCTTTTCCTGGAGCAGATCCCTCGCTGACCCTCAGGAACATCAGCACCAGCAGGGCTCAAAGCCTCAGCCCTTTGCACCTGGGACTTGACTCTGCTCACAGGAGCCCCGGTGTTACAGACAGGGCTGTATTCACGGGCTTCCTTCACTGGGTGACCTTCACCTCCCATTTTTTGAGACCATACCTAAGGAATTTAAATTTAGGTTAATCCTTTGGACCATCAGTTTCAAGACTTCCACCCTTGAAGACTAATGAGCTGCATTAAGATTAAATCCCATCAAGGAGAATACCAATGATTTTGCCCCTCAGTGCTCATTCAGATCCTTCCAAAATTGCTATCACAGTGCTGCAGATCACACTGCTGAGGGGCTCACTGCTGCTGAGAAGCCCAATGGAGCTGGACTCACACTGAGCAAGAGGGAGGACCAGGTGGCCTCCAGAGGCCTCTTCCAACCTACATTTCCCTGTGATTCTGACATCAAAACCACCCCATGGAAATAACAAATTCCACCATAGATGGAGTTTCTGCCTGCTGGTGCTGGTTTTGTGTGTAACATGGTCACAAACAGCTTTTTCTTCTGTACCTGTCATATCAAAAATAAAAGTGATAGAGAAAATGCACCAAAAAAGAGAAATTTTAAGTCTTTATCAAAAGTGAAGAACTCTGACCCTCTCATTTCTCTTACAGAAGTCCATGGGAACAGTAAGCCCAGCCATACTCACCACAGACCACATGGGCAGCTACATCCAAAATCCATGACCATTTTTGAAACATCAGCTGCTCAAAAGCAGCTTTAAAAAGAAATGAAGACACAAACCTACACAATGTGCAGGCACCGCTCAGCTGAACCAAACCCCTCCATCTGCCTCATGAAGGTTGTCTCAGAATTTGGGTACAGATTTGTGCCTGAGCTTTGTGCTTCTCAGCCCTCTCAAAGACGCGGTTTAAACGCTTCAGTAATCTCCAGACTTTCAGGGTTAATGATCAGACCTAACTTTGAAGCCGCTGAACTTGTGAACCAGGATGTGTTGGGAAAGGCTGCGGCATGTAAAGATTAGCCCTTTCTCAGGAGGAGAGTGTTGGCTGGGGCGGCTGGGAGGGCTCATGTTGGGTGGGATTTTGCTGACAGGGGCAATGCCATGGCCCTGCTCACCCCAACAGCCCCCCTGCTTCAGGGAGCCCCAGCAGCTTCTCCCCCTTTGCTCTCTCCACGTTCCTGCAGGGCTGCAGAACCAGCAGAACCCATGGCTGCTGCATTCCGCTCTGTGGGGCTGGAGGTTTTTCATTTCAGTCCAAACCAGATGAAACCTAGCCATTCATTACAATTTTTCTGCAAAGCATTTCTTGTGTGACCCTGCAGGCACTCACCCCAACCGAGCTAACCTTGTGCAGCTGCCCTGGCCCAGTGAGCCCAGAACTGAAGCTGGCAGGGGCAAGCTGGGGTGGCTCTGCCAGTCCTGGGGACCGTGCCCAGGGCACCTCCTGCTGCCAGCCTGCAGGGTGGCGGTCCCAGGCCCAGCCAGGACAAGCCCCGCTGTCCCTCGGGTTATTTTGCCAGGCACAGCGCACATTCCCCGAGTGACTTCAGCTGTACAGGATATTTATTACCTGCTGTGAAAACACAAGCAGAGACGCGTGAAAGCTCATTCCTAAGAGAAATGCGCTGGAAAACTGTGCCGCTCTCCCGAAGGCATTTTCCCCCATTTCTCCGTTACATACTTACAGGTTAATGGAGCGGTATTTTTAATTGTTAAAACTTTCCAGAGCCGCTCCTGGCCCCGCACGGTCCCCGCGCTGCGGCGATCGCGCGGCCAACAGCGCCACCGGCCGGCCAGCAGCGGGAGCGGCCCGGGGACACCGGGGGACACCGGGGGACACCGGGGGAACACCGGGGGAACGGGGACACCGGGGGAATGGGGACACCGGGGGAACGGGGACACCGAGGGGCATGGGGACACCGGGGGAATGGGGACACCGGGGGAACGGGGACACCGAGGGGCATGGGGACACCGGGGGAATGGGGACACCGGGGGAATGGGGACACCGAGGGGCATGGGGACACTGGGGGGAACGGGGACACCGGGGAAATGGGGACACTGAGGGGCATGGGGACACCGGGGGAATGGGGACACCGAGGGGCATGGGGACACCGAGGGGAACGGGGACACCGGGGGACACCGGGGGAATGGGGACACCGAGGGGCATGGGGACACCGGGGGAATGGGGACACCGAGGGGCATGGGGACACCGGGGGAATGGGGACACCGAGGGCATGGGGACACCGGGGGAATGGGGACACCGAGGGGCATGGGGACACCGGGGGAATGGGGACACCGAGGGCATGGGGACACCGGGGGAATGGGGACACCGAGGGGCATGGGGACACCGAGGGCATGGGGACACCGGGGGGAACGGGGACACCGGGGGGAACGGGGACACCGGGGGGAATGGGGACACTGGGGGGAACGGGGACACCGGGGGACACCGGGAGACACCGGGGGCATGGGGACACCGGGGGAATGGGGACACCGAGGGGCATGGGGACACCGGGGGAACGGGGACACCGAGGGGAATGGGGACACCGGGGGAATGGGGACACCGAGGGGCATGGGGACACCGGGGGAATGGGGACACCGAGGGGCATGGGGACACTGGGGGGAACGGGGACACCGGGGAAATGGGGACACCGAGGGGCATGGGGACACCGGGGGAATGGGGACACCGAGGGACACCGGGGGACACCGGGGGAATGGGGACACCGGGGAAATGGGGACACCGAAGGGCATGGGGACACCGGGGGAATGGGGACACCGGGGGACACCGGGGGACACCGGGGGAATGGGGACACCGGGGGCATGGGGACACCGGGGGAATGGGGACACCGAGGTGTGCCCGTGTGTACAGGCACACGAATAACGTTTGCGCATTTATGTGTGTGTCCGTGTGCACATGCTGGAGCACGGACATTTCATGTACATGGACACTGTGTGTTTATGCGCACATGTATGAATATTTTTTTTTTTATATACACGTGCCGGGCTGTGGGATATGTCCCACCCCCGCAGGGCAGCTCTGCCAAGAGTGGAGGTGTCTGAAGCCTTGCACTGCCCTCTCTCAGCTGCTGCTCCAGCTGCCGTGTAATACCAAAGTGCTCTCCTCACTCAGTTGCCCTCTGGTGTCCCCATAAGTGAGCTGACACAGGTGACAGGTGGGAATGGAAACACGAGCCGTGATGGTTAACCCAGTGCTCATTTAGAAATGCTGATTGTGTGGGGGCAGTGTTGGTCTGTCCCTGCCCTGTGTGATGTGTCCTCTCACCCCTAGTCCAGAGGCTGGAACACCCAAGCTGCTGCAAAGCCTGGCTCAAACAGGAGAGTGAAGCCAGGCTTTGACAAGTCCAGCACCCAGAAAGCTTCTGCTGCACCCTACAAACCTACTTGGGCTCAAAGCAAGAATATCCACCTGCCATGCCTGCCTGGATAGTGCCAGAGGCACGCAGGCAAGGCTCTAAGGGCATTTGGAAAATTGTCTTCCTGAGAGTGGCTAATATCTCTGAGCCTGCAAAACAGGAAAACGTGCAAAACCAAGAATTTGGGAGGGGGTGGGAGCCCCATAATGACTGGGCTGGAGTCAAGTCAGACAACCTCCTGGAGGCCTCCTGCTAGAGCAAGGTAAGCCTTTAAAGTTCAGCTTCTCCTCACCTGTCATGATAAAACACATACTTTTAAGTACAAAGCACAGCAGAATACCAAGAATGGCCATTTGCAGTTGCTTTTCCTACAGCCAGCCTCCAACAATAGCAGGGTTCTGCTGTATGCCTTGTATCTCTTGTCTGGAAAGACTAAAGGCTCCCCTCTGAAGTGTCTCATCTATTTTAGACACAGGAAATCCCTGTACCCAGTATAAAAGACTTAAAATCCAGACAGCCTTTAGCACTTCAAAAAAATTTTAGATCATCTGCACAATGTTGAAATTTTATGCAGTAAGGGAAGGAGAATTTTTTCCTTAAGTTTTGCTTTTAGCATTGCCAAAGAACTTTCATGCCCTGATTTTTTGAGTCACTTGATTACTGACACAGGAGGAACCATATGATCCCAGCATATGACAGGGCATTCTAAGGCCCTGTGTGTCCCCAGCTGATGGCTCTGCACAGACACCCTGCCACTGTGCTGGCAGTGGGACTGATGGGGTAATTCTGCCCCTGCTGCATGTCACGGGTGCAGGCAGAGCACAGCTCTAACTTAGGGCTGCAGTTCATTGCAGCATCTTGTGACAGCCCCCATTTTTTGTGCCTGTTACCTGTGTCCTTCCCAGCACCCACGGACTGCCCAGCCACAGCCAGAGCATCCCCATCAGGCTCTGAAGGGGCTGAGCTCACAGCCAAACCCACCTGGTGAGCTCCAGTGAAAGAAATTGGGAGTGCCCCCCAACCTTTGTATGTGCACCCAGCCACACCACAGCCCAGCAAGAGAGAGAAGTTCTCTGCCATGAGGACTGGTGCTGATATACTGCTTTCCACACAGGATAAAGAGCCTCCAGAACTTATAGTAATTGTTAAATGTACTACTTTTACCAGCAGCTCTGCTCCTGGGAATGCCCAGAGTCTCCTAGAGTGCCTGCATGCTGCAGCCTCTCATTGATCCACATGGCTGTCCCACTGCAGAGACAAGGGAGAGGTGGGGAGGGGCTGCCAGGTGGAAGCTGGGTGCTGGCAGTGCGGTGCCCTGCTCGCTCTGCCCTGTCAGGACAGGGTCGCCTGAGGGAGTGCTGCCCACCCGGTGGGACAGGCCATGAAGAGCCTGGGGTGGGCTTCTCAGCCAGCCCCAGCCACACCTCTGCAGGGCGCTGGTGGCAGCCCTGATGTTCTGCTCAGAGACTCCCCGACACCTTCGGCTTCACTGCAGCCTCTGTGCGTGGAAAGGCCACATCAGCCCTCAGCAAAAGGCAGTGCACGGCCAGTAACTGTGGCAGCAAGCACCCTGGCTGCAGTGGTCACAGCCATTTTCACATGCCATGGAGTCTGCAGTGGGAGAAAAACCTGAAAGAGCAAATGAAATCGTGTGTGAGCAATAGCTGTGTGCCTGCAGGAGCACGCAGGGACCGGACACGCCGGAGACGTCGTGCAGAGCTGTGCTGGTTTCGCTCTGATCAGATGAGGATGAGGTTGGTTTTTTGCAATTTGTGGTAACAGCATTTTGCAAGCATGACAAAAATGTGTGGTAACCCCGGGGCGAACTGGGGCAGCCTCTGCACACAGAGCTGCAACGTGAATGTGCAGTTTGGCAGTCAGGCTGAGTGCCTGTCCCCATGCTCCCAGGCCACAGGGTGAGCACAGCCACCCACATCAGCCCCTGGCCACCTCCTGCAGCTGCTGGGCTGCCCCTGGGGCTCAGCAGGGCTGCCAGGGGTGACCTGTGCCACGAGCACCCCGGTCCCTTGGAGCACGGGCAGAGACCTGCAGCCAGGCCAGCAAGGAGCCCCAGAGCTTGTGGGGCTGAGTGCTAGGAAGCAAAGGGCACACCCATGAACCAGGGACAAGCCCTGCTGGCAGTGCCCAAAGCCTTGCAATGGGGGAGCAAAACAGCAGAAAAAAGTCAATTTGCTTTGAGAGCGTGTCTTCACTGACTGTGAACAGGTTTGTATTAATGAAATCAGCACACTGGGGAGTGAAGGGCTCATTTGCCCCACTGGTTTCTAGAAGTACCCTTCACCTCCCCTTTTATTACTTCCAAAATCCATGTTGCACCTGGATTAACTGAGGACACCCCAAAGGCATGGAGAGTGGATGTGTGTCCTGCCCCAGCTCTGCTGCTCAGGGACTCGTCCAAAGGAAAACTGAGAAGCCAGTACTTTAAAGGAGTAAACAGGACAATGCTAGAGGCAAATCACCATGACCCAGAGCCAAGGCAAGGCTAGATTGATTTAGCTCTACTCCCTTAAACAGTTTATTTTGCTAATCAAGAAAGATTTGCAGAAAATAGATCTGCTCACAGTAACTTGCTGTGGTGCTGACACAGGATACTCACATTTGGTACAAGCTCTTACTTGTATTGCATTTTGACTGAGAACCAGAGTGACACAAAAGGTCATGTAGCACATAAAAACAGTGGCAAAACCTGGCCAACTCATAGCTCTGAAGCCATATCTAAGCCATGAACCAGCATCAGGGAGACACTTTGTCAGACAAGAATTTTTTCTTCTCTCTTTGAAATGTCACATTTTTAATCAATGAACTGGATGAAGAAACCACAATTAACATAGAATCCATGTCCTGACTCCAGAACTGGACAGGCAGTAAATGTTATAGGAAGACTAGTCAGATACAGACACCAAAATGAATTTTTTAAAAAAATACTATGTTTGGAAGATCCTTTTTACAATTGTACATTACTTTTCTAAGACTATGGTGAGATGATTAGATGCTTCTCTCTCAAGTGAGAAGCCACAAACCCTGTGAAGTCAAAGGTACCTTGAAACCACCACCAGATCCATCAGCAAGCCCCTTGTCTGAAGGGGATCCACAGGCCTACAACACACACACAAAAACACCCTTTGGTGAGACACAGTCACACCCCACTGGCCTGGGCAGCTGCACAGCTGAGCCATGGGCTGCAGCTCTCATGCAGCAATATTTTCTAGTAATCAGCTAAAGCAGCTTACTTTACTCATCAAAACAGCTTCTCCCAGAGGAACAAGAAGGCAAGAAAGGTCAATCACTGTCTCAGCAAGACTTGGACACCTCTGGGTGTCCTTTCCTTCTCTATGACAAATAAGGGTGACAAAAACTGGGCAAAAACCCAGTGCTATTTCCCAGCAGACCTGTGAAATAGCTGCTCTTGGACTTCTTTTTTGTTTGGCAGTTATCTCCATGTTATCGCCTTGAGAAGTCTCTAGGACACTTTGGAGGCTTCAGATAAGATTACTGGCAATTACAAGGGAAGAAAGAGTTCATCTCTTGGTACCTTTTTGGACAAACAATCCAAGGCAAACAAGGTTTAGCAACATCTCTGGGATCACAGGGTTTATGATCCCCATAACACATCCTGATGCTGTAAACTCAAAACAGTTTCCTGGCATGACAATGTCTTATCTGCTCTGACCTCTCACTCCTGCTGGCCAAGCCTGCCAGCCAACCTTTACCTGGCAACCTACCCATGAATTTCTGTATGGATAGTGTGATTTCTTCACCTTTTGCCCTCTTTTTGAGATGTGAGCAGCCATCAGCTGGGAGTGCCAGGCGTACCTGGGTCCTTGTGTGTCCCCAGCACAACCAACACAAGCCCTGCCTGACCCTCTGTGACCCTCATGCTCAGCAGAACCCCCACACAGACGCTCACCAGCAGACCACCAAAGTGGTCTGACCATCAAATTCTCTGTCTGAGAGGAAATATCTGCTGCAGAGAAGCTGCTATTCCCAGCATCCCCTTTTATTTGCTTTACTGACACTACAGCCCACGCCACACACCTGGCAACACCAAGGCAAAAATGGAAAGAAAGTAAAATTTCTGTGCCCACACAACAAGACCTTTATATAGCCAAGGGGATGAGGTTTTTTACTCCTTTCCTATTTTCCACTTAGGGAGTAAACAGGAAAACCAACCTGGCCTGGTAGCTAACTTGGGAGCACAGTGTTTTTCTGTGTGCCTCCCTGTGATGCTCCCCGCCCTCTCCTGCGGTGCCATGGTCAGCAGGATGACACTGGGTCCAGCACCCCGTGTCCCCTCAGCTTCCCTTGGAGACAGCCAAGAGCCTGCAGCCACTCCTGAGCAGGAGTGGGGGTGTGGGGCTGGTCTGTGTCTGTGCTGGTGGCAGGCAAAGCAAAGGCAGGAGCCTGGGCACTGCACCACAGCAGCTTGCAGGATGGGCATTGTCACCTGCCTGTGCCACCACGAACGTTTTCCTGTGCCCTTCCCTCAGGGCAGTGTGCCCAACACGCTGGGACATCACTCTGCCACAGCACGGGGGGCTGGGGTAGAGCTCTGGAGGTCAGGCTGGGGAGATGGAAGACACAGGCAGAGTTCAATGGACACAGGGACAGACATCAGGAAATGGCAAGTGAGAAAAAAAATAACCAGCAGTGCCAGCAACAAATGAATCCACTGTGGCAAGTCCTCAGGCCATAAGAGTTGCAGCAGACCTCTGACCCTCTCAGCAAGACAGCCCATGTGAAAGCAGCGAGCCCAGCAGAACAAACTCTGGCAGCAATGTGATGGCTTAAGTCATGGCCACAAAGCTGGGACAACCAGGAGGAGGAAGTTTCTCCAAATAAAAGGAAAGTTGCATAACCACTGCCTTCAAGCTGGGCCTGATGTCCCCCTCCAAAATTAGGATGACTTCCCCTTGCATCAGTTTCCAGCTGAATGTGTGGCACAGAGTGAAGTGGGGGCTGTGAGCCCCATCCACAGCATGCACTGGGATGGAGGCTGTGGAAGGAGGGCATCCATCCTGGCACAGCTCAGTGGCCTCTAGGAAGTTGCACATGCTTGAGGGAGTGGAAAAGCATCTCAAAACCCCTTGTTTGCAGGGCTCATCACAGCAGCCAGCTGTGGAGCTCCTTCCCTGAGCTCACATGCTGGTGACCAGAGGGCCACAGCTGGAGGATGCCTCCTGTGGGTGCTCTGCTGCCTGATGTGAGGCTGGGCAGGGCACTGTGCTTTACCTCTCCCAGGCCTCTCCTCTCAGGCCACCTGGGAAAGCAGCAGGAAAGCTTCAAGAGGCTTTGTCAACAAAGCTACAGTGAGAGTCTAGGTCTGGCTATTTTTGATCCCCTTTCAAAAGAGACGGAGAAAAGCAAGGCAAACAGAGCCGAGGCGCAGGCACCAGAGCTCCCTGCGTACAAACAGGTGTTTGCCCAGAGCAAAGATGTCTGGGACAGCAATGCTGCCACCCCTAAGCAGCTGGACACAGGCTCGATTGTGGAATTAAAAGGCCACCCTGACCAGCATTGCTCATTCCCAGGCACCGTTCACGTGCATGAATCACTGTCCTTCCCTTGGACTCATTAATCACTCCAAAAATCAATAAAGGCCACATAAGTTTTTCATGTATCAGCCATTAGTGTGACCTTGTGTCTATCTCTGCAGAGGGTATGAAATAAAAGCACTGCAGATCAAAGCAGGCGGCAGTGCCTTTGCGCAGCAGCCGCTGATTTACAGCCGCTGAGCTCATGCCGGCTTGTTTTGGTTCCCCAGAGCCCTGAGCAGCCACAAAGCCCTTGTTGTCCCCTAGGGACACAGCAGGCAGGAGGAGACTGCTCCAAAAGGATGTTCTTTAGGATTTGTTTCCTTACTGCTTTCTTGTCCAGGAGCAGTGTCTGCAATGCCCTCAGGGATGAGCAGATCTCCTTCCCCAGGCACTCCTCTGGTGGGACCACAGCCAGAGATGCTGTGTCCCCCTCCCTCCCATGGCCCCTGCCCTGCTGCCACCCTTCACCTGAGCCTTTGGCACTCTCCTGCTGCAGAACAAACACTTCACACTGCAAAACCTGCTGCAGAACCACCACCACTGGGAAGGGGGACCAGAAGGACCAAAGCCATTCACCAGGGATGGGGCATGGTCACATCAGCCTTCCACAACCCTTGGACCACAGGCTGAAGCCTCCTCCAGCTGATAAGGCAGCCACAGGAGTCAGAACACCTACATGTTTTCTGAATGCATTTATCTCTTTTGGGACTAAGACAGCAAGAGCCAGGCAGTGCTGCTGGCCAATTACCATCACTATTGATCACTTCTGCATCCAGCTTTCTGGGTCAGGCCTGCTCTAATTTTCATAGAGGCAGGCAAAAGGCCAGTGAACCAGGAAACCACAGTGCTCAGAAATGCCTCTGGGGCACAGTGACAGGTCAACCAGGTCCACAGAACCCAAATGCCTTCCAAATGCTGTGTGCCAGAGGCAGATATGCCACTGTCCCACATGGCCCACTGATGAGTCCACACCAAACCCCTCATCAGCCCGTCACAGCCCTCCTAATCATCTCTGGCTGATGCTGCAGCAGAGGCCACAGAAATACTTGCCAAAGGAAAGAAAGTGTTTTACTTTCCAGAAAAAAAAAGGTCTTTAAGCTAAGTGTGGACATGGGAGGGTAGGTTAGGACACTACAGTGTGGAGCTCCTGTAATAGTAGGGGAAACACAGCTTGGACTTAAACAGTTTCAAGACTTCCCAAAATCTGAAATCAGAAATACCCATGCCTACTGGAGACAGCCCTTAATCACAGATTGGGTTTTAATTGAAAATCACCTCCTGTTAACACTGCCCCAGCTTTCCCTGCAGGAACTGTATCAGGTCCCAGCTATCCAAGCCCCTCTCACGGATACCATAGTCCAGGGAAAGGCACAGGGGCCAGCTGGGCCTTGCAGCCTGGTTTCACCCACCACCCAGCCATGCTCCCTACAACACTGGGATCTGCCTGTCTGGCACAAACCACCCTTCACCACACCAAAGGCACCCAGCAGGCTCCCTCCCCGTGTGCCCTCCCTCTCAGGTGAGGTACCTTCCCTCTGTGCCCCTCCACCTCCCTCCCCACCTGACAGCAGAGGGTGTTTTTACTGGAAACACCGCAGCACTCAGCCCTGTCACACTGGAATAGCTGTGGCCAGCCTGTGGCCAGCCTGTGGCTGGGTGCTGCTCTCATCACTCAGTCTGGGCTGGCTGCTTCTCCCCAGTGACATCCACCCCTCCTTGTTCCCCCAAGCAGCCACTGTTGGTCAGGGCAGCTGTGGTGGTGTTCCTCACTCTGTCTGGATGACACATCGTGTGTCACACACAGGCACAGCCCTTTTGGCTTTGTCTGGAGCATCTCCCCTGACACAGTTTGGGAAAGACAGACACAGACTGCTGATCCCAGCCTGCCATTCCCAGAGCAATCCCACTCTACGTGTAATTCAGGTTTGCTGCACATATGCAGCCTGTGGCAGATTTGGTGCTCAGTGGCACACACCTCTCTGGCTCAGCACGCAGACAGCCCTGCCCCACTGCTCTGTGCTGCTCTCCCTGCAGCAGGAACTCCCCCAAAGCCTTCAGCAGCCTGAAAGCCTCAAAGACAACAGCCCCTGTGGACCATGGTGCACTTCTGGGGGTTTTTGGTCCTTGATAGGCATCAGCTCACAGAAATAAATGTACCCAAGCTGCACTAGCAAAAAATCCCCCAAAATTATATAGGGGATTTTATTCAAGGGTGATTCTGGTTTAATCTTGCAGCTGGGCTTGCTATAAACCTTTGGACTAGAGCACAAGTAACTCCACCTGCCTGACTGACTACATTAGGATATTGTTATAAAAAATGTCACTTTGGCATTTATAATAAAATGTGAAAGCTGAATGCTGAAGGATGGCACAGGGCCAGTGCTGGGCAGCCGTGGGGGAGGACAGGCTTCCCCTGCCTGTGCCAGTGCAGGTCACCCTGGGACAGGCAGCCCCTGCCCACCTCTGCTGGCACACAGGTGGGGTGGCACTGGAGGGGAGATTGCCCACGTGGCTGAACACAGAGCAACAATTGCTCTGTCCACACTGACATGCTCCCTCAGGGCCACAACAGGCACAAGCACAGCCCATGGCATTGCAGCCAGACTCCTGCCATGTCCCAGCAACAAGCACAGCACCTACAGCAACACTAATCAAGTGAGGAAAGGGGGCTTGTGCTTTCCTCTCTTATGCTGCTTTTTGCTCTTTTCCCCTGCCTTTTGAAATTGCAGATGAGAAGAGCAAATATTGGAAGGTTATCCTTTGTATCCCATGATCAGATCACAAGCTAGCATGTGACTCGGGAGGGAAAAACAAGTCTTTCCAGCAGATGTCAAGGCAGCGAGCCGGCTCTGCTGACTGCTGTACCTTGCTGTCTGCAGCCAAAGTCAATTCCTGGTGCATCCTTGAGGTACAGAACCTCCTGATTCATCAGGATTTTATTCTAATTAAAGAAAACCCAGATGACTTTCATTTTGGGCTTGCCTATTTAGCAACTCTGAATGCAATGTGTATGTAAGGATAAATAGCAGCTTTCAGCCACTGTTTTGTAAACAGGCTCCAGCCCAGGAAGACCGAGAGCAGTTTGGAGCCACCCTGTAAGTCATGTGCTGGGGGAGCAAGCAAAAACCTCCCACTGGGCAGAGGGACTGGTTAAACAGGAGCCCAGGTCTGGCAGCCCACAAAATGTCCTGTGCAGGGCTCTGAAGGCCGGGTGGGCATGAAGCAGTTGCTCCAGGGGAGCAGGGAAGCATCTCTCTGTAAGGGATGGGGTCTGCTGGTACATAAGCCCTCTCTCTGACACACATGGGGTTTGCCCACTCCCCGAGGCCGGAGCTGGTGCTGCTGGTGCCCCAGCACAGCCAGGCTCCGGGGCAGCTGGGGGCCCTTCCCCCCGAGCAGGGGTGATAAGCGCCGATACCACATCTCGCAGCACTGGCCCCACCACGGCTGTCACATGATGGGTCAGCAGTTCGTGGGAAGTCAAAGGCTGAAAGCTGAAAAAAAAACAAGTTAGTTTGGCCGACTCCTTCCCCACAGGAAATAAAAATTGGAGCTGAGCTTTAGCAATTTGGGTTTGACCAGACTTTTCTCGCCTGAGGCCTGGGGTGAGTTTGTCTCGCCAAGCTCCTGACCAAACATCCAGCCACAAACCCAGCAGGGAAAGGACTTGGAGAAGGGCAGGAAGGGTAGAGACAAGCAGGTGACAAGCAAAGGGGCTGTGTAGCACTCCTGGAGCCTGGCATCAGGACATCTTTGCATGGAAGAAAGTCTCTCACAGGCCTTCCCATCCCCTCGAGGCTGACGCAAAGAGCCAGCACACCAGATATTCCCACGGTCGCTGTCCTCACGCCCCGGCTCAGCCAGAAAAGCTGCTCCCAGTGTATGGGACTGGGCAATAAAAAATGGAAAGGCTTTTGCCCTTCCTTTGCCCAGGGTCCATGGACAATCAGAATCTATTTTTAACCTGGCTCTTTCTTTTCCCCTGCAGAGGCGCTTGAATGGCTTTCCCCTCGCACACGGAAGCGCGGGGAGCACGGACGTCGTCTCTCATTGTGATGGGAAAGGTTATCGGGTACGAAACAAAAGTGAAATCATCCACTGGCATTCCTGGGACTGAAATAGCTGCCTGTTGCAGCCCTGACGTTATCACAGAGGAAGGAAGGCTCCGGATACAGGCTGTCCCGCGCCAGGGCTCACGTACTGACCCTGCAGCGAGCCAACACCAGGCTGGCTGAGAGCAGAGGCAAAATGAGGCATTCTTACCACGGCAGATTAAAGATTGCTTAGTGCAGGAGGTCCCAACGTTGCCCAGCAGCCTCAGAGCCTCACATGAGCAACAATCAGCCACAGCCCAGCAAAGAAGCTCATCTGCCTCGCGTTAATGTTCAGGGCCAGGGCCCTCCTGGGGACAGCACGGAGTGGGGAGAGCTGTGGCAGATGGACACCCCTAACAGGGGACTCTGTGAGCTGCTGCCCTGCTGCTGCCAGCCTGGGGCTGTAGTGCCCTGCCTGTGGAACTGGGTCTGCACAGGGACATGGCCACAGCAAGGCTTGGCTATCAGTTCACTAAAAGCATTTTTAATGTTCCACTTACCTGGGCTTTTTTGTTATTGTTTTTTTTCCTCTAGCACAGAAAGATTAAATCCATGAACCAGCCTAACCACAGAGCCAAGTGTATCTGTCAGGCCTCTTTTGACAGAGGCACTTAGGTGTTTTTCAACTGAGACCTGTCACAAAACAGTGGCTTTCTGAAAGCAGAGGTTGCTGCCAGCCCACAGGTCTCTGGCATGGGGCTGCCAGGGTCACCCTGAGCCAGCAGCATGTCCCTGCCTGACTCCACTGCTGCCCCTGTCCCCTCCTTGCCTCCTGCCTTTTTGCAGCCACTCCCATCAGGATATCTGCAAGAAATGCCAGGAAACCACCCCAGAACTGCCTGTCCCTCATGCTACAGGAAACACAACCAGCTGGGAAGTCCTTGTTTCAATTTCTCTTCTCAAGACAGGACTGAGCAGGCATGGCCCCAGGCTGGCCCATCGCTAGCAGCACTCAGCAGCACTCAGCACTCCAACCCAGTGGAGGGAAGCTGGAAGGAGGATTGCAGGGAGACAGGGAGACACCACCACCAGCTGCTGCTCTCAGTCCTGCTCACCATCTGAAACTAAGCCAAAAGCCTGGGAAAGGGCTGCAGGAGGGCTGTGGGAGCTTTGCAGATGGAGAAGGCAGGAGCATGCAAGGGACCCTGTAGAGCCCAGAGGAGGTGGCAGTGGCTCACAGGCGGCACACTGGAATTATGGCATCTGTCAGGATGTGGGGAGGGCAGGATTTGGGGAGCCCAAATGTGTTGAGCAGCCTTCTGTGAAGCCCTTGGGACTTCCAGCCTGGAAGAGGAGCTCATGTACTGGGCATCTGGGCTAAGAGGTAAACCTCCTCCAAAGCTTCAGAGTTTAAATACCTCCCTGTGAGAGCATTGTCAGGAGCAAGGGGTAAGCCATGGTAAGGGCTGAAGCTGGGAACCTAGGAACATGAAAACTAGGGGTAAATTTTACTTGCCTGCCTACGCAGTAGAACATTTACCAAAACTGTCCAAGGTGTTTTCCCAATAAGCTAAGCACTCCACCGCCTGCCAAACCCAGATTCTTCTCAGAGATTTAAGGCTCTTCCTCATTTGAATTGCAGTAATGAACTAATACTTTGAGTGCCTCCAGCTGCCAGCAGCTGCCTTAGACTTAATTGCACCCAGAAGCCTTTCCCAGGAGCTGCAGAACTATGCAGCCCAGCCCAGGCAGCAGGAGCAGCCCACTGCAGATGCTGGTTCATGCAGACCCAGGCAGGTCAGGGAACACAAGCCAGTGCTGTCCATATGGACTCTGGCCGGGATGGCAGAGCCACCAGCACGGGCTCCAGTGTGGCTTTCCTGGCTTTGTTGACGAGTAAAGCTTTATCACTGTTAAAACACCATTTGTTGCTGTGACTTTTCCCCCCCTTCTTAAATGTCAACTTGAAAAGAAAAATTCGGGAAAGGTCACTTACCAGAGAGACTGGCACAGCTCCAGTCACTTGGATAAACATGTGTAGGGTCAGCTGCTGCAAGAGGGGATTTTAAACCAGTTATTTACCTGGTTGAACAAGTGTTGTGTTTCTGCAGAAGAGCGAGACTTTATGTACCTTGCAGGAGGCAATCAATCTCCTCACCACCCATCCATTGCTGCTGGGATTGTTAACCATTTGGGACACCCAGCTAGAGAAGATGCTTAGCTCACAATGCCAAATTTCCTGTTTAAGGGGGCACGAGCACCCATGAAATCCCCAGGCTGACTCTGAAGACTGCTAGCCTGACACTGTGGAGAGCTACTCAGCAGCAGCCTCACTGGACCCCTTCCTCAGGTGGAACCCACTTGGGCTGCTCTGCACCCCTGCAGGGCATGGGGCTGGTCACCCTTGGTTCTTCAGGCCAGCTGAGCCATTCATTCTGGGCTGGAAGCAAAGTGCCAGAGACCCCATTGGTGAGGAACAGCATTATCTGTACCTGGATGCACACAGAGCAGATCTGGAGGAAAGTGCACTGGGTCCCATTCTTATGGCAGCCTGAACCTCGTGCTCCCTTCCCTCCTGCTTTGCCAGGTGGTAAAAAAGGGTAACAGCAACATCCCTGAAAAACCCCCAGCTACCCAAAGGCACAGGTGACCAGGGGCTGCTTTTGCAATGCACTCAGCAGGTGTGCTGATAAGGAGCAGTCCCCACAGGCACAGCCCCACCATGCCCTTTATCTGCTGCCTCTGCTCTTCATCTCAGCAGGTACTTTTGCCTCTCACCTGGTGAGTTTCTGCCACTCTGCTGAATGTGCTGGCTGCAGCCAAGAAAAGGATTTGACTAAAATAATAAACCACTTGTCTTCCTGTCCCAGCCTTCCCTGTGGCTTCTCAACAAGGGAAACTTCACAATTCTGTTGAACAAAATCTGTTGATTTTTGCCCTTGTTTATAAGCAGTATGCTACTTAGGACTTGCCCAGAGCTCTCCATAGCTCAGCAGTCCCCAGACAGCACATGGACCAGAGCACTTCCCATGACTCCACCAGCCAGATGAGTCTGCTGCTAATTGGGCTTCCAAACCACCACAGCTGAACTCACTTGGTTGATCAAGGTCCTGCTGAGGGGGCACCATCTCCATCCCCCCAGCATCCCCTCACTGCCCAGCATCCTTCCTGCACCCAACGCTTCTGCAGGGGCTTGGATGAGCCCATCAGCTCCACAAGCTGGGAAAGCTGGAGTCACTGCAGAGGACTGGCACCTACCCCACAGCAGGCAGGGAATGGCTCTGAGGGCCTGCTCCATGGTCAAGCCCTGTGGCCAGGCGTGCTGAGCAACTTCCCGGCAGCAGCCCCAGTTTCAGCGGGGAGGAGAGTGTGCTCCTGCCAGGCCTTCAGCAGCTCATCCTCCAGAGATCAAGCCATGCTGCATGCCAGGCCAGACCAAGGGATTTGGCACAAGAACTCTTCCCACAGCAAAACAGGCACTCAGTGTCTGTGATCGAGTCTAGCTCAGCTGACAGTGCTTACTCCCAAATAAAAGCTGAGCACACAGCCTAACTTGGGACAACTCCCAGGCTGTGGGCACCTGAAGGCTTATGCTGACCTTGTAAGAAAACCTGTGCCAGCCAGGGACCCCAGGTCAGCCCCATCCCAAACACCCTGTGCTGCTGGAACATAACAACTCACTGCTGTGTGCAGTGCTCAGCTCTGTGCCTGCAGCAGCCTCGGGAAGGGGACACGGCCAGAGCTGTGCAAGGTCAAAGGCACAAGGGCTCTGCTCAATGGGAAACCACCACCATGAGGCTTTCAGAAGTTCAGCTGGACAGAAGAACTGTCAGCAGTGGGAAAAGGGCAGCTGCTGGTGCTGCCAGTAAAAGCAAAAAAAAAAGGAGAAATCAGCCCACCACAGCTTCCGATCGGATGTGACAGCGCTGTCTGAGGTCCTCAGCAAACCAAGTGTGTGTTGCAAGCTCCCAGGAGCTCCCAAGTGAGGGGAAGTGGAGAGCTCCAGGGCTGTGGGGAGGGGAGGTACCTAAAGCACCCCTGAATGTGCACTAACCCGAGGCAGCTCTGTGTGCCTGCCCACACACACCTCGGGAGGCAGCCAGGTCCTGGTTACATGTGTGCCACAGCCCTGTTAATGCTCGTGTCCCATCCTGGCAGCCTGCCCCGAGCAAGGGGTGGGTTTTTCCAAGAAAACCAGAGACAGATTGTTCCGTATAGCTGATGAAACTAAGAGCCTCTAGCATCCCTGTGCTGGCCAGGGAAGATGGCTGCAGGCAGCCTGTTCCCAAACAGAGCAAAGCGTTCCCACCAGGCCCCCACGCCCTTGGAATAATTCAGTTTTTGTGGAATCCAGTCACTTAAAAAAAAAAAAGGCAAAAACAACACAGAAAACCCTTCCCCAGGCCTGCAGCAATATTTTGTCTGTAAATAATCTAGAGAGCAAGGTCACATTCCCAAGTGAGCACACTGTGGGGAGGGTGGGCAGGGGGCAGAGGGGGATGTGGAACAGGGAATGCACAACTCCCAGCCCCAGGCACAGCCAGGCTGGGGACCAGAAGGAGAGCAGGAAAAGGGGACTGGGGGAGGAGGCAGAGCAGAAAAGGGCTCTAGGGGTAAAAGGCAAGATGATTTCACCTTTCTTTCACCAGCTGTCCCTGGAGCAGGGACAAACCTGCCACCTCCATCCTCCCACACTTCAGCACATCTCACCACTGGCCGGATGGTGGCACAGAGCTGTGCAGGGCTCAGGCTGCCCTGCTGCTGCTCCGTGGGGATGGTGGCAGCAGCTCACGCGGGCAGGAGTTGGTACTCACTGAATTTGTGCCAGAGGCACTGAAGTCCAGCTTTTCTGCACTGCAGCTGGAGCAGGCTCTGGTGGCAGCCCCAGCGTGGCCACCAGTACTGCCCCCGCTGCTGGCAGGCACAGCACCCAGCTGCACCCTGCCGAAGGACAGCTCCCCAGGACAGCAGGGATGTGCTCTAACAGCTCCAAGCCTTTGCCAGCCGTGCAGGAAGGGAAGCAGGGGCACTCTGGGAAACCACCCACAGCCTGGATGGAGCGTGGAGCAGATGGCAGAACAAACGGCGCCGGGATTTCTGTTTCGCATAATCTTTTGCACTGCTCACTCCCACACGTAACCTTTTCCTCCCATGGAGCAGGACTTTGCTTGGAAAAAGCAACTAGGAAAGCTGGAAGGGTTTCAGAGTGGCAGGTGTTCTGCTCTGAACATCACCAAGGACAATACACAAGACCCCAGATGCTTTTTCTTTTATTTAAAAACAGACACAGGCAAGATTTGTGCTGTTTTGTGCCTTTTTCAAAAGAGTTCATGAGCAATTTTTTTTTCCTTTTTCTAGATGAGGAGAAGGCTGATGCTGCTGTGAGGACACTTAAGGATGGCAGGCTCTTCATGCCACAGCTGAGTGACCTGTGCTGTGCAGCCGTCCTGGCAGGAGGGTGCTCAGGCTGGGACTGCCAGTCAGGCACTGCAGGTCTCTGTCCTTCAGGGCACGCAGGTGTTTGAAGGAAAAAAAAAAAAAAAGGAAAAAAAAGGGGGAAATATTCAAACCCTGTACATTTTGAAGACTATCCAGAGCCAGAAGGCTCAGGGGTTTCTGTGGAGTTTTGGGATGGAAACCACTTACTGTGTGACTGCAGGGCAAGGCTTCCAGAGCAGGCAGTGGCTGTGCAGCAGCCCCACACCCTGTGACAGGAACACTGTCACAGCCTGTCACAGCCCAGTGGTGCTCCTTTGCATGGGCTGAGTGAGGATCCAGCACAGCCCAGGCAGAAACCCAGCCCCTCCTCAGCAGCACTGGCACCTGGGAACACCACCAATCCCCTGGGGAATGAGATGCTCAGGGAGCCTCATCACTTGTAGGCTCCCAGCATAATTAGGTTCCACATTGAAATCTCTGCTGGATATCAGGAAACAAGCATTTGCCTTGCCTGTCAAGCACCATCAGCTCCCAGCTGCCACTGATCACGCCACCACTTTTACAAGGCTCTTTTACACACAACTGGTGGAATTGGTTCTTGCTCATGCATCAGAATCATCAGTCATCTAACCACCACCACCCAGCACCTCATGGCCACTCCTCCATGGGCTGGAGCTTGGCACCAAGAGGCAGCCATGCCCATGCTGCCAGGGCCAGCACAGCACGGGGTGCATCCCAGCAGGGCCGTGCTTCCTGCAGGCAGCTGCTGGGAGCTCTGGGAGCACATCCCCTGTCTAATGACAGAGGGGGAAGCCCCAGGCTGGTGGGGGCACAAAGGAACCATGTCCAGCCAGAGGAGCAGCAGGGTCCAGGCTGTGTGCCAGCAGGTTGGGTGATGGCAGTTCCAGAGAAAAAGGAGTTTCCACTGTCTGCCCTGCACCCACTCCACACCTGAGCCACATGGCTCTGCCTGTATTTTAGGAGTTTCCAATGAGCTCATCATAGAGCTTCATAATTAGTGTTTCAAAATTAATTACAACAGCCTGGGATTCTCCTGAAGTAATAGCTACAAGGAAGAAGCCAACCAGCCATTAGGTAGCACACTACAAACAGTGCTCTCTCCCCAGCCTTTGATGAAGTCAAGTGGTTCTGCCCTTTTACTATTATGCATTGCAAATTGAAAGTGCCAGCAAGAACTCCTGGCTTTGGTGTCCAGAGCAGAGCTCCAGCTGCCATGTCCAGTCCCCCCAAGGTGCAATGCAGCACAGAAATCTCCTGTGCTTAAGACTGCAGCAGGCCACCCTTCCCCACACAGCTTCGTGAGGGTATAAGCCACATTTGACAACAAAAAAAGACAGTACCAGATGCTGTAAGCAGGGTGTGGGGTTCCTGCTGTTACTCACCATGTGCTGAGCTGTTCAGACAAACAAAAGAGCAGGTTGGGTCAAACACAGGAACTTCCTCAAGTGAACTGTACTCACAGGTCAGAATCATTAGAGGGATTAAATCCAGAAAACACTAACTTGCTGTAGTGTCTCTCTGCACCCAGGCTTTCCAATGCCCTGCACTGCAGTCTCTTACTACAGACCTCCAGTTTCACTCACCCCCATGGCCAGAGTGGCCCCAGCTGACTTTAAGCACTCATTTTAACAGGTTTAATTCTTAACTGAAAGAAATGTGCAACACACACCAGCTTGGGTGAACATCCAGAAACCATGAGATTGCCAATGGGCAAGTATCAGCTCCAGGCTGTAGTGCTAGAAACTCACCACAGGCTGGGCAGAAAGACACAGCCTGTTGGAAAAGAGACTTTGACAAAGCAAGCCAGGTCCTCTCTTCCACCTCTCATTTGAATTAAACAAATAGACCAAGCCCAGGCAGAGAAAAAATCCAACAAAATTATGTTGTTAGTTCAGCAGAGAGCTGATTTTTAGACCTCCTGCATTTGACTTCAAAGTAAATCAGGATTTTATGTTTTTATTTTTAACTCTGTTCTCATTTAAAAACTTCAGTTAGTGACAGGATAATTGTTAACAGTTTGAAGATAACATTTAAAAGTGTTCCTAATAATGGCAGCATTTAAGAAGGATTACACGATACCTTTTAAACCTGAAAGCAAGTGGTTTCCCAGCTATGACTGCTCTCTCCACACAGCATTTTGTCCTGGCAAGGACAATCCAGCTTGAGTCTGGGACAGAAAGCAGTTGGAGAAACAGAAGTGAAACCCAGAAGTTTGTTTTCATTATCTAAACCGAAAGAGCACAAGAAGTGAAATTATGTGAATAAATGCTATCCCCACTTGACGTTTTTTCTTTCCAGTGATTCTCTGGGGTTTTTTGGCTGTCCAATTGCTAAGTCATTTGTAACAGGGCTCTCCTGTCCTACCCAGGCTTGGGTACCACCCTGCAGCATGCATGGGCAGAAAAGGACACAGCACCAGCACCAATTTCTCCAGTGAGACGTGCCAGACCAGATTTTTTGCATACCACAGCAAAGCAGTTCACCACCTGCCATATAACACCATCCTGCAACTCACATTTTTTTGAGCTCTAACAGTGCCTCATTTTTTCCAAGTCAGAAAGAAACTCGCTGGCCAGTTCAGCGCTCTTCAGACTGATGAGTAAATTGCTTTTTCCTTTAATGAGCAGCTGGGCTGCTGCAACAGCACTGCAAGCTTGGCCCGTGGTTAGTGTGTGCCCCTTCAGAGCAGAGCTGGGCAGGGAGCAGGTGCAGCAGAGCAGAGAGCACTGACAGCTCCTGTCAGACCATTGTGAGCACTTCCAGGAGTGGGAACACCGCCTTCCCCACCCCTCAGCCCTCCACAGGTCTTCACACAGAGCAGGAAAGACCAAATCTGGGATGAGCAGCCGGGGGATGGGAGAGCCCAGGCAGCACCTTCACTCCTCTCCCTGGTCCTGGCAGCACTCGGTGCCTTGAAGCAAGCCAGGATTCTGCAGGCAGAGGCACGCTGGGGCCCAGCAGAACCTGCAGCAATTGCTCATCTTCAGATTGGATGAGGCTGCTGCATCCACCACAGAGCTGGAGAGGCAAAAGTGCCCTGAGGATCAGACACAGCCTTGTACTGAAACACCAGCTACCCCCCTTCTGCATCTAAAGGAAGGAACAGCAGCATCTTGCTTCCCTCTTGTGAGGTAGAAAAGCAGATGAGCAGCAGTTTTCAATTGAGAAATACATTACTTCATTGAGACAAACTGTCAGGCTGAAACTGAAATAGTTTTTTTAAAAAAAAAATCAGAAGTCATGCAAATCTAAGTTAGTCTGAACTGCCCTGAAATCAACAGAGCTCCAGTGATTGAAGTCCTCCCCTTCAATCCTGCATTCCCATGTCAGCAGAGAGCAGCTCAGGGAGCATGGCTCTGGCTAGGATGGGCAGCTACCCACCTGTGCCAGGTTCCAGCAGCCTGGGCTGTGCCCCCTGATCTCAGGGGACTGGGCACAGGCTCCCAGGTAGACCAGAGCAGTATTGCCACTGCAGAGCTACACTGCAGCCTTCTGACTCAGCCTTGCAGCTTTCCTGGCTCCTAGAAAGCCCACTCCCAGCTTCTCCCAGGCCAAGAAAGACTGGCAGATGCTCTTCAAGCTGCACTTTGGAAAGGGTCAGGTTTACACCAAAAGCTGATGTGACTGTTAAAGGACATTTCCAGGCTGGGTTTGTTGGGTTTTTCACTTTTCCAGAGCACACTGTAAAAGCCAGCATAAATATCCTCTCTGCTATTGTTTTTGTGGAGCCTGCCAGATCAGATTACACTGAAAATCAAGATACAGATATTTTATCTTTGTTCTGTTTGGTACAGGAGACATTTGACCTCGGTTTAGAGCATTTCTTGCCCTGTCATTCCCCATGCTTTTCATCACATATATCCCTCTAAGCATCCCACATTTTAGAAGCTACTTTCAGCTCCCAGGACCCACCAGCTCATTCCCACTGTGGACAAAGTTTCGGGCTCTGCAGCCTCCTGGATGACTGCAGGCAGATACCCAGAGCACTCAGCTGCCATCCCTGCGGGAACTTGAGAGAGGAACTGAGCCCAGTCCTGCACCATGGACTGCTAATCCCTTTGCTGAGAGGAGGCAAGCTGGAGTTTAGAGAACTGGAAGTTGGAGAACAAGCAGACATTTATTCAGAGCCAGCAGCGTGAGGGGGAGGACCACCAGCTCCTTCCTGCCTGCGCGGGACTTGCCATCCCTGAATGCCCCTTCTTGTCCTTGTCCCCACATCTGGGGCTGGCCAGCACAACGCTGCTCTGTCCAGCACGGGGCTGTGGCTGCTGCACGCCTGCCTCAGGGCCCAGTGGCCAGCAGGAGAAGCAGGGTGGCCACTGCCAGCCACAGTGATGCTGACCTGGCTGCCAGGCTGAGCTGTCCCAAGAGGAAGTTGGCTGCCCACTGAACTTGCAGCTTTAACAGGCATCAGAGCCCCCAGCTTGGAGACAGGGGCGTGAGACCAGCCTTTAAAATAAGAGTAAAGCCCAACACCCTCAAAGAGTACAGCTGCTCAGTAGGGCTAATCCAGAAGGTTGAACTCCACCAACACATTGCACAGTTGTCATCATAACAGGGACCAGAAACTTCAGTTTCAGTAAAAAAGCATGCAGGTGTGAGAGAGGCAGCAGCAAGTCTTGGTGGAGAAGAAACAAGAGCTCTGTCACTCTCTACAGCAGGATCAGCTCTCAGAGGAGCCTAATTGCACCCACCTATGTTAGTAAACTTTGGCCTACAAAACCACCAGGCTGCTTCCAATCACGATGGTGAAGATGGACCTTTTGGACAGGATTTTCCACTCAAGCTGTGTTATCTCTAGTTTGGACTGCAGGACTACATTGGAGACTGGTATCAAACTGCTCTGGTGCTCCTCAAGTCCTTGTCTCAGGTGAAAGCACCAGCAATACAGTGAATATAAACTGATGCATCCAGGTAACCACCAAAACACTCACTGTCTGAGCACCAGCACCCATCCAATCTAATAACAGAAAGATTTTTTAAAATAAAAATACTTAACATTTATTCACCTTGAAGTCACCATAGTAAAATTGTACACATTGTGAGTGACCCAGGAACATTATTCAAAAGCTACCAGAAACATAAGGCAATTTGTACAGCCATTGAAAGAAATACACAGCATTTTGAAAACAGAGTGAAACATTACTAAAACAAGACAACGCTTGATACACACTAGTGACAAGAACCAGCATTAAGTTTTAAACAAAAATAAAGATGTCATGGCTACAAGTATTATACAGTGATAAATACTCCAAAAATATATTAAGATATATGGAAATTCTCACTTTGCAAGGGAAATCCAGAGAAATTCCAGCCTTCACTGGATTTCAATATACCAATTAAGGTTTAATATTTAAATTCTTTTCCTTTCAGTAGGAACCAGTACTGCAGCCATTACTGTCCTGTATCAATACTTACCTTCTTGTAGTGTAATGAATTCAGCCGTACGTTACATTAAGCCCTAATGCCTCTAGCATCACAGGCACCAACTGCCCTAAATCAACAAATGAGTTGCCTTTTGATTACAAGTGCTGTGCACCACGTTTGAAACCATAAGCCACGTTAGATCACAGTCAACGTTCACCCACTTTACAGCATTAATGAACGCGGGTTCCAAACTTGCCTCCACGTAAATAAGACGTCTCGAACAGAGGGTTTAGTAGCAAGCCCACCATAATGTTTTCCTAGTATAACATCAAGCACTCAGAAGTTACAGTACATGAACCATGCTAAAGTTTAGGTTACACCTTCAAAAAACAAAGTCCAGAGGATGTTTGGAGACAACAGGCTTTGAACATGCACAAATAGTGCTCTAGTATCGTTTGTGCCGTTACTGGGTAGCGAGTGAAGCAGTTTATAACCAAGGATTTGGTGAGGCAGTTTTCTGAGCCAGTTTAAAAATATAGACTTCTTCTTAGAGGGTCTGTTCTATAGAAAATAAAGTGAAATCTGGTAAATTGTCAGTTTTGAGAGTACTTTTCCCTCGGCAAGATGCGCTCGTGGGCCTACCGCACCAAGAGGAAAGCCAAGCCCGCCATGCCGATGCCCGCCGCCGCTGCCATGATGGCGTTGCCGATGGTGCTGCTCTGCTCGCCCGCCTCCGAGCCCTGTCTGCCGAAGAAGCGACAGAAGCCATCCTGCAACAGCAACAGAAAGGACACTCAGTTGCTCAGCTTGCAGTTAACTGGATCTCCTCAACAAGCCTTTGAGCGCAGCTCCATCCTCCCCGCTCAGCCTCTGTCAGCTGCACAAGTCTCTGTTCCAGTCATGGAGTCTAAACCCTTGGGCACAGGCAAAAACATTTTGTGAGAGCTTTTTCACAAGGCAACAGAAAGGAGTAGCTACAAGTGCTTGCATACTTAGCTCAAGAGATAATTGGTCACTTCCTATTGAGATGCTCAGTGTGTCATTACATATTTTTGCCCTTTTAGGCAAGTTTCTGATGGAAGTTGTCAGCACAGTTCCTCCTACTTTAAGTTTCAGAAAGCATCTAAAACACAGGATATGGAAATTTCCACTTTTTGAGACAGGAGGCCAAAACCAGTCCCATTTCAGTAGATGTGGGACTGATTACACACTCTCTTGGAAGGGCCGGGTGGACACTGCTCAGAGCTGACCTATGACAGAGCAAAGCTGGCAGCTGCTCTCCCAGATCATTGTGATAATCAGAAGTGGCAGCAATACAACTCCAGATGGTCGTGTTTGAACTCTGCTCCGCAGATGTCTATGTAAACAAGTTATACTCTTAATTTCTTCCGGAACTTTGTTCTTTACACTTTGATTTGTGCGGACAGGCAATAAGATTTTACAGATTTTGCCAAGTGACAGTGTTCTCTGCAGCTAACCACCACATTGTTCTGAGTGGCCAGATGGACCAGTGACCACTGGAAAACCAAGTTCATTTTGGCCTCTGGCAAACCCAACTAAATCAGTGGCTACTTCCCCTCCTTTCTATTTTTAGTGCTTATTTGTACTGACATAAAGTATTCCACTAGGACTGGAAATAGGAAACGAGCAGTTTTGTGGGATAGCTGACATTTTGTTCAGAAACGCAGGCAGAGCTGCACCAATGCCTTAAAAGCTGTACCTCCAAGCGTGCATCTCTCGGGGCAAAACGCCTGACCAGCCTCGGGACAAACAGGAACAATAGCCGCAGGTCTGGAGGCTGGTGCCTTAATACGCAGCTGTACTTAAAAACAGGCACAGGTTTGTGCTCACACCTGGAAGAGGACCTGTGCCAGCCTGCTCGCCGAAATCCACGGGCTGTGGACCCGGGGGGAAGGCAAACCTCGCTCCCTCACGCAGCAGCATCCCTCCTGCGCTGTCAGGAGGCTGCATCCCAACGGGGCCGGAGGGAGCTGGCTACGCCGCAGAACCGGGGCCGCAGGCACCCCAATGGCCCAGCGAGCACCACCGCGTGTGGCGATGGGCAGCAGCATCGCCTGGGGACACACCGTGTGTGGCGATGGGCAGCAGTTTGAAACCATAAGCCCTCAGGGACACCCCATGTGGCGATGGGCAGCATCGCCTGGGGACACACCGCGTGTGGCGATGGGCAGCAGCCCTCAGGGACACACCGCGTGTGGCGATGGGCAGCAGCCCTCAGGGACACACGGCGTGTGGCGATGGGCAGCACCGCCTGGGGACACACCGCGTGTGGCGATGGGCAGCACCGCCTGGGGACACACGGCGTGTGGCGATGGGCAGCAGCCCTCAGGGACACACGGCGTGTGGCGATGGGCAGCAGCAGCCCCGGGTGCACGCCCATCGCCGGCAGTAACCCGGGCACGTCTCCCGCCGGGACGAGCCGCTGTACGGAGCCAGGGGCTGCCCTGCCCTGCCCCGCTGAGGGGCCGAGGGTCCCGGCACCCGCCCCAGGCCGCTCCCCGCCGCCCCGGCCCCGCTCACCCATCCGCCGTGCGCCTCCAGCCACTCGCCGCGCTCCTCGGCCAGGTAGGCGGCCAGGTGAGCGGCCAGGCAGCGCGGCCCGTCGCTGCAGCCCCGCTCGGCCAGCGCGGCCGCCAGCGTTCCGGCGAACACCACGAGCGCCAGCAGCCGGCCCCAGTTGAGGCCGCCGTCGGCCTCCAGCTGCGCCGCCACCCTGCCCAGCAGCGCGGCCGCCTCCCGCGGCTCGGCCCGCGCCAGCGGCGCGCAGGAGCGGAAGAAGGGCCGCTCCTGCCGCTCCAGCTCGGCCGCCGCCCGCCGCAGCGTGGCCGCCGTGGGGCTGGGGGGCAGCGCGGCGCTGCCGGCGCGGTGCTGGAAGTAATCCTCCAGCAGCAGCGCCGTCTCCTCCTTCAGCGAGCGCGGCATGGCGGCTGCCCACGGCGGCGGCCCCGCAGCAGCAGCTGCCGCCGACTAAGAGGCGGGGCGGCCCCTCCGCCCGGCCCGGCCCGGCCCAGCCCGGCCCGCCCCGGGCGCTCCCCGCCTCCGGGGCGGGGCAAACCGGCACGTTCCCATCGGGGTGACCGCCCGCATCCCTGGAAAGACATCCGCGGCACACTGCTGCGGGCCTCGCTGGGCAGCCGAGGGAGTTATCGGGTGCTGGCTCTCAAATACTTGTTTTAATTCCTTTTGGCTTTTTTTGCTCCACATTAGTAGCCCGCCCGAACCTGTATTCTTTGCATCAAAGGAGATATAGGTTTTCCAGGATCAGGGGGTGAGTGCAATGTGTATTTACTCAGCAAATACAGTGGGCCTTTGTTTTTTGATGAGCATATCGGCAAAGTCTAGGATTAGGATCTTCGTGGTGCAAAGGTCGGGCCCTTCACGCTTCTGGTGTCAGGTGAAGCGGCTGAGAACGACCCTGGCCAAGGGTGTCATCTGCAGAGCACACGGAGCTGCCCGGCGGGACATCCCCCCTGCACCCCGCCGTGCCGGGGCAGCTCCGAGCCCGCCGGCTGCTCCCCGGCCACCGAGACCCCAAACACCGCCTCAAGGTGGCACAGGAACACCGAGACCCCAAACACCGCCTCAAGGTGGCACAGGAACACCGAGACCCCCAAACACCGCCTCAAGGTGGCACAGGAACACCGAGACCCCCAAACACCGCCTCAAGGTGGCACAGGAACACCGAGACCCCAAACACCGCCTCAAGGTGGCACAGGAACACCGAGACCCCAAACACCGCCTCAAGGTGGCACAGGAACACCGAGACCCCCAAACACCGCCTCAAGCGCGGGGGCAGCCCGGCACAGGAACAGCAGGAACACCGGCGTGTGCATCCTGCTCAGCACCCTTGGAGCTGCTGAAGGTGGCCCGGGGCAAAGCGTGGCCGTGAGCGCTGTCACAGCACAGCCCTGCTGTGCCCGGGGTGGCACAGGCACTGCCACTGTCACAGCACAGCCCTGCTGTGCCCGGGGTGGCACAGGCACTGCCACTGTCACAGCACAGCCCTGCTGTGCCCGGGCTGGCACAGGCACTGCCACTGTCACAGCACAGCCCTGCTGTGCCCGGGCTGGCAGAGGCACTGCCACTGTCACAGCACAGCCCTGCTGTGCCCAGGGTGGCACAGGCACTGTCACAGCACATTCCGGGGTGGCACAGGCACTGCCACAGCTCCTGGCACCACGGCCACCCTCACCTCTCGTCCCACAGCCGGCTCAAGGTGCCCAACGCGCCAGCACAGGACTGCTTGGCTTCACTCCATCTATCTTGAGATACAGCTGTCTCCATGTTACATCCCCATTGGAAAATCTAAAAATAGGTGGTTGGAATCAATCCTGTTGCAGTTTCTCAGATCGCTATCAAGAATTGGCCTGATCCCTCAGAGTCCCTCCTAAAGCGAACTTCAGTTCTACATCTCTGTTCTTGGCTTTTGTTTTGTTTTGAAGCAGGGAAACAAGAGTCTGTTTATGTGCTAGAGCAGTAGCTGGAATGAGATCTTGACTTTTCACAAGAGCTTTACACACATGCTTTAAAAACTATTTTTCCTCATGATTGTTAATCCTGCAGCAGGAATTTCCTATTGCATTCCTCACAGCAGGAGTGCAAGAGGGAGAGGCTGCTCTTTCTCTAGCAATATCCTTTTCCACCCTTCCTGTTTATATACCATTTTTGTTTAACAGGACAGGCCCCAGCTACAGCTCCCTTCTCTCCACACGTTTATGGAATAGAGGTGTTTCTGACACAAATAGCTTGACATACCAACAGGCAAATCTCGAAACCATGGGTTTTCCAAAGCTTCCCTGGACGGCCTTTAGTGAGTAAATAATACAATGGGTACTTCAGTGTCCTGTTCCTCTAAGTGTCATTTATCTGATGGGAAGTTGAGGCCCATCCTGGTTGATGTTTTCACCATTATCTTAGGAACAAAGAGGTGATTTTCACAGGTGGCAAGCCCGTGTGAAACCCCCACACACAAGTCCAAAGGCAGTGGCCCCGAAGTGCAAAACCCACATTTCTCTGTGCAAGAACAGAAGTGCAAGATGCAATGTCAGACTCATTCTCACTGGATCTTGTGAGTTTGGGCACTGATGTCACTCAGAACAAGCTGGCTCAGCACTTTCCCCAGGCCCTCAGAAGAGGGGAAATGAAACAATGCACCTAAATTAAGAAGGTGCTTTTTTCAGTGACTAAACTGAGCACTTCCACTAGCCACCTTCAGGCTGACCATAAAACCTACACTGAACTCCAGAGGACAGTTCAGTTCTCTCCTGACAAGGCAGAAAGCTGAACTGCTGCACCTCCAGGTGATCTGCACATCTGGTTTGCCCAAAAAGTCATAGCCCAGGCCCTCAGCAGAATTTGAGTGCCTGGCTTTTCACTGGCATCCTGCTGCAACCCAATGAACTCCTGCAAAACACATACCCTGCATTTTCCAGTTCCTTCCTGGGTATCCAGTAAGGATCTGGAAAGAAAACATTACATTAGCTGTGATCTGAGCAGCAAAACAATCAGAGTTCTCCTCCCCTCCTGAATGCAGGGGGAAATGACATGGCATTTCAAGTACTTCCATGGGCTGCTCACTCTCATTTGCTGTGGTCCACCTTGGGTATTTCCAGAAGATATTCCAGAAGCAATTTTCTGGTATATCTGGATTTTACCTGAGATTTTTGCAGGAGAAATAATTTAAGAAACTGTGTGGTGCAAAAAGCCAATGACAAAAAAAGCAAAAAACCAAATATCTACCATTATAGATACCTAAGCAATGGGAATAACTACTACATACATGTTCTCAGTATGTAAAATACAATTTATTGTATTTAGGCTGTTCATAAGTATCAACACAATGTATTATGTTTGAAACAAACATCTTGCCAATAAATACTACCTAAACATTAATATCAATCTTTTGATCAAATGTGTACAGTGTATTGACTCAATATTGCACAGTGAGTTCTATATGACATTTCCATAGTGCATTCAGTTTGTTACAGGGATAGTTTGCCACAAATATTGCAAAGCATCAGAGTTGACTTTTCCAAGTGAAAACAGCTGACCTATTCCATTAGGGATGGAAGGCTGGTATAAATGTCAGTGTCTTAGGTTTACTGGTTATGGATTGACAGAACCTAAGGTTTTCATGGATGAGGAGACTTTGTTTCTAATATGATTTTTATATAATTGTAAAAAAATACCACTTGCAAATAGAATGAGGATGTTCTCATTAAACTCCAGTGACCAGTGAGCTTGTAAACAGGTTCATTCCAGTAAGCTTGTTTTCCCTTGTTCCAATCTAAATATAAATCATATATATGCTATATTCAGAGCTGTAGCTCACCACCTGCATTTCCAAGGGCAGGCTGTGCAAGCCCCCAGCATTACTCCAGCTCTTTGTGCCTGTGCTCAGGCGAGACTCAGAACCTGTTGGTATGAGCAGAGCTGACACACTCTAGTCCCAACACTTTTCAATGTATGAACGCAGATAAAATCTCACAATGGTTCCCTAATTAATTGTATCTCATCTTTATCTGATTAAATCTTGATTCTAGAGCATCACTTCTGTGTGGGGTGGTCCTGCCAGTCCTCATGGCATTCCCCTGCTCACACAGAGGGCTGGGTGCTGCCAGCAATGTGGCCAGCTGTCCTGCTCTCCTGAAAACCAGTGACTCCTGGATCAGATGGAGCCATGTGCTCTGGTCAGCACAGTATCAAGCACTGACTGGCAGGACTGTGGCTCACAGCAGATTTTCAACAGCTCACTGTTACTCACTCTCAAGGCCAGCTATGACAAAACCATGTCCATGGCAGTGGGAGATGACTGTGACAGTAAGGACTGTATGATTTCACCTGTATTTGCATGAACTTACAACTGCTCTGACATTGCAGAAGGACCTTAAGATGGGTATATACTGCTTTAATATACATTTAAGCTACATTGCCGTGCCAAAGTTGTATGAACTGCTCAAAATGCAAATAAGAATCGTGGTCATAGAATGATTATGATTGACTTGGAAAAGATTTGACCATCAGTATAATGGTGCTTAATGCTTAGCGTGTAGTATCCCTTAGTGCTTAGCATGTAGTATTTCTTTAAGTAAAAGAAAATTCACTCACCAAGTGATACAATTAAAAATTTCTAAGAAACTACTGGTTAAGTATTACCTCATGATTATGTAAATCATGTTTATATCCCTCCTCTTTGCTGTTTATAAGTTTGTATATATTTAGATTCTTTATATTCAGGTAACAGAGATGAAATACTTATTTCTATCTAAAAAGACAGTAGGAAAAAACAGGGATTGAAGGGATTTTTTTTCTGTACAAAAAATACATTTCTATGACAGCAGCCAGTACCTTCACAGCAGGTCCTTTGCTCCTCTACTTACCACCAAGGTTCAGTCATCCATAACATCATCATAAAGTATCAGAATTGTTTCTCTTTCCATTTTTCAACACTGAAATTCAATATGCTACTACGGAATGTTTCCAAAGCCTTTTGCTATATCCCGATAAAATCAGGACCTTTTTTTTACTTTAAAAAGGAACTAAATTCATGCAAATAAATACATAATGTGCACTGAAATACTCAATGATACAGGTGACTTTGGAGAAAAGTCCCTTTATAAATAATGAAACTAATTCTAATAAAAGGATATAGTTTCAAAAAATCAAAACATTTCATTTTACTACAAGTTGATGTTTGCTACGTGTTCAAGCAGACTACATTTTCTACCTAGTTGTGTTAATCTGTGGGCTGAGTGTCACTCTTTTGGACTGTAGTGAATATTTGATTTTGAGGAATGGCTTCTTTATGCAGTTTTTGTAGTCCAGGGTTTCAGTCTTCATTTGACTCTGCGTAGGGGATCTCAGGTTACGCCCAGATCTGTAGAAAGAGAGAGAGCTGAACACCCCTTTATGACCCTGACTCTCCCCTCAAACCTTAAATTAACTTTGGTAAGCCGACACATCAGTGGTACAGAGTATCAGCAGCAAGGATATCATGTAACCCAACAGCAAGCTCAAACTCAGCACTTCGTGGGGATTTTTATTTGGCTTTGCTGTTCATCTTTTACACTGCTTTATACCCTCCTTGGTTCCCCTAGAGCAGTTTCCTGCAACAGCCCTTCCTCCTCAGCCCCATTCGTCCAGGATGAAGCAAGCAGCACCCGCAGCAGGCTGGGGCGGGCTGTGCCAGCGCTCACCCGCAGAGTGTGGTCCCAGGAGCCCGAGCAGAAGGCGGTGCCGTCCGGAGACACCCGCAAGGTGCTGACCCGGTTTTCGTGTCCGAACAGAATGGACACACGGGACCCCTTCAGCACATCCCACACATTGATGGTGTAGTCGTTGTAGCCTGCGAACAGCAGGCGACCTGCAGAGACAACGAGATTTTACACTGGCAGCTCTTAGGGTGCCTTGACGGCAGGACAGGGATCGCCCATAGCCACAAGCCCGCCTGTGACCACTGCTGCCCTTGGGCCGGCTGTGCCCCCGTGGGACAGCCCTGCCCAGGGAACAGCCCTGCCCCCAAAACACTCACAGTTAATTAGTTAAAAGCGTTGTAAATTTTAGTTAAATTACATAGAATGTGTTCAGTCATTAGAGATGGGGGATGACTTCAAATCAGGCTGAAGAGCACTTTAACAACTATTGCAGGGTAATCATACTTAACTCAGACCTCACACAGAAGCTGAATACAAATGCTTGAATGATTAACAGACAATTTGGTAAGTGATTCACTGCCAACGGGACGAGCTGTGGTGCTTGTGACCATGACAGAGATTGCCTCAGCTCCAGGAGGAGGGCAGTACACCACCCACTCACCCCCACGCAGGGTGACTGGGGAGCTCTGCATCTGTGCTGGGACGGAGAGGCAAGACTCTCAGGATCTGTAGTGAAAACTGGTAATGTCTCTTTCTTCATACCCCTCTAATATACTTTTACTATTAATAATTTGTTATCCTTTTAAAAAAGTATTTATGTAACTGCACTTAACAGTTAGCTACATTTCATGTTGCCTTTGAAATGTTTTTCATTATTATTGTGAAACTCTAGCCCAGCTGTAGTTAATGGCAAAATATTTCCTGCCTTCAGTAGGGCCAGGAAAATACTTTTCATCAGTACAACGAAGCAATAGCCAGCTAGACTATTTAAAGAGTAATTATTTTTACAGAGGCAAAAGAAAGCTTCCATGCATTTGGTACTTATTACTTTTGATAGCTTTTAAGAATGAATGTTTTATCAAATTAAACTGAAAAATTCTACAGTTCCCCTCAAATCTCAACACTAAGATAACCTCCAAAGTTCAAGTCTCACCACTGAGAGAGAAGTCCACACTGGATGCTCCAAAAATGATGCTCTCTTTGGAATAAATTGCTACTTCTCTGTCTGCACGAAGGTCATATAAACGACACTAGGATTAAAACAAAACCAACACACACATGCCTCAGTAAATACTGGAAGCACTGGCTACAATATTTGGGAAAAATGGGAGTGGGAAGTGCAGCCTAACAGACACCACAGGAAATGGCTGCTTGGCTCCTTTCTGCTTCCTCCTTTCCTTCTGCTTCTCCCTGCTGTAACTGGGATCCTCTAACAGGGATCTAAGCAACACCAGGCTGTTTTGTACACATGCAGGAAGAACTTTCTTTTTCAAGCCACTTCTGTAAGCCTCCTGCCTGTCCTAGAAAGGCATGAGTGGAGGGCTTTGGGCCATGGTACCCACTGGAGTGCCCTCACCCTCCTGCTTCCCCCCCTGTGGTTTATCAGGGCATCCTGCTGCTGCTGGGGAGGTGCACGTGGGGACAATCTCTTAAAGAACAGTTTGGCCACAGCCTGGGAGATGGGCTCAAGTCTCTAATCACTGCTGAGATCACAGACCATGTGGCACAGAGGAGCCTAGGTGGTAGTCCTGGCTCTGAGTAAAGCCAGGAGAGCAAACAGTCCCTGCCCTTCTGGGAGGCCTCCCTCTTTGAAAAACCCACGTGAAAATAATTCAAGTGAAATAATACATTTTAATGCAGATCTCTGGTTTTCATTTCTCATGGAAAATTCCAAATCACCTCTAACAACCTATACTTCCTGTTTTCATCATTTGCCAGCAAAGTTTGGCTTGTTTGACATGGAAATCATGCATCAGACTTCACTGCCAGGCTTCAGACTTCACTGCCATGTAGAAAGGCAGTCTGTCAGCCCTGAAATCAAAATGCACTTTTGAAACTGTGAACTGAAACCCCTCCTCAATAAGTTAAGCTTAAGCAAACACTGGCCAGATGGGGTTGCTAATATTAAGACTTTACTATTGAAAAATGGCTGGGATTCAAGTCTGCACATAAAGAAGGGGCTGTTGGATTTGCAGGGCAGTGGGGAGCTGCCAGGTATGTGCAGTCCAGGTCTCCCAGTGCTCCACACAGATGAATAATTTCACCAGACTGTCCTGACAGGGAGCTGGGGTCACTGCAGATGACAATACTGTCATCTGAGCACGCTTTTATGGATTACTTCCAATCAGGATTATCTGTTCCTCAGAAGCCCCAAGTATATAAATCAGGTCAAGGATACCATTCTGTAACACTGCAAAAACAAACCCCTTCATTTAAAGAATGAGGTAGCTGGAAATGCCAAAACCTCCATCAAAAGTACAGAGGTGGAATTTCCCATTCTCCTGCTTGAGTCAGGGGTGTCAAGAATGGCTAAAAAAAGGAAAAAAAAAATCAAATAAATTGGTAAGAACCTGTGATACTGGGTGTTAAAAGACTGTTTTCACTGGAATTTAATGATGGACAATTTCTCTGTATCACTCCCTGAGCATCTCAAGAGCTCACAGTACTGCATCCAAGTGTGCAGAGAACCACTGGGCTCACCACAGGGCTAGAGGTATTAACTTCTAATTGAACTTTTTAAAACATAAAATCAGGGTCACTCTCTCCAAAGAGCCTTGGAATGGCTCCTCATCCAATGACGACAAAAGGAATGGTTCGAGTTTAGCTAGCATTGGAACAGACTCAAAGCATGCTCTGAGGGCAGAGTACTTTAGATAAAGTCTTTGCTCCCAGGTGACTCAGTGCGATGTTAGAATAAACAGAAGAAATGAGGTGCCAGGTGCCTCCTCATCATCTCTCCTGCTACACTTCACTGCCAGCTCAGGCCCTGCAGGGCTGTGGTGGGGCAGAGCCTGGTCCCCCACGGGACACACCAGCTGCAGGGAGGGCCATCAGCCCTGAGCATCACTCCGGGGCACGGGGCACCAGGAGATAAATGGCATTTTGTAGACATTGTGCTGATCAAATTTACCTGTCAATGCATTCTGAGCCCCTCCTAGCAGATTGCTCAGAGATAAGTGAGATCCATTAAGGGCTGATGTGTGATCTAGGATGACCTGGCTGCAGTGACTCACTGCAGCGACTGTGGCCAAGGCCACCCTGAGGCTGCAGAGGCCAGCTACCCACATCTGCTCTGCCTGAGCCCATGGCCCCTCTGTTTTCTGGGACATGCTGACACAAGCTGCAGCATTTCAGCTGGTTCCTCCCGTGCGGTGACCAAAAGCTATGTGAAGCCAAATATCTTCCAGTAAGACAACTAATTTTAGTCATGAAACTTCAGACATAGAGAATCTGACATGAGTATTTGGACAGTACCTCTTGTAGAGAAGTTTGCAGTAGTGACCTACAGCATTACGTGATTTTTCCTAGAACTTATATATGGTATTTAATATCTTACCTGACAGGATTATTATTTCTACAAATTGGGTGTCACGGTTTAGTCACTAAAAGCCCTCTGTGGATGTGACCTAGTCTTTTAGGAAAATCTGACTTGGGAAGCAACAGAATTTTCCTAAATTAGGTTGCTGAATTAACATACCGTAGCATCGTCTGAACCAGAGGCAAAAGCATCTCCACTTGGATAATATCTGTGCACAAGTGAAAGAAGACCAGAACACATTACATTACTTGGATGAGGTCAGACTTCAGAAATAGAATCAGCACATTGCTCAACACTGCAAACGTGTCCTCTCCCAGAAACACACTGACCTGACACTGTTGATATCTGAATCGTGGGTTTCAAATGACTGCACACACTGACCAGACCTCATGTCCCAAACCATGGCTTTCTTGTCACATCCCTAGTAAGAGAGAAAAATCATTGCAGTTGTGCAAATGATGACATTCACCCCTCATGTGGCTCATGATATTTATCATCAAGCCCACTACATTCAGAGGCTCTGAACATCACAGCTCAGAGGATTTAACCAGCCCAGGAGCCCCAGAACTGGCTGCAGTGGTACCCTCAGCTGTGCCATTGCAGGTGGGAGCAGAGTTGCCCAGGAAGGCTGGAGCTGCCCTGCACTCACAGCCCTGCTCTGCTTGTGCTGCTGCCCTACCTCTGTCTGCAACCCCACCATAGCACAGAGATGCACAACTGACCTGTTCCCTGACCACTTAACCAATATAAAACACCAGTACCCAGCATTTAAAGTTTTATAACTTGTTATTTTCATACACTGAAAAGAGAAAATTAAATCAGTGCATCCAGAGGGTTTTTTGCCCAGCCTCCTGCCAGGGTTATCCCCTGTCAGAGCTCTGCACCCACATGCTTGATGGTGTGGTAGGGGTGAGAAAAACAGCATAGCAGCACTTCATCTCACCCTCAAGCCAAAACCTGCCCTTCCAAGCTGTGCTTGGAAAGGATCATTTAACACTCAGTGCTCAGCACCCTGAATTCTTTGGGCAAGGGGCTTGGCCCACGTAGTCCACACTGTCCTTGGGGCAAGAACCATCTCATACCCATAGGGCCACGCTCTCAGCTGCAATGTCTCACTGCTGTCACAGTGGTAGTGACAGGAAAAAGAACGTGGACTTTGCTTTGAAGAGTGATGGGAGATTTTAATCAACTTGCCCCTGCTGAGGAGCAGGCTGTGTGGGAAGAACAGGGCAGGCCAGGTGGCTGCTGCTTCTGCTGAGCCAGAGCACCCTGCTCACCAGACCATGCCACGCGATATTTATTTTAATCAAATATGATAGCTAATTAAATTAAACAGTTTCCTCACAATTCACATATTTCTCTCTCTCTTTTTAAAAATTCTGTTGTTATAATGAAATCCTTATGTTTTTAGTAAAGATGCCATTATTTAAAAGATGTAATGCTCCTTGGCACTTCTGCACCAGGGAAACCAAACAGGATAAAGAACATTTTGGACCCAGCATATTTCCCTCTCAAGCCCCACCACAGCCCAAGCCCAGCCCTTCATATTGTTTCCATGTGTACTATTCTTACTGACCCCTCTGGGAGTTTGGGAGCAAGCCCGATCTGACAAGCTGGTGCTTTGACTCCTAAAGTTTTGAAGGAGAAACCAGCCACCACCTGTGGAGAGATGGACCCCCTGAGTGATACCCAACTCAGCTGAGGAGCCTTGTTCAGAGGGCACTGAGTACAACAGCCTGGGACACAGCCCTGAGCTTACCCAGGAGGGCTGGAATTTTCATTTAAGTCGTTAAATGTAACAGCACCCAGCCTACATGCTGATACACTGACATTGCTTATTCTCAAGGTTACTGTACCACAGAGGCCCAGTATTCACCAGTATTCACCAGTATTCACCATACCTTCATGCTGTTCTGCCTACACCTGCACTGACACGATGTAAGACAGGTCTCCACTGCAGTGGTGTTTTGCATGTGATGAATTAAGCAAATGCCTGTAAGCACAGACATGCCCAAGCTGCTCTATCAACACAAGTATGACATATTCTCTTAGCAGTAGCAGAGCTGCTTGTGATTCCTTGCCCTATAATAAGCTGAGCTGTTCCCAGGGAGAATGAACCTATCCTTTCTGGGAAGCAAGCTCGGTGACAGGAAAACCCAAGAGAAGTAATGCACTGGGATGGAATTAGCTTTCAGTCACGCTTCAGAGCAGCTGTGCTACCAGCAGGCAAGCTGGGCCAGTGTGCTGGACTCTGCTCCTGATGTGCCAGCCAAATTTGATACAAAGAGCCATAACAGAAGAGGTCCAGGTATATTGTGTAGGGATAAGACCACCTCACACAAGGGGTGCACTCTTGTTGGCACCCTCTGGCACAAGGGCCATTTCCACCATCAAATACAGGATCAACCATGGGCCAGTGCTGGTGGGGCTCAGAAACCAGCAAAGTTATTGCAAAGTTACCAGTATCAACTGGCTTCTCAGCTCCTGCCAGCTCTCATCTGCACACTCACTTTCTAATGTGGGAAAGACTAAGATCACCTTGAAAAGGAGTGGAGCCCCATCCCACCCACCTTTATGCCTGGCCTGCCTCACTACCAGGCTGTGTGCCAATGGCTCAGCTGCCTGGGAACAGTGATCCCTCAGTAGCAGGACATGATTTGGAAGATGCCCTGGGTACTTTCCCTGACCAGTCCAGTCCTGCAGCCCATGAGGCTTGTGTGCTCCTCTGCACCAGGACAGGGAGCAGAGTGCTCGGCTGATGAAGGGGCTTTAAATGCCTCTGGTACCACTGGAAGGCACAGAGGACTCAGCAACAGCTGAAGATGTGGCCACACCTCATCTCCCTGCTCCAGCTTGCACGAGGGGTTAGCCAGTGTCCAAGCTCCCCTTGACTCTCAGGACATAGTGGCATACACATTATTTGCACCCACTTCGATGCCCTGAGCACAACCTGACACCTGCCACACCCCATCTGGCTCCAGAGAGCTGGGCACAGGCAAGGAGCAAAGTGTGGGAAGTCTCTGCTGTTCCAGGCTCCCACCCACAGGGACTCACACCTCCACTGTGGTAGGAGCCCCATCTCTAACCCTGAGCCTTCCCCTTCCCAGCAGAGGCGTTGTTTTGATCTCGAGCTGGATTGCTTTGATGTGGGGTGGAACTTGCTAAGTAAGCAGAACTGCAGTCAGACTGGCTGGGTGGGTTTGACCCCACAGTCAGGGGTTTAATTTGCTCCAGCCTGGAAAATGTGCTTGCAATGAATGGATTGCACTGGGGCATCCAACATACACTCCAGCACTCTCTCAATAACATCATGAGCCTCCTACTTTGCTGCCTTTTCACTTCCATATTCCTTAGTTTTATATTATGAGAGGAACTCCTGCTTACCCCAGAAACAAATGTATTTCCTGTTTCAGAAGGGGCCAGGTCCAGGCACAGGACATCAGCTCCATGACCATGGAAACTCTGTAGAAGCTGCCCACTCTCAACATCCCACAGAGCACAAGTTCCATCTCCACTTGCTGTCAGGATCTATAGGATGTGGGAAGAAGAGTCACAATACAAGAATCAGCAGATGACCTTCAGGTCACAAAGAAACAACTGCCATCCTACACAAACACCAAAGGACAGCTTTAATTTAATTAAACATTAGGCAATAAATCAAAGCCATAAGCCCAGTGTGAACCTAAGTACAGATTATGGTTTTTATTTTTAAGGAAAAAAGGTAGAGTAAAAAAGAGAGTTGTATGGACACCACTATCCCTACACCATGTTTCAATAACAGTCCCTTTTGTGTGGTGGGGTTTGCACAACTGATAGCAGTAAAGATTTGCTGGCATTTCCACATTCTCTAAAAAGGAGGCAGAACAATACTGGTATTCCTGTCTGCCCCTGTATTTCATTCTATCCATATTTAGGCTGCTAGAATTCAGCCCAGGTAAATGGAAGAACTCTTGCAGTTAAGTATACCTGTTTAATTCTCATTTTTTTTTTCTTTCTGCTTGAAATAGTCAGGTTAAACCAAATTAATTTGACTAAGACATGGATTTTCTGAAAGGGAAGTAAGCCTGTCTAGACAGTTGTTTGATAAGTCCATCAGCTCTCACTTGTCCTAAACCACTTGTGTGTGAAAGGGCTTGAACACACACTGCTCAAACATAGCTCACAGCTTCCCATCTGCTACAGTACTTGTAGAAAGCACATGTGATCAGAGCTTGTTATTGTGGCTAAATCCTGATGATGCTCAATTGTTCAAAATTTCCCCTTGGCACCCGAAACTGTTATGCAATCACAAATTCTGTAGGTTGAAAGAGTCCCTGTGCACTGGTGTGGAAGGAAGCAAGGGTGAACGTAGGAGGGCTCTCAGTTTTGTACACAGGTTTTTCTCATGGTTGGTGAGGAAACTCAAGTGATCCCAGTGGGTAGTTACAAGTTAAAAACAAAATTCTCTTCAAGAAGAAAATGATCACACAGTCACGAAACCATTCACAGAGTTGCATAAAGGTTAAACACTGAACATGTTTGACAGATGCTCCAAAATTCTTCCCGTAAACAGAGGTCTGCAAGGCTGCAGAACAGACTGTTCCGAATCCTGCAGCAGAGAGATGCTAATGCTCTCAGATGATAATAGCAGAAGAAAGTCCTGAATTGTCTTCCCAGCCAGTTTAGAGCCTAGATGAACTCTCCTGTTCTGGGGAATGTTTGTACTTGGCTGAGGAATGAAGACTTTCAGCTCTGAGGATTTGCTCTTGTAACACTGTGGAAGGGAATATGAATGGAATAGGAGTGGCTAAAGGTGTAAGGGAAGGGTCTGTTGGCAACCCAGAGCTCCAGATAATGCTTAAAGAGAAATCATATGGACTCAACTTCAAGGTTGCTCCTCAGCCCGGCCACACTTAGGAGCATGGCTGCCTGCTCTATGCAAAACACTTGAGATCCCAATTAACTGCTGCTATTAATACACATGGAGCATTGTCACGTGGGGAGCATTATCACACCACAGAGCTGCAGATACCTAATTTAGGAAAGTGAGGCTCCCTGGCTCTCTGCTCACTGAGGCAGGGGAGGCTCTCTCAAGCAAGACTGGTTTGGGGCACTGAGCACAAGGTGTGTGGGTCACCCAGCCCTGCAGCTCGGGCTCCGCGTGGGAACATGATGAGCAGCAAGGGTGGAACCCCCTTTTTCAGCACCCACAGCCTGGGAGTGACTCACAATGAGCCACCCCCAGATCTCCTCCCTTTCCACTGCACTGCCCAAAGCCCATGAGCACACTAAACTCTATAAACTCCTACCCAGTCCTCCACGCCTCTGTGGGAAAAGTGAGCTGCAGTTTAAGACAGCAATGAGGGCAGAGCTGCAGCCCTGGCAGCACCTAGCAGTGGGAGCTGTGGGACACTGGGCTGGGGGACACCAGCAGCTCATGCTGGAGCTGCTCCAGGATAGCACCACATCCCTCCAGATGCAACCTGGGAGAGCAGAGCTGCTCTGCACACAGCTGGCAAAGCTCCTGCACAATTACTTGTTGCACTATGTACCCTCAGAGTTACTGAATAGTTTTAATTCTGATGCCTTTATGTAAATGAAAAAATATAAGAAATCTGGGATTCTCTAGGATCTGCTACATAAGTGTCCTAAGAGAAGCTTGTATTTGAATAATAACATGCAGTGCAATAATTTACCACTTATAAGCCTATCAATCACAAGAAAACTTTTTAAAGACTTCAGAAAAATTTCTGACTCGCTAAATATAAAGCACCTTAATCCACTGTGATATGACTTCATTCAATAGTAACACATGACCTTCAACATCAGTGCAGTTTGTTGTATTTAATATGGAAAAAAACCCCAGTTTTTCTTTCTTTTTTATTATGAAAAAAATTGCTATTTTTCGTGTCATAGGATTTAATCTCAAAGCATTTAGGTATAGACAAGAAAAGAGAAAACTGGGTTTATATCTCATCAAAAACATTCCACTTAATGTAGACTCTAATTCCACACAGCTCCTGCACAGGAAGGTCAGGGCTAAGCCAGCCTGAGTGCTGGGTACCTCCACCACTTGTTTCCATGGCAATGGACTTAAATTAGCACCTCAGAGTCATTACAGAAACCAGAGAGTGACAAACAACAACATACTCTCGGCTTCACGTGTCCTGAAATAGAAGCAACAAGAGCTGATATTTCCTTCAGAAGAGCTCCAAATATCTGGAAGAAGGGGACATGGTATTCCCTTTCCAGCAGCTCTATTGACATTGAGAGCTATAAAAATGCTCCATTCTGCCACTTATTTTGCTGCAGAGCTGCACTGAGAAGAGCTTTAATTAAATTCAGAAACCAGAGAGGACAAGAGGATTATCCTGGCTCCTTTCATTATTTTCTGTGTTCCTAGAGAAAGAGATCTTTGAGATATTCAACAGAGAGGAAGGCTGGCTTGGTCTCAGATCTGCATTCAGTTCATACTTTGCCATCACCTCCCATTGTGGGCCTCTGTGCTCCACCCCACTGCCTGTGAGATGGGAACAGCATCACTCCTTTCCCTCGAGGGAACACAGCACTGCATGTAGGAACAGCAGGTATGGCCCTGTGGGGCCATCCTCAAGCTCAATTGCATCACTCAGTACAAATGAAAAACACTTTGAATGAAAGCAAAAGCAAATGCTGCAGGATGTCCGGGACAAAGCAGGCAAACAATGCAGTCACCATCAGCTGGCACAGCACCCAACCCAGTCCTGGCTGAGCCAGGTTTTAACTATTTGCAGTAGTCTGGACTCCTAAAAGCACAAACTGGGGAGCAGAGAGCATACATGTAGCAAAGTGCTCCCTCTGCAAAAGCCACAAGCCTTTGTAAGGACAGCCTAGCCACAGGCTGTGACAAGCATTTCCTTACAGCAGCTTTTGCAGCACCTTCATTGCCCCCTGTGAGGGTGCTCCAGCAGCCACGTGGCCCTGGGTGCCCCAGGAGCAAGGAAGGACACGTGCACTGCACCTGAGTGTGAGGTGATGGTGAGCAGCGGGCAGGGAACATTTACCTGCATGTCCGAGTTAGTGAAGCTGCAGGCAGACAAGTAGTTCGTGTGCATTGCAACAGATTTCTTCTTTGCAGCCATATTTTCATTTTTTTCAAATGTCAGAGGGTACACAGAACACTTGTTGTCCAGGCCACTGAAGAGAGTAATAATAGCAGTAACAGAGAGAGGAAAACTGGTTAAAACTGCAACGACAAAAGGCGAGTGGTGATAAGAAGGACACCACCTGTCAGGGCTGTGCTGCCAAACCCTTCCAAGTACCGACTTCCCTGTATTGTGCAGTGTGGGATCTCCCTGTGCAGGGAAGCCCCAGCTGCCTCACCAGCCTGGCTGCTTTACAGAACTGGAACAGCTGCGCCTCAGTATTTTTCACCCTTATCGAGTTTATAAATGGCACTGAATGAAACCTCACGAAAGTACGGGCTGGGAGGTGACAGCAGCCACCTCAGGGTTAATGTTTCACATACAGCCAAACTGCCATTTTTCTGCTGACATCTGTCATGGCAAAGATCAGTATTCCAGCATCATTATACACCTACCTTAACAAATGTGACCTAGCTCCTATAGAAGAGGCAGCATAGCTAGTAGTGGGTGGGAATACAAAATTTATAGAACAGTTTGGAAAAAAGGCAACAGAAGCACTGATCTCTGTAGCTGCTGCCCTCCTCCTGAACAGTTAAGCTGTGTCAGACCCATTTCTAAAGGATAGGATGTACATCTGCCCCTTTCCTAGAGCTGTGCTAGATCAGTCCTGCCCTGGTCCCTGGGATCCTGGCACACCACCAGTTGCTGGTTCTGTGCCTTACATTATGTGCATGGCACTTAACTGACAGCACAACAGAAATACAGAATTAGGTGCCATGCATTCCCCATCTCTGCTGCAAGTTTAGAGACAGAGCTTGCTTGCCATTCTTTGGGTTCTAGTCAAAAACAGTTCCCAGACTCCTTTCCACACACAGTCTGCTTCTCTGTCTCAGTCTGCTGTGTTCTAGATCTGCAAGCTGCACACTGAAGTCTCCCTTTGTTCCTTGCTCTCATCCCAAGCTTGCTTTGTCTGATCAACCCAGTTCCTTCTTACAAGATGTTTTGTCAACATTTAATCTTTGTTTTTTCCCCTATATAAACTTATTTTTTTCAAACCTGAGCCCTCAGAAAACTACAAGATTGTCAAGGATGGGATTACTTCTCCCCATCCCATCTTAGCAAGATCTATTCACCAATATTCTATATTGGTGGTAATCATTAATGATGAACTTCTACGTCATAAAAAAATGAGTGCAAAGTAAGAACACAATTAAAACCTCCTTCCCTTAGAAAATATATCCAACATAGACAACCACACTAGAAAACAGAAGCTGCATGCATGCAGAATTCCTAACCCATGATATAAATGCTGAAAGAGGATTATTTTCCACGCTTACACAACAAATGTCACTGCACTGAAGTCAGTGGAGATAATATGTACAAGCCATTATGGAAATAGAATCAGAGGCACTGAATGTACACCTTCCAGCCACAACCACGGCACGCAAACTTCTGTCAGCTTCTGAAGCCACCAGGACACTGCAACAAACCCAGCTTCTCTGTGTGAGCTGCTGTGGGAACTGGGAACTTACCCACAAGCGATGGCACATCCAGAAGGGGCATATGCACACGCCATCACCCAGGTACACGGCATGGTCACGGCGTGCTCCTGAAACACAGCACCCCTTTAGACTGCTGACTGCTCACTGCTCCTCCAGCCAGGCAAGGAAAACAGTGGGAGTGAGAAGTTCAGTATTTCTGTGGGACATCCTCAGGGTCAGTGCGAGGTATAGGTGTTTCCCCAGCCATAACTCATGTGTAAGTCAACAACCCTGACTGCAGAACGCAGCAGAGCAGCAGGAGGATGGCCAGTCCTTCTCTGACACTCTCCACCTTATTTATGAGCCCCAGACTGATCACAGAGCACATTTTGTTGGGTCATCCAGTGCTGTGAAAGGTCCCCACTGCTGCACATGTAAAGTGAGTTAAAAACAAGTCGTTTTTCCTCATCTGTGTGGTGCAGGCAGGGCAGCCCAGACAGGGCTTGGCCATTCCACAGTGAACACCACAGCTGAAGGATCCCCAGATCACACACAGCCCCTGCTACAGGAGTGCCCAGGAAAATTTCCCCTGTTTTTCTGGCTGGGCTTTGCCTTCCTTGTGAGCAAAGAGGTTGGATCAGACCCTCCCACTGAAGACCATGACAAACCCCAGTGCCTGACAGGGACTTTGCTCAGAAACAGGTCAAGGGACGTGACTTGCCCTGGGCTCCTTTTTGTGGGGTGCTAGTGGAAGTCTGCATTTTATCCCATTATTCCACTGCCTCCAGTGACGCCTGTGAGCCCTTCACCTCATCCCACTGTCATTTGCACTGAATTTTGCTGGAGTTTCACTTACTTTGTTGGTAGTGAAGGAATCCCACACGATCACCTTCCCATCCTAAATGAAAACAGAGAGAAAGAGAAACTGAGGCCTTCCAGAGACATGGCTGCTTCCCAGGTTGGAGAAAACTGTGCTGCTCATTTTCTCTCTCCAGTCTCTTATGTCCTTTTGTCTCCATCTTAACAACAGCACAGGGGTCACAGTGAAGCACCAAGGAGACACTTCTTAGTAGTGCTGTTGTATCTACCACAAGAGAAGTGTACCTCCTCCTCTCTGAGATGACTCATGTTTGATTAAAAGACCAATTTATTTTTCATTTTTTTTCTCTTCCCTCTTAATGCCTTCATGAGTACTCCTTCCACCTGCAGCACATGCCACAGACAGGGCCATCTCCTCAGGAACCTGCCACCTGTAAGCCCTCACTTGCCTCAATTGATTGTTTATGGATATTGCACTGTTTATTCATCTTCCCTTTCCAGTCTGATCCTGGTTTTCCTTTTACTTGTCACTACACTTACTTAACCTTCAATTATCCATTATACAACCAGCTAAACAGCCATCAGAGAACCTTGCACAGAGAGCAGCACAATCACTTGGTGTACACCAGCCATACTCATGCCAGCTACTTTGCCTTATGCACATAAAGTTGTAATCTTCCCTGTAACATGAAAGTGAAATGTTTATTAGTGAGCAACAACTGCTTCTGCACTGGACTTACAGTTCTTAAAATAGAGTGAAAAATGCATTTCAACTTGTCTGTTCAGTTTTCTGATCTACACACTAACATTTTAACCACTTTAAAAAGTGTGACATTAAATGTTTAAATTATTCTCTTTGTTGAGATCACCATGAATGGTAAAAACTCAGAGTAAGTGAAGGTGGCTTGCAATGCAGATTGCCTATTTTTATCCCTCAAGTGAGACCCCTGACAGATTTCATGTAGGTCAGTCAACAGCTGTGAGATGCAACAAGCTCACTCACTGCCATACTGGGCTCAGGATGAACCAGGGGATCTAGAAAGCAATTATCTCATTACCTCCTCCAGCTTATGAGATTGGTCTTCAGCAGGTGTTAGGACTGTTTCTCAAAATGCCCAACTAAATGCAGTAATTTTGGCAGGATATCTGAGGCTTTCAAGGTCATATCAATCATACAGACTGCAGAAGAAAACTCTGTGCATAGAAAAAAATCAACGTTTCTTCTCTTTTCCTGATTATTTTCTCTGAACACATAACCTGAAAAATTTGCTAAGTATTTAATCTGTAAAGAACAAGAAAATAGATGTAGCCTCACATGAGTCTAATTTTTAATGTAGGAGGGAATATGGGACAATCTGTGTACAACTGGACAAGAAATATTTAGGATATCTGCTACAAGAGGTGTAAATGATTCAAAGGTTAGATTTACACTCTCTGAACAAATACATTGCCAATGAACTTCTTTCAGGGCACCAACATTTACAATAATCCCAGGTATCATCTGATAGGAGTGGCACACAGCACAGCAAGATTTGTACAGTGCCCAACAGCATACCTGGGAAGAGCTCACAATCCTTCTCTTGTCTTTGCACCAGTCCATACAGAGAACTTTGTTTCCATGGCCCTTCAGGGTCCTCCTGGTCTTCATCACAAACTGTCCCAGTGCCTCCACACGCTCTGCCACCTGATGAACTGCAGACAGCTGATGGTTAGAGAGCCCTTCATCAAAGCTCTGCCCTGGCAAATAGCTTTTTGTGAGTAATGCCCCCGGAGGGATTAATCCCTGAAGTTTGAGCCCATGGTGCAGTGAGCTCTGCTTCAGAGCTGGCAGGTGGCTAACACCAAGGTGGGTGGCACAGGAACATATTCACCAGATAAAGACAAGGATGAGCTCACTCAGGGTTGAATTCCAGGGATGCAGCAGCTGAAGCTCTTGCAGACCATCCCACCCAAGTGTAAGTGAAAAACAGACTACCCCTTTGCCCCCCTTTACTGGGAAATGCTCAGGCGTGCAGCTGGACAGACAAGTGTTCTGGAGGTGAGACTCCCAGCTGCAGCACTGGCGTGGTGCAGTGGGTACAGGACCTGGCCACTGGCACTGGTGACTGCTGTGCCATCCCCTCTGGTGGCCAGGACACAGCTCTGAGTGAGCAGGAAGCTGGACACTGGCCGTCAGAGTGCACTACCCAACTTTTCAACAATAACTATGGACATCAAGGACTTAGTGGGATGTTCCTTCTACAAAAGAGGGAAACAGGGCAGGCAAGCAGCTTTCCTGAGCAGCATCCTCTGCTGGAGAAGTCAGTTCCCTCATACCTCATTTAACAGCAGTACTTTCAGCTGGCATTCTTAAAAAACCCAACAAATTTACATTTCTACTTGTGCAAACTGACTTTGACATAAAATTCATGCAGCTGACACAACTAGAAGGTGTCTCATATAATACTGATGCCTGAGGCTGGGGTCACCTGTAAATGTGTGGGGAGAAAGTGTCATCTGAGCAAACCTATTTGCCCTGCTCCAGCATGCTCATCCCGTGTGGAGCTGAGTAGGGCCATGATGTATCTCAGCAGCCAGGGGCAGCTCTTCACACACAGGGAGGGTGAGACTCACTTCAAGTCCCAGAGATCCTGAGGCTGGAGACTCTGGCACCAGAATTAAAAATTACTCACTTTAGAGGAGAGCTGATAGGATCCAGCACTTCTGTGTTGTGTGGCTGTCCACACCAAAATCTAACGTGATCCAGCTGCTGCTGCTGGGAGCAATGCCTGGCTCGAACCTTCTGAAATAAATGGAGAAGCTCACAGGCTTTAAAGAGCTGCAAGAGGAAATTTTGAGCTTTTCACTGCCCTGCTGGAGACTGAGCTTCACCCCCATGGCAGGTGGTGCTTTGGAGCTGCCTTGCTACTTCACCCTTCATCACTTTTCTGGGGCTGCAAGAAAGCTGCTGGGCTGGAAGGGCTGTGACAGTGAGAGAGCAGGCATCCTGAACTTACAGACCATTTCTTGGCACAGGCTCAGTGAAGCAATTTCTGCCCAAGGCAGAGACTGATTTCTAGTGGATTACCTTCTCAAGAGTTGTCTTTCAAAGCCACCAGCCCCACAGGCTGTGCCAGAATGATGCCCTCAGCTGAAATCTCTGCTCAACCAGCCTCCCTGAGCCAGGGGACAAGTGCTGTCCACCATTCCCCACGACCTGCCCGTAAGTCAGAAGCAAGTTTCTGAGAAAATACCATATAAACCCACTGAGGAAAAGATACATTCCCCCTACTACTGCCCACAGAAACCTGCCAAATGATCCAATCAAAAAACATGGAAACACAGGACAGGAGGTTATTATGGCAGCTGGAAAGATGCTTGTGTCCAGAATATATCTGAAAAACACCAACATTTCACAGACACTGGACAAACAGTTTCCATTATGTGAACACAGCTGAGACTCTGAAATTGTCTGGTTTAGCCTCACTGAATCTCTGAGGATGCTTATCTGCAACCACAGCCATAATAATCCTGCTCCTGCCCAGCACAGGTTTGAGTTGGACAGTTATTTTTAAGCATTCACCAATATTGTTCAAAGATAGTTGAAAATCATGCACTCACACAAGTAGATTAGCTAAAGCCAGTAAACAGCTTCAGTAGTTTTACAGAAGTCCAGATAAAACTGCTTGTTTTTCTTAAAAATATTGTTTGGCCTGAATAGGAGGTGTGGAATTGATGCAGATACTCTTGGGTCTTTGATCTTTTCTGTGTTGGGTCTAATGGTCTCTCTGGCCCTAAAAATTCATGGATCGCACAAACAGAACAAAATTCTGTCTACACCTAAAATTTAAGGTCTTGAATAGACTCCTTAAAATTATAAGACTGCAAGTCAAATGCATGTTTGGCATTTCCTTTTTCTATGCACATTTTTGAGAGCTGCTGTTGAAAACCAATTGAACAAATAAGGGCAATCCTATTTCAGCCAGCTATTTGTTTTGGGAACCACAGAGGGAAAGTCATGATCCGAGCAAAAGAATGCAGAAGATACAATTTTAGATTAGGGAAAAAAAAAAACCCAAACCAACCACGCAGAAATGATGCCTTATTCTGAAACTTACAAACTCTGCAGAAATAGTACCTGGGAATAATTTAGGTGTAAAAAAGCCCTGATACAGAATCAATGATATAAAATATCATAAGGGAGCATTGTTCTACAGCAGCATAACACTTTTGTCTTAGAAATGCTGTAATGGCTTTGCAGACAGCTTTCCAATGGAAATTCACAGGTCTTATATATGACAAAGAATATCCCATGACTATCAATGGCAGTTACAGTGTCACTGTAAACATAGGTAAAATATTGTGAGCAGATATGGGTTTAAGAATATGCTTAAGAGGTCTGTTAACCAAAGACCCTGCCACTTTCTGATACAGAAATTATACTATAGGAATACGGTGATTTATGGTAATGTTTCTGTAATGAGGACATATTTGTTTGTTTAACAATTCTGATTAACAGGACATTCATATAACATGACTGTCTAACTTAGACAAGAAAATGTTCTATTTATTCCAGAATATATATATATATATATATATTTTTATATATATATAAAAATTTATATATATCTATATAATATATATATATAAATATATATAAATTTATATATATAATATATATATATAAATATATATATAAATATATATAAATATATATAATTCCAGAATACATATACATTTATTTATTTTTTGTTGTAATCTTTCCCAACCTGAAAATCAAAAGTGATTTTCAGTCCCTTATTCTTACAAAACACTAAGAACTAAGTCACTGGATACCAGCTCAGATTCCTTTTCAATGCTTAAGGCACCAGAACACATGAAGGAAAAGTTTTAATGACCCACTCATATTTCTAATAGAGTGAGCTACATGATTTCAAATGGAAACAGTAACTTACATGTTTTTCTAAAAAAAAACAAACACCAAAAGAAACAAACTAAACGAAACCAAAACAAAACCCTACAATGTATCGTTGTAATTATAAAATGACATAATGATAATAAAAGTATTTTTTATATCTCAGAACTTGTGAATAGCTATTTGAAAAGCTCCATTAATGTAAGGTGAGCTTCTTTTTCCTGACAGGGGCTGAGGGAGGGCCGGGCTGAGGTCAGTCCATGGCATTTCTGCTGGGTTATCCCTGGATCCTGAAGCCGCAGCTGATCCCGGTGAGCTCCACACTGACAGCTCCAGCACTGACTCACCCGCACCTCTGAATCAGCGCCGCATCCCTGCTACTTGTTTCCCTGGCAGAAAAGGGGCAGAGCGGCTGGTTTTGGAAACAACGCTCCTTTCTAAGCCCTTCCACACCTCGGGTGAAATCCCGGCCTCATTAAAGCAAATGCCCATCCACTTCCACACGGCTGGGGTTGATCCTGGCAGCTGACACTGCACCCAGGCACGGCGGGTGAGCGCCGGGCTGCACCCCGGGTGTTCGAGGGGGCCGGGCCGGGCCGGGAGCGGGGCCGGGGATGCCGCGGGGCCGTGCCCGGCCCCAGGCCCTGCCAGCCCCGGGACACACGGGCACGGCACGGCGCTGGCCGGCCGCAGGGCCTGGACAGAGCTCCGGCTCCGGCCAGGCCTCAGACCCGCTCCCGGCCCCGGCCCCGGCCCCTCTCCTGGCCCCGGCCCAGCCCCAGCCCCGCTCCCGGCCCCTCTCCTGGCCCCAGCCCCGCTCCCGGCCCAGCCCAGCTCCCGGCCCGGCCCCACTCACGCTCCACGTCGTGCAGCTTGGCCCGCTCCTCCTCCAGCTTGCCCTTCAGGGTCTCGGCCTCGCTCTTCAGCGACGCCAGGGTCTCGTTCTCGTGCAGCCCCTCGGTTGCCATCTTTGCAAAGGAAGCGGGGAGAGCGGGGATGAGAGCGGGAGGGAGGAGGAGTTTGCCAGCCCGGCTCCCGGGGATGCTGCCGCGGCTCCTGCTGCCTCAGCAACGGCGCCGGAGCCGGCCCGGGCTCCCCCTCCCCTCCCCGCTGACGTCCAGGCCGGTCCTGAGCACGCACACCGTGGGGACCAGCATCCCCGCCATGCCCATCCTGCCGGCTGCAGCATCCCCATCCTGCCCGCTGCACCATCCCCATCCTGCCCATCCTGCCGGCTGCAGCATCCCCATCCTGCCCATCCTACCCCTGCACCATCCCCATCCTGCCCCTGCACCATCCCCATCCTGCCCGCTGCACCATCCCCATCCTGCCCCTGCACCATCCCCATCCTGCCCGCTGCATCATCCCCATCCTGCCCCTGCAGCATCCCCATCCTGCCCCTGTCCAGCCGCTCCACCATCCCCTGCTCCAGCATCCCAGTGGTCTCCAGGCCGGCAGCTGGGACCAGCCTCACCTCCTGCCCTGCTCCTACACATATCCCAGGCCCTCTTCACAGCCCAAAGGTTTCATTTCCACAGAAACACATGCCAGTGCCTTTTTCTGCTACGTACTTGAACTTGTTTGTACAAGTTGCACAATGTGGGAGAAAGAAGGAAAAAAAAAGCCATCGGTCACCCCAATGGCGTTTTAAAATATCAGATTGGGAAGACAGATCTTGTTCAGTGTTACCAAGCCCCATCTTAGCTCCATCACTCCTGATACTCCTATGGGTGGGGGTTACTGAGAGAAACAGCTATGCAGGTCTCTGGCCCAGTTCCTGGGCCAGCAGGACAGATGCAGTGGTGAAAACTTCTCTCTACTGTGCTTTGAATTCCTGATTTTTGAATTTGGTGTTATCAGGGTTCCTTTCCTTTTTGTTTCTCTCCTTTAGACGAGCTACCCCTTGTGCCCCTTGTATATCCTAGTCTCAGATGTGCACGTTAGAGTCTGTAGCGTTCCCATCTCTTGAAACAGAGCAGTTTCCAAAATCCCAAAGAGTAATAAATAGCCCTCCACTTTGGTGTGGTGTGAGCCCCGGGGCTCAGCTCTTTGGGTTCTGCTCATATGAATATGGGCTGGGTACAGGGAGCAGCTGATGCTTCCAGAGAAAGAACCGTGGCACACAGCTTTTTTGGGGAGTTCCTTGAAAATGTCCCCTTTTCATTGCAGAATTGTCCTTCCTCTACAAGGAGTAACTCTGTGCAAATTGACGCCCATTATCTCCCTTTAGCCAGAAAATAGACAATCCAGTGGCTATTGTTCAACCTGGGGATGTGCCAAGATTGGAGAGGAGATAAGAAAATGCTTGTTTGCAGCTGTTGTTTGGACTCTGGGCACATCCTGGACAAAGCGTGGGTCTCAGAGAAAACAGAAGTCCCTTCCCACACTGGGTTTGGAAGCAGTGCTGCTGTCCAGCTGGGATGCAGAGGCTGCTGAGCTCCTCACCTTCAGTCTGGAGCTGAACTCGGGCCCCGGTATGGCCATGTCCACAAGATTCCTTTTAGTCAATGGCTCTGCAGGCAGAAGCCAGGTTACTTCACTGTGAATCAAATGTAATGGATCTATTTCCAGTCTTCTCACTGTCCACAGAAACTGGTGTGTCTAACCCAACCAGCCCGATGGCCATGTAGGCAACCCTGAACTCATCACAAAAAAAAGTGTAGGCAGTATAAGCTATGGGTTCACACACTGCTGGACAGAGGAACATCCTTCAAAGCCCCCAAGAGTAACCAGCACATTGCAAATGCCTTCCAGCACAGATTATGCCAAGGAAATAAAAATTGGGTATTTCTAAAGTGATACCAAAAGAACATAAAAAAAGCAAACCCAAGAAACCCAAAGATCCTTTAGCAGGAAAGTGACAGAAAGCTTCTTCCCTTGCATTATCTTCAGGTCTGAAAAATTAAACCTACTTATATTAAACTCAATAATGTAGCTGTATCCTGGGGGACTAACAGAAGTAGATTCTGAAGAAGAAACTTCATTTTTGAAGAATTCTAATCTATAACAAATGCCTTATTTCTGACACCTGATAAGTGTGGAGAGGCCCAGAAGTTAAACCCAACAAACGGAGTGTAGGAAATTCCTTTGCCTTGATAGGAATGCATCAGCTCTCAGGAATTTGGCATAGATAACACCTATGTGTCAGACAGTTGGCATAGTTCTAACAGTGAAAAATCCAGTTTCTTGCCTTACTGATGTGAACAGTCTCACTGCCTTGTGGAATGGGATTAAAAAGTCTACAAAGAGCAGCACAGAAGGTGAGAGTCTTTGGGAAGTGTACATGTGCAGGCTGATACGTGATACTAATCCTGAGATGATGGGGTCAGCAGAGCCAGGAGGTGGCAGGGAAGCCTCTGCTGAAGAGACTGAGCTGTAGAAGTGTATGATACATAATGTATATTTCACTGGTTTGAAAAAAAAATTTAAAAGTATTTAGCTCATCTGACCAACTCCTGCTTAAATGCCCATGCCATCATTAGCTAACCATGCAAAAATACAGGTTAGAGTAAGGCCAGTTGGGAGCTTTGAATGAAATGAACCAGGGCTGAATTAATTTAGATGATAGCTTAGTACTCCATCAACGAGTGCCACACATGGCAAATACACCAGATTGCAGTGATGAGTGAGGGGCTCCATGGAAGAAGGTTGGTCCTGCTCTGGTAATAGTAACACTGGGGAAAATGAGGGATCTAGCACTATAAAACAAATTGTTGCCTACCTCAAAAGTCAGGCCTTTAAAATAAGTTTCCTTTCTCACTAATTCACCAGCTGATCTCTTTTCAAGTTGTAAACTAATTTTGTGGTGAAACTAAACCAGCAAACATTGAGTTTCTACTGATCAGCACCAAACTCCAAAGCAGGCAAAACCCTAGAGGAAGAAGATTATTTTGTCTAAAAGGCAAACAATTGAAGTAGGATGATGTCAACACTGGGAATCAGCAATTTCTGATTCTGTTATCCCTCGACATATGTTGTTTTTGGGGAAATCACCAAGACTGGCTGATGAAAATGCATGTGTACATCTGCTGGACTGAAATTAGGAGTTGCACATCAGGGAGTGCAGAAAGATCAGCCAGTTAGACACCACAATGTGCACATGCATCCACAAGCACAACTGTGGCAAAGGATAGATTGTGCATTGTGATATAAGCCAAAGCATACACGCAGTTCTGAAAAAAACATTTAAAAGTCAAGGATGGAATTTGCCTACTTGTGTGTATTTCTGTGCTAGTGCACAGAGCTCTCTGTGTTCTGAATATCTGCTTTTAAACCTTTTAGAAAATATGAAGCAAGCTGAAGCCAGATCTACCAGAAAGCCCCCGACCCCTGTACAGTGCCATTGGGAAGCCTAACAGGCTGTTAGGTACTGATGCAATTCCTCCTGAAGTCTCAGTCTGCTTCCACCTTCCAGCTGTTCCAGCTGCTAAGAGTCTGACCTCCTTACTGCCAATAACAGGGAGAAAGTTGCAGGAACTATAACAAACAGCCAGTTTCCTGCAATTCCAGCATGCATTTATCAAGTCGTGCAAAAATTTACTGAATAAATAGCCAAGAAGGCTGCTGGCCAAGAAGGACCCGAACAAAGCAGCAATTTCAGCTGGGAGAAGCAAACAAACTGGGAAGGGACTGCCTTTTGTCTTGCAGTCATTACATCTAAACTTCCTCCTAAACAAAGTAATGCATGGGAATGTGCTGTGTCAGGCAGTAAACTGTACACATGTACCACCTCCACCTCCAAATCAGTGCTCTCATCTCCCTGTACAACAGGGCTGTGTAAACACAGCTTGCTAAGCCTTTTAGCATCTCTGCAGAGATCATTTCATCTCACACTCACATACAACAAACTGTTGGACCCTACGGTAGAGAACACTTCTGGGGAGGAAACAGTGATGGATGTCTTCTCCAACAGAATGCATGATGGTTTAGGAAGATAAAATAAAACTACTGCAAGCTGGACAGCAAAATTCTGAAGTTTACAGAAGGAGTTTTGGAGGCCAGCTCTTCAATAGCCACATTAGGTTCATGACCTTAGCTGTGTATTTCACCTAAAAAAACCCCACTGTGATGTCTCTGGAACAGACCTCCCTACCAGGAGGGTGGGGTATCAGCTCACCACTAATTGCTGGAGCTTAGAAAGCCTCCAACAGAAGACATTTCACCGCTCTGCAACTTTTCCCCACCTTATTCTCATTGTATCAACTTCCAGCTGTCAGCCAAGTACTGCAGGTAGCCCAACCTGGTCACAGTAGGAAATGTGGGCACAAAGGAGTTGTGACAGCCCTTCACTGGTGTCTGAGACAGACTAGGTGAATGCCATCTCCCCTGTCTCTAGTGAATGACTGTTGTGATGATTTAATATTTTGTTGTTGTTGTTGTTAAGTTCCTTCAAAGGCAAGTGGGAAACTCAAGATCATAGGCCAAGCAGAGCACACACGTATCTCAGGGAAGAGATGGGCACATAACATTTGCACAGCAAGTGTGGTACCCTAGGGTAAAAAGCTTATGGCCATTTTCCAATCAAGAATCATAAAAAGTATCCTTAAACCCTGGGGCCACCTTGCTTGTAGGTTTGTGGAAACACCAGGTATCTGTCTGGCAGTATGTTGGGGAAGATGAAACAGGAAAACCTTATAAATATGATTGCCTGGTAGAAGATTTTGAGAATATGGAAAATATAAGCAAGATTGAAATGAAAGCAAGCTTTGAGATACCTTAGTTACTGAACAACTGGAAAACAATGGTATGGCCAGCTGAAGGTAATCCCCTTTTGGTGGAACAACACCCTCTGCTTGCAGACAAGTCCAAGAGTCAGAGCAGACCCTACTAGCTTGGCAGAAGGGGTGCAAAGAGTAGTTTTTAGGGTTTAAAATGTAACACAGTATGGTAATGTAATGATTCTTATAGGCCGTATGTAAATGCTATATAGGATGTGTATCTTGTACTAGATTGGCTAGTGAGAATTAGGATGTTCAGCACAGAAGATTTATGGTATTGTAACGGGAACTTCTCACTCTTTTACTCTTTTGTGCTCTCTCTCATCCTCTTTACCTCTCTCTCTCTTTCTCGGGCCTGCTCTGAGCTGTGTATTGCACCCAGGCCCTTTGCAATAAACCACGAGTTCCACGACCTGCCTTGCGAGATCTCTCACCTCCGTCTGTCCCAGCCATGCTACCCCATCCCTCCCACAGCAGCCTGTGACCCAGCAGTGCTGATTTGCTGCTCAGAAACAGGCAGCTCACAGAGCCCTGCTCCATGCCCCATGGTGGCTGTGGCTCGGTGCCGTTACCATCTCCACGCAGAGCGAGCAGTAGCTGCGCTGTTCTGATTTCACAGAAACAGGCCTCAGGGGCTTCTCCTTGCCGCACTTGTCGCAGGGACCAAACACAATTGCTAAAAAGGTCTGGTCCATCTTGGTGGGCCACGGGAGCTGAAAGAGAAGAAGGAGGAGAGCATGCACAAAGTCCAGCACAGAGCTTCCCACCACTGCTGTGCCAGCGAAGGAGCCTGGGCTGGATGTAGGCATCTGTAGGCTGGATAATCTCTCTCTGGGACTAATCCCTCGAGCTGGATGAACTGTCACTATATACAAGACAGCCATGTGCTCTGCAGAGTCTTTTTTTATGAAGAAAAACATCTAGCAAAACATATTTACACCCACCATTATAATATGTGCATATGGGTTCACTACGTGTGGGAAAGCATTTTTAATTTGTACTTAGGCATTGCCAGCAGACAATAACCTGAAATCCACAGCAACAGATGGACTTCTGGGAAACCTGCACTGATCAATAAGCTTTGTTTTTCCACTGTATTATAAAATAGTCATTATTATGCATTATTTTAAAAGCTGAAAATATGGCCTAGGATTTGGTCAGCAGCAGCTACAAAATATTATGACCAATATGCTGTTTGAGCAGAAATTGAAGCTTCAAACACACTGACAGCTGGGTCATTACAAATCCACTTTTGTTCTCAAGCCAGGCATCTCTAAGATCAAAGCACTATCACCAACAGAGTATTAAAATCTACTTGAGAGTCAGACAAACAAATGAGAATAATATTGCAGTGTCATTTTTGTCTGTAAATTTTTCATAGGGAAAACAAGACCTTTCACCTCTTCTAAAAATGGAAGTTTTTAACAATATTTAGACTTGTACATAAAAAATGAATTTGTGGTAAACAATCAGAAGTAGTTATCGCAAGAGAGATTTAAATGGAACAAAAGAAATTCAATGACCTATGACATTTTTGAATTTGTCTGGCTGGACATTATACAAAAATCAAACCAAACTTTACTCTGTGTACTTGTCTCCACCCTGCTGTTTATTCTTACGTATTTCAGTGGACTATTTGAAAAGTAAGACAATAAATGCAGAAATCCTACCCACTTTTAAGTAAATACAAGTTTTGGTGTTGTCTCCAGGGGATGCATGACTTCATCCCAATACATGTGGGAAGAAGAAATCTGTCCTGGAAGGAACTGCAGTGTAGTAATTTAATATTTTCATGGAGATTTCAGTCAACAGCCAAGGAGGTTTATATTCCACTTGATGAAAGCAGCAAATATGGCCTGAAGCTTTTAATGTATTTTTTTGCAAATGTGAACCTGAGACCACAAGCTGCCACCCTTTCCAGGGGCGCTTCTCTGTGTAGGTATTGCTCAGTAAAATGCCTGTGGTGTCTGGGCTCAGCTCTCCTAGATCCTTAGAACTGGACATTGACAACTGAATAACCTGTTATTCCAAGGTGCTCAGAATTAGTGGTTCCCTGAGGAACAAAATGTCATCAGTAGCTCCAGACACTTTTGACAAGGATCTAATGGGCTTGGAATAAATACTCTGGGCAGAATTAATCTTTGATAAAATATGAGAATTGGCTGGAGTAATGTACAGGAGGAACCATACCTGCTATCAGTATTTTACTTCAGATGAGATTATGACACATTACAAAATTCTACTACAAGAGAAGCCACCAAAGTTCTGAATAATTAAAAAGTAGTATTACTCCTGACATAGCATACAAATCTACCACTATGACAAATTTACAAAAGACATTTACAGCAAAAAGGTTTAAAACCCTTACAAGTTCTAGCATTGTAGCCTGATTTTTTAATCTTACTAGGTTTTTAAAGGTACATTAGAAATTTAAAGATGGTGAATCATTAAGAAATGTGTTATTACAGAGAAATTCTGTACAATGAATCTTGTTGTAAAATAAAAAAAAAAAAATACCCACCTTTTCAGAGAGCAAGAACCTGGAGATTCTCAAGATGACTAAGTAAGCCTGTGCAGCTGCTAACGTAGAAAGACAACCTTCTATTAATTCTACTTAAAGGTATTTAAAGCTCAGCCTCTCCAGTTGCATCACCTCAGATCAGTTACATACTGGGGATTACTGATAATGACTTTATTTTAGCTGCCCTCTTTTAGAACAGAAAGAACAGAAACTATTAGGCAAGCCAGACCTTACCTACCTGTTCCATACAGCAGCTTTTTTTGATGGTTTGTTTATAAATAAGTATTTGCTTGTTAACAAATATCAAAGCTGAAATATACTGGGGACGTGACTGACCACTGATTTTTCCAACTATCAACTTGGTATTCTGACAAACAGCACTGCCAATATTATCTCATATTCTTAAAAAAATTGACAAGTGTAACAAATTGAGTACTGTTCATGCTGGTTCTTCCTTTATTATACTTCTACAATTCTCCTGTTCTAAGACAGTAAATTTAAAGTCAATAGGATTAAAAATTGCTGCTTTTCTTGCACTCTTTGAAAAAAACTTTGGGATAGTTATGAAATCATGTCTGAAATTTTTCAGAACTGCTGAAGGTCACATCTATTATTAAGACTCTATGGAAGGCACTGAATTAATGCCATTAGATTTCACATTTGGTAGTCAAGGGGATCTGAGGGGAAAAAGACAGAACTGAACCTCAGCCCAGTAGAGACTTGGGTATAAGTAACCAGTCCTAATCACTTTTTATTAGAGTATTATGGGAGCACAGGACTGAAAGGGAACACCTGTGCTGCTAAGCTCTATTCCCAGACACTGCAGGAGTCACAAGTCTAAACACATCCAAAAATGCCAAAAGCATCCTGCACATCTCTCCAAAAGCCATTGCAGTGCTTCCCCACTGCAGTAAGGATCACCACTCAACACTTCCCCATTTGAATGAAATACCTTTCTCCTTTAGCATCATTCCAGGAAAGTTAACCTCACTAATGCCCCTCCACTCAAACTGCTCCTTATAATCAGAAGAATAACAGAGAACAAAAATAGTTTTGCATTTCAATTCTGGCTGAAGTCATTAATATCAGCAAAAGCAAGATAAGTTCTGAGAGCACACAGTAAGCTGGATAATTTTAAACTTTGTTTTAAAAATATACTTTGTTGTTTGCATACACAGCATTAATAGCACACTCCACACAAAGCTCTCAAAATAACAAAGCATCAAATTGTCAGAACAGTTTTCCTTGATCAACAATTTTTGTCACAACAGCACACGCACCTTGACACCTCTCTGTGATGTGGATCAAGAGTGGGCTGTGATTTTCCTCACGTCAGCCAGGTAACAGACACACAGCTCCAGGAGCTGCAAAAAAAGGCTGTGCACAATTTGCAGCAACAAAAGTTGCTTCCATTAAACTATTTCCAGAAATTCATGAGGAGCCAAGGACAGCACACAATGCTGACAGGAAGAGACACAATGTTACAGCAAAGCAACTAAATTAAATAAATGTTTCTGGTGCAGTACAAGACTGACAACACTCACAAATGTTCACATAGTTCCAAGTAACTTCTTTCAAATGATTCCATACTGAAAACATAACTATTTCGTCACACAAAGAACTACAGATTGATTTAAAACTTCTTTATTTAATATGTTAAAATAGTCTACCTACATCTTTTGTACAGCTTTTATTGTTATTGAATAAACCACAAAATGTTTCCTTCATATATTTTGACTATATCTCTGTGGATATCATGAGGAATATGACACTGTACATGGTAAGCACCAGGAACACTAAATAGCAAGAATTATTCCCTCTTTATACTTAAAGGTTGTTTGTGAAATTAAACAAGTACTAACACTGTAGTAATAGTAAAAAAAAAAAAAATCAAATAAATTGTTCCTTAAATTAATTCATTATAATCCTTTAGCTATTTCAGAGCTTTAGTACTTGATTTTAATAACTATGGCAGACAGAGTAGCTAGAAACCCAGCATTAGTTATCTATTTGAGGACAGTCACCCTTGTGTTGAGGTGAATGCTATTTCCCCTGCTGTTCTGACAGGGTCCAGCACAAAATAAAGTTATGTTTTACTCCCTGACCACAGGGAGATGGCTGAACAAAGCAGAAAGGAGACCATTTCTGCATTTAAAGATCCTGCAACTGAAATCACATAAGTAAAGGTGAAATGTAAGGAATTAAGCTTGGTTTATCATTAACACCAGGCCACAGTTGCTGCATCTGCTCCTACTCAGTCTCTGGACTGGAGGAGAGAAACCAGCAAAATGAGAAAGGCAGAAAGGTGATGTGTGCATACTCAGTGTGTATTCTGAAATACATTACACTGCAGATGGAAACAAACCAGGAGATGACTCCTGCCTTTCAGAGAACCAAGCCTGTACTTCAAACCTGGATCACAGCATGAATTTTATATCTAACTTTTCTATTACAATAACCAATATTGAGTCCAAACTTGGCACTATAGAGAACAAAACTGAAACCTGTCTCCAAGAAGAGCACCTGAGTTCCTTCTCTGGCCAAGGAGCTGTACAGAATGCCTGAGCTGCAGAGAGCTGAGCCAGCCTGCCTACAGTAAGACATTGTGGGTTTGTAACAGCCATTCTCTTAGATTGATCTCAGTTCCCCTCTTCACAGAAAGGTGAAAGCCAGTCTCAGATACATCAAGGCAAAGAATAAAATTGCCTTGGGAAGAAAAAAAACCCTCTCATTACAGGAAGTGAAGGCAAAGAAAATTGTAAAGCACTAACATCAATCACATGCCAGTCTTCCCCTCTGACTGCTGCTGACAGGGCAGCAATGAAAACTTGTCAGATAAATGCTTTTCTTGTCAGCTGTGGACTAAAAACTGTATGGTATGCTTTGTGTCCAGGTGATGATATAAAGTTATTCTTGTAGGACTGAAATGAAGGAAGAAGAGTAAGAAAAGGGAGAAGGAAACAACACAACAAAATTACTCCTACTCTTCAAGTCTTGACCAACGAACAAGTTTTTAACAGCTTCATTCACTGCACACTGCCATACTTTCCAGCAGCTGGTGAAATGAACCATGAAAGTCTGCTGTCTTTATAGAGTCTCTGAGGAAATACCAATTCACTGGTTTTATTAAACCCTTGTGAGAAAGCCAAGTTTGAAGCTGCTGGGGACTTGTATCAGTTCCAAAGCATGTGGAGAGGGGGTGAAAGGAAACGTCACTTGAAAGAGATGCTTGGTATCAAGCATCAGCTGTGGAACATCCTCACGGTTGTTTAGCATAGCCTGAAATCAGAACAGAAAGAGTGTGAAAACAATGAATTAAGAATCAAAGCAAAGCCAGTACATTGCTTTCTTCCCATGGCAAATCTTGCTTTTTCATGATGTTAAGCAGATTTGCTTGCATCACTTTCAAGTGTCTAGAAGACACTACTTAGTAATAATGTGATGTAAAGGTCAAGTACAACTGTAAAGCATCAAAACTTATGTGTATGAAGTACCCTGTGAGCTGAATACAGAAATAGCAGTTGCAGCTCTTACCTGGACCTTCCGAACAAATGATGGAGTCACTCTTTTCTCAAAGTCATCTATTGGAGTGTATGAGTTCAGGATCTTAACTATCTGCTCAAATTACAAAAGACTATTTTAGTGTGTTGTATAAAGGGAGAAGACAAAAAGAGGAAAGCATTATTATGACATTCTTACTGATATTTAATTAAAGTTTCAGTAAAACATTTTACAGTAAAGAGAGAATTTTGACTTGTCATCTACTGAGCTGTTACATATATGATGATTGCTATGACTCATTTCCAGAGGTGTCAGCAGATCAAGGAGATGTAGAAAAAGCTGACTTGATTAAGGGAAACAATAAAAAAACCCCTGTGACATAGTAAAAAAATACATTGTGGAGCAGTTAAAATGCTCAAAACAATCAGGAATAAGGAATTAAAATTTCAGTTTAACAAATGATGATGTGGGATGCTGAAGAATGCTACTTTTATGAAATGAAAGTCAAATGGCTTTTTGCAACAAATTATTTTAGATAGCTAAGATTCTGCAATCAGTGCTGCCAGAAGAAAACAGATGGTTCATTACCTGCACAGTAGAAAGAGAAGTGCAGTGTTCACATATTTCCTTAGCATCATCATCTGTGATCTTTTTAACCTGAAGGAGCCAGGCTGCTTGAGACAGGGGCTCCAAAGTTTCTTTGGCATTGCTGCTTTGAAGATTCTTGTCCTTAAGCCATTCTTCCAAGTAGCTGATATTACATCTGGGTTAAACCATGAATAAAGAACAGAAATGTCAGGTTCCCCTTGAAGAGCAGGTTACTTTGAAGACTGCTAAGGAAGAGTCTTCTAATGTTGTGTTCAAATGAATATATTTTAAGTTAAAAACAATACCTGCAGGTCATAAAAACCAAGCAATTAATAGCTTATTGCACTATAAATTAAATCCTTGTTATACTTAAATTCTTTTTTTTTTTTCATTGTCTATTTTTAACGCTTGGCTAACAGAAAGTAAATTATTAGTTTAACTGTCGTTTCCAGAAAATTACTAACATATACTGGCATTGTCTACTGCACTGTATGGCATCAAAACATTTATTTGCAGCTGAGCATGTACAGGAAATAAGAACAATCTTTGCTGTTACAAAGCAGGGCCAGGCTTACAACAGATGATCAGCTTTCTTCTAATAATGTTCCTAGATGGGCCAAGATTTTACTGATTTTCCTTCACCTGAGCCTGCAGACTGACTCATGGAAAACAAATGCACTGTTTCTTCTGCAAAACAGTTAGGAGCATGTTTCCTTGCTGCTTGCAACAGGAGAGATGATGCTCAATCTACACCCTCCAAGGCTCTGTCCCAGTGCCTGTCTCATCACAGAGCATGAAACATGCAAGTCAGCTTTTGTATCCCTGCCAGCCCTGGGACACTGCACCTGTTCACTGTGGTAAGAAAGAATTAAAAATACTGTTGGTCACATCACGGATGAGCTAGCATGGAAAGAATCCTAACCATGTCTGACTTTAAGCTTCAGACTGTAATTTTCTCTGCCTTTTCCTCCACTAGTGTTTCCATGGAAAAAACAATTTATAGTTGTCACGTTGAGAAAGCTCAGACCAAAATACAGATTTGCTTTTCCAAAAGAAGTAGAAAAACCTGGCTACTTCCAGCAGAATGGTCACAGAATATCCAGTGACTTAGAGGTAAAGGACATTACATACAAGTGTTAAAAATTCATTCTCAGGCTTGTTGAAACTTTACTGGCTTTACCTTATCTGCATTCCTTTTCTACAGGAGCACATGTCCTTGCGGAGGAAGAGACTATTGAGGGTGACAGCTCCAATCAGAAAGAAAAGCTGCTTCACTGCCTGCTTTAGGAGCTCAGAGTCCAAGCCATTCTGACACATAGTGCTATAAAAATAGCTGAGCTGCTGCAAGATGGAGGTCATAGTGTAGGTATCCGTGTCATCTATGCTGGAAGAACGTTTACGGAACCCCGTAGGTTTCAAGCCAGAAATTCCTTGAAGACTTTCATATTCCAGCATGCCTGGTACTGAAATACAACAGAAAATAACTGATAAAATCAAAATTCCCAAGGCTCCTTTCAGTTACATTAATCATTGAACAAAACCTACTTTCAGGACATTTTAGAATTGATACAAGAAAAATAAGATACTGACAAAGGCTTCCAGAGCACACAATTTTTAAAAAGCCTTTTATTTTTGTATGATGTTGCTCAGATTCACAGCATTATCCTAGACTAGGAAGTTTTGAAGAAAAAGTCTGGGAATATACGATTCAGTGAACTTTGTATGTGTAGAAACACATATGCAGAAACACCTATGTACAAATATCAGGAGAAAAGAGTCTGTCCCACCCTCTGCCTCCCTGTATGAGCTTTCTTCATATGCTTCACAAGCTGCATTTAGGTGCTCTTGGATTGCTGCTGTCTTACCAATCATGTGCTGAATGTTGTTCTCCATTACAATAATGAATTGGTGATATATTTGAATGGCCAAATCACTGAGAATTTGTCTGTATTCTGAGAGATCAAAATGCTTCAAACAGTTCTTATTCTGACGTGGAGTGTTACACTTCATGAATTCCTACAAGTGAGTTGTAAATATAATTAGAAATCACATAATATGGTAATTATAAATTGTTACTGCAATGTGTTAGAGTTACTCATTCCATCTCTGGCTGAACACAGAATGGGTCAAAGCTAATTTCAATGGGTGCTTCCTGTACATAATTTTCCAGTTTATGCTGACATTTGCTCTGCTCCTAAAGTCAAAGGAAAGACATGCATAGATGTCAATGAACTTTGGAGCAACTCCTAGATCTCTTAAACAGAAAGCAAACCCTCCCTGCTCTCCTCTCATCGCCCTACCCACTCCCCCCACCAAAAAAAACCCACCCCAAAACATTAAAAAAAGCCAATAATGTAATTGTTTCAACTATGATGGCAAACAAAAACATTTACACTGTATTGTTGCAAAGGGATATTATGTTTGGACTTTTCATTAGCGAAGTTCTGACTTCAAAAGTCTACTCCGAATCCTAACCTGTGTGAGGTGTTTAATATTCATTAGAACGCAGATTAAAAGCAAATTCTGGATTTCCCTGCTGTTGCAACCCCAGTTAGAGAGTGTTGGTAATGAAGTTTAACAGTTTGTGTTCTGTGTGACCCCTCTGTGGCCACGAGAGGGAGCGTCTCCCACCCCAGCTCAGGCCACCCAAGTCTGTAAAACCTCTTAAAAACACAGTCAGTTTCCAGCTGAAAAGAATGGAAAGAAACTTGAATCTTAGGATGAGATTTAGCTTAAGCAAGCAAGTGAAATAGGGGAAAACCTGAACAGTTTGTTGTTTTGCTTCTTTCCAGAGGTTTTCTTCTATTTGGGTGGCAGTAAGTATTTGAATGTCCCTAATTATGAAATAGTAAAGCTGTTTTATATATACACATGGCCGGATAGCTGAAGTCCAGCTCAAGTTAAACTCATGTGGAAAGATTTAAATTAAGTAGCAGTTTCCATGTCATGGCTTTAACCTATTTTAGCACTTTGATGTTTCCTTCATTTCCCTTGATCTATTAATTCCATACTGTCTTATTATTTGTATAAGACACATAACACCACTGCAGAGCAAAGTAAATATATAAATATCTGTAAGGAACACTGGTGAGCTGGTGAATAGTTTTTAATTAGCACTACTTTAAATTTCAATTAAAATCTGTCAAAAGTAATAGAATTATTTTATTAAATCAATCCTACCTCTTCTCCGCTGTACTGCTTCAAACAGTTAAGAAAATAGTATGTGTTGGAAAGCCAAAAGGACAACATCTCAAAGTCTTCTGAATGTTCCTGAAAATGGTAAGTAAAGCAGTCTTACTATGGTATTGTCTCTGGAAGTTAATTCAATAATTAAACTTAGGACCATTACAGCATTGGTAGAACAGAGCCTATCTACACAGAGGGAGCACAGAGAATCTGAAAAGTGCTGATCAAATCCTGCTCTGTTTTCAGGCTAACACATGGCAAAGATCCCTCTTTTGTTTGGTAAATATTGCTTAAGTATTCTTAATAGACAGGCTAAATAATAAGCCTGAACAAACAGTTTTACAATTCCTGTGGATAGGTAGTGTGCTGGAAGGCCTCCTGCAAAGTGTGAACAACACCTGCATTCACAAATGAAACTCAACTACATAAAAACACAGTTCTATCTACCTCTTTTTTTATTAGCTGAGCAAACACAAGCTTCTCTAATGGATAAACTGTCCTATAAATTTGTTTGTGTACAAACTTATAGGCATTCTCTGTACAACATGTTCAACTGCATAAACCACAGTCCATTCCTAACTGTGCTTCCTCCCTGTGTCTGGTGTTTCGTTCCATTATAAATCCATTCACAGAGCTGAATTTGTTATGCATACAGCACAGCAATTTTTGTTTATAATTTAATTTTGTACACTGGCTGGCAATTTGATTTTAATCGTTTGGGTTCTAGTGCTGCAGTACAGATGACATATTGAATTACACCAGCAGCCAAGCAGTGTGAAAACCTCCTCAGAGTCCAGTACCAGTTTGCTGCCAGACATACCAGCCTTCATTTCTGTCCCTCTGACTTTGACCAGAGCTGAAAGCACAGGTGCACTTCACCTAATTAGCTACTGATTGTAAAATGTAAAATACTTTAAATTATTTTGTCAACATCATCTTCAGATAAAATAATTTATGTTAATGCATTCTGTGGATTCTGTGTTCAGCACAGAAGAACCTTACCTGGAGACTTTACAGGGATGCTGCTACAAACCTCAAAAGAGTGTCACTAATGATTATCATTCCCTTCTAGGAACATCAACAAGTGGAAGTGTTGGCATTCCCCAGGTTCCATGCATGCATCTTGTAAACCATGTGTTAATAATCAAAAAGCACATGGCTCCTACCTTAACAACCTGTTTGATGCCATCAATGGTTACATTCATGAAAGACTTCAGCATGTCAGCATCGTTCAGGTAGTCTGCATACCTCACACACATGAACAGGATGTGAGCTGGAAGGCCAGGTATCATATTAACTACAACTCCACGTGGCTTCAAATCTGCATAGAGGAGAATCATCTGGTTTATTATGTAAAAATCCAATTTTCAGTGTATCATTCCAAAAAAGACAAGCACCATGCTGTTCCTTTCTGCAGTGACCAGTCACTTGATAACTGATTTACTGGTAAATCTCTTGTTTCTGACAACTTCTGTAACAGTATTGCTCACATATGAGTATTAATGATATTTTCCTGAGAGGTAGGAGAGTATTGTAGCAAATTCTAAGGTCCAGCATGGGCTATGCCAGGCAGGACAACTTCAAAAAGCAAATTACATTTAACTACACATTGGATGCCCCACCAAATTCCAGCATTGCTTAGAACCACACCTTTGTTCAGAAAAATATTAACATTCAAAAGTGAGAAGGAGGTGAGAAGAAAAGGCAGGTGTTGTTAATTGAATAATGGTACAAATGCACATAGAAAATTTGTCAAATTCGCTATTAATTGTAAGGTAATGAGAAAAGTTGGTTTGGCAGCAAGACTGATCCTGTAAAGTAGCTCACATGAAGGATAAAATCATTCTACAAGAGAAACATGAAGTACAGTTCCTTTCAGTAAGGGAAGACATGGCAAGGACACACAGGGGAGTAACCATCACACATGGATAAAAGCACAGTGACTTACAGACTTAGTAGATGACCAGGAAGAAAGTAAATTGAAGTCCCTGGTGTGCTCTTGGGATTTATAGCTTTAGAGGTGGATAAATAGTAAGAAAGATAACGGAGTCAGCATTATGTAGAGACAGAGAAATTATTTTTACACAGATAAAGCACTTCTGTACTTGAAATATCTGGTACTGGAAAGAGAGCAGTACAAATTGTACTGGTGGTAAGAGAACAGGGAATAAGGCAACTTTGAATGTAAGTGAAAAATGGCGCCATGTAGTTTTTGTTATGGTGTTCTGAATATTATTGACGACTTATAAAATTCCAAGTTTTACTAAAATACCGAGGATAAGATTCTGAATGATCCTTTCTTCATCCTCTTTTTTGTACTCCATCATTCCAATGTACTCTTTGGGCACAGAGGGCACATGGGCTTCAGCTGTCAAACACAAAAGCACTGTTATTTCCAGGTTAATGGTTAAGCTAATGGTCATGTTAGAACAAACTATTGGAGAAAAGCAGTTTTCTCTGTAATAAAGAAAGTACACACTAATGTTCTCATCTTATGGCTCCAAGCACTATGAGTTAAGTAACATTTATATTATTCATGAATAGCTTCACTGGATTCACTGGGATTACTTGCAGCAATAAGAAAAAATAAACAGCAAAGTTACACCTCTACATTAGACAACTTTGCAATGTTTTTGAGAGCATCCTGTAGAGAAGAATTACTTTGTCTGTAAGAGCTTTGTACAGACTAACTTCACATCAGGAATCATCTGCCACTTGAAAGCTCACGGGAGGAGTTCCTTGTCAGATGCAGAACTAACACTGTTGGCTCAGAGAATTTGTGTGAGGGTGTGCATAAACTGCTGTTGGCAGGACTTTGTCCCTGTGCCTGCATCTTTATCATCTAGATAAAGATGTGCCTATGATTTATCTGGGGAAAAAACAAACAAAACAGGAAAGGACATTGATGTAAATTGTGTTGATGATTCCCCTAGCACATTTTCTGAGGTATTAGATTTCTAACTCCACCCCAAATTCCATCTAGTTAAAAATATATTTTTTCTTCAGACACAGCATTCACAGCTACTAAACAAAATAAATCACACAATAATATCTCACATTTTTCAATGGTCTTGGTCAGAGTTTTGATCTGATCTTCTAATTTTTTTATTATTCTGTCTTTCATGTCTAGCTTTTCTTCAAGATCCTGTAATAATAAAAGTCAGTGAGTTCAGAGTAAACACAATCAAAAAATGTTTATATTTGCTGGAAGAAACACCCTCATGTTTTTTTCTCCCTCAATTAATTGAAGAAACATCCTATCCATACCACAAAATCATAATTTCATTCTTTTTATCTGGCATTTCAGGTACAGTTTCTTAATGACAATTTCATTTCCTCACCATGTTTTCCACAGCAAGTCGAGTTGTCACTTGCTTTATCTTGCTTTGTAGTTCACCCTGGACTTCATCTTGCATCAAACCATTGCTCAGCCCCTCAGTTCCTTGGATTGTGTCCTTCAGACTCTCTTTTTCTTTTATGTCTACTTCATTCTGGGCCTCAGTAGTTCTAAAAACAGGTAAGAAGTCTTGTCTCTTAATCTTTTGTGAAAGCACAGTCAGATCATACTTGTCCATTAGTTATTAACTGTACAAAACACTCTAAGGCAAATCTTAAGTGGAATGTAATTTAAGAGTTTAAGTGACTCTGCTACTACAGCTTATAGCGACTACATAGTTTCTTAAAAAAAAAAAATTACAAAAATTACCGTCTTTGTGTCCTATCCCGTTCTAGCTCATAATGCAGCCGATTTGACATCTCTTCCATTGTTTTTCAATAATAAATGGCAGCAAAACCCAAAACAGAACAGAAACAACAAAATCAAAGGTATTTACTCTTCAGCACTAGTATTCAGTAAATATTTTATACATTCATGATTTTGTTTCATCTAATGAAATCAAATGACCTGCCAGCTAATGTAACAGAGAAATATGTGACTACTCTATACCACACAGAAAATTATATGGGATGAAGAATTGTGATACTACTAACTTCTTGCAGTTGGCCATAAAACTACTCATAAATTTTAAATCAGTTGCCTAGGAAGACACTGCAGTTAGAGACACTCCAAATTTCTCAGCAGAGTATGCTTTCCTAAATTGAGAAGAACTTTTCTCTGTCTCCCACTCTGAGTTTTGCAGCATTCTCTTAAGTCTACCTCACAGATTATGCCTTAAGTTCCAAATGATCTTTCCTTTTTACTGTTTCCAAAGGACATACTCTATTTCACATATTCTTAGCAGAGCCCTATGGAATACATTTGGAGACATCCAAACCACAGAACTGAATGACCTCAAAAAGATAAAAAAAGCACATATTTGCAAGTATCTTATTTTTTCAGAAGAGATATAACACATATTTTTCATTGCATTTCTTCCATTTTACTAATAAGAAAGTAAGTAATAAGGCAATTAAGTCCTCATGGAAGATTAGTTCCGCTTTTAGAGTTCAGTTCCAGGGAATTCATCAAGTTCACCAGAAATACCTGAAAGACTGAGGACCATAGTGGGACCATTACCTTTCAACTTTATTGTCTGCTCTTGAAGACGGTTTTCAAGATCTAATTTTTGATTTTCAAGTTCAGCAACTTGCTGCTTAAGATCTGGGATTACCTTTTAGAGAAAAAGGAGATTTGTGTATTTCAGCACGTTCCTTCTTTTCAAATGCCTGCAGTAGTTCCTAAGTCACCCCATGACCCTGGACTGCCAATAGTCCAAACCAGAGAGAGGCTCTGGGGAGGTTCTGCTGCCTGCTTGCCTGACTTGTGTAACTTTTCTGGAGGCACCTTCTGCTGGTCCTCTTAAAACTAAATACTGAGCTAATCAAATTGTTGGACTTTCCCACTACTACCATTGTTTTGTTCCAGTTTAAAGGAAATTACACTACGGCTTTAATTTCCCTAGTCCAATTAACAGGAAAAAAACCCCTCAACATTCCATAAAACAGTTACAAAAATAATATAATAAACTTTTCCTTTCATTTTCAATTTTTGTAACTCTGTTTTGAAAACATTTCTTCAATTATTTTTCAGAAAAATGATATGGCATGTGCTATCTTCTGGTACAACAGGAGTTCCTTGTGTCAGACAGTTTTGCACAGCACCAGGTGTCAGGCTCTGCAGCCCCACCTGTAGCTGGTTTTGGAATGTGCAGCTGCCCTCTGGGGGGGAGAGCCTCCGAACTCTGAGGAGGCTTCTGAGAAAAATCTTAAATCAGGGTCATGCAAATGAAAAGGCAAAAAGTCTCTGTGAGGCTGCCCCAGCAGGCTGGACACCCAGACAGTAAATTTGCCTGTCCTTACACACTACCCCAGCAGGCAGAGAAGGAGCCTCAGGGATGTGCCACCTTACATGGCCCCATTTGTTTGAGCCTTGAGATTTCAAAGACATGCCCACAATATTTTGAGAGCCACAAACACATCTGGGTTATACTTCTACACCTGGACCTTACCAGATTTTCTGAAGTTAGCCTGCTAACTTCAAGCCGAATGCCATCATTTATGTCATTTTCCTCTCGGAATAATTTTTGTAGATGATTAATATCTTGACTAAGATGTTCAACTTTAAAGTTCAAACCTTCAATCTCCTTCTCATATATTTCTTTCTGAGACTGGAAATGGCTTTCCAATACTCTGTTAAAACAAAAAGGAGAAGGAACATGGCAGATGTAGAACGACCTTGATTAAATGGGTCAAATTTAATACAAAGTGAAAACAAAAGTACTGTGATTAACACAGAGATATTCCATTACATCACCTGTGCATTAAAGGAGTTGAAAGTTATGCATGATATCTCAGAGGAAACACATTTTCCTGACTGACACATACACATTTATCTTACTAGCTTGGTAGAAGTTTATTCAACTGATTTTAAACTGCTCAGCTCATCATATAATGTAGTGTTTGTTCATTTCCTTAACAGAAGTTCAGCACTGTAAAATTTGTTACCCACTGATTTTTTGATTTATCTTCCAGGTCACAGCTTGGAGTTATGGAAACATTGAAGAACTGAACTAACCTTGTGGCTTTTTTCAAGCCCTCATAAGCAAACCACAGTTCCCCATCCTCATTTAGGTGTTCCAGATCCTCTGTAGAGAGTCTAGAATGCAAGGCAGAACCATTACTGTGCAGATGACCATAATGCATTCCTTAAGCTTTTCTGAAGATGCCTCAGAACAAAATTACCTGCTTCTTACATCTTCAAAATCATAACTTTCAAGGAGCTGCTTTGTAACTTCTGACATCTTTTCTGGAAGAAAACCCACAAAGTTTATGAAATTAATGCATATTTCATTATAAAGATCAAACCATCCTCTTCCTAAATCTAACAAGGTTCTTCCCTGGTACTCAGTAAATACATCTGATTTACCACAGGAATACCATGAGGGACTTGGTTCTACTTTGGGACATGTAGGAGCATCAGGTTGATGTACCACCACTACTATTTTTTCCTGAACTTTCAATGCAAAGTTACATCTTCCTGGTCTGAATCTGGGCAACTCCTAGAGTTGTACAAATGATTTATCATCTTGTGCTAGGTTACCACATTAAATGCTGCAAATAAAGGTTTGTTCTTTGACATTATTATCATTAAACAAAGTTCACAATAGTAGTGCTTGTTAAGTACATTTTTCCTAAGAGAACCCAACTCAGCGAGTTATTTAAGCATATTTGACATTATTGGACCTAGGACAAAGGACAGGATGAATGAAAACTAGATAATGTATTGTTTACACATTTTTGGGTCACTTGTTAAAGTCTTAAGTGAAGTTTAAATTTTAGGTGAAGTTTAAATCATTAATATTTATTTCTAAACACAAAGGGGAAATGTCTGAAATCACAGTTTTCTCAAAGGGGTACCCCAGATCTCAGTGTTCAGTGACCACTTTGTACACTGTATATATATGGATGAACGGAATTAAACCACTATGGGAGAAAGAGAACTGAAGCTCTGTCATAGCTGACATTGAAGAGATCAGTTTAAACTGGCCTGGCTCACACTGCACTAAGGAATTCTCTGCACTGCCTGGTATGTAGCTTACCCCTCAATTCTCTCTTCTGTGAGTGGGCCTGCTTTTCAACATCCAATTTCTGTGTCTGAAGAAGTTCAATTTCCTTTTGCAACTTGGGTATTTTCTGAATCAAACAGAAATCATATACTGAGACAAGGAGTGCATGACAAGAGCTGAGTATCAGTTAAATCATAATTAAGAACAAGTTAATATGGTGAAAAGCTTAAAATGTCTTGTGTTTAAAGCATCTGGTTTTCAGGCATGAGAGCGGAACAGTAATGTGAGGTACTGAAAAAAATAAGTTTGTGCCATGGAATTGACTCAGAGAACAAAAATGTGACATTACACTAATTTAAGGTTCAGTTTATAAACTACATGTATGGAAAATCCCCTGAGAAATGAACACCTTCTCAGGAAAAAGAAGGAAAACAGATCAATATATTTAAATGTATAAATATTAAAACAACTATTCTTGAAAATGTGCACTTATTACTGCAAGCACTAACTTGTATTGTCTACTACATGAAAACAATGCAATACAGTGATGCATTAAATACAGCTTATTAACTACAGCTTTATCTAAAAATGGACTGGAAAAAAAATTAGTGAAGATAATCTATAAACAAAACATGCACATTCTCCACTTGCTTTCTCTAGCAAAGACTCCAAAATGAAATGAGTCATGCTTTACCTCTGCTTGTTTTGTAAGCTGTCCCACTTCCATTTTCAAGCCATCCTGAGTGATAATTTCTTGCTGAATTTGTTGCTGTAGCTGAGTTTTTTCTTCTTTCAGAATCTTAATTTCTCCCTTGAGCAATTCAATCTCTTTTTCATAGTCCTGCTTCTGGTTTTGGAAATTTTTCTCAAGCATCCTAAAGAACACAACGAAAAGGTAATTTTATTCGCCTACATTCTAAGTGAAAAAGTGGGCTTTGTTTTAGTTTTAATTTGAAGGACATGCTTCCTTGAAGAACACTTAAATGAACCATAATTACTTGAAAATGCTATCCTACATCCTCAGAACCCACCCACATAATGGATGATAATGGGAAGAGAACATCCCTATATTTTCTTACAGTTTTAGTAAATTTAGTTTACCTTTACAGTTTCTTACACTTTACTGAATATTTCTGCTGGATTGGCTTCCAGCATCACACAGGTAATGAGCAAACCAGAAAAACTAGGAAAAGAACTCCTCTTAATATAGTCTAAAGGTATTGGCAGCTGAAATTAGACTGAGCTGGGGCACCACAGCCCTCAGGAGCAGTGACTGATTGCTCTCTTCACACTTCAGAGAAAAGCACTTCTCTAGTACTGGAGGTTCTCTGTCTTGGACTGGAAAAGTTATTGGGAAATAAACACTTGATCCCAGAAAAGCACGGTAAAAGCAGCAGCCATTTGCTGATTAATAACAGGATTTGTACTGTAAGTTAAATACCTAAGGGGGAAAAAAAGAGTTCTTTCCTTTACATTTTTAACCAAATGTCCTTTACAAACACTGCCTTTCCCTCACACTGAATCCTTCCATTCTGTCCTTTCATATTCACTTCTCAGGAGTTCTGACTGGTGTGGCTATCAGCTGCTCTACCACTCCTGACCAAATTCTGAGGACATCTCCAAAGAAACCATTACCATCAGATTGACTTTCAATTCTCAGAGACACAAGAAAAGACAAGAAATTGCAAAAGCAAGAGCAGCATATGACTCACCCACAAACAAGAATGTGCTTTTCCTAAACTCTGCATTAAGCACACTTCAGTACCAGCACTAATGCCCAATAAGATGGACATATTCATAAGTGATGCCAGCATAATACATATGCAGAAGGAGAAAGAAAGAGAAAAAATGAATGCTGTTTCAAAGAAATAAAAATCAGATTACATACATTCGCTGGTTTTCTTCTTTTTGTACATCATTGAAGAGTTGCTGTGTGAGGTCATCCATTTTCTCTGTCAAAAAATATTTTAATATTTCAAAGACCTTAATGCAATGTGTCAATTTATTAAAAAACGCATGACCACAATGAGAAGTTTTGGTTTAATAAGTAATCATTAACATATTCTGAAACTACTCTCTCAAGTGCCAAAAATTATCACAGTACATTTTACAAGTAATGCTATAGGAACAAAAAGATTCTGAAGCACCAAATTGTGCAATTATTCATCTAAAGTATACTTGATCTCATGTGCTGCCTGTGTCCTTTGAAATTAGATTCCTAAAAGTAGTGTATTAAAGGAAGCAAGGATGAGGTTACACTTTGAAGGAATACCTGTGTATGAAAAAGGACATGTAACAGGAGGAGAGCTTCTGCTACTGAAAGAACAAATTTTATTTAACTATTAAATAAAAAGAATTTGCACACCTGTGCTACACATTCTAAGCAAGAGAAGGACCAACTTTGAATATACTACAATTTCAGCATTTATATTGCTTTTATTAGAACAAAAGTAATTTACTTTTGCTGGTAAACCCCACTACAACACCTTTGAAACTCCTTTTAGTTACTGTACCTTTCATTTCCTCAGTTTTTTCTTGGAGTTTTATTTCTAAGGTCTCCTTCTGTTCTTGTAATTCTTTATTCTGATTCTCAAGTTTTAAGATTTTCTGTACAGGCAAAATTAGGCAAAATATACAAATTACAAAGAAGGAAGAAATATGTCATAGAAGATCTTATATTTAAAGAAGCATAAACAGTCTCTTCCTTCCCTGCTGCCTCCCCCCAAAAGATTATAGTTACTTAGAAACTCTCAAATCATGCATTTGATAAATCAAATAACTGAAAACATTATTTAAGAATAAAAGCACACAGATGGCAATTTTAATTTACCTGCTCACTGTCCTCTTTATATTTTTTCCCTTTCTCTTCATATGTTCTCTTTTGAGCAGTTAATTTTTCGAGTTCTGATTCAAGTTTCTGAATTGTATCCACGTCATTCATATGAGCTGAAGCCAGATTGGTCAATCGTTCCAGCAAACCATGATTTTCTCTACTCTACAATGAGCAGGACAGGATAAAAGGAAATAGAAAAATGCACTGAAACTGTTCCATGGAATTCTAAAGGGAGTACCTGACCTACTTCTGCTCTCCATCCCATATAGTTCATGATTATTTCAACCTAGGACTGTTTCTATCAACTAGATTAAAACTACCATTTTAAATACAATTTGGCTGGAATGGCTCTCAAAAATAAGCTGCAAAATAAACATAATTTTGAATTCCCCAAAGTTGCAAAACATGTTGCACCAGAGGAATATCTCACACATCCTTCATCCTAACACCAGAGACTGGACAGACTTAAGAAACAGTAAAACACCCAAAAAGATAATTGCAGACTCTTTTGATTTGCATAATTAACCCAAAAATACAAGGAAATCCTAGATGATTCTTTCTACCCTGGGTGTAGAAAGTTTATTATAAAGGACCATAACCCTTACACATTCTCCTGTTGTCTCAATCCAACATCTTTGACTAGAGCACATAGGATAAAAAACTTAGTACAAATCAGAAGCTGACTGCTTCACCTCACCTGTTCTTCTATCTTTCTCTGCAGCTGCTGAACCCTGTAGGAAAGCTGGATATTCAGTACAAAGCGCCGAATGTTCTGGAACCTGCGCCTGGCCAGCCACGCACGGGCATATTTCTGGAGGACCACAGCCTTCTGCTCTTCCCGCATCTTTAAAACAAAGTATTAGCATCCCTCGGTAATTAGCTCAATCCACATCAATTATAACAGTCTGTGAGCCTACACACACTGGTGAGGACAATGCAACTCATGGAAATATCAAAAATATTGAGATATCCAGACTGCAGACACATTTGAGCCACTCTAGTAACCACAGTAAATGGTCTGCATCCAGCATAAACCAGACAGAGATCTTGGTAAAAAAACAGAAAACAGAGCAGAAGATATGAGAACCAGACAAGCAAAAGGTAAAGTTTTGGGAATAACTGCCATTGTGGCAATTTTTCTACAAAGCATGAGTTGTTTCCAGTTACTGAAATAAGATGTTTGAAAGGCTGTACCTTGCGATACTTTTTTCTTGCTAGAAATCCTCTCGTGTAAGCTTGTATTGTTACAGCAGCCACATGGATGAGCTGGCAAAGTCTCCGGACGAGGTAACCCCGACAGTATTTCTGAATAATTATAGCTGCCCATGTTTCCTTCAGATTTCTTGCAGTTATAGCTTGCCTTCATTCAAAAGACAATAACATTTACTTAGGTCACATTGGATTTCTCATGCTTATTGCCTTGGTTGGTCAAATTACATACACACACAGAAGATATCAAAACTGGGCATCCATTATCAAAAATAGAGCTTGTTCTTCAACCAAAGTGAAAGAGAGGGAGATAGCCACAACTTTTATATGTGTCCACAAGCATTTGCTCTGATGGTCTCTTTAAGAAAACCTCCCAGCCTACACAGAGCCATCTTTCATTCTGCTTTGCGAATGCCTGGTGCACTTCCTTTGCAATAGTTTGTCCATACTAATCCGTACACCCCTGATTTCTTCTCTGGCTCTGAAGCTCAGCAGAAAGCTCAGCTGGGCCATCTATTACCAGCTAAGGTCTGAGCTCACAGGCAGACAGGCCTCTTGGGAATCTGGCAGACAACAGTGGAAGCCTGTTGGGGTACTTCTCTCATACCAGCTGAATAACCTGAACACATTCAAGTTTGCAATTACAATCAAGAGGGAATGGAAATACAACCTGAACTGCTCTTTCATAAAAACTACACTTGGGGCATTAGCTGTACCTCCTGTGGCCCAGGAGCCAGTTGCCTGTGGGGGTCCCAGTTTTGGTTTCTCTGGGTTTGGATTGAAGGCACTTGAGACAGTAATTCATGTTCGGACTCAGTTGTTCATTATTTCTTATCAGTAAAACAGTCTCATCACTGTGAGCTCAGCAGCTTTTCATTAGAAGGCACAAAATGGCTAACAATCTCTTGTTACAAGGTCTTTTAAGACTAAACTACCCACTTAAGAACTGACACCTAGATTACTTCCCCTTTTAACCCAATAACTGATCGCTAAGAGCCCGCAATGCGGACTTTTCTGCCCAATTACCAAATGCCACCCAAACCCATGGAGAAGAAGAAAGAAGAAACATGAAGAAGAAACCTAGGACGACACCCTGTGCCCTCCATCTTGCTTCCATCCACAACATATTAAAATCCCAAAACCTAAATTTCTCACCAAGTGATACACTTACACTACTCCCTATAATCTATTTCACACTTCTGTGGATTCTGGTCTATCTTGAAGTCTAGAAAACCTTCTCCATGAATGAGGGTCAAAGTCAGTGCTCCCCTGGGGGTCAGGGCACCCCAGAGCAGACAGAGAAATCTTCCCAGTGCCCTGGGTCTCCAGTCCCCTGCCCAGGCAGCGTACCTGACGGTGCGCTGCCCGCGGAAGTACTGCTGCACGGTGAGCGCCGCGCTCCTGAGGGCCAGGAACCGCCTGCGCTGCAGCCAGCCCCGCACGCGCGTCTGCAGCAGGACGCACGCCTGCCTCAGCTTGTCCGAGCGCAGCTTCTCCAAGTAAGCAACCTGGCCCGCTCTGAAAAAAATTTTTGTTCTCCCAAACTGATATTGGTTATGATCCTGAAAAGAGAAAACAGTAGGTAAATTAAGTTTCTAGTCTATTTTTGTTGACCAGATATTCTCCTCCTTTTATAAATTGTCACTTCAGGCAAGCTCTGCTTCAAGACGTCATCTTCCTAAATAAGAATATCCTCTCTGCCTGCTATGTAGATAGGAGTATGTAGGGGGGGGAACCCACTTAACAGGAAAGACACAGAGGACAACATCAAAAGTTGTACACTCATCATCTAAAATTAAAGGGAGGCTCTGGACTTATCATCAAGGCCTTAAAAGCAACCTCTTCACCTCCTCCTACAAGTCTGGTTCCATGGGCTCAGCAAGCCTTTTGATGCACTTTTCTAGCCTGGAACCAGTGAGCTGTGTGACCAAAAACTCGGGGTGAGGCTGCTTTTAAGCTCCAGCTCTCCCACCCTGGCCTGTGCCAGAGTCACTCAGCAAGTGTGCCTGTGTTTGGTGTCACACATCCCTGAATCTGAGCTCAGTCCTGGTGTGCTGGCTGGACCAGGACCAGCCTCACCAACACAGGCTCACCTAACAAAGAGAACGCGCAAAATAGCAAATTTCTGAGCAGCTCTTCAATAAGCTGCATTCCACCATCAAAATCCCTCTTGTGCTTGTAATACTTGACAAATGTATACCATTTACCCTTTACTGGTTTATAAATACAGGATCTCTTCCATTTTGCAAGTGACAATATCAAGCACAGAGTGGTTAAATTCTCTGTCTACAGCCACATCCTGACTATCACAAGGTTACTGACCCACAAGCCTGTGTACAGCACAGTGAATCAGGAAAAACAGTAATAATGTAAATATCTTCTCTGTTTGAGGAGAGATACTACCCTTGGCAAAAGAGACCTTTTATTACTAATAGGTGCTGTAATACATCTATTGGTTGAAGCAGACAAACTAACCTGGATCAGCCTCTGCAAAACAATCTTGCAAATCTGTTTCTTGTCATTTATGGAGAGTTCCTGCTGTGTCATAAGAATGCTGTAACGGCTGAAAAACTCAATGTAAGTCCACCTGCAAAATTAGAAGTTAACAAATTAATTTAATTAACAGACAACTAGGTGTTTTTTGGCATGGGGGGCTCACTGCTATCCCTACCTGGATGGGTAGCTCTGTGCACTAATCCGAATAGTTTCCAAAACACCACATGCTCGCAGCTGCTGGGCAACTCTCTTGGAGTCAAACCTAAAAAAAAGCAGTGTTATACTGCTACATTTCTGCTGGGTTTGGCATGCTGTAATAATTAGAATCATTCTACCAACTGGATTTGTATTTGTGCTCATAGGACACAAACCTCCCTGTTTCTTATATAGTGTCTTACTCTATATCACATATTAAACAGATAAATACATTAAAAATCTGGGTTTTCTGTTTCTTTCTCAAAACCAAAGAAAGACTGTATTTTATTTCTCTCATTAAAATTTCTATTTCCTTTCAGTATTAACTGTGACAGTTCATAGCTGTAAGTGGTAAAGAACAGTTCCACTCTCTACACAAAACATACACAGAAATAAACCCCCACAGCAACCCATTAGGAAGAAACACTCTAGATATTCTTTAGCCCATTCATTATGAACAAACCAGGTTTTTCTCATTAATACCTGGGTCAAAATTACAAAAACAAGGCATGGAAAAGCCCTTTCTTGTTCTGGACCAGAGCTGATATGCCCACAGAGCACATCACCAGTTTCAACTCAGTACTAGCCAAGAGACCCCTGTGGCTGGCAGATACCTACACTGTTCTTTCAAAAGCTCTTGGTGCACTCTTCTAGTCTAATTTTGACATATTTTTACATTATCCAAGCTATTTCTGCCCTCACTGCAGAATCATGAGAGCTCACTGCAGTGATAGTGATATAATATCATCAGTAACGTGTTTTGCATGGTAAGATTTTGTCTGGCTACAAGAAAATGAGCTAACATACTTAAAAGATTAAATTTAGAATCAAAGCTGGCCTCTTCCCTCCTATGAAAAAGGCTTCAATTCCATTTGTCAGTGCACTGCCTGCCAGCTGGAAGTTGTGTAACTGACACCAGAGTGCTTCCACAGGTCTGCCCACAAAAGAGACCAACAGCTGCATCAAAGTTAACTCCTACTCACAGGTTAGTGCTTATCCATCCAGTCACAGGAATTATGGAAATTATATGCCACATATGACTGTATTAAAACATTAAAATTACATAAAAATTGGGGGAAAATCTGGGGCTATGTTCAACAGTGTTCACACCTTTTCTGACTTCTAAAGCTCTTTTAAATATTTCTGCAGACAAAAGGCAATTTCACAAAGAAAATAGCAGATGTTTTTATTCTCTAAATACGAATTAAGGTTAGTCCATACAGCGTTAAGGGCAACACACCTATACAAAATATTCATCAACTTAAACCAAAGGAGGAAAACCTTTACCCTAAAAATGTTCTGACAAATACACAAGCACTAGTATCTAACTTCAAAATTATTAGGTTAAAGGATTTTTAAGGTAACAATGACACTTAAACATTCAATTTTTATAAGAAGTCAATATTTTTTTCAAATTCAGCTGTCTGGGAAGGAAAACCATGTTCTGCATGGGAAGTTTCTCCACAGTAAGAGTTTAGCTTGCTGACACACCACTACAGTGATACCACAGAAAGAAAACCACAGCTGAGCACAACTAACATACTTACTCAAAAGGCAATTTCTCATCGTTTGGCTTTATGCATCTCACATAATGAGGAGTGGTTGCATTGAGTGTCACCATAAGTAAAGACAAAGAATTCCGGAACTGGAAAATAGCAGACATAAGAGTTTTGCTAATGAAACATTTCAGTAAGAAGTCAAATCATGGTCGTTTAGTTATTTGTTAGGTTTTGGCTGGACACTGGGAGATAGGGTTTAGATCTCAAATGCAGGAAATTGAAGATTTTGGCTGTACCAAACAGCCTCCTATATATAAAATAAACACACCTATTATACCCAGACCTGGAGCACTGCTCTGTGGTTCTTGCTGTCCTGAAAACTGGACAGTTCCCCACAAACAGAACCCAGTCTCAGACTGCTCAGCATTTCCCAGAAAGTACAAACACCACAGAGTAGCAGGTTTGTGGGGTACCTTACTGCCTACAGTCGTCCGGAGCTGCTTGTTGGGTGATTTCAGAACAGGTCTGGCAGATTTGATGTTTATAGCTGAACTGAAAGGTGAGACAGACACTGGACTGTCTTGAAAAAAATTTGCACACAGATGAAACTAAAAGTGTGGTGAAAGAACCAAAGTTAAACACTGTATAACAGCAGCATCATTATAATCAAAATTACATTTACTATAACAAAATGCAAACCACTTAATACTTAGGCCAGGCATTGCAGGATTTTGAACTAGGTATCAAACAAACAACAACTGAAAAAAGAGTTGCAATGCTTCTGAGTCTATTGGGCAGCACTCACACGTTTCACACACAGAACTCAACATCTGTGAAAGCAGCCTGCAAAAGCTATTTCAATATAAGCAAATACAGACATAAACACAGAGCAAAGCTAAAAATAAGAGCACTTAAGGCTGTGTTTTCACAATATGCAATTTAAATTAAGAATATATTTTCAGGTCAGATGAAGTTAGCTTCTTAAGAGTAATCCTGAAGTCCCAAGGCTGTAGACTTCAAAGGGACAGGCAGGTGGGAAGTGGCAGGCACACATAAGACACCTGATGTTTTCTTTGCCCTGGCATTCTCTTAATCTCTTTTGAAGAATAAACAAAGGCAGTTGTTAATGATAAACTACATATCAAATCTGCATGTAAGGACTACAGGGAAAAAGAAAAAGTTTTTCAGTTACAAGGATTACAAAATGCTCTTGAAGGGAGATATTAAAAGAAAACCCCAACATAACTAGCAAAATAAATGCACATGTATGAAGGAAGTGGGACACTGTGTTTTTTCATCTTGTATACTATTTGGTGTTAAAAATACACACTTCTATAATATTAAATACACTAAATAAAAATTAAGACTAAATTAATTTATTCAACCTATTAAAAACCTGTATAACAATAAAAACATTTAAAAATCAGATCTGAATTAATTCCAGTAAAATCAGGTATTCAGAAGATTAATCATTACTGTTTGTCACAAACCTTGCTCTCTTTCAAGATTTCAACCAATACTTCATGTACTGTATCTCTGTTTTTTTCCAGAAATCCTTCACATTTATATTCTACCTGTGCAAACAGGTGAAATCATTAACTTTTCAGCAACACATAAACAAACAGTTGGCAAAACAATAATTTTTACTCTCCCTGCTGTGGTAGCCAAGAGCTTTTTATTAATCTCCGACATGATGGCTGAAACTCTGCTTTTCCCAATTCCATTATCTCAATGGAATACATGCATCCTGCAAATTTAGAAGCAGGACAAACAGCCAGAATCCAAATCCTTCTGCTTATATTAGGAACTTCTTTCCTCCTTTCTTCATTATTCTATGATTTCAAATCAAGGTACCCAAAAGTAATACTATATCTGAAATGTAAATAACTGAGACTAAAATGTGTATAAGCTACAACTATAACTGTTCTATTTATACATTGTATTATTTTTCTGCTTTTTTTATCTTGTTGATTTATTTTTATGCTCTTAAATGTTACAGGCAGTATTACCAATAAACAAATAGCACTATGTACTGGAGATCAATTTTATAGAAGTTCCAAATAGGTGTGGTTAATATTTCCTATTTCCTACGTTTGTTTCTTTTTCTGAATGAGCAACTGCAAGAAACACAGGGAACAAGACTGGATTGTTTACACTCTACCTTATCAGCAAAGTGTTGAATGATGAAAGAAGTGTTTGACATCCTTGGCTTTTCAAAGAGTGCGTTTTTATTGACAAAATTATTATACAGCTTTTGAAGCCAGTTTTCATCTTTTCCATGAGGCAACTGCAAGAATAAGAAAGGCAATCTCTTTAACAAACTGGGCTGCTGGAGCAGCAGAGCTGCTGACTGTCAATAAACACACTGCATGAAACCCCTTCAGTGAATTACAAAGCCTGATAACCAGTTTTTGTCTCTTCAGACCCACCAGTAGCAAATCATTTTTGGAAAGAAGATTGTATTAATCCACAAGATTTTGTATCAAAATCAGTGATTTGTGGACTAACTAAATTTTAAAAATATTAGTGGAAGAGGCCCCTGGGGACTGAGCAGTCCAAGTTCCTGCTTGGAGCAAGACTAGCAGCAGCAGCCTGCTCAGTGCAGGAAGTGAGGAAGGATGAGGATCCCAGTGCACTCCAGCCCTGCACTGCCCCCACAGGGATCAGCTCCAGCTGCTGCCTTGCTTCCAGCTAAGTTCTGAGATCCAGCTTCAGGTTCTTAATACTATAAGAGAAAATAGAGTAAGTAATTTACAGTCAAGATTGCCAAACAGAGGGCAAACATTCCTTTTCTGAAGAAAATGCTCTATTTCCCACTGAAAATGTTAAAATATGGATTACAAGCCCCGCTTGTAAAAAATCTATATAGTTGTTAGTTAGTTTTTTTGGGGTTTTTTGATGAGCAAATATTAAATTACCAAGCATTCTTCATCCAGAAGTTCTAAAATTCCCATTTTAGCCTCAATAAGGTCAATGACAGGCTGGTTGTCATAAAAGTCTATTAAAGTCCATGGGATATCTTCCTTCATATATTCTTCTTGTTCAAGTTTAAAGACATGCTGGATTTGCAAAAATTATGAAAACATAAAGAAGGTTACAATTAAAGGAAAATAAGTGCAGTGTCTGCATGTGCATAGCTGTTGTATACACAAGAGAGAAAAAAAAATATTTTGGAGTATACTGTATGTCTGTAAGAAAAGAACCATCTAAATTTTCATTTATATATATGTGTACCCATGCTTACATAAAAAAAAAAAAAAAAAAAATTTCTTACTGGATAGCCACTATCCAGAAATATCCATCACTCAAGTACAAATAGCATTTACTAATATCTACCCTGAAGCAAAGTAACAGAACTGTAACAAAAAAAGAACATACCAGGTTAAATTGCTGCTGTAGTTTTTCATTAGCATAGTTGATACAAAATTGTTCAAAACTGTTCACATCAAACGTTTCAAATCTGAAACACAATTCAAATCAGGAAAAAAATCCTTTGACATCAAAACCAAATGGCAGCATCCCTGAAACTCTTTGGAGATATCTTAATGTTTCTAAGATAATTAACTAATGGTAAGACTAATGAAGATGCTAAAGAAGTTCTAAACTTCTCTAAAAGCTAATGTTACCAGATGTAATGAAGCTAAAAAACCCAGAGCTAAATCTAAAAGTATCATATCAGAAGCTAAATTTAAACCTCATTCACAAAAAAAGAAAAAAAAAAAAGGTATTTATAGTAGCAGAGGATTTCCACTAATCTGGGTGCTAAAGACTTCACATGACCATGACCTTTTAGTAAAACAAGCCTCTCCAAACTCATCACCAGCACAAAAAAAGTGCCTTTTTTATCTACTCCAAAGAAAAGGCATTCTGTTTCCAGAGACATTCTTACCCATAAATATCCAAAACGCCAATGAAAGTGTGCTGTTTGCCAGGGAACTGCAGAGCTTGGTTAATTCTTTCCACAATGAAGTCAAATAAATGGGAGTAGATCTTCTTGGCCAGAGCATCCCTGGCGTTGACAGCCTGGGCCCTTGTCATGGGCTTTACCACGGTCTCTGAGGTGGTGACAATCTTTCGGTGGCACAGCCACCGGGTCATTTTGTCACAGTTTAAATCCAGAAGCTCACAGAATATACTGAGATGTTTATCTTCCATCTTTAAAGAAGATCAATAAACATTATTAGGGTACATTTAATTTTTAACTGTCTTTAACTGTTTAATTCTTTAACTGTGAAATCCTTGCACTGCTGCCACCAAACCATGATTTTTATTTTTAGATAGGCGAGGGGCTGTATTTACTTCTTCCTCTGGCAAAACAGCAAGATGAGCTAAAGGAAATAATACTGGATAGAACTCCTGATATAGGAGAGAAAAACTTGGACTGGATGAGATGGTTTGGATTAAGACACTAAAAGAAAGTTACTTTGGTCTATTTTTAGGTGTTCTTGCCTATTAGACTTGCATAGCTTGCTAGGACACATTCTGAGCAGCTTTGACTATGCTCTGATTCCTGCATCCTGCAGAGAGTTCCAAAATGGATTTTCCAGCAGCTGTGGATCAATTGGATATGGAGCACTCTTAGCCACATTTTGCCTTTTGTTAAACCTTCTGAAGCAGGGCACAGAACAGCATCTGTGTGAACACTCACTGCAGTTCCACACAGATGGAGATGGAGAAATCAATCAAGTTTTGTACACCAGGTTTAATGCTGCTCTGAGCCCCAGATATGAAAGTATTGCTAAAGCACTTCTGGCATAAAATAGAATAGAAAATGTTAGTATCTCAATGAGCTACTTCCTTACACTGATGGATGATTTTTCATCTCCAACAGCTGCTACTTCCACATTGCCCAAGTGCAGGATTGCTGCCAGCATTTTAAAAACATCCATCTGAAAATCCTCCTTAAGACCTAAAAAAACATTCCTTGATTATTTGAAATACACAGAAACAGTACAATTAATTAAATCAGAACAATGCTGGGCAACTTGCTTTGTTGCGCAGCCAAGAACTGTACAGCATCTCTGCAGAGTAGGATGCAAATCCTTGGTTCTGCCAATTTTCTGCCTGTCTGATCTGATGACAGATTGGGCATAAGTTCCTGTACCTCCCCAAGTGCCAGCTCAAGTCTGATTTAGCTTTTACATAAGCTTTTACTGGGGCAAAGAAGCTTCCAGTATCACTTCTGTCACAGCATGTTAGTTTATGGCCAAGGAGACTCCAGCCCTCAATGCTTCTGACCAGTAACAATTAACTCCAGTTGCTAATTGCTCCTACCCAGCACTTCGAAAACAGACCAACCACAATGGACAAGCTATGAAAAAAAAAATTTGGTAATTACTACTAACATTATGAATATTTCAAAAACAATACACCTTTGTCCATTTCAGGAAAAAAAATCAACTGAAAATGTATCCCCAAGAATTTACCCAGCAAGGCAAATGTCTTCTGAGTCTCCACCATATTTGCTTTGTCATCAACCCCTTCTATTACAGTGCTGCCACCCATTCGTGTGTAGTTAAATTCTTCTGCACTTCCTGTAGAAAAGAAGCAAATCTTGTAGTTCTGCAAAAATTAGGGACTGGGGAGAGCCACTTGTTAAAACTTTCATAACATAAAAAAACGAAAGGTGCTGTCAGATGACAATATTTCAGTGATGAGCTGGAGGTCCTCTTTTTTCTGAGGGAAATCCATGTGCCCAACCCAGTTAAGCTGACACAGATCAGTGTTCATAATTCTGAGAAATCTTAATATCTATCTAATAAAAAAACTGGAATGGAGACTGTGTAAACATACACCTAAATTCTGCTTCTCCCAGCTTCTCTGTAGATAAATTAATCAAGTCCCTAATCTGTCATAGCATCTGTCACTATAGAAAGTATGAGAATAAGATTTCCAAAGACACTCAGGTACTTGACTGTGCACGATTTGACTTTCCAGGGATTTGCTATGAAGTCCAAAATGAGCAGTATTAACAGCTAAGTGACTTTAAAATGCAGGTCGTGTTTTAAGGCTGTGAGATTTATGCTGTAATGCACTAAACATCCTAGCCCTTGAAAACCCAGCCATAAAATGCTGTACTGCAAAAGTGAAGAGCAGGTTATCTTCTTGAGACCTACCCAATTTAAGATGTTTATATTCAGGTTGCATAGCAGATGCACACAACTGATAAAATATATGGTAGTTCCTTTCATTTTCTGACTGTAAAATAAAGCAAAGAGTAACATCACAGAAAAAAAATTAACAACAAAATGAAGAAACAAACCAAAAAACACCTGATTTTCAATGCTACTGTAAAGTGATAATGACAACTGAAGGCTAAATTCTGCTGCAACATAGATGAGCAAAGAAATTACTTATTATTCAAATGGTCTATCTTAGCAAGAGCTTTGAAAGTGATACATTCAAGTATATACTTTATTTCCACTGCCAATATGCATAGTTCTTTCCCCAAGGATGTTAATAACTTCTTCAGCTTGAACAACCATCTACTAATAAGAACTGACAAATGCTGTAAAAAAAGATGTGTAGGAGTGTCAGCTGAAATACTGCCCTGTGGGAATTCAAAAAAACTCTCCATTTCCAAACCATCCTTCAAGGCAGAAGATATACAGAAGTATTTTTCAGTGTACTTGTAAAGTTACAATACTACTAAAAAAGAAACCTTTGTAAAAACCATTTAATAAAATTAAATACCTTCTTTAGTATATTATCATAAGCCATGACATTGGAGTGAGTCACATGAAATAAGCCCTGGCCTTATAAATTTTCAGCCTTTTTTCTACTCAGACTCTCTCTGCCCTGTGTATGCTGTTCCTTTCCAGATACAATTGGCCTCTGTTACTGTTGTAACCACAAGTTACGGATTTCTCAAATATTTCTTGTAGTTATTTCAAGGAATTGTTCCTGAGAAGTATTCATCATTTAACATAAGGAAGAAAATGGAATAAAGTCGTGTCATATAATAAATAATATTAGTTTCTGTTAAAAAAGAAATCAAATGCTGACTGGATACACTCTTCAGAACTTCACATAATATTTTCTATACAGAACTAGTATAGTGCATCAGGAGCTATATTAACATTGACTATTTTAGACTTTATTTTACCCACCTGAAATACAACTCTGGATTTCTCAAGCAGGTATGTTCTCATGTTAGCTCCAATGATTTGGTAATTCCGATCAAAACTGATTTCAGTGTATTTTCCAAATCGACTGCTGTTATCATTCCGTGTGGTTTTTGCATTGCCCACAGCCTACAAAAATTATAAACTTTTACAATTTGCCTTACTCACGTCTCTCATAAAAATAACTTTATCAAAACTTGAGTCAACTACAAGCTTCTAAAATCAAAGGTGCTCAGGGATCAATCTCTGATCAAGCACTGAACTGTGTTACCTATATTTTGAGGCCCAAAATTGAAGACAAGCCTCAAGTCAAATAGTAAAATGCTACATAAAATGAAAATTAGACAAAGTATACTTTTCCAACATAAGGGTCCAAGTAATAAAACCAATCAACTTGTTCAGTATTGTTACATCATCATCTAATTGGGCAAACTAGCACGTAGGTGTTCCTGAGGCTGACCACCTCTTTCCATCAGTAACATCCAGAGGCTAAAATTTGAATTCAAATATCTAACTCAGGCAGATGAAGCATCCCTGAAGATTTCAAACAAAGTTTCCCAGAAGCTCTCAGAATTCTTCCCTTGATGAGTACAGACTTGACAGACACTCTCCCAAACTTACCTCGGTTATTGGATTGGATGCCAGTACTTTATCCTCCACATGAGCATTGCTGCTTGACTTACTCACAGTGGCAAAGTATCTCATAGTATACCTTGCAGACACAGTCTTTCCAGCTCCTGATTCTCCACTGACTATAATGGACTGATTTTTGTTATTTCTAAAACCAAATAATCAGACAGTTTATGTCAGACATGTCTAAAGGGCATGTATAAAAGTAGGAATTACACACATGAAACAATGTTTGAAATCACAGCTGTGCCCAAGTCTCACAGATCAGCTCCATCTTACATCTATTTTTGTCTTTCTCCTCAGCTGTAACCTCTAGGCTGACATCACTGCTATTCACCAAATCAGTGTTTTACCCCTCATCAAGAATGAAAATAGTTTTGAGTTCTAGAAATTCCTCAGCTGGTTAAGGAATTCCTTCTCCTCTAATTAAGCTACGTGTCCAAATGTATTCCTAATAGCCAGTGCCACATTCACAGTAAAATTAAATGACAATTAACACTGACTGCTACTAGACTTCAAGTGTTATTTATGGACATTAAATAACATACTGAACCTTGCCATTTGCTTGTATGCTTCTTCTGCCACAGCAAATATGTGTGGATCCATGTCCCCCATGTTTTGCCCACTATATGCATGGATAATGGCATCTCCATATATTGGCAGCTGCTTATAGGGGTTTATTGCAACCAGAATTATCCCTACAGTCAAGTGTACAAAACAAAAATAAAACACAGGTTAGTTATAAGAAATGCCTGGTTTTGGCAGTTGAAATAATGCAAAGTAGCAATATTTTCTAAGTAGAATGTCCTGATGATCAAACAAGTCTATACTCACATATAAAACCAGTTAATATGAGCACTTCAGGAAAATGTCACACACATCATGTTGCAAACTGAATCAAGATCAATACTTTTTTTAAAAGATTTTTTAAAAACTCTTCATTTCACTTAGCTTACCACTATATGTGTAGATAAGCTTAGACTCCACAAAACGAATTTTAAGGTTGTGTAGAACAGCTGGTTCATGGAGATAACTGAGTGCAGTGAGATCATTTTCACCAACAAGTATGTCAGGATTTCGTAGTGGTGGCAAAGCAGCTGGATCAACAGGGTAACTCAGCTCCTGTCAATAAAAATTACTTGAAATGTTATAAAATGCATTATATTTGCATAAATACAAATCTTCTACCTTTACATGAAGTTATAGAGTTGATGGAACCCTGTCTAATCTTCTGTTTCATTGATTCCATACATCCCACTGAACTTGGGGGAACTGAAGTGTTTGTTGCTTATGAAAAAGAAAGACTCATTCTCTTTACTTACAATATTTTGTATTGAAATCTGTAAAAATGGGACACATGTTTAGCTCTCTAAAAAAGGAATATTTCAAGTACAGATGAGAATAACAGATCAGCTGCAACAGAATGAAAGTGAAGACCTGGTCAGAACTCAAGTCAGCTCTATAATTATCCTTACTTGTAACACCTCAGTTTTCTTTACAGAAAGTTTAAAACTCACTTCTGTTTCTTTCAACAAATCCATTAAAATAAATTAATACCTTTCATATTTATCTTTATGGAACAGGAATGCAGAAATACAGAAATACTGTCAAAGTATTAAATCTTTAAAGAACTTGGATATTAAAATTAACAATCTTACACAAACCAACTAAAAAAGCAAAAAGCTGTCTCTGTGTGAGAGAACTATGCCTGCTGTGCACTTCTGATTTTCACTTCAATTTAGGGTGAGTTCCAGGGCTTGTCTCCAAAGCAATCTTTGAGATATGTTCTCCATACTAATGAATACCAACAGTGGAATTGCACTCCTCGTATTTTTGGGCTGCAGATGTGCACTGTACCAATTTCAATATGATGAAAAAGGGAAATGTGTACATGTTATTCAGATCCCAGGATGGTGATGCTATGTTTCTGCATAAACATCTCAGCAAACCCCACAATAATTCAGGCTTTTCTCCTTACAGTTCCATCTTCTAATTGCACATGCAGAAAAGTGTCTCCAGGTTTGTAGTTTTTTGTGATTTCTGCAGACTGCCAAACTTCTTCATTATCAGGGATCCAAACCCTGTTGTACTGTAACAGAAAAACAAGACAATAGTTAGCTTAGCTACTCTCATAATACCAGGCTAGCATTAAAAAATACCTTTCAAACATCAAGTGCAACCTCATTCTGGGACTTTTGGCGATTAATATTAGCTCTGTACAGCAGGATATATTTTTTATGATTTTGTTATTTTTTATGAAAGAATAAAAAAAGAAAGCAGACTCATTAATTTCAGACATGCATATTCTGCTCCTGTTCAGAGCAGAGTCTGCAGAACAACACAGCATGCAGGAAGGTGAGCAAGGGCCAGACTGTTGCCAGGCTCTTCAAATCCTCTAACACTGAACAAAGAATAAACACACTTCAGGGAGAGACCTTGTTTCTAGGAGGGTTCAAATAAGCAAGTAGCAGAGAAAGCATCTCATCACCAGAATTCAGACAATCAGGTATAGAAAATCACTTCCCTGAATTCAAGTAGAGGACACTGAACTCAGAATGCATTTTGCCATAGGCACATTGTCATATCTAAGAAAGACTGCACAGTTCCCTTTCTTTTAATGGGACTGAAGTGCAACCTCCAAACATCTTTCCCTGCTCTAGGACAAACTTCAAAGACTACTGGCTGGTTTCTTTCTTTAAAGCATACTTTAGCTCCATCCCAGCAAGGTATCTGTAACCTACTGAAGCATAGATATTTGAAAAAAAATATTTGAATGTAAGTTATGCTGTTTGAACCATTTAGTTCTCCTATGCTGAAGTCAAAATGCAGAAGCAAAAGCAGCTTCTTTAAATGCTCTGTCTGAGAAGCTGTGGGAAGCAACAGTCCTTAAAAGGATATAACAAAGCTGGAAACCTCAGTTAGTAGGTATTACTTTACTGATGTGGAGTGTGTCCTTCTCATCCTGACAGGGTTTGACAAAACGACATCGTTGTCCTACTCACAAAATAAACTGTAATGTGTACTCTTCCAGCATCTTTCTGTTTTGATAGAAAAAACCCTTCCCTTAATTCCCTCACCCTAGCTGTATTCATGGTCAGTTGAAACAAGCTGTTTAAATAAACCTGTGAGAACTGCTGCAGCTGCTTTCTTGAAAAATTAACATTAGTCACCATTTCATGGAGTGTGAGCAGACCCACGGATCCCTTGGGGACTTGAATTCTCTTTCCTTTTGGTGCTGCAACTGTTGGTTTTGGCACAAGCGACTTTTTTCTTCTCCAGTTTGGAAGGAGCCTTGGAAGCTCCAGCAGATCCTGAGAACATGAGAGTCTCTGCCCCAAGAACCCCACTGAGCCTGCAGGTGGGTGCCTACACCTGCAAGCTGCACTGCACAGCTGTAGCTGCCCTAATTCTAACCCCAAGGATCACCACCAAACAATGTAGGGCAGGAGGGACTTGCACAGGAACGTCCTGTGAGTGAGCCTGTGCTGCTCAGGGACCTCTCCAGCTGAGTTTTCAGTATCTCTAAGGACAGACATTGACCCTTCTAGTGAGCCACACACCAACCTGGTGCTCGTCAGGGGGTGAACAACCACAGCTGCTTCCATGACGCCTCCTTGCTGATGCTTTCAGCATGATGGCAGTTTTCACACAATATCCAAAATCACAAAGACATTTTCTAAACAACCCCGAACAACTGTAATGGCAATGTTTTCATCTATCTGACCAAGGGGACAAAAGCTCAGCTCCACAAGTATTTATATAATGGCCACATGAAAGACATGGCTAAATTAGCTTTACATTTGAGTTTTCCATGTTTTTCCAACTATAAATTGTTATTTGTGTCATTCCTACACTATGCTGATCTCCTCCTGGCTTACAAAAAGTGCTTGTTAAATTGAATTCTTTGTTTGCTGTTGCTCTTTGTGAGTTAGAATATCACCACCAAACAGCCTCAGGGGCACACAGTGTGTTCCCATGCAAGAAAATGAACTGCACTAGGTCAAGGACGAGAAAGGGAGGGAGGAGAATGTGATAAAAGCACTCCTGATTCTTCAGGAAAGGCCCCTGAGTTGCAGGAGCCTCCACTGGCAAATGCACCCAGCCTAGAGAGCTGGCTGTCTCCAAACCCTGCCTCGCAGGTAAACAGACGGGAGTTTGCTCATTTCCGTGTCAGGTTACACCCGCACTCCTTCCCCCTTCACCTGTCCAGCATTCCTGGGGAAACCGCGCTCCTTCTCCCAGCGGCTCCGAGCAGCAGCGGGACCCACCAGCCCTGCAGCACCCGGCTCGCTGGGAGCCGCTGCTGCTGCAAGATGAGCGACAGGCTCACTGAATCACCCACAGACCCCTGCTGGCTTGTTATTTAAAGCTAAGCAAACAAACGATACGTCACAACACTCCGGCGACTACAGGAGAAGAGGGAAAAGTTGTGCAAAAGTTTCAGCAGGCGCTTTAAAGAGGAAGAATCTGCTTTAGGGCCAAGCTCTGCCGCACACATTCAATATTTGCCAAACAGAAAGCGCAGAAAGCGCGGCGCTCCGAGCCTGAGCGCCCAGGGAAGGGCAGTTAAACCTTCACGTCGCCTAATCGCTGGCTAGAACAGCGAGACCTGCTCGCGGAGGCCGAGACTCTCACAAAAGGAGCGTTTTTTCTCAAAGAGAAGTGTCTCCGCACGGTGCCCCGCACGGGCGGCTCCGCGCTGTGCCCACCGCCCGCGGGCACCACGGGCTCCGGCAGAGCCCTCACGGCCCCTTCCCCGGGGCCAGCCCCAGCCCCAGCCCCGCTACGGCAGAGCCCTCACGGCCCCTTCCCCTCAGCCCTTCTCCAGCCCCAGCCCCGCTCCGGCGGAACCTACACGGCCCCTTGCCCTCGGGCCAGCCCCAGCGGAGCCCGCACGGCCCCTTGCCCTCGGGCCAGCCTCAGCCCCGCTCCGGCGGAGCCCACACGGCCCCTTGCCCTCAGCCCTTCCCCAGCCCCTCTCCTGCGGAGCCCACACGGCCCCTTGCCCTCAGCCCTTCCCCAGCCCCTCTCACCTGCGTGTAGAGCTCGGCCAGCGCCATCGGGGCACAGCCGCGGTTGTGCGGACGGGGCTCCGCAGGTCCCGCAGGTGCCGCGGCCCGGCCCCCGCCCCGGGGCGTGGGGAGCGGCCCTGCCCCGCTCCCGCCCGGCCCGGCCCGCAGAGCCCGGCACGGCGGGCAGCAGGATCCCGGCTCTGGCCGTCCAGAGCTGGGCGTGCTCCCAGCCACCGTCCTGGCACCTCGGACACACCTTTAGGGAGCGGGAATGACGGACACGGCGGCTGCCAGAGGGTCCCCAGGGAGCAGTCCTGACCCAGCGGAGAGAACCAACAGACACATTAATCACCGCCCTACAAAGCGCTGTAAAGGAATTTCTATGACAAGCTCAGAATAAGATAAAAATTAACAACTCTGAGTGCATTTAGTAGGTTTAAAGCGCTAGCAGGTGCTACAGTTGAATATAATTTATGAGGAAGAAGACTTGAATAATCACAATGCCGTGTTTTAGCAGGCAGGTACCTGCTAGACCCACCAGCCCTCCACCCGACACAAGGAGCTTCCATAGCACACAAGGGAATGCAGTTACTCAAATTTTATTTCAGGAACATTTAATATCAGACAACAAAACACCCTAACCAGAAGTGGGTTATGTTGAACAAAGCATTCTCCCATAAGCACAGCAGTTTATGGCACACTGCTGCTATCTGGGTGTGTATTTACACATCCTCAGATTTTAACCAACTCCCTTGGCAGTCAACACCAAGCCTGCCGTGGAGGCAGAGGGAACCCTGTGACCAGCTGGGGTCTATGCCAGCACACAGCTCATGAGCCACCAACCAACCAAAGAAACCCTGAAACAAACTGTACAGTTGTACTTTTATTTGGACATTTTCCAGTGATAGCTATTAGGCTACAGTTTTTATGATGCATACATTTACTAAGTACAACATCAGACACTACAACAGATCAGAGCTCAGGTAATTCTGACAATGTTTTGTTTTTCATCTATGTACTGTAGTGGCATCAAGTGAAAACCTACGTTTAAAGGCTTTTACTCATCGCATGAAGTATCAGCATCTTAAAAAACCCAAGTGTTTGCTCATAGTTTTAATATGGTATTTGAAATGTGTTCAGTTTAAATCACAAATTACATATAGACCTTCAAATTGCAATTGCTGGTGTTTCCAAGTTGGGAACAAATGTTGCTGGATATCAATCCACTTTCAATGAAGCTGATGCTACTTTTTCCTGTAACAGATTAATCTCAGTTAACTGACTTAAGCACTTTTATGTTCCATCCCAGTTTGAAGTGTGAGAAACATTTTTTCAAAATTTGGATAGAAGACTGTGTCCTAAACAGACCTATCAGAATAAAGTGATCACTGGAATAAAAATACACCAAACTGAATGAGGTAATTATTGTGCAAAATCTGTAGAATAACTGTATATATTTCTAAGGGGTCATTGACAAGTATTTTTCCAGCATCTGATAAAATCTATCATCTCAATAGATAATAAATTAAAATATAAAAGATATGTCCACATTAAAAGAGCATAACAATGATTCAAAGGAAAAAAAAAAGTTCTTTAAATAATTCTGCATTATATTCCATGGTTAAAGAGATTTTAGTCCTAAGGTGAAAGTTATATTATACACTCACACTAAAATTTTACTTCTAAAAAGTGCATGTAAAATACTGCCATGTAAAATGTTAGATGAATTACCAACTACACATCTATTCCAACTCAAAAATATTTTCCTTTAAAACATGTCAAGCAGCATATACTTTTCATGTGATACAAAAGTAATACCAGTCAAACCACTGAGTTTAAGGATGATACCTATAAATTACTAGACACTACTTTTTTTAAGGAAACAATACAATAAGGCTTTTTACAGGTAAACAAACTGCAAAAATAAACAAAAATACATTTAGGCATACATTTTAAACACTAACGCTTAAGTAATGGATACATTTCCTGATCTACAGTATGAACACACTGCAGTATCAGTAATAACACTGTAATGCCAATTGTTTGTTTTTCAATAGGAGAAAAAAAATTGGGAGGTCAGCATGTTCTCCTGTGTTTTCTTTCCTAACCCTGTTACTGGATGCGAAGGCTTTGCCATTACATTCTCACAAGTACAGTACCTGACAGTCTGAAAACGACCTTACATCTTATTTGCAGCCACTTCACAGCAGCCAGAATTTCAAAAATCAAGCAAAAATTGAGTGTTTGGTATATGATGCAGAGGAAAACCTAAATCATTTAGCAAAGATCATTCAGAACCTTTTTACAATGCAGTACAAATTCTTGGAAGTACTGGCATGATCCATCAAATGTAATATGGGCCATCTGAATACAAGATGACAGGAGCATCTTCAAATGATACTGAGAAAGTTTATGTTGTCTTTATTTCCAGTTTTAGCAACCGTACAAACAGCATGTCTGCCTTTCAAGTAAAACAAAACTGAAATGTTTCAGTCTGCTTAACAGCAAATCTTTGTGAACTTGCAGGCAAACAGAGGAGCACCAAACAGTCTAATAGTGTACCTCTAGGTTATTTATCAATATTGTAAAATAAATTAATGTTAACACTAAGATGCAGATTATTATAATACATTAAAAATATTGCACAATGCAACTGAGCAATGTGTGTGGCTTTATTTTTACATGTATGTTTGAGCCATCCACCACAGAACTGGAACCTTACGCCAGGCTTCCACGCTTATGCCTCACATTGTGAAATGTGAGTTTTATATAGCAGATCCAAGATGTGTGAGACAGAAAAATCTTTCCAGTAAAATGTGCAACATTCAAAATAACTCAGTTTCTCATTATGCACTCTGATTTCCAACCATTAAATCAGCATGAATCATAGTCAAGTGACAGCATCATAGTCAAAACCTACTTAACTTTCTTGTTAGTCAACCTTTCTAAGAATGAGAGCCTTGGGCTACTGCAGAAATTTTCTATTAAAGTTTTTCCTCTCATATTCCAGTGAGAAAGAAGACTTTCCTCTGTAGTTATTTCTTTTTTTAAGTGGCAAAAAAACCAAAAGATTATACTTAAAATACACAATGCCATCTCTGGGGTCTACAAACAAAGAACATTAGACAGACTGTAACCTAAATAAATACTAAAATCATTACTGACTTCTGATCGTTTGTTTCAAGATTCTGTATTTTTAGCTAACTACTTTTAAAAATAACTAAATGTGTAATTTCCAGTGTGCTACTTGTGCTTAGTTACCATTTTCCTCTACAGGTGTTACTTGATACAATGTGCAAAAATCCAGTTAAAATGACAGACTGCAACAGACTGTAAATAAGGTTGACAACAAAAAAATGAAGTGTCTTATTTTTAGTGCTTAGTATGATACTGTCATACATGTAAAACAACAGAATGTGCAGCAGCGATTTAGTTTGCTTGGTAAACCACAGTTCTAACAAATAAACACCTAAGTTAGAGCATATAGTGAGCTATAGGACTTATCACTACAATTTATGTCAAACTGACATAAATGAGGAAGTGGTTTAAGAAATAACTTTATATATTGCCAGTTTGTGTTTTTCCATTCAGTTTTTACAAATTAAATGTAACAGGCTCCCACGTGACTGTGTATTCTACAAAATGCCTTACTTTCAAGTTTTCCATGTCCAGGACTGTGACTGTCCCTATTGGTCCCCACCTATGAGAAGATTACATATGGATTTTAATTTACACTATTTAAATATGTTACTAAAGATCTAAAAATGTCTCTAGACAGCTGAAGACACAATTTTTGTCCAAGCCCGATTTCCATACTCTGGACATGTTCGAATCAGTGATGTCCTCATCAATGCAGTGACTGAGCACAAATGCACATCTTTCTAGGAGCATTCAGCCTGTGGTGCTGCTGTGCAGTTCCCAGCTACCTTAACTACACACCAGGGCTTAGACAGGCTTTTGTTCAGAAAACGTGGGGTTAGTGGCTCACTATGTTTTAACAGGTACAGATATCAGGCAACTGGTTCTCCATCTAACACTGACGGCACATCCTGGGGATCACACACGTGATATGAAGCCCAGGCCCAAGCTGGCTGGGATCTGAATGGTTTCTAAAGCCAGAGAGGATGGATTAAAGGGGAAAGTAACAGGGAAGATGTGTTTGGCATCCATGAGCAACTGAGGAGAGTCCTTCCTGTCTCGCAGACGCACCTGCAAAGACAAGAAAGGGATGACATTTAGCCAGCTGACTGGTAAGAGCCACCTTGCAAAGCTGATCTGTGCTCACAGATGTGTGTGTGCAAACACACTCTGTGCTAACCTGAGCTGACACATTTACACCAGCTGTGACTTTAAACTGCAGTTACTTTGATCTGCTTCAGTTCTGCACATCTCCCCCTTAACAGTGCAATCTGGGAATACTTAGATTCCCTGCAAAAGGAAGATTTTGCCCAGTAACCATCTTTTCAGTAAGTAGAATTACAGCTTTATCTCAGTTCTACCTTCCCAATTTCCCTTATCTTGCTATACTGTAATTCAATTTCTAATAGATCAGAAATTTCATGTTTGTTTCCTTAATTTTGCTCTACCGGCTGCTTCTCTTCAGAGTTCTCAAAACTTTTCATTTTCACCAATATATACAAAAATAGAAGGGGTAAATTAAGAACTTTGGTATGGATATAGGCCTCAGTTTTCAAAGCACAGAACTTCACATACAGACACAGGTCTGAGTGAATTTGCACATCTAAATCTTAGTGCTTGAAAAGTTGTCACACAAGTGAGGTTACATACACAAAGATGAATAGGCACAAAAATCTCTCACCTAAAAACCTCATACATACTGACAGGGAAACTAACACTTTCATGTAAGTCTGGAGGCAGGAATTCCTAATTGCTTAAATTTTAAGGCTGACTTCACCTATTCAATGCTGTTAAACTATGATAGCTAAAAAGCACAGTTTAACTAATTTTCCTCAGTGTATTTCAGGGTGCAAACAATTTTGGCTGATCAGAGGTTTTCTTAGAAATAGTCAAATGGTTTTTGATGAAAAGATAGACATACCTGTATTGTACGTATAAATGACACCAAGACTCTCTCTTCAAACTCATTAACTGGAGTATACAAATTCAGAACTTTTACAATCTGTGAAAAAGAACAATCACTTTCAGGTTCATATTACTGACCAATTGACAGATGCATCCGTGATTACTAATAATATAGTTTTAAAATTAGCTATTTAAAAAAAAGAAAGTTATTTTCAAGTATCTGTTATTTTTCTGCTTTATTGATTAATGCAGAATTCAATCACCCTGCCCAATGCTATGTTAAATGACTGCCTCCTTCAGAACACATGACGTAGAAACCCAAAATTTCTACATATGTGATGAAAATACCAAATGATGGAAAAAATCACATGAGAAGTAACTGATTGTTCTCTTACCCACCCCAAAAACATGATGTATTTCTCACCCTAATTTTTACCCTGTAGTCATGACCTCCTGTAGTCTTACAACTTCTCTGTTTTTCAAGAGAGTGAGCTATTCTCTAAAAACAGGGCTAAAACCACCAAAGGAAAAAATTACATAACAAAGATTTTAAATAATAATATGGGTGAAACTTGTAAAACCTATTAAATATTCTCTTTGGTTTTTTACCATTCCCTTTATTTAAAAACCAAAACATTTTGTTAAAAAGTTAAAACACAGCACATGGAATTCTAACTTCTTATTCAATAGAATGCTAAGTGACCTTCCAGTAACGTGAATTAATAAATCAAAATAGCTTTATTAATGCAAATGCTAGTGCTGACACAACTGTGAAAGAAAGGGAAATTTCTTCCTTTTCCTGGTGAGAATTGTTCAGTAAGCATCAAAGATGCTTGGGTCCATTTATTCCTGTACAACCTCTATGCAAATGTAGCATGGTTTGAAAAAGAAGTGCAACGTATCCGTACAAAATCTGAGCTTTCATAAATAGGAGTCTGTTTACTGAGACCCACTTGGTTCAGCCTTTGAGGCTAATGGGTACAGTAACCTCACACTCTTGTTTGCAGACTCACAGACAACAGCTCTGTTTGAATTGTTCATCAACTTGGCTGGATACCAACTCTGATGGCAGAAAGACCAACTCCTACTACCCTAGGCAGAGCGGTCTGGAGTACAGAGATGTCTTTGAATAAAGACTTTTCTCTAAGGATTTCCAAAAACTGAGAGACTGTGTACAGCACTGCACCCTGCACAATCTATTGAGCTTCCTCTCATTTGTTCAAAACTTATCTCACACATCAGACTCAAAAGGATCTGGTTCTTTTTTCACCCCTCCAACTTAATCTGTTTTAGCAAAACCAAGTAAGAAACCTCCAATTCATGCGTGACAGCAGTGCTGGCACAGACAGCAACACCAACAGAGCAGAGAGCTGCTCAGACAGACAATGGGGATTTGCTCACCTGGGCAGTGGTCAGTGCATTGCACATTGAACATATGGCTTCTGCATCTTCATCTGTTTTCTTTTTTACTTGCAACAACTGTGCAGCCTGGATGAGGGGTTCCAGGGTTTCCTTAGCCCCACTATTCATCAAATTTTTATCACGTAGCCATTCCTCCAGTTGACTCACATTGTATCTGTACAAAGAGGAAAGAGCATCAAGAACATTAATGCTTGATTATGGATAAAAGGGAAGCATGTGCAATATCTCTGTCCCAGTGCTGCTCCTTCCCAGAAGAAGTTGTGTTATGTGTTTTTCTGTCTTGTTATTTTGTCTTCACACTGTTTTCTTCCAATTAAGGCAGGGATTTTGACTTTCACAACAGTTAGAAACTATGGTCAAAGATTTCCACTAACTAGTCTTTCCCATTTGTTTCTGTTCCTATTAATTGCATGAATGTGATAAAAGAAAGGCAAATGAGATTTTGCCCATGTTAAAGTACGAGGCTTTGGGATGTAACCTGAGGGACTGGAATGCCCTGGCTAAATTTCCTGACATATGCCAGTAAAATCCATTGAACAAATGATGTGAAATGCAGGAGATGATTCAGATGGCTTTACCTCAGGATGCAGCAAACTAGTGTAGACAAAGAGGTATCCCCTGCACCATCAGTATACAAAAAAAAAGCAGCAGATATGTTTGCTACTCTTCTCTAAAAGCTGAGGAAGCAATTACCAACATTTCACCTACAGTTCTGATTCCTACTTGATAATGAAACATTTTTTTAGTTTGTTTCTACTGAATTTCCTTGAATGTCAGGTAGGATTTGGCCAAAGTCAAGTAAGCTGTTTTTAACCAAATTCCACCAAATCAGTTCAACACCATCTGCACCTGTTTGCACGTGGAAAAATAGATATTCCAGATATCTGCTGCTCCATCAAAATGATATTCAGCAATGTCAAGAGTTCAATAAGACTTCCAGCAGTGCACTGCAGAGCACTGTAACAAGCTGTCCCACCTTATCTGCATTCCTTTGCTCCAGGAGCACATGTCCTTGCGCAGCAGGAGGTTGTTGAGCGTCACGGCCCCAATGATGTAGAACATCTGCTTGACCACCTGTTTGATGAGCTCTGGGTCCATGCCGTGCTGGCACATCACCGAGTGGAAGGAGTTCAGCTGCCGGATGATGGAGTCCAAGGTGTAGGTGCCCTCGTCAGCAATGCTGGACGTTCTCTTCCGCAGCCCTGTCGGTTTCACCCCTGACACGCCTTGGATGGTCTCGTGCTCCAGCATTCCTGAAACTGCATTTGGGTGGCACCATTATTGCAATGGCTGACAGCTGCTGATACACAAGCATGTTGGGCAAGACAGCAAAGCAGGGAGAGCAGGCTGGGCTTTCTGCTGGCCACAGCTTACCATGATTTCCAGAAACTGTGTGTGTGTCCCACTATGTTTGGCAAAATCTAAGTTCACGGGGTTTTTGCAAGATTCCAGCATGTGTGTTTAAAAGGACTGAATTTAAAGGACTGTGTTTAAAAGGTCTGAATCTAGCTCAGGAAAGTACTTTTTTCCACCTAGAGTCATGTGAGCAGCAGAATCAGCAAACTGAGAGCCGCTCCATTCTTTTAAATGTTGTGATTGGAAAGCATCATGAAAATTTCTGTGAGAGTACTGTCTGAACAGAAAATGAAAAGTATTCTTAATGAAAAAAAAAAAACCTCTCTGAATGTTAGCTTTATCACTGCTTGTGATTTAATTCCTCACTGCTGTCAATAACAACTAAACACTTTTTCCATACTCATTTCAACTAAGAGTTCTCATGTAATTAAAGTCTAATTTTTCCATGGGATATTTCCCAACAGACAGGGTAACAAAGATCAGATTGTCCTGACAGCTTCCTCCTGCAAATGTCTGATTTATGCCAAGCATGAATAAGGTATACCAATTTATTCTGGCACTGCCAGAAGAACCAGTCACAGTTTATTTTTCCTCTAATCCAATCTGTCCAGAATAGTCATTGTCATCTCTGAACAGAACACCAGAGATGTAATGAAACTCTACTGTTTAGGAAGAAATACAAGATACATCTACTACCACCATCATAATTTTAATTTTGGTACTGTGCTGTGAATTTTAAGGATTTCAACTTTGCCTTACCAATCATTGGTTGCAGAATATTTTCCAACACTCGCACAAGTTGTTGGTAGATCTGAATAGCCAAGTCACTCAGTACTTGTCTGTATTCAGCTAAATCAAAATTAGTGAGGCAGTGTTCATTTTGACGAGGTGTATTATGCTTCATAAACCCCTGCATTCATAAAATAACAGAAATTAATGCTTCAGTAGAGCACAAAAATATTACACAAACCCAGCATTTGCATTTCCTTTCATGTAACTGACAAATAATACCTTAAGTCACAGCCTCTCAAAATTTTAGTTTGGAACTTTGTCTGTTTGAGGCAAATGCTAGGATTTGCTTTTCAACTTTAATGTCCACAGCATCTGCTACCTTAACTCAAAATTTCAGGTCTGTGACACAGGAACAACTCTGCCAGCTTTCTGGAGGCAAGAGTTCCTCCCACTCCAGCATGGGCATTTTCACCTGGCCAGATATGGTCAAAAGCCCAGTCAAGCTCAAAAGAGGAATTGGCATATCACAGCCTCCAAACATCAACTAGTCTGCCATACTAAAGGCTAAAAGGCTTAATATGTCCCTTTTGATAGGGAGTGCAGTGAATCATTGCTAAAAACCATAATGTTAGCTGTCAGATCCTCCTGCTTAATCTGAGCTGGCCCTTTTGGGAGCCCAATATCATCTAGACTCTGGGTCCCAGCCCGCAAGAAAGGGAAGCTGGTTCAAATCTTACATCCCTGTGCTTTCCACTGATGCTGTCACCATCATTCCAAAAGGTCCAGCCATTTTAAGAGACTATGACTAGATCTTTTGTACAAGATTTGTTAAAGAGCAGTGCTGACGACAGTACTGGAGAGCAAGAGAAACCAGAATAAGAGCACTGCTTACCTCTTCTCCACTGTACTGCTTCAAACAGTGCAAAAATCGGCAGGTGTTCGACAGCCAGAAGGACACTGTCTCAAAGTCATCTCCTCTTTTCTGGAGATAAAAACAAACACACTTCAGCACAGACTGGCAGAAGAAATAAAATAGAATGCAAGATATACAACTAAATGGCAAGATGTACAACTAAATGCTTAAAGTACCCTTTCTAGTAGATCCTCATTCTGATGTTTTGCAAAACTTTGTGTTACAGTAATGTATTAGGAAAACAAGGGCTTTGGCAAAGTGCCAATTAACACCCTCCCTCTTTTCCTTAGTATTTTTCACAAATATGAATTCCTCCACAGAGATGATCTTTCTGTGCTTTACAGACCCATCCTAATTGCTCTGGGCAGAAATCAAAGGGCAGTGTGACTGTATTCCCAAAATACCCAATGACTCTTGTGAACAGCCCAGTGGGGAAGACTGGAATGATACAAAGCCAGCAGGAGGAGCAGGAAACAATTCAGTTTAATGAATCCCACTTATATCACAACAATTCTGGCAGCCTGAAATGGAAAATGAAACAAAAACAACAAACCCTTCTCACCAAAGAATGCAGGCTTGAGTACATGCTGAATGGTTCTACAACTCCACAGTGTGCACTTCTTTCACTTAAAAATGTTCAAAAATTCCTATGGATATCTAAGCTCCTGCAGGATTGTTTATCAAGTATTTTTTCAAAAATTGTAGTTTGATTAAGGGCCTGGCTTTTGACACATCTCTCTCATACAAAAAATAAAAAAAAACATGTAAGCATAAAACATGTTCATGTCTTAATAACGCCTTCAAGATACACCTGGGCTGAACTCTCCCAGCCAACACCTTGAAAAGACTTTGGGCAGTAACATATTATCATCAGTGTAATCTGTAGGTGAAGCAAATGAGGAATCTGTTAACCAAAACTGCAAATGAAACTGTTTATTTAAGTGCCCTGGAGAAGATAAACAAAGACTCACTCTGCAAACTCTGACTACATCCAAAACTTTATAAGCTGAGCTTCATAGGAGGGAGACTACTCAAAACAAAAAGGTAGTTCTTTTCCCATTAATTCAATGCATCTCTGCTGCTATAGGGATAAAATGCCAGCAATATAATTTGTTATTTTTTTAACACAGCTCTTGGGACTTTAGTGGCAGTTCACTGATGACAAACCCAAAGCCAATTCAATGAAAGCCTTTTCCTCATTCTCCTAACATAAAACCAAAAGCAAATTTAAAATTAATGGGTTTTTTCCTTAACTAAGCAGACTAACTAACCTTTAACACTTTTTTGATGCCATTGATAGTGGAAGTCAACAACGACCGCACTTTCTGGTCATCATTAAGGTAATCTGCGTGGCGCACACACATGAACAAAATATATGCTGGGAGTCCTGGAATCAGGTTGACAGCTACCCCACGTGGTTTCAGCTCTTGGGAAAAACAAACACACATTGTCTTGTTAAGTGTCAAGTCATTGGAAGATGTTATATGAGGTAATTGCAACCTCCCCAGTTAATAGCATATACATGTATATATATATATATATTTGGCCAGTGAAAACTCAGAGCAAAACTAAGGGCCACTTTCTTGGTAAAAGAACAGAATACGAAAATATAAGTGCCTGTTTAAAATATGCAGGCATGTTAATATGTACTATACTCATCAGGAAGGACAATTAGATTACAATACACATTTAGGAACTGTAGATAAATTGAACACTGTCAAAACCAAAATAAGCATTCCTAATTTGCATTTCCTAATGCAAATTCTGTCGTCTTATCATTAATTTTTCAGATTGTATGGAAGCAGAGAAGGCCACAAAGGAGAAAGATGCTTACCTAAAATAAGATTCTTGACAAGTTTTTGTTCATCCTCCTTCTTGTATTCCAACATCCCTTGGAAGTCCTTTTCCTTCCGTGGAATGTTAACTGGACGAATAGGTTCATCAATGATTTGTCCAGGTGATATGTTCTCCATCTGGCCCACTTCAGAGAGAGAATGGAAAGAAATATTACATTTTCCAGTGAAACTAATACATGCCAGAGACATTTCTGTAACATTCCTTAGGAAAGTCCTGGCACCAGGGTAGAGAATATTAAGAGCAAAGCTGAGAAAACTCATTGGTTGAGAAAAAGGTGGTTTAGTAAGAGAAGGAAAAGGGGCTGGGGGGACAGGAAGCAGAGCAGAGGCAATCACCCATTATTAACCCCCACCCTGAGGGAACTGATGTCCAGCCAGTCTCAAACAACAGCTACCTTGTGTGGAAAATCCCCTCCTGTGGTTCCTGACATTAGGAGGTGCAGCACATGGAACATTGCTCTGGCCAGCCTGGGTCAGCTGTCCTGGCTCTGCCCTTGTGCCCTCCCACCTCAGCTTACTGAGGGGACAGAGTGGGGAAAAAAGGAAACCTTGACACTGTCCAGCTCTGCTCAGCAGTAGCCAAAACACCAGTGTGTTCCCAGCAGTGTTACAGACTCAAATCCAAAACACAACATCACACAGGCTGCCATGGTGAAACTTAACTCCCTCCCAGTCAGACCTACTGCATCTTTCTAAGTTAATCAGGCAATAAACACAGATCAAACTACACTTTCAGGAGCATTTTCCCACTCTGTATTATGTATGAACATTACTATCATCTTGTCCAGAGAAGTAACTGAGCAATATTGTAAGATTTTTTTACAAAACCACTTAGTTGGAGTAACTAACCTTCACATTAAAAGGAAAACTGGGTAACTCATTTTTGCCTGGTTCATATTTAATACTGCTTTTCTCTTGGCAAAACCAGATACTGTCTTTGAGTTCACAAACACTGCAGGAAACCTTCCTTTACGTTTGAATACTTTCTGCCTTCAGAGAAACATCAATCTCCTTTTCTCATCTTCTGAAGGTTCATAAAGGAACACACAGAGATCTGAGCATACATCCTGTTTCTGCAATCGACAGAGGCTAAGGCTACTGAAGACCTCACAAGTGCTAAAACAGATGGGTATGATGACAACCAGACCACAATGTAAACCAAAATCTTTCTCTCAAAATATAAAAGTACCTTCGAGTTCACCAATCTTCTTAGCAAACACTTTCAGCTGCTTCTTTAACTTGCGAACAGTTTTGTCCTGCTTTTCCAGCTGCTCCATTAAATCCTGTAAATTCAAATAAGGGAAAGATTAAGATATGGGACAATCCTGGACCATGTGACAGAGACAAAACCAGTGCTGTTATAGAGTTACGAGGCAGTGAGGAAAGCTGAACAGAAGTGCCATCCTCTGGCCAAGGGTTGCAAGCTGGTACACTGCCTATAACACAAGCCAAATATTGCAAATATTATTAAGTTATATGCAACACTCAAGGCAAAGCTCATAGGCAGGCAGATTCTGCAGACGCTCAGAATGAGGTCAGTTCATACAGCAGGAGATATTTTGCTGCAAACACATCTCCCTAATGGTTCCTCCCTGCTCTTCCAAATGCCTCACGCAAATTATTTTCTTTATTATTAAACAGCTATTCCATATTTCTGCATCATTTATTCCTGTCTTTATAACTGACTCCTTATTCAGACCTATCCATTTTATCAGAGGATGACAGAGAAAGACCTTAACTTGCACTCAAATTTACCAAATCAAACATCCAAACACCATTTCTTGCTGTCATCACATTTCCTTGCACTGAAACCGGTTTCCTACATGTTTTTATTCTGTACCTGAATAACATCTAGCACCTAAAAGTCCTATTCTTTTAATAAACTGTATTTGTCCTTCAAGGGAACACTCCCCAGAAATCTATCTTTGAATAGTTCTGTGACATATCTGATGCAGTACATTCATAAAATAATTGTTTCTTTAAAAAAGGGAAAGTCATCCTAAAGAAAGCAAAACCCCAAAGCTCATCAACCTGAAAGCATTCCAGGTTAAGTGTTGGAAAGCAGCTTAGAAGAAAAATCTCCTAAGCACAAGGATTATTCTAGGCACTGGTAGGAACATAAGGGATTGTGAACTCCCTGCCTCAAAAGCATAATCTGGGAAACTACATCTCTTCTGAAGTACTGAAAAATTTTAGTGCAGCATGGGCATAAACCTTAATCACACAGTAAAAGAGTTTACAAGCTGATACAATGTACTTGAGCAGTAAGATATTAGGCCTGTTGACAACAGAATGAAGGCCATGCTTCACATCTAAAGCACTGTTCAATTTCACAACAGAAATCCTATTAATAACACTACATACTTGCTGTCAGATAAATCAAGTTCTCCTGAAACTAACAAAAAGATACATGTAAGTTCGACAGACTGTTTCGAATGTATCAGGGATGGGATATGATTTCAGAACAACCTCTATGTGAGGATGAATAAAGTTTTTTCTATCGTTCCTCTAAACAGATTTAACAGATTTCATATCTCATTAAAATCTGGAAACTCATAAATTATATTCTTTCAAGCTCACATATGGTGCTGTCTTTATTACTGTGAAAATATTATCACCAATGTCATTCTTTATATTTTGCATTTCTAAAAAATATTAAAATAAGAATAAATCCAGGCTATGACTGGATTGCTGGCATTATTCACTTTGGTAAGGATCTGTATGATCAGTCCTCTAATTTTCTGAACTGAATCTAACTGTATCAAAGTTTCAAAATAAAGAGTAGTTTTGAAAATTGAACATCTTTTGCATCATGTACCTCTTTTCTAGGGCAGTATTAAGTAGTATTCAAAAAGAAACTGCTTTGCTCACAGCGCAAGGCTCGTATTAGTAACAAAACTGTGCATCAAAAAGAAACACAGATTACACAAAGGACACTAAGACTAACAAAACAAGCAGTGAAGGAAGTAATTGGCATCGTGAAGCTCTCTGCAGGGGGATTTCCTCTGAAAGGGAGAAAAGGAGACAGCCTGCTTTTCAATTAGTGCTTCAGAAACAGCGACCCGAGACAACAGAAAACAGGGTTCACGTGAGCTACATACAATCATCCTCTTGTAAAGGGAAATCCGGTACAACTGATACTTCTTGGGATCATCTGCATACAACTCCTCATAAAACTGCAAAAATAGGGACAGGATTGGTTTTCTCCCTCCCTCCAAGCCACTGAAACTTCAGTGAGCACTCTACAGATTAAATCAGAATACAACAAGATCAAGAATCTTCTGCTTTTAGGTAGTCTAGGCCTTAGTTGTGTTCATGCCAGCAGCTCTCAGAGAGAAGCTGATGTAGGTGAGTTGCAGAACAGTCAGATCTTTTAAAAATGGGCTGTACCAGGACTGTGAAAGCACGGAATACAACCTTTGTGAGAACAGGGACAGCACATTTTCTTATGCTAATCAAGATGGGATTGCAGTGAACACTACAATTCTGACATGGCATCTGGAAAACTGCAAATTGTTTCCACTCCAGGGCTAAGAGTGGAACTGAAACATACCCTTGGCTTGGAGTGGACTTGCAATACTCAAACATCTGACATGAAATACTGAGGAACGAGTCTATATTTAACAAGTAAAATTACATTCGGTGTATTTGAAAACAAAGAGAACTCCTCTGGGATATAATTACATGACTGTTTGTTGTCTTGGGAACACAATGTGATGAGTAGGTCTCTGGGGGAAAAATGGCTAAAAATTGTAACATATGACTAAGCAGCAGGAGGGAGCTGCTGAGACAGAAATATTTGCCATCTACTTTTGTGAGAGACTGCAGCTGCTGGGGCAAACTTACACTTTTAGCCAGTTCTCTAACATGTATCAGCTGAATTATCTGATACTTTGCTCAAACTCTTTGGTATTAAGACAAGAACCCAACAGTGATAACTTCTGTCATGTACATTAACAGGAAACACTACACCTTGGCTTGTTTGGAGGAAGCAATGACACTCACAGCCAGGATTTGTCTGGCTGAAGTAGCTTGGCTTCCCTTTACCAATAACAAGCCAAATATATGCCAACTCAGGTCTCTCTGGAAGATTTCCCCAGAAATGAAGTAGCTCACAAGGATGAACATACTCCTTTGTAGAAGAAGGTAGGGAGTTTTGCCCAATCCTTCCTTCACACAAAAATGTTGTGCAGTACACACATGGAATACCAGCTACTAGCTAAGTGACTTCTAACCAAGTTTCTTTTTATGGAACTATTTATTTTTTCAAAACATACTGAATAGCTGGAGCTTGTAAAATGGTGCATTATCTGTGTAGCTTCAGGCAGGGAAGAGAGAAATGAAAAGATAAATTACATCAAATAATTAAAGAATTACATCAGAGTTTTTCAATGAAATAAACAAACTAACATATTTCAGGGGAATATGAATAATGCCCCTCCTTGGCATTATTAGTTTTATGACTTCCCTGGATATCAACATTCTATTTAGCCAGGACTAAACTCACCAGCTGGAAGCTGGGATCCATAAGCTTCCTCCATGCCCCAAACTTCAAACCAATCTCCTGAAACATGATTACTTCAGGAGCAATCACAAGCCTCTCTCTCCCATTAGCTTACCCTCCAGAAAACCACCACCCCTGTGCAATTTTTTTGCAGGAAGCTGCCATCTGAAAAATGATAAGAACCTGGAGGTGTGGCAGGTGTGTGAGTGCCCGTGCCTGCTCCTGCAGCCTCCCTTCTCTTACCAAGTTCTCATTAGTGAGCCGGGTGATCTCGTGCTGCAGGCTGGCTTCGATGCGCGCCTCGGGAGGCAGCTGCAGGTTCTGGGCCAGCAGCTGCTGCTGCCGGTTGTTTTCCTCCTTCAGACTCTGGATCTCACCTCGCAGCGACTCCAGCTCGTTCTCGTGGCTCTTCTTCTGCGACTGAAGCTGAGACTCCAGCAGCCTGAGGAGGGTGAGCAACAGTTTGTGTGAGCACGCTCAAAGTTACATCCCCGGTTCTCAGAGGGAGTGTAAAGCTTTAGCTGCTGCTCAGGAACAATTAGCCATGGCTTGCAAAGGAAAATGAAAAAGGCAGAGTACTCTTTAAACCCTTTAGTATGCCTTCTAATTAAATTAAGCTGGCATGATCAAAAAGTGAAGAGAGAGAAGCTAATTGTGACACTGCCCTGCATTTCCTTTGACTGTACAGGGTGCCACTGTGGCAATAAATGTGAAGTTAAGTCTTCTCAGATTGACTGAAGGGGCTTTAAAGAGGTTTTACCTCTAAACAAATCAAATATTCCCAGATGAAGATGACACTATGGTCATGTAAGTTAGCACATTGCAACATTAACACTGGAAAATATTTTTAGAGTTAACTTTTTCAGTCAGAAACCATTTAATTCAAAATCATTTAATTCATGCAACCAAATGCATGTGGATAATCTTTATTTTTGCATTAAACCCAACATTTTTCAGAGGGTTGTCCTTAATGCATAAAAGGTCAACAACAGAATCAGACTCAGGACTGAAATCCAGGAGCTTTACCCTCACCACTAACTTGTTCCTTCCCCTTGGGCACATCACATCTCAAGTTTTTCTCATTGTGAAGTGGGGATAACACGTACCAGCCTCCTGCCAGGCAGTGCTGGGGGATCCACTCCTGCTTGCAAGGCACTGTCCAAGGGCTCTGACTCATAATTTTGTACATACACAGGAAATGACAACACTAGTGACTACCAGTGTTCAATTAGACAATATTTCAGGGTTTAAATATGCATAAGGCAGGAACACTTATTAGTAACCAGACTGATGAAGCACACAAGGGCAAACAGTCATTCACCTGCAATGCTCTGCCATTTAATATAAAACTTCTTGTCTTTACAGTGCCAGGAAAAGAGGCAAGAGAGCAAACCAACTCCCATCCTGTCTGCTGCAGAACACTTGCTCTAGGTTAGATCTTCACAGGGTTACACAAAAATGTTAGGGGTAGAATGTGTTAGCACCAGAAAAGGAAAGACTTTAGTTATAGCAGTCATTGCAAAATACCACTTTCTGTAGTCACTGCTACCAAATGCATTCACTGGGGCACCCCAGAGGGCTGGTGCAGGGAATTAGGTGTCAGGGCAGGACTAGGAAGCGTTTTGGAAGTCAGGGACACCGACGAGCACACAGAGCCAGAGCACCCCATGACCAGCACAGTCCTTGCACAGACCACAGTGGTCCCACTGGGGCTTCAACAGCACCCTGAGGAACTAAAGATTACTTCTCTTTTGTGGTTATTTTGTGACTTACATTTTGAATTTGGCATGAAGAGACATGGGAGAAGAATGTTTGATTTACTGACCTTGAGACGCAAGGAGAGTAAGACCCATTTCAGTTTGAAGTTTAAGAGTACACTGATGCTACTTAAACAATAGTTTAATAATTACTAAAATGATTGTACTTCTTTAGGCTGAAAAACTGTAAGGAACATCAATTTTGAAACCTGGAGTAAAGGCACACTTTAGTACATGGCTACAAATACTTTCCAGCTGTGGAGCTTCTGGTATTTTACAGTCTACTTTTGTGCAAGAATTCTTATGAATTACGTATTGGCTGTTGTGCCATCTTAAACTTTTTAAATGATAAAACCTGACAAGTAGGAAGCTTTGAGGACTAGGTTTGAGGAAACTCCTTAATTTCTAATTATTTGTGTTGAATTTTTTTCTAACTGTTAAAGCAATAGAAGTACTGTAGCTAAAGCAAACCCATAGCAAGGGGCACAGTTAGCTAGAAAAGAAGATGCAAATGCAGGAAAAAAAACAAAACATTCTGAGAAGTCTGGTAACCTGTTGGCTTGTTTTAACCCTTCATAAGCCAGCCAAAGTTCTCCGTCCTCATTCAGCATATGATAGTCCTGGGGAGATTGCCTTTCAAGAAAGGTGTTTAAAAAAATACAAGAGATATATGTGATGGTGATGAGGTGACATGGCAAGGACATTACACACTATATTACAGTTACCATAAAAGAGAAACAAAAAGCTCTAAAATTAGCTAATTACTTTTCTTGTTTATGTGTTTTTCTTCTGCATGATGAAATTCAGCTCTCAGTGACAGCCCAGCTGGTTACAGCATTCTGTGCTGTTACAATAAACACATTGCCACAGACTATTGTGACCACTGAGGTTCAGAGGGTGACAAACCAGCCTGGAGGATGGCACCCAGACTGGGCCACGCAGCAATTAGAGGCTAAGAAGATGGAAATCCAGAAAGCTGGATTTTACATTTCCCCATTATTTCCAAATCCTTTCAATACTGCACACAACAATTTTACTAATGAAATCAAATTAAAACCCCAGCTATGAGTGTTCTCTAGACACACATGGATGGAACTGACTCAACACAATATACACAGTGCGTCACAGCAGACCCCAAGTGATCACAAAATAAAGAACCCATACCTGTTTGTTTCCTTCAGTCCAATATATGCCTGGGCTATTTCTCCTTTGTCTTTCATCTTCTGTACATCCTCCAAGAGGATTGTGGCATCTGTCATTGTATGCTGGAAAAAGAATGATAATTTCCAGTAAATTTAACAACATAACTGCTCCTTGAATCCATGTTTTCTTCATGTGCAACACTAATACTTGAGTAGCCACATTAAATAAGTGTGGGTATCTGAGCAAGAGGTTGGTCCATAATTTCTGGGTCCATTTGGTTTACCTTTTAAAATTAATGCCTACAAAATTGTCAACTATTGGTCTGTCTAGTAAGTTCTTGGAGTCTCTGAGGTCGAGATGACCCTGAGATGTCAGAAAGTCCCTTTTTCCCAGCCCGATGGTCGAAGGAGGAGCTGGAATTCCTCGGCTCTGGTTCTCAAGGTTGTTTATTTTCTCTTATCTAATATATTCTTTCTCCAACATGTGGAGGTCTGTCTGGCAGGTCGGTCTGCGGCAGACTGACCGCCCTTGGGGCGGTGTTATCTTTTTATACTAAAAACTACGCGTACTTTATTTACAATAATTTTCCAATACCTATCACCTATGTTAGACAGTCTGTCTCTAGTCTAAACCAATCCAAAAGTGCCACCATCACAGCAGAAGATGGAGGCAAAGAAGAAGGAGAAGAAGGACAGACCACGCCCAGATTCCTCCATCTTGCCTCCTAAATCCCCATTCTAAACCCCCAAAATTCTAATATTTCACCCTGTGACAAATTAGCTATCATTCTACTTAAACTCTCGTGGCTTGTAAATCTTCACATAAAGCTGGTAGTTTGTTCCATGGCCTAAAATCAAAGCCACAGGTGTTTTTGACTGTGTGCCAAGGTCTCTGAGCCCCCTGCCAGGGGCTCGAGTCAGCCAGGGCAGCCAGAGGAATGTCCTGGGTTCCTACAGTAAGTGAGTACTTATGTTAATCTCTTTCCATTTGTTCATCACATAAAATGAACAAAATAAATTTCACAGAATGTTGAATTTGCATTTTATTCAAATTATCAGGAACAGCTGCTAATACTAAAACTGAAGCAGCATAGTTTTGCCAGCTTAATTCTATTTAACATTTCTTAAACATAGCATTACATGGAGTTTTTCAAAGCTCAAAAATAAGAACTATTTCTCACTCATGTATTTTAAATACTCTGTCAAAGCAGAAAAGAATTGACAAGGGCTTGAAATTTTCTACTTTAGATAGCATCATAGTACCATTTTGTTTCAGTTTTGGATGTTTATTATGGCACTTTTGCTTTTTCTTCAGTAAAACTTGAAATACTTAAGCTGTTTATAGTTACCTTGGCCAGTCTGATCTGAGTCATTGCCATGGAGTACCACAGGACTTTAATGAACACAAGAAATGGAATTCTAACATTTTGACTTTCAAAACAAGCAGATGCTGTTTTCATGAGCACAATTTTGAAAAGTATTTACAATAACAGCTTTGAGGACAAATGATGGAGCCTAGTTCTCTATGTCTAGTATGATTTGTGTTATCCAATATGAAAAACAATAAAATATGTAAGCTCCTCAAAGAATTATTCCAAACATCTTTATGAGAACTTTGAGGTTTTTCTACTATTATTTTACTACAGAGTAACACTGCTGTATCTCACCTGCCAATCTATCAAGCTTCAGCAGTCTGAACATCTATAATTTAGAGTCAGATCAGTTTTTTATACCCTTACACGTATACAAGTAAATTTCCTAATCAAACATTCAGCAATTCCCATCCATATCTAGAGATGACAATGTGAGCCCACAATGTTTCTTGCTTGCTGAGGACAGCAAACACTCTAAAGTAAGGTACTTCTTCATACCACAGACACTTAATTTGTTGTGAAACATAGGGGTTTTGCAAGTTAACAGAGGGCTGGTTCCCAGATCACAATGCTCCCTGGATCACTGTCCTTACCCCTCAAACATACTCAGCAAGAAACATGATGGAGCTGACTAGACCAATTCCTAAATCCCTCCTTTCCTATTCAGGTTGCCATAAACCAACAGTTCAAAACTGTTAAATCTGCTTGTTTTGAATTAACTTGTCTCCTGTGCAAAGCATGAAAATGGGGATGCAGAGGTCACAGAATCAAGGGAAAAGTTATTCAATAATAGCAAGATAAAATGCATGATGTAAATGTAGGCTACTTAAGAGGCAGGTTAATGACAGCTCAATATTGTTGAGGGTTATTTTAGCATTTAGAAACTCTGGTTTGTAACTGTAGAAGAAAATGTGTACCTTATCCTCCTGGCAATCAAATTGGTAGGCAAGAAAGAAGAGAAACAAAACATTAAAAAATCTGTCTTTGCTGCAGCTGCCCAACCTGAAAAGCAGAAGCTATCTGCAAACTGGCTGCTGGCCATCCCACAGGTCACCTTCCTATTTCCCTCATACTCAGCCACTGTAAAATCAACACTTGCATCCCACCATTGCTGAGAAAGTTATTGAAAGATTCACTAAGTATTTCTTTACAATGTTCTAAATACTACAGAAAAATGTGTTCTGTTTTCTTTACAGTCAATCATTCAAAACAAGACTTACACATCTTCATGCACCACAGATTCCCAGTTTACTTAGGACAAATAAAGACATAACTTTGCAGCAGCAAAGATGACATATCTGTTCATTCCTTGCTGCAGTTATGAAAGACAGGATAGCTCAGTTCAGTGGAAATTACTAGTTCCTTGATTTACATGATACCTTTTCAGGTTGAATGATTCTTATTTGCAAAGCTATTACTTCCCTAACTATGTCATCAGAGCTTTTTATGTGATGTGCATTTCAGTGGTTGTAACCTGCTCTTCTTTCTACAAAAGCACATAGCACCTATCAAGCAATAATACAGAATTTAGAAATCCTCAGAGGTTATCTTTACAAAATGTTACTGACTAGCAATCATACAGATGTAGAAGAAACTGTACTATTAACTGAAAGGAATTCCTGAGAATTCCTTTCAATTTTGCAGTCCAAAGGCACTAGAGAAATGACACAGCTCCCAGTGAGAATTATTTGTGCAGTGTTAGCGGGGTCTGGGGGGATCAGACCTTTTGTACAGCCTGTACATCTTCACATGAGTGCTGGCAGAGAAACCCCAGACTGGCTGATTAATACAAACTCCTAATTCAGACTGCTGTGATTTGTGTACTAACAATGGACCTGTGGATTACACTTAGAACAGTTTCCAAACCTAGACTACTTTCTTCCACAATTTCAAGCAGGCTGTTAACAAATAAAGCATGTTAATGACGTAGGGTAACTCTCCTACCCAGTGCCCCTGCTGAGTGTGATTTACCTTGGGCTGAATTGCCTCTTTCTGGCTCACAAGCTGAGACCTCAGGATGAGAACTTCCTCCTTGCGTACTTCGAGCTCTTCGCTGACTGAGGTCAGCTGGTCCAGGAGGACTCTGTATGCTGGGGCACCAGGAGCAGTCACCTCTGGAGCTCGTGTCTCTGTCAGGGCCTTCTGCAGCTCATTCAACTCATTCTTCAGTTTTTTGTTCTCAGATTCAAGCTCTTGACGCTGCAAGAAAACAGGGACAGTTCTGTCACCCAGCACCCATGGTAAAAATGATGTGTAGCTGCAAGAAATCCATCAATCTCCCCTGTATCCCTGACCTCTTGACTATGGTCAATGTGGCTGGGAGGAGTTCACTAACAAGACTAACCTTTTGCCTGAAATGCAAAACCAGAGCACACTCACATGAATCAGACAGATTTGATGGCAAACAAACAAACAAAAAAAAAAAAGGTCAGCAGGCTAAGAAAATTCTGCATCACTATTAGGAAATATTTTTAGTTTTAGTGGTCTAAGATATGCAGTAATTTAAATAATGATTTTGAAAAAGAGATCTACATTTATCACTGTATTTTTTGCTCAAATTAACTTGCAAGCTGTACTAAGTATTTTAATAGAGAACTCCCCCTGGCTTAGGGGATCTTTTTGTTTTGCATCCCCAGCCACACATTCTATACCTCAAAAAGAGCAGTCCTTCAATGAAATGACTGCTGGGGAATATTTGTTCTAGTTTCCCCAGCTACTATTTGGAAACAGGAGGGCTGATGTAATTTTTTATGCCAGTACATCTAATTGGTGGCAAGAGTACTACTAGAAAACCCCAAAAACCTCTGTTTTAGAATTACCTTGAGTGACTCATACTCCAACTCTGCACCTCTTATGGGAGGCCTTTCTTCCTCCTATGAAAGAATACAAACAAGTGTGAAAACTAAAAATCCTTCACTGAGGTAGGAAAACAATAGAGAAATTATTTTCTTTTAAAACTGTAAAACACTCTTTCTGGTACAGCTAACTTCTGTAGTTAGAATATTATCACTGTCTCCTTTACTTCTGACTTTTTGACACAGAATTGGTTAATATTAATAAAATCACATACTGTCACTGGCAATGCAACACAGCAGGATGAACCCCAGCATGCTAAAGAAATTCACTGGTAAAAATGTAATAAGAAACAATTGCCAATACTTTTTTATCCATAATTTTTTAAGAACTTAAGGAGACCAAATTAGGAGAATTTACATTACAGTCAGCTAAGGTGTCTAAGCCCAGTGCTCTGGCTAGGCATCCTGGTTGAAACACTTCTTCTGCCTAAAATGAACCCATTCTCCCCATCATTTAAGTAGATTTCCTTACGGCTACTCCTTAATAAAAACAGCCTTTCAGCATTTTCTTTCTTTTTAAGCAAAGTCCCAAGCACATTTTGTTCCTGTTGTCTTCCATCAGAGGATCTCCAGGACCCTGAAAAACTAAATGACCAGTCCCTAGAACTAAGCACCAGTATGAAACTCATCATTAAACAAAGCAAGTGCTAGAGGAAGATGAAGATTTAGTGAAAGCCAGTCAGCATTCACAGAGCTACTGTTTCACAAGAAGGGACACTCTGGTGTCAGCATTTCATCAGCTGCAAGGAGTCCACCTTGGCTTTAGCACGGAGAGCCTGCTCTTCCTTCCTGTCCAGCTCATCCTGCAGGGACTGCTTCTCTTGCTCCAGTTCTGAAACCCGTTTCTGCAGCTTGAGGAACAGAGACATGTCCAGCGCTGCTTTTTTCTCACTAGGCTCCTGCTGCAGAAACAACAGAGGGAAGTCAAGAGGTATTCCCCTTCCACACCACAAGGAAGCACAGCAGTGAGTAAAGATGGGAAATAGACTGGGGAAGGAGAGGAACACAGAAATGTTACTTGATTCTGAGCATTGACTATCTAAAATATTTCATGAGCTATCAAATACTATTTTAAAAAAGGATTTACTAGTAGAAAATGTTTCTAAGCCTAAAGCCTAGCAAAAGAAAGCACTAGGCACTACCTAGCAGACAGAAGGTCTATAACTAAGCATACCTTATAGTCTTACTTGTTTGAAGGGGGGAAAGTAGAAAAAAGAAAAAGTTTGTGGTTAGACTCACCTGGAAACAACTGTAAATAAGGGCTTTTTTGTTTGTTGATTTAGTTTTCGATGATTTCTTTAGTAAGTTCTTTAGCTAAAGAGAAACCTCTCTGGCAATTTGAAGGTTAATTTAGTGGGATGCAACACAAAAAATTGGTAACAGAGAATATATTTTCTGCCTTTTTCCTTTTATTGTGCTAATTATACAGCCTGTTTCTGAGCCTAATTCACCAGCTTCTTCACTATTTTCTGGGCAAGGACCAGTGTTTGCAATCTGAAGGTGCATTAGAAATTGTCCATCAGCCTTTTTGTACTTTATGTACTGAGAAGATCAAAGTATTTACTATGAACTGTACCATAAAATCTTAAAGCCTATAAAAACAACTAGAAAATTAATATTAATGACTGCAGCAGACAAGCAAGCACAGCCATTTCCACTTCATCTCCTTTTACTGTTGAGGGGAAGAGTCATAAACCACACCAACAGCTCAGGCAAAAAGAAAGAGACTTTTGAGTTTTCTGACTTACTTGTTTGCCTTGAGGTGGGCCCAATTTTTTAAAGTGGTTTTGTACAATTAATCTATATTTTTAGTTTAGAGTCAGAACTGGACAATGTTGAGGGGTTAAACAAAAACAGTGCTGCATTCGTTCACACTCTTGCATGAGTTAATTTCTTCATTTATAGTCTAAAACCCAAAGCTGGCTCTGGAACAGCAATTCAGCAAGTCTATCAGCCAAAGGAAAAGCTGGCATTTGGCTCACATGTGACATCCCATGCACTGTCCTTCTCCTGATTTCCTGTGAATGTAGGAGCATCATCCTGAAACCATTATGCAAGGTGAGAAATGTAAGTGGGAAGGCAAATGATGACAGAGTGCAGAGAGAGGCTGTGCCAGCCCCAGTGTGTCAGGATATTTGCATCCAGAGGAGAAAATAATTCTCTGTGGAGGCTTTCCAAAGCAGCACTGACAGCCTGCCAAAAGCTGCTCTGCAGATCCCTAACCCAGGCAGAGGGCACACAGGGTGTGCTGTGCCTGGCTCACAGTTAAGGAGATGCACAGAGAAAACTTTAACTCAGGAAAGTGCCAAGCACAGCCAGACCTCCACCTTGAGGGCTCTGTCTTTGCAGTCCCACTGTGATGGGATGGGCTGAAAGGAGGAGTTATCTTGGAAACTATTAGCAATGGCTTGGAGTTGCACCACAAATAATTTATGGTTATTATTCATTAGCTGAATCAAGTCATCTTTCTGAACATTTTTTAACATCTTCCTCATCATTTTTCCAAACACTCTGGGATTTGTATTGCTGCACATGCAAAGGAAACACCCATTCTGGGAGTTTCATTCCTCTCTGTGAAATAGAGAAAACCTGATCCAACATGAGTTTCTCACGCCTAATGGGAAACTCATTCCATGTAGCTACTAAGGATGCAGCTTGCCATTTTAAATCATTGACTATACAGTAGGCAGGCTCCTCAGGAAGTCTCACTGATTCTCTGAATTCCCATTTTGGCCTGAATAAGTGATTGTGCTTACCAACACTGACAACCAAATGATTCAGAGATGTAAATCAGCTGGATCACCAAGTATCTACTCTGTGCTTACTGTAATACAAGAAAAATTCAAACCACACTTTGACAGTCTTTTTACATGGGATCATAACTAAACAAGGAATAACTGTTCTCTAAAAGGAAGTGGAGAAAGTTGGATTAAAGCTTTACATATCTCAATATGATGATATGGTGTTCAGAAGCACTTATTAAAAAAAAAAAGAAAAAGGAATGAGTTCAACCATGTATCAGTGAAAAGTTGTGGGGGATTTTTAACATTACCTCCATCCTTAGTGGTAAGTCTTCTGCTTCTGTGATCTCAGAGCTGAAAGTATATTCAGATTCATTGCTGCTGTGAGTTGAGTCCGTTCTTTTGTGCCCAGGCTTGGGGATGCTCTGAAGTGCAAGTGGAACAAATCAGTACCAGTATATGTTTTTCCCTGTGACTCTCTCTTCACAACCTTTAGTTTAGCTTATAATATATGGTATTATGTCACGGTTATCAAAATTATTAAGAAAATATTTTTGACTCTGGTCTCTCCAGAGACCTAAAAGCCTATGAGATACAGTTAGCACTCAACTCCATGGAGACAGGTCAGATCTTACATCACCGAGGACTGCTGCAAAAAGCAGAACCAAGCAAGGATGCAGCACTTTGTGGGAAAGAAACACTCAGATTACAGGAAGCACAGACAGCAACTTTTTAACTTCCTACACATTCTATTGAGGAATACTTTATATTCCTGCCACACAGAACATTCCTAGGACTACTTAAAATTTATCACTGGATGAAGATGGTGCAAACAACCCCAGCAGATGTGAATAACTTGAGGGCAAAATAAGGGTGGACAGCACAAGTAATACCACCAGGAAAGTCACAGCAGAAATTTAGCCTTCTTCACAGCTGTGACTTTTTTTTTTTACCTTTCAAGTACAGGCACCAACACATACAGCTGACAGCACTTACCAACTTATCCCACTAGACTCTACCTGAACAGGTGCAAACAGATTTTGGTTTCTCAGCTGTAGAGCCACTTACCACCATAAGGTTCATTTCATCCTTGAGGTCATCGTAGCGCTCCTCCAGGCGGCTGAACTCATTCAGCAGGTTCTGGTACCGCAACCGTTCATCATTCAGGTCCAGCTCCAGCTGCTTCGTCTCCTCCACCAGCTTCTTCTCCATCGACTCTGCCACAGACAGCAGGGATCCCAAGTGTGAGAATTCCAGCCCTACCCACCATGCAGTGCACCCGTGCAGGAGGTACAGGCCTGTCTGCACCAGAGGAACAGCCTGCTGTTTGACACTGGTGTTTGTGCTTCTCTGGGCCAGAGCATTATTGTGGCAACCACAGAAGGGCTCACTCAGACAAGTTATTTATTCTGCTAATACCTTCTAGAGGTGATTCCAGGAGGGAGGAAGAAGGAGCACTAGCCCACTGCTGTGCTATGTAAAAGCAAAATGCTTTACACCTCAAGCATTCTGACCATCCTCATCACAGCTCCCTTCAACACAGCCCTCACATCTAGAGTTAAGCTTTCCTGGCTGCTGCCTACACAGTCACAGCAGCCAGAAAACTTGTCGTGGATAAACTGTATTAAATATCAGAGCTGCCTTTTAAAAACTGAAGTGCTTTGGAACAGTCAGCCCCCCTAAAAAAGGCCCCGAACTCTTAGGATTTTGTGGAAATTCAAATGGTAAATAATTCTGATGTTTGCAAGTTCTTAAAAAAATGAATGCACAAAAAGGAATGTAAACTAAGGCAAATTAGCCCAATCTATGCAGTGGAGTGTTGCTTGGCCAGGTAACACAAAGTAGAGAACCTGAATGAAGAGAACAGAGCCAACCTGTTATCTCCCTCGCCTGGTCATGGATGCGACGGTTCAGCTCCTCCTTTTCTGTTTTCAGTAATGAGTTCTGCTCTTTCAGCTCTGATACCAGCTACAGAGACAATAAAATATTTTACTCAGAATGCAGTTCATCTTTCAGCAGTAGCTCTAACAACAATGGCATCTTGTTATAACAAAAGTTGAAATACTTAAACTTTTCTTCACAAAGTGGAACTGGCAAAGTAAGTTATAGCTTCATTTCCAAATTACTTTTCTTAAATATGTACCACTGCAGACTCCTCTGTATGTTTCTCATCAGACACTAAAATTGCCCTAAGCACTCCACAATGCCATGTATTTTTCAGTGAAGTCCCAAAGATGTAAACGGCTCATGAAAACAAATATTCATAAAATAGTAACACATTTGGTAGTTCTACAGTAAATTCCATTGCATTGGGTAAGACCAACATTTAACATGTTGCCTCTGCCTTAAAGCTGTGTCACTTAACCTGTGTTCAGGTTTGCCAGGTACTCATTTGTCTGTGATTATGGTTACCATGCATTCACTTTGCTTTATCTATTAATATCTTCCCTTATGCTTATCTGATATTGAAACTTGTCACTTGCAGCATCACATAATGATGGATTGGCTCTATCAATACTCAAACTTCCACCATTATCAGCAAGTACTCCTGACAGAAATCAACCTGTTTGATATGTTTGTGGTTAGCAAAGAAAAGGGGTTAGCTGAAACCTGTTGAACTAGAATGTGCAGATGTGTTGAATAGGCTGGCTGTCTACATTAGGCAGGATATAGCAGCACCTTTGAATACTGAATGTGGGACAGATTTCTGCTATCTATGTGATTACTCTCTCCAGGTAGTTAAAATGAATGAATTCACTACCTCTGACTAAGTCAGAAAGTTCAAGGATTTGGCTTTGCAAATGCTTTTGATATCAAAATCTGAATAGATTGGCTACATATATTTACATACAATATATGGGTTTAGCATATTTCTCTACCACAGGTGTAGCCATTTAGATACCAAGCCTATTTGGGATGGTACAGCCACAAAAACACAGTACAAATACCAGCCACACAAGTGAAACAATTAAGCCTGGGCAAAACCTGAGTGGACAGGAGGCCCCTGTAAATCCTCTCATGCATCTGAGACCCCATACGTGCCTGCTCCGTTTCATGTTTGTATTTGTCTGCCCGCTCCTCGATGCTCTTCTTCTCCGACTGCGTCTGGTGCAGCTCCTTGCGGAGCTTGGCAATCTCCTCCTGGAGGCTGAGCACACGGTTGGTGGCGTTCTTGGCCTCCTCCTCACTCATCCGAAGCCTCTCCACGTCGCTCCGCAGCTTCTCCGTCTCCGTACTGTACGTGACCTCCAGGTTGTTCATCTTCTCCAGCAGGGATTTGTACTCTTTGTTCTGTGCAAAACACAACACAGACAGAGCAGCTGTTTGAGAAGTTCTGGTTCAAGGGAGCCTTTTCCTTCCCTACAGAATACACCCAGACATGGGAGCACAGGAGCAGCTTCCCCATCTCAAAAAGCTTTTGGTCTGGTTTTGCAGAATTGCTTAACGAGGTGACAGAACAGTCCAGTCTCTAAGCCTGCACATCCTAAACTAAAATCAGATGGAGAGCCCACATACATCAGACAGGATCACCCCACCTTCCCCAAAAACAGAGCAAGTGACGTGCTTCAAACGCAGTACTGGCGTGAAGCGAGTGGGTGTTTTTCTCAGTTCTGCTGAGAGGAACAAGTGGATGTTTGACTGCTCCACTTCTGCTGTGGCCTCCCCTTCTCTCCTATCACTGTTCTTCATCAGAAAAGAGAACTGAGCCCTTACAATGAAAATTCAGTGCATTCTGTGACTCCCCACAGTGCTGAGAAAAGTAACCAAGACTTTGACACCTTTCCCCAGTGTTGTCCTGTATTTTTGAGCTCTTCTAAGCCTCCTGATGTTTACATTTTTGTAATGAACTTTCTCACAAAATTTATGTAAATAATTAATTGCTTTGCATTCTTTTCTGGAGGAGGAAAAATCTGATAAACTGTTAGTTTCTCCAGTGTCATTGGAGAGGAGGCACTTTCACCCTCCAATCCACTGTCACTTTTAGAAATCTATAGATGTTAGTGTCAGAAATTAAACGGCCCTCTTTTTTGCCTTGGAAAATCCAGTGTCCACACCTGTCACAGGCATATTTTATAAAAAAGCTTTTGCTAGGATCTTTTCTCCTGAGAAGCTGGGAAGCTTCAGCTTCTCCATGTTTTGCTGCATTGGAATGTGATTTGGAGAACCGTTTACCCAGCATGTGAAGTTGTTTTTAATGACCAATGACAGCCACCTGTGTCAAGGCTGTGAGCAGTCACAAGATTTTGTTATCATTCCTTTCTGCTCCTTTCCAGCTTTCTGATGGATCCTTTCTCTCTGTTTAGAATAGTTTTAATATAGCATTTTAATACAATATAATATCATAATATAAAAAATCAGCCTTCTGAAACATGGAGTGAAGATTCTCATCTGGCACCCTCGAACACAACCTTACGCACCTTCCTATTTCGCGTCCTAAAGTGACAAGCTTTTACCTGCTCATCGATTTTCCTCTGCAGCTGCATGATCTTGTTCTCCAGGCCAATGTGGAGCTTCTTGTAGCGCTCCACGGAGCGGGCCTCTATCTTCAGCTTCTTGAGCTCCCTCTTGGCCATCATGCGGCGGTAGCAGCACTGCAGGTAGACGATGGCCCGCAGCGTGCGGCGGTAGCGCCGCCGCGCCAGCCAGCCCCTCACGTGCTTCTGGATGACCACGGACTTGTGCTCCCGCAGCATCTGCAGTGGGGGAAACACATGGAAAACACGTGGGTTAGAGATCCAAACTGCACCTGGGCAGGTACACAGAATCCTGTAAGGATGGAGCAATGGCAGTGGGGAAAACACATGGAAAACACGTGGGTTAGAGATCCAAACTACACCTGGGCAGATACATGGAATCCTGTAAGGATGGACACCTTCGCCTGCAAAGAGAAACTTCTGGGGAAGAGCAGCACGAAATGGAATAAATTTAAATTAGAAATAAAAGAAGAGGGAAAGAAGAGTGGAACAAGGACAGCAACTGGGGGTAAAATGAAAAGGAACCAGAGAGAAAAACATGACAAAAAGAACTGGAGGCACATGGAAGCATCAGGCATTCCTTTGTGTTGAGGTCAGAGCCCAGCTAATTGCAAAAGTACATAGTACCTGTTGGCAAGACTACAAATACAATCTTTTTTTTTTAAACTGCATCTTTATCTTGAAACACTTTAGAATCATGGACATATGCTGCATAGAGTTCATCAATACAAAGTTTAAAATTACCACATTTGACATGCAATGCAGTCAGTACTGCATTTCCCAGAGGAAATTATAGCAGCTGTTAAGAAGTCAGAAGCTTTTGGTTTGTTTGTGTTATTTTGTTTTGGGGTTTTTTTGTTGCCTTTTTTGACATATCTTAGGCTTGTTAGCATGGAAAAATTTTCATCTATTCTAATAAGAAATTTATTCTAATAAGAAAATTATTTGAATTTATTTTATGGCAGAAATATCAGCCATAGGTTTGAGGTGTAAAAAAAAAACAAACAGATTATTTAAAAAAAAATCTATAACATAAACCAGTCATGTGTGTTAGCCAGAAAGTTCAGCTAAGAAGAGTCTACTTGTTTTTGGATCCTTCACCCACTAATTCAATCACAGATCCCCCAGGTCTGGAACCTCTGAATTCAAGCAGATTACATGAGATATGCATGGAGAGCCTGCCCAAATCCACAAGGCTTCCAGTACTCTGAGAGCTTTAGAGTTCACTTAATAAAGCTTCTGCAAATAAAATAGTTTATTCTAAAGAACAAAATTATCTAGGATTGCATGTTAATGCTCAGAATTGGTAGTTTAAATATCATAGACAGTTCACATTCTTACACTGATTTACCACAGAGCTGAAAAGACAAACTAGTCAGGTAACAGTAATTTTATTTTCTTTTAGACTGCTTAGCAAATGAACTGAAATGTGTCAGAAGCATTATAGTTCCAGATCAATGAATTTATAATTCACTGGCAAAGTGGCAAGACTGTAATACATATGAACTTTCTCCCTTAGCATTTATTTCTGAATTAAAAATGAGACTGGAAATCCCAGCACTCAGTCACTCAGCACACCAAGGTAAGGAAGCAGCTCTCTGAAAAGCACAACAAGGTCAAAAGCCAAAGTCCTCCTGACTGCATGCCATGCAGTTGGCATTCCTGCCTCCTCCTTACACATTTTCTGGAACACTCCTTCAGGTTCCCAGCAGGTGCCTGAACACTGGAATACAACTAGCTTTCAACAATTTTCACCTCAAGACTGAAAACAACAAGCCCTGTAAAATACCTCCATGGCGTGGGGATGGTCCTCATCTGCCAGGGAGTTCTCACATCCATGCAATCCAGTGAGGAATCAAGCCGCTCCAAAGTACAGTGAGAGGATCAGGAAAGTTACCTCATCTACCAGCTGTATCCCAGGAAAGCTTATGTCAAAGCTAAGGAGGAACTAGACTCCTTGTCCAGCTGAGAAGCACATTGCAATGTCTCAGGCAGGAGCTTTCCCCAGGATGTGTGAAACAGATGATTCAACCATATTAAATTCCTTGTACTGCCCACGTGACTCAGGACATGCCCTCTCTTCCTACAACAACAACAGGTCCCTTTCACAATCCCAAGGAGCAACACGTGTACCACACATTACTGCAGCCAGGCTCAGCCCAGCTGTCCTGTCACAGGGCACCCTTTCAGTTTCACTCACCTGCAATCACCACCACCTCCAAACAGCCCTGTTTGCCTTCCCACGGCACACAGAGCCTGTGCCTCCCTCTCTGGCCACCCTGTACCTCAGCCTGGGTAAAATCCCACCTTGGCAGGACAAGACAAACACAGCACGCCGCAGGGGCACTTGTCAGACTGCCATGTTTTACTGCAGAGAACAATTCACAGCTCGAGGGGGATCCTCCTGACAGGCTGGTCTGACCACCCCTCCCAGGGACTCCTCCAGAAACCTGCCATCTCTATTAGGAGGGAATATAACAGGTTTATTAAACTGTGCTGCAAGACAGATGGGCTGTGTATTACTCATGTGACTAACAAGGCAGAGAGAAACAACTCCCATCTTCCTGAAGATTTTAGGCCATCTGCTGCTGTGACCCAGGTGTCCCTTTGTCACATCTGCCAGACTGTTAAAAACACATCTTGTATAATATCACAAATATAGTTTGTAATAACAAGAATGCTAAGAATTCCAATATAAAGGTAAGTGCATAACCATATAAAAGAACAGCCAAGTCAACCACAAGGGTCTTACTACTAAGAAATTCTTACCAAGGTTTTGTTTTTTTCAGCTTTGTGGCTAGTTTATGTTAGAATACTACACATGTGACTCTTAGCAATTTTAATACTAATGAAAAATATAAAAACTCTAAATACAAAAGAGTAAAATATGGTACATAAGCATCAGATGGCTTTTGGCTGCATGTCCTTAACATATACAGGCTTGGGAAAACAAATCCCTCAGCTACTTTTTCAGTGAAATACAAGCTGACTTTTGAGCCTGGTTAAAACAGTTCTTGTATATAAAAGTGCTATGAAACATGTTACCACTTTGCAGTCTGAATATAATTTCAGCCCTGTAACTACTGAAAACCAAATTCTAATTACTCAATTGAATAATTTATTATCAAGCATATTCAGGAAAATATTATCAATATCACTAGGATGGGGTTATATCAATTTACCCCCACACCAAAACCAACATACATTAAAAAATAAAAACAAAACCACTCCACCCATGGATAACTTTCAACATCCAATTTCTGTGGGAATTTCTTTGCTGACATAATTCCATAAACTAATTCAGACTCACTGAAACTAGAGATGGGAAAGGACCAGTAGTGAGTGCATCACATGTATACTGATTTGGACTAACTGAGGCAGATTAAAGCAAGGCCATTTTCAGTATTTATTTTAAGTGCCTCAACATTCTATATAACAAGTGAAAAAGTCAGAAATGCTGTAAATCTCTGCTGGATTCTCCACTGGCTGCACTGAAAGTCTAAGTACACCTGTATTAGAAGACAATGAGAATATGTCTACAACAACAAGTTGATGACAGTATTAGATATTTCTAATTTCCAGGTGCTGTCCCCTAATCCATGCTCTGCTATTTTGGCTGTGCATCACACCTAACAGCAAGCACACAAAACATTTCAGATTCCCAAGATGACACCGCAGAGAAGCTTTGTCCTGAAAGTGTGTGGAAATAAAGGTAGAGTGAAAAAGTACATTGTGATTTCTTACCATTTGGTACCTGTTTCTGACCATGTAACCTCTCAGGAGAGCCTGGAGAGCAATGGTAGCATCTCTCATGCTCTGGTATCTCTTGCGGACCACGTACATGCGCTGGAACTTCTGAATGGTGATGGCAGCTCGTGTTCTCCTCAGGAACTTGGCATAGCTATGGAAAAGATCACAAACAGTAACCTGTAATTATGTGATTGAATGCTTGGGGCTTTTTTAATAGCCTGTATTTTTAGTTTCTTCTTAGTGTTGTCAGTGACACAGTATATTTACTTGCTATTCTGCTGTGTGGCAGTAGAACAGAATGACAAATTAACAGAAACCTTGCAAAGCTTCACAGGGAGATGTTTTCACTTCACCTAATAATTGCACTATACAATTGACAAAGTAAACTCAGCTTAGTTTCTCATCACCTCTTCTCCAACTTTAAAGCTGTTTCCACTATGTCATCTTCCACAGGTACTCTCCTAACCTCCACTAGTAGAAAATGTTTGCTTGTTCTTGGCTATTGCAGTAAGACAATTACAAAGCATCTTGACATGTGCCTCTTTCTGAAGGTTGGTTATTACAGCCTTCATCACCACCTCGTCTTTGAACAATACCACCTGAATTCCTGCCCTTCTCTCTGGCCCCATGGCCATCCCTCAGAAGTCAATCCAAACAAATGAGGAATGGCTTCTCCAGCAGGACAGATCCAGCTGGGAGGGCACATGGAAACTGGGCAATAAGGACTCAGACAGTCCTGCTTTACCTCACCTGCAACATATCTCCTAAGTACTACTTGTTTTCTGCATCATAGAGCCAGGGTGCTACTGTCCTCTCAGAAAGGTCAAAACCAGTCAGGACAGACACACCCATTATACTCAATTTCCTTCATTTCCCTGGAAAATCATTTCCTCTCAGGCAGCATAGGAAGGCGAGAACAAACGTATCACATTTAAATGTCCTGCTTCCAGGGCTCTGGACTGGGCTGGTGTGGCATCTGCCCTGAGCAGTGCTTACCATCGTGCCTGGTACCCTCTGACATGTCTCTGGATGGTGATGGCAGCCTTTCTCATCCGCATGTACTTCTTCCTCATCAGCCAGCCCCGGATCGTCTTTTGGATGCGGATACAGGCAGCTCTCAACTTATCTGCCCTTATTTTTTCCAGATAGGCTACTTGACCAGCCCGGAAAAATATTTTTGTCTTACCAAACTGGTACTTATCCTTGTCCTATTTTCAAAGGTAAAAAGAGGATAAGTTACGGCATTGAGTGTTAGTGCATAAAAAAAGGCATGAAGGGCTAAATGAAAGCAAGTTAGTAAAGAGGCAAAATTATCTGTGTAATATTTTGGGTAATCTGAGACTTAATTTAAGTCGTGGAGAAAGGTATTTTCTCTGTATGATTCTGTTAAAAATTAATATAATAAGGCCACAAGCATGGCCCAAAGGGGCAATGTGAGATTTTTTGCTTAGATGATAATGCCATAAAGATAATAACATGGAAGGCTACAGGAGGTGACAAAGGGGCTCAGAGGATGAAAGCAATACAGGCAGTGAACATGTACAATTTTCTACTTAAATTGTAGCTGACCCCTCTGAATGGTCCATCCTCAACCACATTACACAGTGCAAACAAAGCAGCTGGGGCTTCAGACATGTACAAATCACTTATTGTGTCAGGACTAGGGCAGAACAAAGCACGCTGCTGCTCAAACACATCTGAAATTTCAGAACTGCACCAGAAAGAGAATAATATTTTATGTCTACAGGCTGTAGTACTCCTTTGAGGGAAAACTGAGAATATACAAAGGCATGCTGAAAAAAAAAAAATTAATTTTTTTGGCTGTTTGATTCTAAGTTGAAAGGAACAGCAGTCAAAGAGCTACAGGATACATTTGTGGTTTAGTATTTTGTAGAAGTACTAAAATAATGTGGCTATGAGGGAGTAAGTGACACCATCTCTATTCCTGCAGATTCCAAATGCTCTCAGCACCACGTCCAGTACCTGAATCAGCTTCTCCAGGACATTTTTACACGTCTGCTTTCGGTCACCAAGGACATCTCTCTGCTTCATCAGAACCCGGTAACGGCTGAAGAACTCTTGGTACGTCCACCTGTCCCAAAAGCAGAGCGTCAGTGCCAACAATCACCATTCCCTTAGAAAGAACTGCAGCTGGAAGCAAGCCAGAGAGAGCAGACACACCTGGAAGGGAAGCCAGCAGCACTGATCCGGATGGTCTCCAGGACACCACAAGCTCTCAGCTGCTGCACTGCCCGCTTTTCATCAAACCTAGGCAGGAACAAAAGGTGGCTGTGGGACTAGGCTTGCATTATCTGGGGCTCCTGCTTGTGTGCACACCCAGGAGAGAAGTGGCACAGTGGGGAGCAGGGTGGGTGTGATGGGTGGTGGATAAGGTGCTGTTACTCATGGGTAACAAAGGACAGCCTGGCTGGAGAGCAGGCTGAGCCCATTGGCACTTCCTGCTGGCCAGCACAAGAGCTACAGGAGCCTTTGTGTGCCTGGACTTTGAGAAAAACTCCAAGCAAGTTCATGTATAAGGAAAAAAAAAAAAGGCTTTGGAATCTGAAAAATCAAATTCCAGCAACTGTCAAAGGAGCTCAAGGAGAGAAAACCCCAGTTACATTTAAAATTGCTAGCAATGAAAATGTTGGAATTTTTATCTCATGTATCACCAGAAACAAAAAAATGGCATCAGGAAGTCTTTCTCCCTCTATTCATCCCCAAACATCTCCTGCTGTAATACACACACACACAGTGAATCCATAACCAGAGAAAGGAGACACAGCACTTCACTCCTGAGTGAGCAAGGTTCAGCAGAGCCTTGATGCCCAGTGGCCCTGGGCAATCCCCTGCCAACACGGGCTCCTCAAACCCCACAGGAACTGGCATCTTACGTGAAAGGAAACTTGAAGTCATTTGGCTTAATGCAGCGCACGTAGTGTGGAGTTGTAGCATTCAGGGTTTCCATCAGCAGATGAAGAGAGTTTCGAAACTTTTTGAAAAAGAAAAAGAAAACAAAAAGTCAGGGAATAGCCTCAACAAGCTCAGTCATCTTTGAGACAACCTCATTTGCATACTTTTAATTTAATTATGGCAAAGATATGCAGATATTTTATGTTTGGCTACTGATAACTGGAACCAAGTTTTCTGGGGATTGAACCCTACCTTGGATATTTTATGTTTGGCTACTGATAACTGGAACCAAGTTTTCTGGGGATTGAACCCCACCTTGGATTTGAATCAGACAAAGTGGCACATGATCCAAAAAACCCAGTTTAAGATTTTCCAAACTTCTCAGCATCCATGTTAAATTTGTTTTGAAAAGCATTAGTTTGGGGTTTGGCACCATGATAAAAAATGGGCTGCCTCAAACTGCTCCCCACAGTGCCTCAGCAATTAGGGACTATTTGTACCAAGCTGTAAGTAGCAATAAGCTGCACCTCTCTCAAAATCACAAGGGATCCCATGAGCACACCTTGAGACCTATGAGAAAGGAGATAAAGGGAGACATTATGCGACAGAGCTGCATCTTCAAACTCACCTGATGTCCCACAGTTTTCTTATGCTCCTTGCTGGCTTGCCCTGGCCTGGCCTTGGCAGGTTTGACAGGCGTTCGAGACAGAGGCACGCGCCCTGAAGGGGCAGCTGATGTGGGGCTGAGCACCTTCTCCTCATCCTGGAATAACTCTGGGAGCAGCTTAAACTGGTGTAACAGCAGAAAAAATACACAGAGGGTAAGAATACAGCCAGCAGTTTTACCTGTTTGAGCTTAAGGTTAAATTCCAGGCTCAGCTTTTGTAAGAACTGCATTTTTGGTGAACTTCACAGGGGACAAATGCAAAAAGCAGACAGGCTGAGTGGTATAGTGAGTGGGCCATGATTTAATACCAAAACTTTTGTGGGTTTGATCAGTGAGTCTCCTTCTCAAGATAAAATTCTGATTTTTTTTCTCATATAGCTAACAATAGCCATGTGAAACTGTTAGATACCAGCAGTTTCCTAAGTACTAGTTGCAATTTTAAATGGCTGCTTTGATCTAAGAAGGAAACAACAGGGTCCTCTCATATTCCAGTGGTGCATCAGTCTCCTTTGTGGTTGAGAGATATCTGGGACACTGAATAAAGCAGCAGGCAGCAAAGATGATTCCTGCTTTATCACTCCAAATTGAAATAATCAGCTTAACAGAGGAACCATCAACTGAAAAAAACCCCACTAGCCAAATTTATCTGACTGAGATCTACTCCCTGCCAGTGGGAGTGGAAGAAAAACCTGAAATGTCCTTCCAAACACCACACAGGACCTCTGCTTCCCTTTCTCTAATGGCTACAAAATATACTGATCCATAACAGCTGCTCTGAAGCAACTCATAACTAAAAATAGCACCACCAGGTCTTTCTACTGACAACTACAGCTCTTCAGAACCATTACAAGAGTAAGAGAATCTGAACCTCTCTACCTGCCCATGAATAATTTTATATCTAGTATCTGTGCATTTTTCCTCAAGAGACAGGAACATTCATTTTTTCAGTACTAGAAAGCACTTGGGCCAACTACAACAAAAAGAAAATTAAAAATTGATTTTCTAAAGCTTGGTGAGCAGACACAATAACCAATGGAACACAATGGTGCACAACAACATGGCACCTGTGCCCTGTGGTTCAGCCAGATGGGTTGGAAAAGGGCATCAAATATTCCCCAGCTGCACCCAGCACACCAAAATGACAAAGGATGCCACAAAGGTACCCTAAATTCCTGAACTTAAAAAGGAGTATCACAGCTTGGATTGATCTCACCTGAGCTGGTGGAAGAAGGACATTTCCTGAGGGTGCTTTACTCCTCTCCTTCCACTGACTGAACACAGATCTGAGGGTGATTGGGTGCCACCTCCTTGTCAGCTGCCTATGGCGCAGTGAGTTGGTGTGCACAGGCAGCTGAGCTACAGAGCCAGGTGTTCTCAGCCTGCACAGAGACTTATTTGAATATAATATGCTTTTCTGAAGCTCCTGATGCTCCCACACACCTCAGGTGGGGGTAGGAACAGGGTTCCCATTGTCTCAACTGCAGATGGAGTTCTTCTAAGCTGTCCATACTGAGTCTCATTCAATTCCTCCAGCCCTGGGAAAATCTGCCTGTAAAAATGGGCAAGTGCATATCAAAGGCACTATTTTCACAAACACTGGCCCAGTTACTCCAAGTAGAAGAAAGGAACAATGTCTGGCCTCTCCAGTACAGGTCAGCAATAGTGGAGCAGTGCTGCAATGATCTAAACTGTGGGACTACTCCTGTTTGGTTTAGGGTTTTAGTACCTCATCAATTTTCTTTGTTTTGCAGAACACTAGGCGTGTTCAAAGAGAGGGAAAACACTGATCAAAGAGTAGATAATTCACGTGATAGAAAACAAGCAAGGAAGCATTTCTTCCCTGTAATTTTTTCAGACAACCTAACACACATGCTGCTAACAATCTTACAGATCATTTCTTTCAATACAGAGCCACAACAGAAAATTTTAACAACCATGCCAGTAGCAAGCATAAAAGCCCAGGATTGTTCTATTGCTTTCATGATACATGCATGGAAACTAAACTAGTTCACAGAGGTTCTCTGGGTGGATTTAGAGGCCAAAATAAATAGTTGAGCTCTACAGTCCCTGCCAAGAGCAGAGGGTGTCATGCACTTTGGAGAGCAAGAAGCATCCAAGCTGTGTGTGAGAGTGGGCATGGGCAGGATGACAGATGATGCATTCAATTTAGAATTACCTTCTGTTGGATGTGCACAGCAAACCCAGAAAACATCACCACCAACAAAATAAAATAAAAATCAGAAATGCAGTTCTACTACAATTACTAACAAAAAGGCACTGATGCAAAACAAAAATAAAACATTCTTTACACCGGTTTTGGCAAAATTGACTGCAGAGTAAAATCATGTTGTTTTTCAGTGTTTAGACCGAAATGCCCAAGCTATACTGAGCCTGCCCAAGCTGCTGTCAGGCTCTCACAGCAGCTCTGTCCCCTCTGTCTGTCATCCCATGGAGCAGCCTGTCCCTCTGTCCTGCACAGAGTGGCTGGCTGGCCTCTGCCAGCTCCCCAAAGATGCCACCTGCCTCCCCCTCCACCCCCAGAAACTGGCTTCACTTAAACCACTTCAATACTTCTCCCAGTGCAAAGTCTGCTGTGGTGTTTCATTATACCACATGTTTTAATCATTTGGCTTCACATTATCTGCTCAGAATAGAAACAGAAGAGAAAAACGTTGGCTTTCCTGATAGAATAGCATAATTTTAAATAGCCTGTCCTTGATACCCAGCTTCCTGGGCCATTAGAGCCAGCAAATTCCCAACAGCCACCACTGTGCAATGTCAAGTTAATTGCCTTCACATTTCTGAGAGCACAACCAGCATTTCTGCCATTACAAAACACAGATGATGCCACTGAAAGCCTGTTCTACAATATTCCTTCATGCAGTATTTTTCAATTCAGAAGTTATCTTTCTCTCATAGACATCAAGGAGACAAGACTGTAAGTTCTGGTTTGTGTCCTTACAGTCTATATATTTTATTCCTCTCTCATTTTGATCTTGTCTCTCCTTCAGAAATTTTCTGTCACGCCATAAACAATGAGTTCTGTTTTCAGGTTATAAAATTAGGGCTTAACTGTTAAGCCTTCTTATACCACTACACTATATCAGAAGCCATTGACATCTCTACAGAAAATATAGCTAAGTTTTGTGGAAAAGAAACTCCCCTCCCCAAATCCCCTTTACCCCACTTAAAAATCCAAACCAAACAAAAGAGCCCCCAAAAAAGCAACAACAATCCACAAACAGTGCTATTGGTGGCTAAATAGACTGATTTTAAATAGAAAAAAGTTAGGATATAGGACTGTCTAAATTCATACAGATAACCAAGTAAAACACAAACTATGTTCAATTTCAGTGTATCTGATACTAAGGGAGAATTATTTCCTAGGTTTTTAAGAAATTTTCTATGACCCTTAATTCAAGGACTCTTAACTGCAAAAGAAGAAAAAAAATCCTTATACTAACCTTACTTGATTTTAGGACCCTAATTTGTTCTTCGTAAACTGTGTCTTTATTCTTTTCCAAAAAGCCTTCACATTGATATTCCACCTGAAAGCCAGCATTTTACAAGAAAAAGTATTAGAAGTATTAAATAAGAATAATTTGCATAGAATTCACCAGCTATAACATTCACATTTAAAACATAATTCTTTTCCATACTGAAAATATCAGCTCCCAAGTGCATCTTTGTTAAATATAGATTTTCCTCAGAGTGCTTTCCAGTAAAACACAGAACATTAAAATAGAGAGAGGAATACTGCTATTGCATTAACCAGACATATTTCACTGCTGAGAGATGCTCAGGGCAAGGCAGCATGACTGAATGGTTCCTGTAAGGGTGAAGAATCAAAGTGTGTGCTGAGCATCTCCTCCACTGAACCCACCAGGGCTGCAGAGCTGTCAGAAATCCAGATGCAGCTGAGAACAAAGTATCTCTCATCTCATTAGCTGAGAGGCAGTAAGTACATCTGCCTGCAGATTATTGTGGAAATGGCTCATTTGTGTTCCAAAGGACTCATTTTACCAGAAGCAATAAAATGGCTGAATGTTGTGACAATACATAACAACCCTCTGTCACAGGGCTACAGCATTTCCTGGACCAAAGAACAGCCAGGGTCAGATACAAACCTACCATTTATTTCACTGTCCTAATTGAAGGCTGAAAGAAAACCAAAACTATTGTCAAAAGTCCATTTATCAGCGCTTGCACAGTGACACCGCACCCTGAGCTGCAAAACATTTCAATGAATTCCTAGAGGGAAGAGGACAGAGGATGTCCCCAGGGTTTCTGCACAGCTGGAAGCCCACCCTGAGCACTACCTGGAACACCATCCATGGTGTTCCCGCGGGAGGCAATGCCAGGAGAGGGCAGCAGCATCCCTGCCTTGTCCGGGAGCACAGCTCAGCACACAGCTGACCTGCCAGCTGGGCTTTATTTCTCCTCCCAGATGTCTGTGTACATTCACACAAGCACACAGAAAACATAAAACGCTTAGCACAGACAGCCCGGCAGAGCTTAGAGCTTTGCTCGTACCTGCTTGGAGCTACTTTCTGCTTTCCTTGGCCCTTGCTGCTCACAGACTAGACACAGGAAAGCCTTGCTTTCGATAACAAAATTTAGCCTAATTAACAGATTATGAAATGTTAAATAATTCCTTCTTGTTCTCTCATCCACAAAACAGAACTCATGAATCTAAACAGTTACAGAGATGTGCCTGGTGCTTTCATTAAGGTAACACTAGATGCAAAAAGAATAGGACCCTTCTTCTACATATAAATTCAAGAGCCTGGGAGAAACCTAGTGGAGGCAGATAAAGGCCTCCAACCCCCCATGTCAGCAGTGCAGATCTACTGGTAAGAATCTGAGAGCTTCTTGAAACCTTTTTTGACAAAGCTGACAATATTCTCAGGCAGCTTTTCCATATAACAGGACAACTGTATTAAATGGGATTATGAATTTTTTTGTTTTAACCTGAGGAGTGGCTCAGTTTGAGGAGCACTGGGAGCTGAACGAGGTGCACTGCACTGAGACCCCCCTCAGCCAGCTTCCTAGAAATAGCTGTTCCCTGCACAGCTGAGGCGAGGGTGGGAGCAGCACACACTGCTCCAGCAATAGAAAAGGCTCTGCTAGCCTCTCTCCTCTTTGCACGTTGAGGTGGCAGCAAAAACGGCATTAATTCATTGCTGCTCTTTAGCTGAAAGGAGTGGGGTACAGGATTTCCTTCTTTGGACATTTCTGTTGCATAACTGGAATTGATGCAGTGATGCTGAGAGCTGTAAATGCACTGAGCTTCCATGATTGGAAAAAGGATGGGCAGTGGCTGCAGCATGTGATGGAGTCAGGAGCTCCTGTGTGTCCCTGCACAGCTGCCACTTCACCTTCTCCTCCTCATCAGGTGTTGAGGCAGCAAGAGCCAAGCAGAGCCAGAGATGCCACTGCCCAGTGTCTGCTGTGGCAGCCCCAGGGTGCCCTCCCACACAGCAGCAGGAAAGCAGTACTGCAGAAAAAGTCCTTACCTTGTCAGCAAAGTGCTTGATGATAAAGGCCTTATTTGACATACGTGGTTTTTCAAAGAGAGCACATTTATTCAAATGAGTATTGTAAAGTTTTTGGGCCCAAGAGTCATCTGAGCCTTTTGGCATCTATGGAAAAGAATGCAGAATACACTTAAATAATGTCTTGAGAACATCTCAGTAGCAAAAGCATCTAAGAAGATGGGGGGACAACACTTGATGATTTGCTTTCATATTCCAGCTGCTCAGATTCCCAGTACTGCCAGAAGCAAGGACACAGTAACCAGCTGTGTGCTTCCACAATACTGGGCACGGGCAGCTGCTGGGACACACCTGACACCAGCAATGCCTCCAGTGTCACACACCTGAAGGCAGAGATCCCCAAGGCACGTTACCAGACTGAGCAGAACTCATCCACCTCCATTAGAGATTTCTTGTGATCAATAAGAACCCCAAGCTGGGTTTCCACTGGGGCAGACACACTCTGAGCCATGCCCTGTACATGGCTTGGCATTAAAATAAACCAAGGTAAAAGACAAAGGGTGAAACACTAAGCAAGTGGCAATCTGGGGAAATGCGACAGGACCAAGGACTGCACTTGTTTATCCTCAGGGAAGAGAAAACTGTCCAACACCAGAAACCCAGGAACAGCTACAGATACATGATGGAGGGGAAGGTGTGGGGAGTTCACTACTGAAACCATTTTTTCTCCTCCTGTAATTGCCAGTTCTGTTTGTATGCTCTCCAAACTCTTGCCCCATCAGTGTCAAAATGCCAGCTGGCTGCAGGTGACTTTTCCCTGCAAGGCCCAGAAGCAGGACAGCTGATGACCTCTCCCTCTATGGAAGCCCTTGAACACACACCTTGCACTCCTCATCCAACAGATCCAGAACTCCCATTTTGGCCTCTATGAGGTTGATGCAAGGCTGATTGTCATAGAAATCAATCAAGGTCCATGGTATTTGTTCCTTCATATATTCTTCTTGTTCCAGCTTAAAGACGTGCTGCAGGGCAAAAGGAAAACAGTTTTCTGTGAAATGAAATGCAGAATAAATATATTGAACTCTCAACTGGATTCATTTTGGCACATTAATCCAGGCTGTGAAGTGATACACTAGTTCAACTGAACAAAGTCTTTACAATGTATGAAAAATAAATTAACCTTTTTTCCTGGCCTAAAAACAACAGTCCAAATTAAAGCATCTATCCTTAGATAAAGGATATTCTAAAGGATATTTTCTGCAAATATCCTATCTTTTTACTATATCGTCCCACTATTACTATAAGCTCTTTTCTCTTATAAAAACCAACACAAAACTCAGAAAACCTTAAAGTACTGGAACAGCAACCTATAAAGTGGGATGTGCCATACTTTCATGATTTGGAAATTATGAAAACTGCTCTAATTCAAGTAAAGTTTCACTATAAACACTTTCGTGTTTCCTTGTAAAATAACAGAGCTCCATTTCCTCTTAAATGGCTGCTGATTTTTTTTTCTAACATGACGCACTGCATTAAAATTTACTCTTCAGCAAAAGCTGAAGGAGCATTAGAACTAGAAATCCTTTAAGGAAAATTCTGTGACAGATTTATCTGGTACGAAGATCAGTAACCATGTAGTTGTATATTTATTGAAAAAATATTATCACAAACAACCTGCACAGCTTTAATGAAATGTGCATAAGAGATGAATTAAAACTTCAGGAAAAAAAACAGAATAAGACATTAAACAGGCAAACTGTGGTCTTCATAGAACAAGCACTTTGAAAAACCAAAAAGACTGCTGACTCCAGTTATTTTTGATGGTGTTTCATCCCCCACCTACATGTTTCTGCACACTTAATGCTGCTGTGGCAGGTGAAGATGTGCTGGGAGTGGCCCAAGCAGCACGGGCAGGGTCTGGGGGTGCCACAACACCTGAACTGGGTACCAGCCCCAGCTGCCCTGAGCTCAGTGCACAGCCCACAGACACCTCACAGCTCCCCAGCACACGTCTGCCAGGCAGCAGAACACTACCCTGACAGAGCTGTTTATCCCTTTATCCCATTAGCTTAACGCCATCCTCCCCAGCACTGCGCTCCTGAACCGCGCCCGTGGGAGCCATTCCCACCCTGCACCTGGCAGCAAAGCCCTGCCAGCATTCTACTGGCAAGTCATATCCAACCCAAGATCTGAAAGGAAACAGAAACTCGTTTTTTCACTGTGAAGGAACCAGCAATTAGGTGGTGAAAAATGCCATCAGACCTGGTTGTCCCTGTGGGCGGTGGGCACCAGGCAGGGCAGGGTGGTCGGGCAGTTCCCAAATGGCCTCTCCTCAGCCAGGCTCAGGCTGCTCCAGGCAGCACATGAAGGTTTGCTGGCCGCCAGCCACAAGGTTTGAATTCAAAGCAGCCTCCCCCTGTGTGCCTGCATGGCAGCCCAACAGGTTCATGTTCACCACCACTGGGTTTGGTAGCTTGGCAGGACACCAACTACAGCCCTGTCACCCCCTCCTTCATGAGGCTGGTGCTTACAGCAATGGCACCAGAGGGAAGGGAACAGGGGCACAGTTATCTTCACTGAAGAAGAGAACCATGACAGCTCTTACAGCAACTAGATTTTGCTGTAAGCTGAGAAAACTCCAATTCACCCTGTGCCTGGCAGTTACGACATCCCACTCACGGAGCTGAAGCCAGCCATGGCACTACCCACATGGAAAGGGCATGCCAGGGCTGGAAAGCCCAGCTGTGCTCCAGCACCCTGACACACTGGGATGAACCTTGGCACAGGGGATCTGGTCCTGCGAGCACACACTGCCACAGAGGGAGGATCATAACGAGAGCTCTGAGCTACCCCGGTGCTGTGGCAGAGCCTAGCAACAGACCTGGCAGAAATAACTTGCCTCATCATGATGCAGGTAAGATATGTAATTGCAAACGTCACTGAGGCTGAGGAGAGGATCGTGATCTCTCCGGAGGAGGGGGAAGAGCCGCCTCCTGCCACACGTCATTCATCACCTTCAGCATGCAGCCAAAAAGCCTCAAAAAGTAACAGCGGGGAGGAAGCGCAGGCGGCGAAGCTCCAGCAGCGGAGCCGCGCTCTCCTCTGCCCATCCAGGGCCCTCGGGGGTTATGGACACACCTCTGACTCCAACTTCATCCACACAGTGCTCCCACTGACAGGCAATCTCAGGGTCCTAATTGCCAAGCACTGCTTCTGCCTTATAATTGTGACTGTGATCAGAATTTCAAATAGTCCCAGAGCAGCAGTTAGTCATAAAATCTATTTCTAGGCGATAGTCGATCTTTCCCCATCCCTCAAAGCCCACGGCCAGGACAACTGCTTAATAGACTGAAGGAATTCATCCTAACCACTGGGGAGCCAATTAGCAGAATGGACTTGGATGAGGGGAAAGGGAAGAGGAAATGCCAGTCACTTCCTACTTACCATATTGAACTGCTGCTGCAGTTTTTCATTGGCATAGTTGATACAGAACTGTTCAAAGCTGTTGATTTCAAATGTTTCAAACCTGAAATATGCATATACTCAAAATTACTACTGTACTAAAAAAAAAAAAAAGAAAGGATACAATCACCCCAAAATTTTAAATTGCCTCCCTCCAGTTAAATTCATTTAATTATTTCAGGCACAAATAAAAGACATAGGGAAATTGCACTACATAGGCACTTTACTGATGCTCCCTCTCTATGCAGGGATGAGGAAGTTAGGGAAAGGACTGATGTTCCTGGAGAGCATATTAGTTATCTTTGTAAGTGCCACCTTGGAGAAACCTGACATGAAAATTGCCTTGTAACTTTCCAAAATGCAACAGATAAATAAACTACCAACAGCAAAAAATCTGAAATCCTACTATAAATGCTGAAGTCATGACAAAGATCTTAGTGTGTCAAAACCAAACACCTACTTCCTTCAGCTGGAATAAGCAGCTGCTAAGGTTTGGGAGTTTTTGTGTAACCCATGCAGTGCTAGATGATAAAGACAAGGTTGCTTTGCAGTCAGATACTTATGTAAGAGCGTCACATCTCTGACAAAAACTCACCCATAGATGTCCAACACCCCGATGAAAGAATGCTGTTTGACAGTGGCATGAAGGGCTTTGTTCACATGATCTACAATCCAGTTGAAGAGGTTAGCATAGATATGTTTGGCAAGTGCATCTCTGGCGTTGATGGCGTGAAGTTTGGAAATTGGCTTGATGTAAGTTTCAGTGGCAGTGGCGAGCTTCCTATGGCAAAGCCAGTGGGCCATCTCCTCATACTCCACACCCATGAGGTCACAGAAGATGGTGAGGGGCTCATGCTTGGGCTAACAAAAACAGGCTCTTTAGAATATATTGATAACAGTATTACCCACAGCAAACATACAATCATGCCAACAGAACTGCCTGCCTGCAGTGATCCCACAACAAGCAGCAACAGCAGCTTCCTCAGCTCTTCCTCCTTCAAAATGCAGCAATTTCCCTACCCACTTAGCACAATCACATTGCTGAAGTGAATTAGTGAATAATCTTCCTGAAAGGCATTTATTGTACTATACGTGTTCACCAAAAGGCTTCACACACAGGGAACCTGTCACCTTCAGAAAAATTAATCATCTGGCTTCTCTGGAGGACTTGCATTTTGAATTCTTACACCTGTGTCAGGCCAAATGGACAGAGCTCCTGAGAGGGGCTCTTGACTGCTCACACACAGCTGTGGCAGGGAGTGATGGGCAAGGAGGCAACACAGCCTGAGCCAAGAAACAAGCATGGAAGGGCTCCAGTGCTCTGGTCTCTACTTAAAGTGTTTTCTCAGTGATTTCTGGAGACAAACACTAAGAGATTGCAGCACACTAATGATGCTCTCTAGCTCTCAAATTGCACTGTACAAGAGAAAAAAAGCTTTGTTTATAACTGGGTAAAATCAACCAGCAAGGCTTGCATGTTGAGATGGGTACATAAGGCTTCTGCACAAAGATCAGTGCAGTGCATCTACCACTCAACAAGATCCCACACTTAGTGACTAACATGCAAACTGATCACTCTAAATAGAGGAGGACAGACAGGTCTTTCCTCCTCAGGAGCTCTCCTAACAGCACTTCCTCATCACACTCCTGCTGCACCTGGTGGCTCAGCAGCACACTGACAAGCACTGTCTTGACAAGGACAGATGGCACAGGACTGTCACCACATGTCCTACAGCTTCAGGGTACATCAGCTTTAAATATTTCCACATCCTTGTGACTTCTCTGGGGCTTTTTCTAGTTCTTACAGCATACAGGCCCCATGCAGCTACACCTCTAAAATCTACTTAACTGAGCATGTTTTACTGGCTTGGAAGACAACAATAAAGTAATAATACTTATGAACACTGCACAAAAGAGTGTCACATTAGGGTTGCTCCAGCTGACATTAAACAAACTGATTTATTGCCACAGCAGCACAGGGAGCCCTTTGCTGAGCATTCTGCAGCACCACTGCTCCATCACAGCAGAGCAGTGTGCATGGCCAGGGCTCTGGGGTGACATGGCACTGCCAGAGAACAGGCAATGGTGCTCCTGAGCACACATCCACCACGGCCTGCCAGGTGTTGTCAGGCCAGGACAGGGTCACAGAGGAACCTGCAGCTTTTTACCAGCTCAGCCAGTGGGATTCCTGCACTGGAGATGCTCATCACAACACAGGCAAGCTCCTCATGTCCTGGGGCTCATCAGCTTTCTACCTGTTATCATCAAATGAGCTTTCTTTGTAGTGAAAACCTTTATAAGCCCCCAAGGAGCCAGATTACTGCTGTGGTTTCAAAGCAGTTGTTAGACCCACGTGCAGGTGGTGTCAGGGCAGGAACACCAAACACCTCTGGCCCCACGAAGGACCTGCTGCCTCAGCTCCAGAAACTGCCACTGCAGATTCCTGAGAAAGGGACTGATAGTGAGAAAAGAAAAAAAACTCTGCAAGTGTTGCTGCTATTGCAAAAGAGAGAAAGTTGACAGCTGGGCAGGCCAGCAGTAGACATTCAAAGAGAGGCAGAAGGAGAAACTGGTCACTCTGAATCCAAAGAATAGACCAGCCAGAACTGTTTTGTTTCTCATCTCCAGAATATGGGTAAAAACCCTGGGCCCTCACCAATGAGAAGGGTTTTTCAGATGAGACTATTCAGTCCTTCAGTTACTGATCTCCAAAGCAAAAAAGAACTGATAAAACCATGACACTTGGTTGAGTCACAAATCATATCTGTATATCCTATGCTCATGTCTAAGCATCCCGGAGGCATTTATTTTGCAATTATTTAGGGCATTCTGGCACTTCATACCAAAAAAAAACCCATCTGGCAAAGCATTTACTGTGTGCAGGAAAGATATTCATGCAGGAATATAAAGATCTAGACAGCTGCTCAGGACTTCAAAGCTAGCCTGCCTACTAGACTTTTCTAGGACAGATCAATTACAGCTATAATTGTATACCAATGTTATAATACAGAGAGCACTGTCTAAAGCCTCTGAACTGAGAAGAGTTGAACCTATCTGCAAAAAACTGTGAAAATGTTAACAAATTAGAAATAAACCCATTTCCATTTCACTCTTTTTCAGAAGAGGTCCCTCCAAACAAGCAGAAGGCAGACCTGTCAGAGTTCAAACCTTCAGCTCATCTGCTACTTACAGGAACAGTGCAGCTGTCAGAATCCCGAGATGCAAACTCCACGTTACCCAAGTGAAGGATGCCAGCAAGGATCCGAAAAATTCCCATCTGGTAGGAATCACTAATCCCTGGAAAAGGATGAATAAAATGTTTTGAATGGAGAGAGCTGCAGTTGATGAAAAATTTGTTAAGGAGAGAAGAACAGTGACTGCTGTGTGTGACTTTGACATTTGACAGCACTAATTGGCTCCACTTCTATCAAAAACGTTTTACAACCAGATGAGACAAAAATCCATTAAAATGAATCATTTAATTTGCTGTTTCAAAGTGCTTTGTCAGTGACCTCCAGCACTGTATATGTTACACCAAGGGAATCTACCATTTATGTTCACATAATGTGCCCTCCTCTTAGATTTATAATTCTACTGCAATTTAAATATCTTTTCCATGCAATACAAGTATCTCAGTCCCAAAGTTTATCAAACTAAACTATCTCCTGGTTTTAAACACAACAGAGTATGAAAATAATACACACAAATAATATAGAAAACACTTGTTAGTGTAACAGATTTAGGATATGACTGTGATTTACCAATTACCTAGCAAAGTGCAGGCCTGCCTGGTGTTCACCATTTCCTTAGCATCATCAACACCATCAATCACAGGGCTTCCACCTTGCTTCGTATAGTGAAAGTAATTTGCATTCCCTGTAATAATAAAAAATACATATTTTACACACATTGATGCAGAAATTCACAGCACATCTGTAAAGCTGCGTCACGATGAAGTTGCTCTTGGCAGAATCCATGATCTGACATATGTACATTTTCACCTTCTGGCTTGTAAGACCCACTTATTCTAAAGAGCATTTTTTTCAAGATTTAACTGTGCAAGTAAGGATTCTTTAAGCTACCTGGTTCCCACAGTAGGTCCTCAAGCATTTTCTCTACCTAACCTTGGTTCAGACTTGCATTATTGTGGAATAATCACTTTGGAAGCAGTTGCTCTCCAAGCCTGAGCCAACCACCTACAGAGTAGCCACAGAGTTGAGAGCAGCAGCACTTCAGAATTATGTGACAGATATTACTATGCTATTACTACATCAGGATATTACATTTTGCCCATTTTCTTCTCTTTTCTAATTGATGGCCTGGCTCAGACTTATGAATATCTGAGCTCTATTCAGGCTCAGAAGTCGAGTGGAGAAGAGAGAGTTTCATACTGCCCTGGGGACAGCACTGGGCTCCACTGGGAGACCTGCAGCTCTCCTGGGTAAATTCCTGCGGTTTCACTGGCCATGCTTCCAGCTGCACTAACAGACTCCTTTTCTCCTGATCTGCTAAGGTTCCAAGAATGCTGAAAGAGGAGTCTGCTAAATGGCTTCTTCAGTTATAATTACATCAGTTCCTTTCTTTCCTGTGTTAGCAGATGTGAATCCTAAATGTGCCAGGGTGGTGCAGAAGAGCAGAGAAACACTCTAAAACCAGAACAGTATTTCAGAAACCAGCACAGGCTGTGCAGCTTTCCTACCATGATTTTGACTTATAAAAATACACTCAAGCACTGCAATTTATACTGAGCTTTTAAAATGATGACTTGATTGTCTGTCTAAGGTCATCATCATGCTTTTCTTTTACAAAGCACCAACTCCTGTCAAATGAGAAATCTTTATTCTATCAACATTTTAATTTGATAAAAGAAAAGATTTTGATCACCAGGTTAGCAGAGAATGTAAAGTAATTGTTGCTAACAGCCCAAGTAAAAGTAGGCAGATGCAAAATAAGCTTTTCAGACACTTATACCAGAAAGGGTAAAATTCTCTAGTGGCTGGAACAACGGAAAAAAGGTTTTAAAGAACTAAGAGAAAATAATTTCACCCTCCAGGACATAGTAAGTCCTATTGATTGCAACTGCAGTGTATCAGAGTCTGCTGAATAAACAAATCTTTGTTTTATCAGAAAACCACAATGTCCAAGGTCTATCATTTTAGTTATTCTCAATACACTTTAGTACTTAAAGGTTTAAAAATTTAGTATTTAAAAGCCATCAATTCTTCTGTTGGTTCTTTGGCTCAAAAAGCTCAGAGATGCTGCTGTCCCTACAGTCACACAACACAGTGAATGTCATACCTAATCGTAGAGTTTTAAACTCGGGCAATGCTGCAGAGGCACAAAGCTGGTAAAAGATGTGGTAATTTCTCTCCTCTTCTGCCTTTAAAAAGAAAGGAATTTGTTATTTTTCACCACTTAACAAGTGGCAGAAACAACCACAAGCAGAAATGAATTACTATGTATAATGCTTTCTCTAGCAATACATTAAGAGCAGAGAAACCACATGGAAAAAAGGAAGATAAATCAGCATCTCTCTCTTCCTTCTTGGTTAATTTAATCCATTTTCAACAGCAAGAAGCATGCAGACATTTTCATTTTAAAAAAAGTATGGTTTCACTTTTCAGAACTGTAGATTACTATTAATTATAGATCAGGATTCTGTAGGTGAGTGAAATGATCATACTCAGAAGTTTTTCATTTTCCAAAAATAACTAACAGTATTTGCCTCAGCATTTATAGTAATCTGGTAAAAGGAGTGTCTTCCTTGCCAAGGCAAAGCTTGAATTTTAAAATAAAGGACAAACACAGCTCAGAAGGTGATGACTCATGACCAACACCATAATTCTGAACTTAAGCACTCTAAATTCCATACCTTCAAACCAAAAAGAAATGAAAAATACTCTCTTCCAGCTACACCATGTGCTATAACTGTCTCTTACTTCTAAAATATACAGCAGCTCTTCATGCAACATTCCCACATGGTACAAACCATAATTATTATTTTTATATCTTTAGGCAGCCAGTCAAGGACAAGCCCATTTTTACTGAGCTCTAGACTGTAAGGCAGACAAAGATGGAGAGGAAGTGTGGGACACTGGATTGGTTCAAGTATGGCATAAAAATGAAGAGATGACATCAGATTTACCTGAAACACCACTCTTGACTTCTCCAAGAGGTAAGTTCTCATGTTAGCACCAATGATTCGATACCTCTTATCAAAACCAATTTCAATGTATTTGCCAAAGCGACTGCTGTTGTCATTCCTGGTGGTTTTGGCATTTCCAATAGACTGGAAAAAGGGAATATTGTAAAGGTTAAACAGCTTGTAGAAATTATCACATCTATTTAATCAGCTACATGGCTCATAAACAACAACATTAAACGTGTCCTGGTTTAAAAATAGTAAAAAATCTAATGAAGAGGAGTCTCTGCCTGGTCAACAAGTTACATCAAAATACAGTTAATTTTTTAACATTAATGCAAGACTGGGAGCTGATATTCCTAGCAATTCACTTCCACATGGTCTAATTCTACAGCTAAAAATCCTTTATTGTTCTTTGAAGTCATTCAAAAGGAAATAAAGAGTCTAAGAGAAAGCTCACATACACATAGATTTCTTTCAAAGACTTAGGAAAACTGTAAGAATTATTTCACCTGGATATATTTATATGTGTAGGTGTACACATACATCTATAGTACTTGCAACTTTTGAAATTCTACCTATTATAAACCCACAGCCCACTCTGTTCTGCCTGATCATTACTATTACTCCCTAATCACCACATTTCCAAACTATTTCTGCAAATATAATATTTAAAAATATTTACTGTGTGGCTAAGCCTAATCTAAAAAGTAATATGAACTGACTGATGTCATGTGAAACTGAACCTCTTCCACAGCAGCCTGGTTACTGCCCCAGAGACAGCCCTGGATGCTGAACTTTCTCAGATTAATTCAATACAGCTCCACACAGCAAACCATACCTTGTGCATTTCCTCTGTATTACATGTCCTGGGATGCCCAGGGCAAACAATGACTGTGGATCCTACATGGTGCAATTCTGCCTTACCTCCTCAGCATTAGGGTTCACAACAACAGGTACCAGCTGGACACATCAGAATCAAGGCATGCAAATCACAGCACACTGAACTCCAAACAAAAGCATTTTCTCTTCTCAATCAGACCATGTTTTAGACATCATACAGCAACTCACCTTCTAAAACATTCCTAAAGGTATCTCTGTATCAAAAGGAATGGCATTTGGAATATCTGAGATGCAGCACATTGCCCCTCATCACTGTGTGTGTCACTAAGCCCTAAGTGCACCACTGCATCTGTGCCCAAATTTCCCAGTCCATACAGCCATCCACTGGAACTCTGAACTGAAATAAACTTGAGAAAAACAAATGAGAGCAAGCAGCACTGCTGAGTATCCCAAATCTGCAAGCAGTGAATGGGTCAGTGCCAGCTGGTCCAGCCTGGCAAGTGAGATTAGACGGCCAGAAACCCACGAGAGCAGCAGCAGCACGTACAGCCAACAGCAGACGTCAAAGTGGGCATCAATGGACAGCTGCTGCAAAGGATCTAGGAACAAACTGCACCTCTGCACTTCTAAGAAACACCACATTCATTCAAACTGAATGTACTCTAACTGCACTCTTGCAGTTTTTTGAAAGAAGAAAATGATTGCTAGTGTGATATACTTTGTTGTTGGTGGTAGCAATACAATGCTATGATATTTCAGAAACCAATTATTCCTTTGAAAGGTATTACTGATAAAAACAGAAAATCTTTGGGATTATCAGACTGCTTGCCTGAATACATACAAAGCAGTAGTATTTGCATAGCTATAGAGGGTAACAAAGAATGAGAGGCAGGAAATGACATACAAACATGTTTTAAGACTTACTGATTTCCACATTTGCAATAGGAAAACTGTATATAGTTATTGACTACAAAAGTAGTCATTTAAATAGCTGCCAAAAATGTACAACTACCTCTTGACATTACTGAGTATTTAGTAGGCTAAAATAATGTGATGGTAGCTCATAAAACACCGATGTTTAGGTTGTCCAAACAGAAATTTAAAAATTAAATTACCTTCTACTCCTAAGATTTTACAGTCAGCTCAGCAAATGAGGAGTTTCCAGTTTCTAAAATGAAGTACTCATTTTCTTCCTCAAATATATGGGTTAATTTGTGTTTCTACTGATTAATCAACTGAAGAATTCAAAACATTAATTATGCTATCATAAGAGTCTGTCTCAACATCAGATTTTACAACACTCAATCTAAAGGTAATTTAAAGTTCAAGTGTTGGAAGTTAAAAAGATAACTTATGTCCAATTATAAAAATCTTTAAGGCAACTGAAATATGTATTTAGATATACCCACATTCACAAAATTGTTGTCCCTAGAAAATAAAAATAAAGCACCACCACTGATTTTTAGTGAATGAAAAAAGGTATAGATGGGAAGCTCTTTTGGTCCTCAATTGAAACCTCCTTGCTTTTGGAAATTAAATCATAATTAGTGGTGAGCTGATGGTCATTGACTGGGAGGAGGGGCCCAAGGACTGAGAGTAGGATGTTTGCTTTATGCTTCGAGATAAACAGAAGAAGTGATGCAGGGAAAGCTGCAGAGTTTGTGTTTCAAACACCCAGCCCCAGCCTGTCCTGAGAGGCTCTCGGCAGGGCTGTCAGTGGCAGGCTGAGGCCACTGTCCTGCTGCCAGGGCAGGGCAGGAGGCTCAGCACCGCTCCCATCACACAGGGATCAGGATGGGATGTGGCACCTCCTGCAAGCACTGCAGCACTGCCAGGTGTCCCCTGGGGCTCAGCCTGCACCCTGCCACTGCTCCCCAGGGCAGCTGCAGCTCCTGGGCCTCCTCCCATGGCTGGACATTTGGATGAGCCACTGCCCAACACAGCACAGCTTGTTTCACCCCACAGAAGGAATTTCCAAACAGTACACAGCACCACAAACCAGGCACAATTACCTTGTGACAGACACACACAACTGTGATGGGGCAGCTATAGTTTGGGTATCATGAACTCCTCATGCCAGGAGGAAAGGAGGAATAAAACACAGTTCATTTTTTAAAATACCTGAGGAAAAAAACAATGGCAGCATTTTGCATTTCACATTTCACTGCATGCACTCTATTTACTCATGATCTTTCACTCTGCAGAGAGATGTCCAACATCCACCAAGGCATCAGTACGTGTGTGCCTATGGACAGAGTTACTTCCCTCCAGAAATTCCCCCAAGACTTTCTCTCTGATGAATCATTTCTTAACATAGTTCCTTAAATTCAGCCACAACTTGAATCTACATATGTAGGCAAAGACATGAGAAACAATTCAGATAAGTCTAAGAAATCTTTTCTGCTTGGCTGTGACATCAGAATTAGTGTCTCCTGAGCTTCTCAGAGAACAGAGACCCTGAAGCAGGAGGAATTGTACACGTCCTCTCAAAGTCTATTGCCAGCACCTGCTCCACAGCCTTGGGACTTGACTACAGTTGGTTACAACAATTTCCAGAACTGAAACATGAGTCTGAGCTAATTACAGCAATATTATGTCTTCTGATATGTTTTTTTCCTCTGAATGAAATGGTGTGCATCCCATGCACCTTTGTTTCCTCAGTCTCTCTTTTCTGATTTTATTTCCTAAAATTTAATATTTGCTTTACTTCCTTTCAGAGTACAATCTACTGTGTGATGTACACATTTGGTGGGTAAGACCAACAGTTTTACCCTCTTTGGATACACACAAAACCAGTCTTCTCCAATTGCATTTGGCCAGCAGTCTGGAAACTACCAGTTAGAAAGCTGAAGAGACTTAAAGACACTTTAAGAGACTTAAAGCAGTAGTCACATTAAAATTACTTTATGTGAAATACATTAATATTGAAACATTACCTCCCATCTTTTCTCAGTCTCTCATAAATGATGCCTAAAGCAACTCCTTGTAAATGGATTAAACACAAAATCTTAATGTATATTTATAAATGTTTTTAGGAAGTATGGATTGCTCCCTCTGTTGAATGTTTGTCCCAGCAATGACTGCAGCTGGAGGGTGAGGTTTGGTGCAGCAGCTCTCTTACCTCCATGATGGGGTTGGAGGCCAAGACCTTCTCCTCCACGTTGGCTTCACTGGCTGACCCACTGACCGTGGCAAAGTACCTCATGGCATACTTAGCAGAGACAGTCTTCCCAGCTCCAGACTCCCCACTGACAATGATGGACTGGTTCCTCTCATCTCTGAAACACAAACATGTGAATTCCCAGCTGTTCTGACACTTCTTTTCTGTGTCCCCAGCCTGGCAGCCACCCCTCCACCCTGAGTGTCAGCAGCTCAGCACAAGGTGAGGGCAGGTGGCAGACAGGAGGCACTCAGCTGCCTGGCTGGACTCCTGCCAGCAGGATGCTCCTCCAGGATGGGTGTGCTGGGGCAGGCCTGTGGCAGAGCTGCTTAGAGAACCTGGTGCAGCAAAGCATCTGCTACCGCTATTCACTGCATGCTTCTGCAGCTGCTTCCACCCAGAGTCTGTGGGACAGGGCTCCACCAAATTGTCAGTGGTCATTGGTAAAGATCAGGAATGCCATCTTAGAGGGAGAAATCAACAGCAGAGTCAGCCACAGAAACCTTTCATCACTCTGCTCTAATCACCAGCTTATCCCAGAATTGTTCTGAATCTGAAAAATTCAAGCATGGCTGTTCAGGACAGAGGTAGCAGCTCCGGAGTGAAGACAGTCTCTCTGTTGTGGAAAAAATTCTTCTCTTGTAAAAAAGAATAATTTCCATTTGGTCCTAAAACAATTTTCTCTCAACTCACAGAGAATTCTGTGTATAAAGCCAAGTATACGAGTAAACAACACACTGCAAAATAACGCAGAAATTAACATTGCCTATGAGTTGGGTAAGCTTAATCCTATTTTATATACTAATGTAAAAAAAAGCAAAAGGAGGAATAAAACTTTTCCCCAAAGCTTTGCAGAGCTGGGTCTGGAACACGGAGAGCATAGCCAAGGTACAAACCAGGCTGTCCTTACAGCACAGGAGCTGTGAATGACATTTCAGGCACCTCCATGTTCAGGCAGCACAGTGACAGTCTGCAGGGCCTGCCAGTGGCCTCAGGAGCTGCTGTGCAGGGAAGTCAAAGACATATGCATGGAAAAGCTTCCTATGGTTTCTGTAGCCTAAAGGCCTGGCAGAAGATCTGGATTCTGTTTCTGGGATGATAGAAAAACCCCTGCTGATGAAATAATGAAGCTATTTTTCAAACACGTATAAATTATATGAGTTCCTTCTCTGTCTTTGGCCTGTCCACCTTAGCCAAAAGCTGGTTTTGTCTCACGTTGATGTTATGTGTCATGCTTAGGAGCACATTGGTATCCCAACATAGAACCAGCCCCAGATGGACAGGATGTTCCTCAGCATGGCCTCTGTGGCCCCAGAGGCAAGAGCTCCTCCTCCTCCCTTCCTCTCTCCCAGGATGATGTCAATGCCTGTGATAACCCCAGAGGTACCTCAGACACCCCGGGTGCCTGGCCAGGCATTCCCACCTGGCAGGAGAACAGTGACCAGCTCTGTCCCCCACCCTGCGGTTGAGCACCATTCTCATCACATCCAGTTGGTCTTGCCCTGGTTTGCTGAGGTCTCTGATGGAGCTGCTGTTCTCCCCGGGCAGGGCTGGTTCTGTGGGCAGCAGCACTAACATCACCCACACCAGCTGACCTCTGCTGTCAAAGCAAGCCAGTTTAAGTCCCACAGATATTGGGGCACTATAAACCGGACAAGTTCCCACAGTAACTACTGAGTTAGGCCCAGTTAATCACCTGTGGGCACAGGCTCTGGGTAACAATTAATTACAGACTCTGCTGCAAATCTCAAGGTCTCATTCTGCAAGAACAATGCCAAGCCCTCAGGTAAGAGCACAGCTCCAGCACCACTTTGTGCTGCTCAAAGCCACAGGCTGAAGGAGCCTCTGTCACCCATCCCTGGGAGAGCCAAGGCAATATCTGTCTAACAAATTAAAGTACCAGTTGAGGCAGATATTCCACATTTTGGTAAAAAGAATTTACTTGGAATGGCTGAACGCTCCTTTAAATTTAATAGCAAAGTGTTAAGAAGATCAAAGCAACCTAATTTTATGTTCTCAACTTCCATGTAACACATGCAATAGGTGTGAATGACTGCAGCACAGCTCTCACATTCAGGCACACCAAGCTGTCAGTCAGGGGAAGGCAGAAGAGTTCAGCTGATAACCCAGGCTGTGCAGTGCAGGTCTCACAGACCCACTGCCAGATGCCAGCCTTGGCCACAGGGATCATCCCTCCCTCTGATGAGACCTCATGTGACAGTGGCCATCAAGCCTCTCTGCAGGATCTGCAGGGAGGTCTGTGTGCCTGGGATGGTTTGCAGTAAAAATAAAGATTTCCAGATGAAAAATGAAGAAGAAACACTCTCATTTCTTTGCCATTCCCCCTCGCAGAGTTCACTCATGGTAGACAGAGGTGTGTGGGAGAGAGCCTGCAGGAGTTTTATGGATCCCCCTGCTCAAGTAGAGCAGCAGCAGGATGCAGGAGAAACACAAGTAAATGCCTAAAAATGCACGTCTAAATGGGACAACTGGTAACAAACAATTTTCCTCTCCCACAGACAGTTCCTGCAGTGAGTCAAAACCAACCACTTCTTCACAGGATTGGTACCATTCTCTCTTTTTTCCTCCTGTGCTCTTGGAAATAGAAAAAAGAAAACCCCATGCCATTTGAAAACATGAGATTTCTGGTCTGATTGCAGGGACTGCCTAACACAGGAGATAGGCAACAACATAACAAGCTTGTCATTTGTAGATCACCAGCTGTTTCATGTATTAAATATCATTAAACACATGAAGACTGAGGAAGCTCTATGAAATGGATCCTCTGATGGTTAAGGCTTTTTAGTTCCCAAAGTACAAAAAGCTTTCAGAAAACCAAGTAATGCAAACTTACTCAGACTTCTGACAAAACAGACTTCTGACAAAACTGTCAATAAAAACCAAGCTGTTTTGCCAAGAAAAGACATGGAAATAAAGGTGTCTCATTCTGTCACATTGCTGAAGGACACGTGTGGGAACATGGAAAACACACACTGGTTTTGCAGTCTTTAGTCTTTTATCAGGTGTTCCACTTTTACAAAGACAGTAATGAAAAAATGAGTTTGAAATAATTTCTCCTTAACAATACTGTTGCTAATTAGCCAGAGTTTCTTTCCCCCATGTCACAAGATACAAAGACTACTCCTTTTCACACACTCATGTGCCAGGAATAAGGGATCCATTATTTCATTCCTAAGTACACACACACATCCACATTGCACACACTGGCCTAGAGAGAGAGGGTTTGCTCTGTGTGAGCTGCAAGCATTGCTGCTGTCCCTTCTGCAGGGACTTTGTGTGTCTGCAGCAGCCACCCTGCAAACAAAGGCTCCCTCAGTGTCTGCAGCACTCCATCCACGCTCAGGGCTGCTCTTGTCTCCCCCAGTACATTAATCCATTGTTCTGCTTTAACACACTGCAGTGCCCATCCTCTAGCATATTATCACTGTGCTTCTTGCCAGAGAGCAAGGAAAACACAACAACACGCCCCAGATCACAGTGGGCACGGGCAGGGGAAAGGGCAGAGTCAGCGCCCAAACAGCAGCAGGGGACAGGCTCTGAGTGCCACAGCCCAGGCAGGGCTTGGCTTATGGACACCCTGCCACACTCAGTCCTGGAGGAGGTGAGTGGTCCTGCCAGGCAGCTGTGCCAGCTCAGCACAAAGCTCTTTGACAGCATAAAACTTTAAAGAAAAAAAACCCACCACATTTAAAAGGAAAGTAACAAGTAAACCACCATCAAAGCCCCTTGGATGGTGTATGAAATGTAGTGAGAATTTTTTTTTTTATGATTTGGTATAAGCAGGTATAGCCTCTGTTCATGTCAAATGAAATTTTCATAATCAGGCTGTGCTAAAAACAAAATTTAAAAGACCAAAACAAAGGAGAAAATCCCCAGAAAACAAAAGTGACACCACTCAAGTTCTTTCTCAGATATATACTACACCTTTAGAGTTATTTTTAGTTAAATCATTAGCCCCTGACCTTTGACCTGACATTTTGAGTACTTAACATGTCACCAGTCAGGAAAAAAAAAGCTATAATTATAATTTTCAGCCAATGAAACAAGTAAGTAGGGCAACAGCTTTATGTGTGACACCTCTTTGCAGCCGCCACTTTTTATGCAATACTTCATCTTCCTGCAATTTTTTCTCTGCTTAAAACACGTAAATAGATGATTTTAAAATTAAGATTACTTCTGAATGGAGGGAACATTTTAAATTATGCTTTTGCAAACAGAAATGAGGAAAAGCAATCTGGGAGATGAGAGGTGGAGGAGCCCTCTTTCCCCAAAGGCAGACAGCAATCAGATCCTAGCACACAGAACTACATCACTGTGATGCAATATTAAGCCAAATTATCTTGAAAAGATAAGACTGAAACAGTTTGACTGGGAGCAATTTACCACTCGTGGAAACACCACGTTATGTTCAGGATCACATTCAGCTTCTGCTGCTTCTGAACAGCAGAAGAATAAAGAAATTACAAAACCACATTAGAAGTGCCATTTGAAGGAGACAGGCCCAGACACTTCACGAGCTGAAATGTGAAATGACAGGCTGAGGTTGCTTGCAAAGCAGAGGATTTGGTCCAGACCTCTTCTGTATAAATTCTCTCAGACCTATACTTTAGGAATCATGGGAGGTTAACAGCTATTTCTTGATAAATACAAGACTGAGGACACACTATGCAATACCTAACTGGCAATTCAAGGCATTCTCTATCACAAAAAATAATGCAGAACCATTTCTGCATAGGCTGGTAACTTTTAAAGACAACTTCACTTTATCTACAAAATTTTGTTGACAGGCAATATGTTTATGAGGAAATTCACTGTCAGAGAGCCAAAACTGAAAAGATGTAGTTTTACCTAGTTCCTGGAAGCTTGAGATTACAGCCTACACAGCAACAGGGGCTTCTCATGCTTTGAATAAACACTGCAAAATTTAACACTGAAGACAGTTGCTGCTCAAAGAAGGTTCAGCACTGAGGAAGAAAGAGTGCTGCAAACTGTCTTGAGATATCTCACATACAGAAAAGGGTTTTGCAGATTGTGAAGGAAATGACAACACACAAGAAACCAGCAAGCGGTTTTAAAAACATCACCTTGTTCTCAAGAGGTGAAAAACCCTTTGTTGAGGATATATCTTAATACAATGGTTTTAATAGCACTGGCTACTTTAAATTTTGTACTTTATAAAAATGTGTGGTAGATGCTTTCAGCTCAGTGTGGAGGAACTGCTCCTCTTGTGAGGGCTCAGCTGTCAGATATATTGGGAACAAGAGCAAGACTCACTGGGCACCTCCAATTTGTACAGAGTGCTGCAGCAACACTGACCAGCCATTGACAGCTGTCATTAGCCAGGGCAGCTTGTAACAATTTCAGTTGACCAAAGGAAAAATTGAGGCAAAAAAAGAGAAAAACCAGTGCAAGAATTGAAACATCAAAGTTGCTAATGTTTTTTTCAAACTATTTTCAAACAATTTTCAAGCTATTTTCATTTAAAATTGCACCCACTTAAGCTGCTTCCCACAAAAAGCAAACCAGCTTACAGCATCCAAGTCATCACTTCCACAGCAAACTATCCAAACAGATCAGGATAATCAAGACATACAGACTAAAAAATCCTTACAGATATCTCTGTTTACCTTCTTCCTCTGTACCAACTGATAATCTCTCTCTGAAGCAGAAAAACTAAAAGTTAAAAACCTCTCTCTCAACAAGCATTTCAGAGAGGATTAAAGAAGGCCAAAGCTATTTGATTGAACCATCAAAGCACAACACTTTTTTTGGCTTTTTTTGCTTCCTATGACTGATGCACTGGATGTATCACTTGATCTTGGCTTTCAGACTCATGACTCCTCAGCAAATAATGTTAAATACATGTATATAAGCACATTCCCCACACAAACATCAACCTGGGAAAACAAACAAAAGGAATACAGAATTACTGACAACAAAAGGAGCACAGAAACCATTGACATCAGCCTCAATATTCCTATCAATCCATTCATAGCCAAGCTACCAGCATCTCTCCCTGGAAAAATTGTGTCATTAACAGCTGATTTGGAAAGATTCTGTTGTGGACTGTGAAATGCTTGCTGTAATGAACTACTTCAAAGCTGAATGGTCTCCATGTCATAACACAGATGAGCTTGGCAGAAAAGATCAGAGCGCAATATTCTTAATACATAAAGAAGAAAGCAAATAACAGGGCAATTTAATGAGAAGAACATTAGTACTTAGGTTGTCTTTGATCCCAAATCATTTATGTTTGTTAACCTTGAGGACACTGCCAAGGTGCTGATGTTTTTAAGGCCACCACCTCCAGGACATCTTCTCTCCTCACTGCCTCACTGCTAAAAGGTTAATTAATAAAATCTCCTGGCTTTTCTTTGTTTTCTCCTTTTTTTTTCTTCCCCTTGTGCAGTTGCTACTGCTTTATTCTCTTCTTTTGGAATAACAGGGTTAGGTTATGGGCAAGAGCATCAACCCCATTGCATATGATAATTTCATTTCTATTTAACTCAAAACAGCAGAAACTGTTGCTAAAGACTTGATGCAATTATCTTTAAAAATGAAAATCCCCTACTGCTTAAATGCAAGTACACAATAAATAGTTTTAATTTAATCTAGCAGTGAGAGTTTGGTCTTCTTTATCTCAGTACTGCTCTTCTACTGCAGTTCTGTGGTGATAGGATAGACTTGTAAGCCTGAAACTGCTTTACATTTTCAAAACACTGAATTTTCAGCGATCAAAACACCTGACATAAACTGCCAGGGAAGGAACCTGTGACTCAGGGATAATTTGGGAGAGATCCTGTTCTCAGCGCACACACACAAGTACCACCAACCTCAGTGTGCATCACACCCATCAAAGAGAGAAAAGGAATTCAGTGCTTTGCCATCCTACAGCTGAATTATGGCAGCAGGAAACCCAACCCAAGAAAATAACTGAAAAACTACATTGCTTAAAGGTCAGGCAGGAGTTGTTCTGAAATGCTGGCAGCTTTGAAATCTTGCTGTTCTTTCATCAGCTGCAGCTTCTCTGAGAGACACAGGATAAACTAAGGACCCACAAAAACACTGTTTAAGCTATGTTTCATGTTTTACACCTTAAAGCTTTTCCAAACCTCTCAAGGATACATGTACACATATGCAGCTGACATGATTTAGTGTCTCCAGCAGTATAAACAAAACTCTGACCAAAGTAAACATCCTATTTTTGCAATCAATCTCTCAGCATCCCCATTGTATATTTGTGACAGCATATGACCAAAATAACCTGTAGTATCTACAGTCAGAACATTCACAGATCTTTGACAGCACAACTAAAAAAAACTGTTTAATAGTGATCATTTCCCTCACCATGAGGCACTGGTAACAAAGCCAAAATAAATGAAGTTTACCCAATGCACTTAAAATAAATCAGTGTGAAACTGCTAAATATCACTAACTTTTTATGTGTTATTTATTGGTGTTCCCAAGTAACTTAGACATACTGCTGTTATAGGAATCAAAGAATAGAAAAATACATCTAATACTCCACATATTCCAAACAGCTCATTCAGTCTTGGAATAATTACACACAAAAAAAATTTGAACTCTTTTCTTGTGAAACCCAGCAGATTTCATCAGGTATCAATACACAGCCAAGAGTTCTCTGCAGTATTGAATGTTTTGTGAGCTTCACAGAAAGAAGTTTGATTAACTCATTAAGAAATTTAGGAAGGACCTTCCCAGCCCCAGCAGGCTAAAGGGAGCCCTGTGTCCAGGGACTGGCATCTCCCAAGGCAGGAAAGAGGATGCACAGCTGATGAATGCAGGCAATGGATAAAGCACCAGAAAGACAAATCCTTGGTGTATGATGAGTAAGGTTTTGCATAACTCCTCTGAAGGCTCACTAAATAAGTCTGATTTCAATAAATGCTGAAATAAATGGCGTTTCCTAAAATTACTACTGATTGTAAACTTGAAACCAAACCATAGCTGCATTTTTTTTTTTTCAGGACACTCTTCTCTTTTCAGCATACAATGTAGTTTTGGAGTGATACAAGGATTGAGGTTTAACAGAGTCAGTGCAATATATTTAGCTTCACCTTTGCCTAAGGGCAGTGTTGTGTGGCAGCAAACAAGGCTGTGCATGCTCAGCTGCACTCCTTCAGTGCAAAGGCCTTTGAAACTCAGCCCAGGGCATGCAGCATCTGCTAGAAGCCATTATAAAACCTGGCAACTCTACAAACCCAGGATTTGCTTTTCAAACAGAAGTAATTTAACTGTTCGATAAATAAATAAACAAACAAGAATTCATTCAGCAGTTTTCTAATGCTCTTGCACTGATGGAGAGCAGCAGCCAGCTCTGGGCTGCCTTCCTGGCACCTCTCACATCGAGGGCAGGAGGCAACATCTTGCCCTTCACCAACCTTCTGAATAAACTATTTAAATCTCAAAGTTCTCCACAGCCTTAAATAAATTCTGGATTTGGCTAGTGGCCCCCTTAGAATGGGAAAGTTCCCCTGCTTTGTCCTCTTGCTTTCCAGCTGCTCCAAGCTCATGCTGCACAAGCACACCCTGCCATTTTCTCTGCAGCTGCTGAGCAGGGTGGGCACCTTCCCTGCAACCAGGCAGAGCTGGTAAGAGCTCTGCCCTCACCCCTACTACCCTCACCCTTGATTTCCCAAGTGTCCTCCTGCAGGGCTGTGAGCAGCAGGCACAGCCCCTTCCCCTGCAGAGCCACGCCACCGCAGCGCTCCCAGTGCCAAAGCCCCAAATTCCCCCGCACTGGCACATCCCAAAAGGTGCAGCCTGACACAGAGAATTCATTTTTTCCACCCTCCAAGGGCCTGTCTGTGGATTCACAACATATGTAAAACATCCAGAGGGTGTAAAGTGCCAGGCAAGCACCAAGGATGATTACAGAGACTGAAGTGCTCTGAACCATTCTGTAGTGACGTGATGGGCAAAGAGCAAAAGAACACAAAAGAAAAAGTGAGTTACAAATGCTTTGCCCCAGAAGCCAGCACACAACAGCAGCCACATTTCTGTGTCTGCTCCACCTTCACATGCTGCATCCATTGGTTTATTCTGACCACCTGGATCTAACATGCTCTGACACATCCCAGTCTTCACAGACACCACACATTAACAATTCAGAGAATTCTTCAGCTGCAACCTTGAGTCACAACAATTGCTCCTGACTAAGCAGTTAATTCTTAATTAAGTCTTTGTAAAACCATTCACTTTTAATAAGCATGAAATATCAGCCCAATAAACCACATTCTTTAATCTCATTTCTAAATATATTTCCAGTTTAACTTGTTTTTTTTAAGTCTAACAGCATTTCTCACTAACATCTTTAGCTGCTGGAGAAAAGAGGATGTTCTGAGCAGAGGGGCAGTGACATGAACCTCAGTGCCTGGGACCAGCTCTGGGCTGATCCAGGCCTGGCCACAGCACCTCTGCCTTGTCTTCTACACAAGCAGAAATTGAGACTCCAGTATTAGAGACAGGCTTTGGCAGGGCTTGTAAAGTGCCTGGAAGACATGAAACCCTCAGTGAAAGCAAATGTTATTAGGAATATTTATTATTTATTTATTATGAGTTTATAGATGTTACCTAGCACAGAGACCCCTTAATGCTGCAGGAAATGAGGGCTTGAAAAATGCAGCTCATTTGCTCATTTTTGTACGCTGAAAGCATTGAACTGAACTCCACTGTCAGTTACACACTCTATTCTTACACTTGTCACTTCTTGACATTTTATTGTCAAGCTGGTGTCACCAAGTCACCAGACACAGGACCAGGATTTCTGATTCAGGGGCTCAAAGCTCTGCTTTTGCCACCTTGGTGAACTCACCAAAGCTGCCCTCCCAATCCCCATGTCTGCTCCAACTTATAGAATGGAAGCAATGATGCTGATCTCTTCTCTCTCCCAAAGAAACTTTGGCATCTGCTCATCAAACATGCAAAGCAAAGATGAATAATATTATTCACAACCTGAATTCTCATGAGTCTGTTCCAGCTGCAAACTCAACCACTCCAAAACAGCCCATGTTCTTAAGCATCCTTGTTTCTCTTCAACAACAGCTTGGTAAAAACATTCTGCAATACTCTCATAATCAGAAGATGTACTCTTTTTTTTTTTAATTACAAAATGCACCACTTGTCATTATGATTACATCCAGGAAACACAGCTCTTGACTGTAAAAATGTAAAAAGGTGAAAAGATAATTAATTGTCAGCAACATCTCCCAACACGAATGAGGAAAACTGAGGTCAGCACATGACAGATTGCACTCCAGAGGAGCACAGAGATGAGCCAGCACTCTGCAACTGATGTATCCAGGGATTAGTCAGAGGTCACTCCCACAACAGTTTAGGAAAGCTCATTGCTTAGCTACCAGCAGGACACCTCATGTGAACTCCAGCTACAACCACACTTAACCCTTTTGCTGCCCAAAACCAATCACTGCTTGGACAAGGAGTCCCTCATGCCATACCAAATTGATTCCCCCATCTGCCATCTTGTACCTGTAACATATAAAATGTCAGGCTCTGAGTATAAGAAACTACTCCAAAATCATCTCATCAGAAAGGAAGACTTTTCCCTTTGTATTCTAACAACAGGGGCTCAGAAATACCACCTATTTTCAATGAGATCTTTAACTCAAGAAGTCCTATGTCATGGCCAGAGGTGGAGGAAGGCCACTGGATGTTTGTCCAGCACCCACCACAGAAGGCTCCCATTCCATGGCTGGATGCAGAGCTGGGACAGGCTGTTAATCATCCCTGTCATGACTTCTGCCAGGGGAAAACACAGTAGCCACACCCAGAAGCAAAGCAGCAGCTGGTCAAACCTCCATTTTTGTAACAGCACATCATCTTGGGATGCCTGGGATAACTGGAGACTGTCAGTAAAGATGCTTTCAAAACACCCACTCAACAGCTCGCCAGGCTTCCTTTTGAACAAAAAGTGATAGAAAAATATCTTCCTGTAGGTGAAAGCCATCAGACACACACAAAAAAGCTGACAAAACAGTAAAGGCAGCCTACTTATTAAGGGTAATTTAATGAAAAAGGTAAACAGTACCACAAAATAAATCACTATACTTTGTCCAAATAGAAAAAGCAAAACTTTGGAAATTGATGTTTTAAACACTGTTGTTTTCCACGCTGGCATTCATTAAGGTTTATATGGATCTCATCAGTATGCAATTCTGTTTGCAGAGGTTACTTTCAACTTAAATTATGCTAGACAACTTCACTAATTAATCAGAAGAAAATCTCAAAATTAATTTATTAAGTTGAATTTGCTGTATCTGCCATCAACCACAAGTAGGATGGAACAAATCAGACCAACAAAGTGCTGATAAAAAAAATACATTATCTTAATTACTGCAATATACCATCACCAGGCAGGGAAGAATCCTGTGAAGGAGTGATTTTTCCCTAATAGTATTAGGAAACTGATAATCCTAAGTCTCATACATTAATGCAATTCTTAACAGTTACAAGAGTATAACAATCAACATCTTACTGCAAACCACAGTTAAAAATGTATTGAATATTCTATTGAATATAACAAAGAAAATGAGCAGCACCTGCTGACGCTTGTGATTCCTACAGAAGTTGTAGTTGAAAATAAAAAATAAAATGTTTGACAACTGAAGCTTTGCTTCAATTTTCATAGTTACCACAGAGGGGTAACTGAAGACTGAACTTGGGTTTTGCTAACAATTTGGAAACACTGACATACAAAAGTGGCATGCTCAAAGGAATCAACATATGCAGACACCCACATGCTGACACTGAGGTTTATATTTCTGGGACAAAAATATATTCTTCAGTAATGATTTTCTTCCTTCTATGTCACTCATCTGCCTTAAACAGTCCCAAGCCTGTAAATATTCACTCAAATGAGTGAGCTATCCATGGAGAGCGCTCTGCCATGGCTGAGGAGAGCCCTTGAGTGCAGGTCCCAGCTCTCTCCAAAAGCACAGCTTGTCAGAGCTGCACCTACAGACCCAAACCACTTTGCACAAAAACCACGTGGACACGTCCCCAGCTGCATGACCCTGCTCCCTCCCACTGGACAGTCCTGGACAGAGCAGATGTGCTCCAAACCCTCAGTCTGGAGGCTCATACAGCCCAAACCCAGTTACTGGTGAGGATGAAGCACTCAGAGCCCTAAGACTAGCACACTTGAAGTGCAGTTGTAAAACTAGAGCATTGCTTATTTTAGGCACAGCAGAGGAAAGGTGTCTGAAACAAAGCTGTCAGTCTGTGCAGAGCAGCAGCAGGAGATGGAGAGAGAAAAGGAAACAGGTACAAAGACACAGATGATGAGGGAGGAAGAGAAGGGAAAGGGGGAAAGGAAAGCAATAATAGTCCAAAATGAGAACAGTCTTAAGAGCTGTGCATGTTTTCCTGCACTGAAAAAGACAAGAAGCTACCAAGCAGACTATCCATTTATTTTACTGTTGGCTATGGGTAGAGATGAGCCATGCTGCCCCCCACCAACCCTCCACTGGAAACTGGGGACAGAACTGCTGTAGGAAGAGGAAATAAAGAGGCTCAAAGAGCCCCAGCACCTCCAGCAGCATGTACCCCACCATTTGGCTCCCACTAAGCAGGAAATGCCACATGCAAAGGTGTCTTTATGTGCTGCTTTGCACTGCAGGCAACCCCAAGCAACTGCTGTGCATCACTTCTCTGCACAAGCCAGATGTGAGCTCATCCCTGTCACTCCAGTGGGCAATATTTTTGCACTGTATTTTCCTCTGAAAACACAATGCAAATATTTAATCACTGGCTTTTCAGATTTCTGCCGTGGGGCTTTTCTTTGGCTGAAGAAGGCTCCAGAGATCATTTAGTTAACCATGCACATGGATGGAGCTTCTCAGCTGCAGCAGATGAAGCAATGAAGCTGGAAAGAACAAACTCTAAATCACTAAATTATAAATTAACAAGAAGACCTAAGGAGTAAATATTTAGAAGAGCTCACTGAAGCCTTAAGGATAGGAGCATCATGACTAATTATTCCAGTGATCATTGAAACATGGAGTTAGGAAAGATCAGAAACAAGAGAAAAATAAATCTCACCAATTAGACACATAAATGCAGATTAATGCCATATGACTAGCTACCACATGAATATGCAACACACTTATTAAAATGTTAATACAACAGTTGCAGACAATCTGATTTTCATTTTTAAACAGTCAGCTGCAGAAATGTAAAACTTGTAAAAATGTAAATGTTTTCTTTACCTTCATAATTCAGAAGTAAAAAGGTGATTTGTTCAGAGTATAAAAAACATCAGTGAAGTTAAAGGGTGGGATTTAGTAACTGCAAACAGTAATAGAAAACTAAATTCAATGACCAAAACCAGTATGTTGTAATGACAGAAAAAGTTCTTAAAAACAAGGGGAAAAAATCCCCAAACAAATAGAAAAGGAAACAAGCATTGAAAAGCTAAAACAATTAAATTGTTACTTCAGTGTAGAGAATTTTTTTTTCAGTTGCATTGTGTGCCCAGATTTCATTTTGCAACTATGAAAGTACTGTCAGTCATAAAAGAATAACAAATTGTTTATAACAGAGACACTTAAAGTAATTAATTAAATAACCCAGAAGACTTATTTAAGCTAATCTCCACAGTCATATAATTTCTCATAATTTGTTTCAAAAAGGAACTCCTAGCACATTTGTTTGTTGTTATTCAGGACAGCAGAACTGCCGGAGGCTGCAGCGAGAGCTGAAGAGCAGGTATTTAGGAACTCCAGCCAAAATCTCAGCCCCCCGAGTCTGCCCAGCAGCAGAGAATGCCAGCGGTGGCAGACAGCCACCTGCACTGCACAGGCACACAGAACAGGAGATCCAGCAGTTTGGTATTTCAGCACCAGTGAGAGGCAAGCCCACTGCAGTCAGGGGTTAGAGTCGGCCAGTGGAGACACGTCCCTCTCCTCTTACTTCCCCTGGTTACTATCAAGAACAAAAATTCTGTGAATTGGGATGACAGCCATCACTGACTATAATTTCAGACCACTGTACCAAGCCTCAGACATAAAATAAGGTTAATAAAGTTTTATTTTGTACAGCTTTTAGAGGGACTTGAGAACCAAGTCTGTTTAAAACAGCAGTGACGAAAGAGACACGAAGAATTGACTATCGTAACACACAGCTTTGCCTTTGTATTTCCACACCAGATTATAGATCTATTTTCTAAGCAGAAAGGAAGTAAGGCAGATATCTCTGCCATTCAAGAGTGTGGGTGTAGAGCTGTCCTGGTTTCAGCTACAATAGAGGCAATTTTCTTACTAGCAGCTGGTGCAGTGCTGCATTTTGGAGTTCTGGGAATAATGCTGACACCACAGTGACACCTTAGCAGTGCTCACCTGCACTCAGGGGCTGTCAGTCTCAGGCTCTGGCAGTGAGCAGGTGCACAAGGAGCTGAGAGGGAGCACAGCCAGGAGAGCTGACCCCAGCTGGCCAGGGGATTTTCCACACCCAGGAACACCATGGCCAGGATACAAACTGGGGGAGTGGGCTGGGAGCAGTTGATGGCTGCTTGGGGAATGGCTGGGCATTGGTCAGCAGCTGGTCAGCAATTTCACTGTGCATCACTTCTTTTTCTTGGATTTTACTCCCCTTTCATTGCTAGTACTGTTGTTGTTATTATTTTATATTATTTTACTTTATTTCAATTATTAACCTGTTCTTATCTCAACCCACAAGTTTCTCTTCCCCATGCCAGTGAGGGAGGGAGGGAGTAAGCAAGTGGCTGCATGGTACTGAGTTGCTGGCTGGAGTTAAACCAAGACAAGGGTATTTTTGAAACACTGGCTCTTTTGCAATTACCCTAAGCCATGAAATGTTGCACTGAACTGTTTTCTTTTGAAATTATCTGTTATCTGGGTATTGCAGATCACTGTATTCAGATGTGCACGTGACAAACATTTTATCCATGCTAGCTGTCATAAAGACTCTTAAATGAACAGATAGCTGACTTCAAACATGAAGATTTTATAATTTTCACCCCATTCTAATCTTGCCTCCCTCACCTGCAGTTTAGCTTAAGAGCCATCACAAACAATCCAGAGATCTTTCAGTGTTTTACTTGATTAATTTGATCATGAGCTGTATTGCCAACAAGGAAAACAGTACCAACAGCTTGAAGCTAACCAGTGAGGACACCAGGAGCATCCTACTAACAAAGACCACACAGCAGCCCAAAAGACCTTTATCCTAGAAATGTAGTATTTCAAAAGCTCTCCTTACTGAAGGCTCTTGGGGCTAAGAGGAAGAAGTTCCTGCTAACCACTGCCCTTGGGTGACGAGCTCATTTTGATGCAACATCTAACAAAATGAGGATTTCCTGCACAGCTGTTGCAGTGTCCTTAGAGACTCAGTTTCCAGGCACACTCTGCAATCGTCCCTCTGCTCCCTCTTAATTCCAGTCAACAACAGCCACAGGCAGATTACATAGCTGGGGCATTACTGACACAACCAGGAGCCTATAATAGCACTCATAAGCCCAGTGATTTCTTTTCTCTTGTTAGTGTCACACACAAACACAAAACAGCTGAGAACCTGGCCCTTTTCTCTTTAACAATCCACCGACAATTAAAAAATATCTCTTTATTTTGGTAATCAAATGAAATAAATATAATCATATAAAGCACAGGGCTAATTTTAGACCTAAATACTGACAAGATCTGTGGTAATTCCTGCTAAGTGTCAGTGGCCATGATCTCCACAGCATTTATAAAGCTTTACTGTTCACTAACTTAGGCAACTCCTCTCCTTGTGAAATGTACTAAAACACTGGATAAAAGACAGATATTGCAAAATATTTCACAAGCTATAAATTAAAGAGCATCAGCCAGAAACTGTTTTATTCCCTTCAGAAAAACAGTGACTTCAAGACTCTGGTCTACAAACCTGGCCATCTGCTTGTATGCTTCCTCAGCCACTGCAAAGATGTGTGGATCCATGTCCCCCATGTTCTGGCCACTGTAGGCATTGATGATGTCTTCGCCATAGATAGGCAGCTGTTCATAAGGATTTATGGCCACTAAAACAATACCTACAAAGGAAATTAAACAAAAGAAATTATTAATAGTTGTTTCAAAAAAAAACCCAAACAAAAATTGTTTTAAAATCAACTATTGTTCTAATCTTTCTAAAAATGTTAAAGAATAAGGATCTGATATTACTGACTTCAACAGATATTTATTCTGAATAAAGTTATGCACACACAAAGTACCATGAGTTGACTTCTAAACTGCTTTGGTAAACACAGCAGGGACAACTTTATACCTTTTCTATCTATGTGCCTTTTCTAAAGCTAGCATGCACAGTCTAAAAAGATTCAGAATGTGCAGATTGAAATACTGCCTGTTCAGTGCAGTAAACCAATGAATGTGCATTGTATTTCCCTGTGGTTTACTCTGAATTACCCGTGGTACTGTAATTTGTGAAGTATAACTACTGGGTGGTCTCACTGACTGCCAGTTTGGGTACGTGCAGTGTGTTAACCCTTCAGCTGTTGTGAAAGAATAACATCCTCAGTTTTTGTAATAAGCAACAGTGTAATTTGGATTCCAGGGCACCTCTGCCAATCAGGCAGGACAACCTCCTGGTCAAAGGCATCAGAAAAACCAACAAGTAGACATATTTCATAAGGCTGACACACAGCAGCACCCAGTCCTGTCAGGAAATTAGGCAATTACAGCTCTAGAAGGCATCAGAACACCCTCATCTGATACATCTGAGCATGTACTTACACCTCCCATTTCCTAGTTTTTCCATACCAATTAAACACATATCTGTTTTTTTCAATATAGCTCATCACCACAGCACTTCTAAATTCATGCCATTCTTTTACTCTCCCTGCACAGGAAAACTTAAGTCTTACTCTTTACAAGCTTCCTTGTCACAAATAGTGAGACCTCAAAAGTTTTTGGGACAATTCTCTTTTTCATGAGAAATCAGGATTGCTCTACCCACAGGGATAACCTGACAAAGATTCCTTATAACTTTCTCTCCTGCAGCCTTTACAACAAGTAGGGAAAATTTATTTGCTCTGTGCAGGGGTGGAAACACTGACCAGTGAGACCACGTGAGAGCCAGCTGTGAGAGGCACACTGTGCCCCCCTGACATGGCAAGTCTTCCTTACCTTGACAAGGTGATGAGGGGGAAAAACAACCCCTCTAATTTTAACTGTGGACAGTTTAAGAACAGAATTGCTTCTTTTGAGTATGCATTTTGGTGCCTAAGTGTGCCAATGCAGTTGCAGATGGCTGCACAGTGACTGCCTGGACAATCCATCCCTGAAGAACCTGCCTCAGAAGTGTTTCCATAGCACTCAACTTGCTTCTAAATTTACTCTGAAATTCACTCTTACACACACAGACTTCCTCAGTGCTGATCCCAGCTCTCTGCTCTGTGCAGATTACAGTCTTGTGATGTCTATCTAAGAAATTTTCCATGGAAAAGCTGGGAGAAAGGAAATGAAAGCATCTGCAGTCTGGCACTGCTGGGAGCATCAACCAATTTCTAAACCCTTTCATGCATCTATAGATCAAGCACAAACCATAGCAAAAACATTAAACAAGAATATGTTTTAGGGAGAGATCTGAGAGACCTTGATCTATTTCCTCAAACACACAGCAAGTTTTATGTCTCGACACGCCCATGTGAGGAGAGTCTGTGTTTTTCCATCAGCCACGACTTCACTGAAGTGACTCAGGAGCTCCAGTGAAAAACCTCTATAAACATTCATGCCAAGTTCCAATGCTGTACTGATGAACCAAAAAGTCAGAGTGGGGGTTAGGGACAGGAAGTGACCTCAGTCCTACAAGACTTGAGGAATATTTTGTGTGTCAATTTTTAGCATCTGCCCTTAGAAAAAGCAGCAAAAAGTGAAATACAGTGCACCACCGAGCTGAGCCTCTCAGGCCTGCAAGTCTCATCAAAGAGACATTACAAAAATCTGTGTGAGACTTCCAACAATTCCCTCCTGCTTTTAGTTATGCTGGCAAAAATAAACCCTTGAACTGGGAACAAGCAGCCCCGTGATGAGTCTCCATCATATTAAAACACTTCAGTAGCAATCTGTAAAATCTACAAGCAACTACCATCTGGAAATAACCAAAACAAGTGAGTTAGGAATTATTTGCTTTCTGTAGAACTTTGAAATCAGTCTGCCTCACAGGGCTATAATCCAGATTAATTTACATATAAATTCTCTTTATCTCTGCTAAATCATATTGCTATTTTAAGAAATATGGCCTTCCTAAATCAGATTTATGTATGGTTTTGTTCTTACAATTACACTAAGTTGAACTCTGGCTACTCTTTGTGCTAGTCTTCTTTATATATGCTCAAAGTAAGCCTATCTAATTCTTTTACCTTGAACATACTCACCCCTCACCCATCTGTGGCCAAACTGGACATAAACATAAGCAATTTATTAATGTCAATTAAAGTCTGCTCTCCTGCATAGAAGGCAGTACTTTTTACTAACCTGAACTAACCAGCAAGATTCACTGAGTTTTCATCACAGCCATAGCAGTTTCTCCATGGGAGCATTCAAATTTTCCTTTGCAACTTTTCAACTTCCTTCATTAATTCCTCATTTCATGTTTCCCACAGTAAAGCAAAGTTATAAACCACCTCTGAATTGCTGGTGAAAGACTGACTTGAAATCGAGAAATCAGCAGGTTTTCTGTTTAAAAGTTTTAATTACTTCAAAGTGAAATTTCAAAGAATTTAATATCCATTTGACATATCACACTAAGACAGCATGGTTGGATTAATTTCTAGGCCCCTGGACAACAATCCATCCATTCATTCCTTTTCCAGTTCTACTGTTGAGAATATTGTTACTGTGATTCTCTTGATGGATTGAAGGGGTTTTGTTCTCCTTTGGGCTGCATAAACTGGGTTAGCCCAAGCCACCTTCACAGGCTATTTGAGCTGACCTGGCTAAGGTGGGAGCCACAGTGAGGAGGCAAATGCAGCCCCCAGGGCTGAGCTCCAAGGCAGTAATCTCTGCAGAGGGGAAGGAACCTGCGGCAGGATGGGAACTAATGGAGAAGTCTGAAAGGTGGATGGATGTCTGTGGCAAAGGATCAGGTTTTCAGAGGCTGATGTGCCAACTCCATTTTGCTCAGCCTGTAACACAACACAGCCCTGCCAACATCCCCAGTGAATAAACCACTGCACACCACATTCCTCAGCAGTGCTGAGCCAGCTCCCCCATCCCAGGCCCTTTGGCAGACCCAGCCATGGAGAGCTAAAGGCCTCCCAGCCCCAGGAGAAATGATAAAACCAGCCAAAACCACAGCGACAGCTGCACTGGGGAATAATTGAAACATACTTTTTTCATGTTTTCCCAAACACAGGGAAACACAACCGACAGACAACACATTCCTTTTGAAAGCCTCTTAAATGCTGCTCAACACAGAGTCCTGCAAGCAGCCAGGACACAGCCCAGACAGGCTTGTGGGAGGGGGTATGGTGTTGTTAGGGGACCATGAAACTGAGAACCCCTTACAAGCTCAGGCCATGAGGCTCCATTTGCACAAAAGCCCTTTCACACAAGAGCTTTGCCATGGGGGCACTTGGGAGAGAAACACAGATGATGTCTGTTCTGGGGGAGCTGAGGTGGTTTCCCAGTGCTGGGACCACAAGGTGCAGCCCCAGCAGGGTTAACCCAGAGAGGAGATACTCAAACACCCAGACACTTGAGCTGGTCCAAACCCTGAGCAACCTGGTCTAGTCAGACTTGTTCCAAGTAGGAAGCTTCACTGGAGACTTCCAGAGGCCTCCTCCAACCTGAATTATTCTGTGCTCTGAGTGCACGGCTGGATGAGATGTGGTGTGAATCATCACCCACTCCTGTGGAGTGAGGTCTGGCTGCAAGCAGGGGTGGCAAAGGCTGATCCAGGCCCCTGTGGTCTGGTCACTGCTGAGAGCAGGACTGGGAACAGATGTGCCCTGCTGAGCATCTGCAGATTAGGAGCAGCCAGAAGTGAGCAAAATGTGGCAGGATGTTAATGCTTCTGTCTGTCCATCACAACATGTTTAATGTGCTGCCTGTCTTATTGAAAAGTTATGTTAAAAGCTAGCAGTGTATTTTGACTAAACAAAGGTATTTAAAAGGAACATATGCATACATAGAATAAAAGCCCAGAAGCAAACCTTAAACTACCTCACAATGTTTATTTTTGAAACAGACCATGCAGTTGCAATTTTGTGCTTATGCTAAAGTGATTATTTAAGTAACTTTCCTCCATTCTGGCCATCTGAAAATACCACAGGCAGCTACAAATTTGGGTAACCTCTGCTGTGAGTTAAATGTTATTTTTAAAACCAAGATCAATTGTAACAGTGATAAGACAATCCACGGCTCATGAACTGTTACAAATTCACTTCTGTAGTTACCCAGATTGGAAAACATGAAAAAGAAAATAAACTGATGTAGTCTAAAAGAGATAGAGGAGCTCAGTGCAGAGGTAAGCAACTATAGGTGGAAACATATCCACCAAAGAGCAAGGCCAGCTCCTGCATCTGCAGTGTGTTGGCCTTCTCCCACCCAGCCCAACCTGAGCAAGCCTACAGAGAACACCAACCAGACAGGAATCCCACTGTGAAGCAAAAACTGCTGAATACACAGTTTATAAACAGATTCCATTGGGGAGCTAGAGGAACACACACTGAAGTCAATTTTCCCTGAACCTCAACATTCTCCAGCCTGTTAGTGACCACAAACACAGTGATTTCCCTAAGAACAGTCCAGCATGTCCTGTCACTAAACGATTTTAGGTTAAAGGCAGACACATCAACAGACAGCTTTGCCTTCCCTGTCCAGGGCATTCGGTGCAAAGTGATGGCATGAGAGACAGTACTTGCCACAATAGGTGTAGATGAGTTTGGAGTCTATGAAGCGAACTTTGAGGTTGTGCAGCACGGCAGGCTCGTGCAGGTAGCTGAGTGCAGTCAGGTCGTTCTCACCCACCAGGATGTCAGGGTTCCGCAGGGGCGGCAGCTCCTTCGTCTTCGGGTCGAGGCTGTACTCTAGGTCCTGGAAACAAATGGGCACCCTGCAAAGAGCTGCTGGCTAGCCTGACTCCCTCAGCTCCTCCAGCTGCTCCTCCCACCAAAACATGCGCAAGGTAAAGAAACCACAATGCTAGATTTCTGATCTCTGTGATGTGAGTTAGCAGCTCTTTCTCCAAAAATGTCATTTAAAACTTCCCAGAGGGGTTTTCTAGACGTACAACTGCATAGAGACACCATCTTTTTAGACTATTACTTAAGCAAACCCCATGGTTTTGCTGCCATATCTTTTATTATATAAACCAAAATATACTATATCATAAATACAACCATATTTTCCCTATTGCTTTCCTCTTGAGTGGAACAGGCAGGGGAAGTAGATTCCCACCAATCTACAGCCAGCTTCATACACAGTAACACAACATGGGAACATGGGCAGAACACCATGAGGAACACAAACACTGAAACCTGCTTAGAACCTTTTTCAGATATAAATTAATCTCTAATATAGATGTTCTAATTGCATCTGTCTCTAGATCTAAAATCACTTTATCTACCTGCTATTTCCATAAAAAAGAAAACAACTCAAAGGGTGTTAGCTGTACATAGACAAGTCATCATTTCTCAACACAGTACATAGCACCTTCTTTGTAATGCCCTTAATCCTTGCCTTTTTTATCTTTATTAATTTCTGCTGGTTATGTTCAACTTAAAAGTCACAGTTCTTTCCTGCAACACTCTTCTCGTAGCAACCCTGTCTCCCTGGAATAGCAAACCAGGGCTATATGTTTAATGGCATAAGTAGAAAAAGATGATGCCACTGAACGTAACAGACAGTGGATAAAAACAACTGCTTTTTAATTTATTTTAAAAACAAGCCAAAATTGATTTTTGTAACTAAACAGTAAAATTTATCACACCAAAAAAATGCTGCAGAAAGTGAGTGGACAAAACCAACTGCACACACCTAAATACAGATATATTTTGACAGTAGAGCTTCCTGCAATAGAAACAACAGACTCAGGTTGAGAACAAGAACTATCAGCTTACAAACAATACACAGACTTACCTTGCCCTCTTCCAGTCGAAGCTGAAGGACTTTATCTCCAGGTTTATAGTCTTTGAGGAGTTCTGCTGACTTCCATACCTCCTCTGGATCAGGGATCCAAACCCTGGCATACTGCAGTAAAACAACAACAGCAAAAGATTCGTGAGCTTTGGTTGCACTATAGTTAAATCTTTGAAATAAATGACACTATGTTTTTTTTTCTTTTTTAAATACATGTTTAACAGACACAGCCTTAAGCAAGAGGCAAGTTAATTAGTACATCTAAGGTGAATAACTTGTTCTATTGATAAATGGCTGCACAAGCATAATTTTATTGCCTACACAGAGAGAAAAAGGCATTTTCCATGCAGAAGGTATTCCAAGATACATATTCAATGCTGAAAATCTACAAAGTAAAAAAAAAAAAATCAGCATTTTCAGAAAGATCAAAAATTTATCTATCCATAAAGATTATTTGGAGCAACTCTTTTGAGTAGGTTCTAAATGCATTTATAGCATAATATTATAGAGCCATTTTTGTCTTCTTTTTCCCCAAAGAGAATACTTCAGCCCCATCTGTATTAATTTAGGCAAAGCTGCCTGATCAAGTGTTAAAGCTCTTCCTTTGTAATTACAAACATGGCTAGTTTAAAACTGATTATATTCAGAATGCCAAAAGAAAAAAAAACCTGAAAGATTTGGTGGAAAAGGCCTCCAAATAAAAGAAAAAACCCAACAACAAACCAGATTCCCATTAGCAACCATTTTCATAAAAACTTTATTCATAAAAGTGACCCAGTGCAAACATATTTGTTTTCAAAACCAGCAAGAATATTCATATTTTTCAGTGAGTGAAGATAGAATTGTTACCCCATATTCAAGAATCAATTAAAGACGTATGGAAACCAGCTGGTCACTTAGAGAGTCACATGGACATGCAAATACACAGATATGAAAACAGCTCTTGAGTAGAACAAGGAAAAAGCTGTGATGTTTTTAATATGTTCAAGTTCCTGAAGCAGTGCCCCTGCTATGCCTAGAGAGCACTGAGATCACACCACACCCACCACCTCTGCAAACAATGCAGCTTCTGGCTCTGGAGGTGTTCATGCACCTCACTGCAAAACATTCTCAGTCCACTAACTCATTTCAAAATAACTATATTTTAATAACTATATTTGTCAAAGCATTTGATGGCAGAGAAAACTGCATTCAGTCATACAGCTTCACCACCTAATCTTACACAACTTCTTTTTGTATAGCCTCCTCTGCCTCAAAGAATGCTGAAGGGTTTTTTTTCCCCTTATTAACCCAGTTTTCCCACTATAGAGAAGTGGAAACTGCTTATTTCTCCTAGGGATTTTCTGAAAGACTTCATGAAAAACTTCATATTGCTTTCTTGCTGCAAGACAGGGCTTGATAAAATGTGTTGAGCAGCAGTTTGGGGAGCAGGACTATTGTATCAGGGTGTCCCCCACATGGCAAATAATGTGCTCTGACTCCATGATTCAGGAGGCTGAACAATTGCTTTACTAAAACTATACTATATTACATTAATACTATATTAAAACTTTACTAAAGAAAAACCCATGACAGTCAGACAGTGATTGGATCACTCAAAACGACTTTCACCCGTGTCCAGTTAACAAATCACTTTGGGTAAATAATCTCCATAACACATTCCACATGTGCAAAAAGAGGAGCGGTGAATAGAGATAAGAATTGTTTTCTCTTCTTCTCTCTGTGTTTCTCACTGCCTTCCCAGGAAAACCCTTGGGAAGCTGTTCCTGCTGCTTTCTGTGCAGAGCTGTGGCCACCCAGCCCCAGGAGAGGGAAGCCACCTGCCCAGCTGAGCTGCCAGGGAGCCTCAGCTCCTGCAGCAATTCTGAACCTCAGGAAGCAATCTGTTTTCCATACCTGTGATGATCCTCAAGAACACTGCAGATGGGTAATGTACAACAGCCTAAACCAATGGCTTTTACACCCAACACACGGCAGCCTTCAAAGCACTGTCTTCATCCCCAGAGCTCCTGCACAGAGCCCACACACATGAACCAAGTGAAAGGAGAAAGAGAATGAAATAAATAAAAAACTCACTTTCATCATTCCCACTGCACAGTATGTCATGCTCCCACACCTGGCCTTTCTCCATCCTCACTGGGTGTTACTGCCAGCCCTACGAATCTACTTTATACCAAGACAAGAAGCTTTGCTATTTGTAGTCAATTTGTGCTTGTGAGGCTTGGGGGTTTTTTTTCTTTGTTAGTTTCATATGTATTTGCTAGTGTTTTGAGTGCAGAAGTGCTACATTGCTTTATTATTTATATAATCTTTTCCCTACTCCCCATGAGATAAATGATTTGAAAAACAGAAGATGCCCAAAACAATTACTCAGAATGTGCTCCTGCCAGTCACAGAGCACGGTATAACAAAGAAGAGCAGCAGCAGAAGGCAGGGTTTGGGCACTTGGATAAGCTGGTTTCAGCCCTTCTGGATCCCCAATTCACAAAGCAAGGAACCTTGGGTGAAATGAAGGTCTGTGCTTACAAGTGTATGTGCAATCAAGCACAAACCCACAGAAACTATAATAAGTCCAAAATAATTAAACAGGAGTTGACAGTAGAGGTGCCACATTAAAGCCAAGCAGCATCCTAAGGAACAATGTTTTCTTTCCTTTCCACTTGGTTTGAAACAAAAGATATTTTGTAAAACTTCATAAATCATAAACTCATTATTTCATATAATAGTAATTTCAAATCCTAAAATCAAAAATTCCTAAGATCCATATATTCAAACATAGCACAATACACCTGTCCTCAGAATTCTTTTATTAAAAAAAAAACAAAACCAAACACCAAAACGAAAAGCTAAAAAACAAAACCCTGCCAGAAATCAGATAATTTTTTTCAGTTTAACAAAAGATGCTCCAGCATCAGACACAGCTGAAGGCTGAATGCATACCACACTTTGACCAGGTTCTATCCCCAAGATGCAGCAGAAGTTCCCCACCCCCAGCACTTCTGATAGGATATTCCTTCAGAGGAATTAACAGAAAGCAAAGTAAATGTGCAAGAGGAAAGCATTTAAATGCTGTCTAGCAGAAGGAATCAGCAGGCTGGATTCCCTTAGGCCACACAAAGAAAAGTTTCCTGACCTAAGGAAGGCAGCAGCCTGAAAGACAAATGCTGACAACCTGAAGCAGCAAACGCTGTGTAGCAGTTCCTAACTCTGCAATCTGTGGCAGCATGGAATAGGCATCTTTAATTTATCCAGCTAAAACTGTGCATTTTATACCATCTAGAGAAGGAAAGAGAAGGCAGAAAACAGATCACCATAGAAACAGAGCCACTACAGACAGCAGAACCTTCATGACACAACCCTACAGATATTAAAGCCATCCTATGAGCGCCAGGCTGTAGCTTTTCATCTCCAGAACCAGTGCCTAGCCTTAAATCCCTGCCAAAGAAAACACCTGGTAAAAGGAATGGGTGGGAGGAAAGAGAGAGATGTTCCTAATTATAAGTACTGAATCATTTCTCAACATTCTCACCTCATTAACTTAGCAGAATGTTTTGCAAAATGATATTTTCATGCTTTTATATAATGAGTTGATACTAAAATTCCATTGCTGCCTAGCCTTTACTGGGATCCAACCCTACAGAGGAAAACAAAGCACCAACACTGGTGGAAACAGGACCAAGGGCCTCTCATGGGAAATACCTTACTCTGATATCTGCTATTCATCCCTCTTTATTTACTAGTATATAAAATAAGGTTATAACAACATTAGAATAAGGCTAAAATAAGATCAAATTCTAGAGCTACTGATTTACAAATCAGCCTTCTAAAAAGGGAAGGAAATTCTAGTTTAAAAATGACTAGGCTGTCTAAAATTCTAGCACTGACATGACAATATAAATTACAGCAAGAGTCAAATGAATTTTAATTTAATCATCCTAATTATGATCTATAAATACATTACTCTTCGTGGTAGTTCAAGTCAAATTTTGAACCACCAAAATAAAACTTCTGACAGGGGAGATACAAGTGTGACTTACTGCAGGAAAGGCCATGAAATAAAATTTTAGATAAATATTGCTAGTTTTCATGTCAGCCCGAGTTTACCACTAGTGTCACTTGCACTTTATATTTCAGTACTGACTTGGCTGTTAGTTTCAGTAATTGATCAGTAATCAGTATTGATTTTGGTACTGATTTGGCTGAAATAAATGAGCTTTGCTATCCTCCTTCAGTGGTGGCTCAACACTGCTGATCTCCTGTGTCACTGGAGGTGCAGGATGGGCGAGCTGGGGAGGACACACAGTGTTGCCAGGATTTTTAGTGAAAAAGCCTCTGCTAGGATTTTTCCTGTCCTGAGGAGCTGAGAGCCTCAGGAAAGAAATGTAAACAATAACTCTCTGCTGCTGTGGAGTGCCACAGGTGAATCTTCCATTGGTCCATGGGGATTGTTTTCAATCAGTGACCAATCACAGCCACCTGTGCCAAGGCTGTGAGCAGTCACAGGATTTTTGTTATTCATTCCTATTCTATTCTTGTCTTTGTAGCCTTCTGATCTCTTTCTCTCTGTTCTTTTTAGTATAGTTATAATGTAGTGTTTTAGTATAATATATATCATAATAAATCAGCCTTCTGATCAACATGGAGTCAAGCCTCGTGTCCTCGCACCAGGGGTCTCAGCCTAAGCAACAACACAGCACATCCATCCTCCCACCCTGCAACAAAGGGCATCTCCAGCTCCTCCAGCACCTCTTAACCCCAGCCAGCTCCAAAGTCAGAATGAAAATAGAAGGGATACCAAGGAGATGCCCTGGAGTTCAGAAGAAAAATAAATAATTAAATGCATAATGACAGGACTATTTCAGATCTCCGTTTCCTGCCTAGACTCTCTTCCAGCCTCAGCAGACCAACATAAAGAAAGCAGCATCTCAAAAATCCCCTGGAAGTGTGAAGTGCTGTGCTTTGTTCAAGGAAGGACAAGCTGGGCAATAGGTTATAGACATCTATAAAGCAACTTGAAAGAGTTCACAGCAGAAAACAAACACAGAAGTTTTCACATCTTACTGGTGGGTCAGAAGGTTGGCTGGATTACTACAACTTTACATAACAAGAAAATATAATAGAAAATCAGAGTATTCTGTCATACCTCGTGATTTCATCTTAGATCACATGGAGAAATCAGCAGACTATAACAATTATCTATCAAATGGGACCACATGACTCACAAAGCCTCTCTGCTGAGATATTAACCTCTTGAGGTACTAATTGACACTGCTGACAGCACGGAATTAGCAATGCAAGGGCTCAGCAGTCTCGGCAGCAGGCAAATCGTTTCCTACTTCCATTGCACAATCACGAACACAGGAGGAGGAGATACAGCTATCTTCCCAGCTCAACAGCTCTGTGCCTCAGAGCTCAAAGCGTTCATTAAATGAGCTACATCCTTGAAAAAGGAAATTTCAACTCAGAGAAAGCTGTCCCAAGTTTCTCAGCATGACCTACACATACGAGTGAACTGGTATGATTTTCACTCCAGCAGAGATCATCTCTTTTTTTATTTACAGACAGCCTCAAAACCCACAGTCTTTCACATGTTAACCATGAAAAGGAATATGAGAGTCATTGCCCCCCCTTCCTTTCAAGAAGGACCTCGGGTCTGGGCAGGAATAAAGCAGCTCATTTATGTCTGGATCGAAGAGACACCGCCAATTCTGGCAGCAGCAGCTGAAGGAGCCAGTGGAACAGCAACAGCTGGTGAAAGTCAAAGCCAAATTTCACCAAAATTATTCAGTGTGAACTTGCTGCTGACTGAACACGGCCACCTGGAGAGAGCAGGCTGCATTGCTAGGCTGGAAAAAGAAGTCTCTCTGCTAGTAAGGGGTAACAACAAAACAGAGCACAAAGTCATCAAAGTTCACACTGCAGCAATGTTGAACCGATCTTTGCAAAATGCAAAGTTATTACAAAAGGATTTCTTGGGATTTCCTTGGCTGGGTTGCTTTGAAAACACAATTTGATGCTAGAACAATTTCCTTTCAGCTTCATATTTTCCCCTATGCTTGGTTCACAGTGCCACCACCAAAGATAATAATGCTGAGCCTAGAAATACTTGAAAGAGCACAGTTTAGTTTTTATAAGCTCTACACAAGCAGATCAAGAGCCAGCTGAGTAACAGGCAAACACAAGTCTTGACTTGACCAGTCTGGATCTCCTACAAAAAGATCAAGATCACCCACGCAGGAGGAAGTCCTGTTTCTTCCACTGCTGGAACCAGTAAAATTTGTGCCACCCATGCTGTGAAGCACGGGCAGTCCCAAGGACACTCCTGTTACCAGGGTGCTGCTGCTGCCTGCACTCTGAAAAGTCAGACAGGACTTTTCTCTCACAAGAATGCCAAGGAACCAGGGAGGACTGGAAAGTAAAGCATCCCCATGACAAGTGGGCTGCTGCAAAACCTCTGACCGACTCATCTTCATTCTTCTTAGGGCCAGAGGGAAATGGAATCATTAATTTGGAAAAAAAAAAATCCAAGCAGAAATTATAGTTTTCTTAAAGGCAGTAGCACTCTTTGGGCATGGAGCATTTACAAACCTCTTGTAGAGTTTAAGGCCTTATATTTAGAGCCTGAATTATTTTAAAATAAATTTTTATCATGATGTACAGTAGGGGAAACATAAGTGACAATGAGTATTAATGTTTTATCTGAACAACAATCCCACAGAGTTAGCTGACCTCACAGGAAGATCAAAAGCCCTGTGTTACTCTGTCTCATGGAATTCCCTGACCAGCCACAAGCAGAGCTCCCAAACAGAACCCAGGGGACAGCAGTGACCCAGGCTCTGAGCTACCCCCTAGGATGTCACACTGAGTTTGCACAGCAGTGGTATTGGTCTGCACACCTGGCTCACAGGTAGCAGGTAAGGCACTGCATCCTCCACCATGCACAAGGAAACTCCTGGAATCACAATGAGAAAAAAATCTGAAGAAAACTTTGTGTTTGAAAGAGTTTTGATTTCTAGAGATGTCAAAGGAATGAATGCAGCTCTGAAGAATCTCCAGAAAAGATGGCAGAAACAGTGAGATCAAACCCACCAATGTTCTGGACACTGCCTAAGACACAAAACAGCTGAATAACCACAATAAGAGCTGCAAAAACACCGAGCAGAAGTGTGACGCCTACCTCAGGCTGAGAGACAGGAAAATATTCTGACTCATGTAAAATTTCATTTGGGGTCATACCCACACAGAGAAGCAAATGCTGTATTGCATTTCGATCCATACCACCAGAATGAAGGCCAACAAGAAATTATATGCTAGTGATTTCAAAAATAAGTTAATTATAAGTCTGCCTTAAAACTCACAATTCCTCCAACCTGAAAAACATGTTACATGAATTGTACAGCAGTGGCCACAAGAAATTTAAGGGCAAATGAAACAACTGCAGCTACCCCGAATTTTCAGCTAATGAGACTTGCTGCACTGAAGAAACCTCACTAGGAAAAGGATGCATGATTTCATGTTTCTGTGCTTACAGTGAATGCTGCTCCAATTAAAGAAATTTAAAATAGCCTACACCTAAGAGCACAAAAAGATATTCAGCACAATTAACTGCATGGGTGTCTACACTTGAGATTCAATAACACAAACATTGTAAGGGCAAATAAAACAAGTGGCTGCAGGATTTTGTTTCAACATCAAGATGGTGCAAGCCGTAATAAAGACTTGACAGCATAAATGCAGAAACAGACATAACTTCCACATTCAGTCCAGACCCTCACATTCCTTCCATATTTTTCATGCTGATGTCACACAATGAAATGCTGATGTCACTTTGTCAAGTCCTCAGATGGATTTAAGACCTTCCAGAAGCTTTCTACAACTATTTTCCCCAAAGTTTCTGAAAACCTCAGGGACAGGAGGCAGAACTCCTGAGTCACTCAACCCCCCAGGGCTGCCCTGGGTGGAAGGGGCTGGCTGCAGCTGGGGGCTCTTCACACCCTGCAGGAGGAAGCCTCCCCTCCCTCCCAGCGCCCCTGCCCCAGCACAGAGCCATCTGCAGCCTGCCATGGCATCAGTACTGGTGTACCCAGCACCTGCTGATGCAGCATGGCAAAGAAAGGGCTGTGTGGATCAGACAGATGCACTGCAGTGTGCCACAGCACTGGAGCTGGGAACAAGGAGTTACTGAGAAAGAAATAGTGGGGCCATAACTGCTCACCTAGCTCACAGAGGTGAAATAAGGCTGCGTTTGCTGCTAACTGTAAAACATCTGGAGCATGGACATTGCTGACCTAACTGTGAAAGTTTAATTTGGAAGTTAAAAATTAAAGGAAATATATTTGAGAGTAGATAAGGCTGTACTTTTCTGAGAGTGTCCTTCTGCAAAGCTGAGCTCAAGTCCAAAAGCACCATCTTGCTTTTATTTAATCCTAGCCCTGCAAAAAGCCATATTTAAAGTAAAACACCAAACAGAGGTTTTAAAAAGCCAAGATTAACTGAGTATTTTTTGTTCAGCCAACACAGAAGCCCCAGCTGAGATGCAGTTGCACCATTCAAACTAGTTCTCCTTGAATAACTCACGCTAAATCAGTAAAAGCTCTGTTTTACTCAGGTAACCCAGAGTGTGGCTGTCACCCAGACACCTTTCTGCTCACTACAGCAGCAAACTGACACCAGTGAAGCACATCTAATGAAGCCATATTTAGTTCCACCAGTTTTTCATGGGAAATTAACAGTAATTTACAGCCAGTCCCCACACAAGGAAGCCAGAGTGGCCTGATATGAATGACCTGGCAAGCTCAAACTCAAAACCAGCGAGCAGAGCCAAACCTCCCCAAGAGCTGCCCTTCCTCCACAACAACTGGGGGAAGCTGTGAAAGCAGAACTGGGCTTAGTGGCCACAGAGCTGCTCTCCAGAACCCCCCAGCAAGAGCAGCAGCCATTCCTTCCCCTGCACTGCCAGCCCTGCCCTCAGCAGCCCCTCGGGCAGCAGGAGCACCCCGAGCCATCCTGCCCCAGCAGGAGAGGCCAGGGGAAGCTCTCTGGGCTGCAGAGAGGGACAAAGTGCACCCTGTCACAGCAGCTGAAGCAAACTTTCAAGCATACCACATTTAGCCTTAGAGAAACTATTCCACTGCTTTCCTCTACAAGTGTTCTCTCATGGATTGTTTGCAAAAAGTTCAAATCAGCTTTAGATTTCTGGTATGTGAGACTGCCACAGGGAAGAAATGCACTCAGACATGAAATTCTAACAGCTTCTGCAATTGCTTCTCCTCTTGCAAGATTTTTTCTAAGTGAGACCATCTCCTAAACAATGAATTTAATGTCTGGCATATTTGAAATAGTCACGTATGTATCTCCAAGATCATAAGTCCAAATTCAACATAAATCCTTATTAATAAACTCTCACACTGTAATACTATGGTACTAGTAAGCACTTACATGCTTAGCTATACAGACCTGCATGTGTTAAAACCAAGGAAAGAATTGAACATATTCTACTTACTTTAACATACATATAGTCTAAAACTTCTATTTCCATGCCGTATCTCCTGTAACAGAAATCTTCAGCACTTTCAGAGGCAGCTGGTGTTTCCTTTCCAGGCAAAACAGGCTCAATCTCCACGGAACATATTTCCATCTCTCTTGTGCTGGTGTGCACTAACTCAAAAGGCAACTTGGGAATCTCTCTCTGGCTTCCTCAGCAAAACAACTGAGGTCATCTGCTTTAAAGATACTTATGAATAACCCATGGAGTCTGCAGAGAGTAACGTGTGACAAGCCATGTCGGGGCAATGAATTCCCTCATTGTTAGACTGCCTCATAGTATTTTTAGGTTATTTCTCCAGCTCTACAAAGCTCAAGAGTGTCCTCCTGTAGACCACAAAGCAGTTGCAAAACTCTCTCATCTTGTGATAATCAAATGGAAGAACTCAAGGACACCACTGGTAATTGGAGCAAGAGTTTATGATTCCTCATGGCCATGGGTATGTACATCATTCAAATGACAAGACCCTGTTTTTCCTTATTTAGGACTGCCAAACTAGAAACATGCAGTTTACATCTACCCATGCAGCAGCCTTGGAAAACAACATGACAAATCACATGGCATACTTACCCTGCTACAAACACAGAATGAGAGCTCTTCAAAGCAATGCTGCTTCAGCCTTTACATTTGATCTTCAAACCAGGGCTCTCATCAGGCCACAGTGTGGAAGAGTCAGCTCTCAACCCTCCCCACTGCCTCCTGGGAGGTAAATAAACTCCACCAGCCCCATCTGCTAATTGCCAGGGGCAACCTCCATCACCCTGACAGCCTTACCCACCTACAGCCACACCTGAAGCAGGGTTAAAGGAAAAATGGAGGCTTGATGAGCAGTGAGGGAAATGCAACAGCTTTCAAGATGCTTAGAAAGCACCACAACTTTCACCAAACAGCATGAAGCTGACAGACCAAAAACACAGCTGCATTCTGCATTCTGACTGACTCTGCTCCAGTTTAGTCTTTACAATGCTCCCTCAAACCATTCATGATCACAGTGACTTCTCATTCATACTTGTTTTTTGGTATTATGTTTGTACTTTCTTTTCCCTCAACATTCTAAGAAGCTTTACCCCAGCCTTGAGTCCCTCCATAGAATTATTATTCAGGGAAAGATCTTGCTGTTGCTCCTAACAAACAGGCCAAAGAAATTAAATCCACGCCACTAAGGAGCACAGAAAGTGTAAAACACAAGATCTCTGCTTCTCTAAGTAATCCATTTGCACCTCCTTCAAAATTTACATTAAAATTTGCAGATGCTCACATTAAAAGTTGGGTCATTATCTGCAATCCACAGACATTCAGCTGAAGTCTTTAAACTTCATTAGCAGTGCCTAATGCTTCCTGTGCTTACCTTCCAGCTCCTTAATATCCACAATTCAGCAAGGAAGGCACTCTCTAATGTAACCACACTAACTACTTAGCCTCTTTCAAAACAAAACAAAACCAAAAGAAAACAAAAAACCCAAACAAAGAAACACACAAACAAAAAACCAAAAAAAACCCACAAAAAACCCACCAAACAACCCCCCCCCCAAAAAAAAACCAACACACAGAACCCACACAAACGGTTTTAACAGCATTGACTTCTTCTTTATATTTCATTTGTATACAGACACAAAGAAACAAACAACTAAATACTGCAAGCAGCAAGCAAAGCAGCTGTACTGTGACAGAAAAGGCCCAGATTATGACCTGGATGCCCAGGAAGGTCCCCAAATCACCAAGATCATCAGCTTGATAACTCTCTGGTTTCCATGCTTGTGCAGTGCTGGGCAGTCCAGCTTAACCATCTCACACATTTCACATTTGGCTGCTGCCTGGAGCAAACTGCAAGCACAGACTGTGCTAAAAGATGAGTGGCACCATAAGATGGCAGGGTCCTGAATGTGGAAGTTTCTGCTGAAAAAACACTCTGGCTATTAAACATTAAACCTGGGCTTCAAATAGACAGGTCCTAATTCATTGCAACACTGCATACACTGAGCTTTCCTCAGAGAACTGGACAAGAGACATTCCCAGGATGTTTTAGTTTATTTTCCTGCACACATCATTCCTAACAGCTGTAGGACAGCAAAGTTATTTCCCTGCCACAAGAAGAAATAAAGAATAAAGGGCTTGGTCTTTCAGATTTATGTGCTCAATTTCAAAGCATAAAATTAAGCAATGTGTGATTACTCACAGAGGATAAAGAGAAATCTTTGCAGTATCAGCCTTAAGCAAACTCAGGGTTAAGCAAAGCCAAGAACACTGAGGACAAGGAGGAAATGATGCAGTCCTAGGCAAAGGGTGTAGCACTGCTCTGTGCCAGGAGTCACCAAAAGCCTTGCCACTAGTGTTGGCAAACAAGGCCTTAGAAGCCAATCACACAACTCCAGCTCCAAAGTAAAGCCAGCAAAAGGGAAAGTACTGTACAAAGAGCCAGTGAATTCATAACACTTTGATTTTGCTCTGTCTCCAATGACTTTTAGATAACAGGTTTAATTTCACACCTAGTGCATTCCCACTTACTTAAAAGTTTGATACCAATTTGAGCCAGCCAAACTCTTAGAAACAGCATCCCTATTCTAGCATACCTTGAAGGGGTTATGGTCCATGGAAATAGGCAGAAAGACACAGTTTCATGAAAAAGGTCAATGTCACAGACATGATGCAAATTTCCAAGAACCATGGGTTTATTTCTGACCATAACACCACATCTTCCTGCAACAACAACCACCTTTTGTTAAGCACAGATAGGAAGCTCTTCCTTGCTATTTCAGCAGAGAAGACAAGCAGAAGGTACATTCTGCTGCTTCAGCTCACTGAGTAGCTTCTAATGAAGCATCAGGCACAACAGCCTTGCCCAAACGCTGTTCCTTGGCCCTGGGCCCAGCTGTTGAGATCCTCACTGCCAGAGTCAAGCTCCACACACACAGTTGTAAACACTGCTCCACTACACTGAGCACAGCATTGGATCACACATAACCTCTGCACCTTCCAGCATGAGAAAGAAAACCCAGCCAGGCACAGCAGCTCAGACTCTGCTCTTCCCTAACTTCACACACACAGCAAGGGAAGGTGAGGCACAAAACAAACCCCTGACTCACTTTCATCAGAGGAGCTCTTGCTGCTGGACAGCACAGAACAAAACTGGGTCCATCATCTCCCCTCTAGCCAAGATGCCTTTCACACCAGCAACACCTGTACATGGGCTCAGATACACATATGCAGCTGTCAAAGACCCCAGCAACACAAGCAAAACTTCAGTAATTCAATACTTCCTTTGTGTATACTTGGTGCTGTCAAAGAGTGAAATCCAAATTCAATGAATGTGTATAAATTACTGAATGAATATAATAAGTAATTATACATTAATGTGTATAAATATCTAAAGGAGAGGAGCCAAGAGTGGACCAGGCTCTTCTCAGTGGTGCTGAGCAGTATGACAAGAGCCAGCAGGAAGGAACTGATGCTCAGAAGTTCCAATATAATATGAGGAAGAACTTCTTTACTGGGCAGTGACTGGAACAGGCTGCCCAGAGAGGGTGTGGAGTTTCCCTCACTTCAGCTATTCAGAACCTCTGGGACACAGTCTGGTGCCCTCTGCTCTGGGCTGGCCCTGCTCCAGCAGGGAGGGTGGCCCACGGAGGTCCCTTCCAGCCTGGCCCATTCTGTCATCCTGAGTGTCCCCCAGATCCTCCAGGTCTGCTGCAGAGGCTGAGCCAGGCACAGCCCAGAGCAGGCAGCCAGCTGCACACTGCCTTCCCTCACAGCTCAAACCACCACTGCTTAACCTCACTGCCACTTCTTGCTTTTAAAAATCCTACTAAAAATAGGCTGCCCAGAAACAGCGCGGCCATGTGATACTGGACATTTGTGTGACTTCCTCCAATTCAGCTGGCTCAACGAGCACATTTCAGTAACCAAAATGCTTTCTTTAGTTCAATACAGATTAGGCAGTGAGTCTCATAAAGACAAACTACTTTGTTATTAGAATACATGGAGCAAATTAAACTCCCCACAAGCAAACCCTAAGAGCTGGGTACATCTCTATAACCCTTACAACTCAACCTGGAGCTCTCTGGCTCAACCAAAGATAATCATGGTGGCCATTACACACAAGTTCTGACACAGCAGGAGTTTGGCATCACTTTATCTGATCATTTATTTATGTAAAAAATAAGAGTAATCCATTACTTAACCCATCTGATACATACTATGAAGTCCCTGCAGCAGAAACAAACTGCAAATAACAGCGGCAGCTCCATGAACAGACATCATTATTCTGCAAGCATTGCTGGTGACAATTTGGGGGGGATCCCACATAATCCACTGATATTATCAGGTAAATGTTTTAACATGACACTCAAATAATTGAAGAAATATGACCAATTATTATAAATGGGACCTTCACAGTTCTTTACATGTTACAAAGAACTTACACAACTTTCAAGATTAGGTCTACAGGGGGAAAAAAAAAGGAAAAAAGAAGAGCATTTTAAAATATAAAGCTATTATGACCCCTGCCCAAAAGTAGCTCCAAACAATGGTACACTTTCAGTGTTCCACCAGGACTACAGGATGGACCCTCCCAGATGCTCTTTGTGGGCTCTCAGAAGCTTTCACCAGCAGCTTGGTGTCTCTGACCCCACCAGTTTGGCATCATTTCCTCCTCCAGACAAGCTCAGCATCCAGCCCTGGTGCAGAGGGGGCTCCAGCTCAAACCATGGCCTGCCTTGCTTCCCAAGGCTCACATTTTGTTTTTCCAACAGACTGCTGACATGTCACAAAGTGCTGCTGGAAAGCCAAGAGCTTTCTCAGTTTCTTCACCTGACACGTGACTACAGAGAACAGGTTTCTTACAAAAACATAATAAAATGGCAAGGCTAGGTTGAACCAAGTGTTGTTGGACTGCTGGGTAATCATATCCTCAGCACCTTTAGATTAAGGGCAATAGGAATAAAATGGGTGCACAGCACTGTGACTTGTCACTGGCAGAGCTGCCATTTGTTTATCCCAGAGACACAGCAGGTCCCAGGCAGAGCAGGAGCTGAAATATTCCCCTTTCTGCGGCTGTGCAGGGTTTTAGAGCACAGTTATAAAGTATCTGTGAAGGCTCCCTGCCACAGGGGTGCAATTCCTCGACAGCTCAGGCTTGGTTCTGCAAGAGCCTCTGCTCTGAACTGTGCACCTGGAGCAGGGCAGGAGCCCCAGCCGTGCCTGCAGGACTGCCACCCCTGCCCGCTGGGCACAGCACCCTGCCAGCACTCAGCTGTCACCCTCTGACACGGGGCTACTGCCCAGGGCCTGCAGGACACAGGTCACACACAGCAGTTTGGCTGCGAACTGTGGAACATTGTAGAAATCTTCCTAAGGCTGTTCTCTGATTGATCTTTCAAGCCTAATCAACGGGAAAGGAGATTTAACCTGTGAAAGAGATAGCAGCTAACAAGCTCTAAGTGATGTCCAGGTGTTTGAAAGACAAAGTATTTGCTGGTAGAATTGCCTTGGAAAGGTTTGGGGCTTGACCTGCTTCAGAGATCTCAGGCCTGCTGGGAGGTTAACAAAGCTTGGGAAAAGGATCTCCACCAACAGGGGACACACAGAATGCAGGATTTAGGGACCACAAGGACGTGTGACAGAACCCCCAGACAAGGAAGAAACTAATAAAGCCAACTCAAGTAACTGTGCTGAATCAGTCCTGGGTGGGTAAAAGGCAACTCCAGCAGGGGCAGATCCTGACCACAGGCACACAGCCACCAACCCAAGAAATCACCAACCCAAAAGAAGAGACAGACTGAGCATGCAAGACTTAGCATGAGAACCAAGAGAATCATTAACCAATAGAAGACAGAATACTAATTAATAAGGGAACTAGGTAACTTGTATCCAGTGAACATTAATGCCTTTGTTTGCTAAACTGTATAACTAGTGAGAAGTTTTGGCAGTCCTGGTGCTGGCTTTGTGGATTTGCCACCCAGCACCCCTTTCTGTGCAGAACTGTAACTGTATTTGACTTATTTAAAGTCAAATATCTCAACTCTGTGCATGGATTGGCCTCTTGAACACTGGGTGAAAGAATCTACCTTAAAACAAGCCTGCACAGCAATATACAGGACTATATAATTAAAGCAGCTTTTTTTAAACCCCAAGAAAAGCCCACTAACACGCACAGAAATTTTGAAATAGTTCCATTTTCCCTCTCACGTTGTTTTTTTTTCTGGATTTCCCTCCCCATGCAGCACTAACATACCCAGGCAGAGCCATTACTTGGTCAGAATCTGCTCTTTGCCATTTTTGCCTGCAAGCACCCAGCCCAGCCAAAGGAGAAGACCAAGCACTGTAACACCCCTGGCTTCACCCCCAGAGCAGCTGCTGCACACAGCCACGGGAAACCAAGAAAGGGCCACTTGCAACGCTGGGGACAGCACAAGCAGCTTTTGTTCTCTGCAGTTTCCTCTGACACTTCCCTAACTCCATTTATTGCTCATAAACCCTCAAACTGAACCATTTCAGTGTCAGCTACTGAGATCAGCTTGCCCAGGCCATGCTCTCCAGTGAAAACTGTTTACTGTGTTCAAAGGAACATTTCACTCACTAAAACTGAAATTGGATTAGGCCCTGTGTTAGGACCAAGCTAGCTGGAGCCAGCTCCCCCTCATCCCAAGGATAATGGAAAGGGAGGAGCACATTGGTAGCAGCAAGAACGAAAATAAACGAATCTCTGACTGAATGGATAAGTAAATAAATCAGTGCACTGTACACTGCCATACAAAAGGGAAACAGAAATCCTGAGAGGGCAAAGCAGCACACTCTAGGAAAACACAGCATGAAAGAGAAACAACTCAAACCAGAGGGAAAATAGATGGAAACAGAAAAAAAAGTCACCTCTTCACTCTGATTTTAAAAGAGGCAGCACAAACACAGTGTCTGATCTGTTTTGTTGATTTTTGTGTACAGGCGTGAAGAGCATGTGCTGGGGCTTGGTTTCACACCCCTGAAACTCACAAAGGTGACTTGAAACAAAACACAGCAGTTTCAGCAGAGCAGTCAGATGAGTTCCAATTCTAGGCAGAGCATCTCCCTTGTTCTTAATTTCCACAGAAATCAAATTACACTTAACAGAAGCCAGTACATGGCCTAGATTGTCCCTACCAATTTTTATGGGTCAGCAGACGTAGGTATATAGCTGGTGTTGGTCAACAGTTACTGAAATGGATCAGTGACATCCAGGCATCGCTCAGTGGGGCTACAAGGATCCAGGAACCACACCAAGGTTCTCCTAAGTCTGTTTGCACAGTCAAAGAACCAAAACTTCCAGAAAGGAACTTACAGCAAGAGCACCGACCTGCCAGAGGTATATATCCAGCAGGACAAGGCTCAAAAGCATAACGTTTTTAGTAAGAATGCCTGAGATGTGGAACTGATTTAAGCTGCTTCACCCCAAAACTAAAGCTAATGCCCTCAAGCAGTCTGAATTTGCAGAGTCACTGGGCACAGGAATATAAATCCTCATGGTTTGGGCTCACTGTTCACAAATAGTCTGAGGGTGCACTTGAGCCAGTCCTTTAACTTAAATCCAAATTTCTAGATTAACTACAACCATGTCCAACTCCAAGGCTGGCTATATAGCCACCAAATTTAGAAACACATCTGCATGAATCAAAGCAGTAGGGCTTTCACAGGAGTGGCATGACTTCCTCAAAAAATCTGCATCGCTGGTTTCTAACAAAAAAAAAAAAAGCTTGGAAAAATAAGAGTTCCTTTCAGCTGTTTCAATAGGGGGTTGGGATAGTGGGTGCTAGCTTTATGTTGGTAGGCAAAGAACCCAAGTCTGAAGGATAACATACTGGCAAACTGGACACACTGGAGCATACAGCAGAGAGCCCCACTTCCACCACCCCCAGCTGGAAATAACTCCATTCTGCAGGACAGAAACATCTGAAGAACATCTGAACATCCGAAGAAATGCTGACAACTTCTTTGCAACACTGCTCATCCAGTCATTAACATAACTTCACCAACCATTGTTGCAAGTTACACCAACACAGCCACCTGAAAAACACAGGCAGCTTGGGCTGGGGGCATCCACTGGGAGAGGGTAAGAGAGCTGCCCTTGCTCCAGGGCACACAGCAGCAACGAGGAGCTGAAAATTCATCCCTGACCCTGCCTGCCACCAAAATATCTATGCCAACACCATATGATAAGAGCTGATACTGCACTGGAAGCTCTGGTACTTTAAGCAGCTGCCCTGAATGACAATCTCTGCTTACCAGTTAAGAAAGATGTGAAACTCCCTCTTTCTGTGCCTATGTATGTCTCTAAAGAGGACAAGAACACTCTGTGGTGTGAGTGAAGCACAGACACAATCCCATCACCCAGCGAGTCCCTGCTGCAGGATCATCCCTGCACTTGTCTGACTTTGTGTTTGCTCTTTTCACCTCAGCACGCTTTGACCTTAAATCCATTATTTATGTTACCTAATCAAGGATGAGATACTGAATGCCATTCAAGCAGCATGCTGCCTTTCCTTGAGGAAAGAGCCAGCAGAGAGGGAAGCCAGCAGAGTCTCTCTTGAGCACCCAGCAGGTTTCCTACCCTGGCCTGCCCAACTCTGAGCCAGGCCCTTCTCAGGAATTATAAGGGACCTTGAGCTTTCCACTGTAACACAGTTCCAGACACCAGCACACCCACATTTTTGGAGCAGCTTCTGACCAAAGGATTCAACCACTCAGTGAAGAGAATTCAAGGTCAGACAAAGTTGAAAATTAAAAAAAGAAAAAGAAAAAAAAGAACAAGCAAGTAGTCTGATCCACACTATATAAGACATTTTAATTCCATAAGAAGAACATCAACAGAGAGGGAGAAATCAAAACCACATTTCTAAAATAACTCCTTACACAGAGCAGGTCTGTTGGGTGCCTGGAAACAATTCTGCAGTACCATGGCTCTCTTGACCAGAATGGTGAATTTCATCCCTTTGGGATAGTTCAAAGAGGTATTCTTGTATGAGACTCAAAACACCAAGGTCTGCCATACCATTAATGAACTTAGTATTCTTTTGGGGGCACAGGCATGCACCTCACCTCTCACATTCAATCTCTCCCACCCAAATGCACTCTCAGACCCAGGCAAGCAGTCCCTGTAGAAGGACTGTCCGGATTGGCTTGTCCTGATGCAGTCACTGTGCTGTCCCACCACTCCTGAGTGGGAGGACTCTACAAATAAGGTGACTTATCCATGTCAAAACAAAAGGTCTGTTTCCTTTCCTTCCCTGCAGAGTGCTAGACTGGGGATAATTCTGGAGTATTTCACTAAGTGGCTCAAGGATCTGGATGGCATGGCCTTGCTACCAACACTCTGACTGTGCAAGCCTTTTGGAAGTACTGTTTGGAGTTTGTCATGCTGTACTGCCCTGCTCAATTCCAGTGACCTCTGTCATCCCTTCTGCCCTTACAGACCTGTTGTCTGTCATTTTTTTTCAGATTTATGCACTAGCTCAAGGCACAGCAATGAAAACAATGAATTGCTAGGGGTGAAAACAACCATTTCCACATCTCAATTTGCCATCAAGATGCACAGGACAGTAACTGTTTCCAGGCAGAAGCTGATGAGATACGAACGCACAACACTAAAAAGATTAGAAAAATGTCTGATTAAAGAGCATATGAGAGTCACGCTGCGCATCACTGCTGACTGCAGGGCTTCTGAACGACTGCCAGAAGAACATAATCCAAAGGTGCAGTGTCACCAAAAAGCGCAGCTGAATATCAAAGCGCTCATGCCGTACAAGCCGTTTTCCCTCAAGGAGCGGGACGGCGCTCCCGAAGGCGACAGCCGAGCCGCCCACCGCGCTGCTCCCGCCCCAGGCGCATCCCCGCCGGGCCGGAGCGCGGGGCCGGGCGGCTCCCGCGGGCCGGGGCACCGAGCCCTCCGGGATGGGGGCCGGCACTCACCGGGATGCGGGCCGGCACCCACCGGGATGCGGGGCCGGCACTCACCGGGCTCAGGGCCGGCCCTCACCGGGCTCAGGGCCGGCACCCACCGGGATGAGGGCCGGCACCCACTGGGATGCGGGGCCGGCACTCACCGGGCTCAGGGCCGGCCCTCACCGGGCTCAGGGCCGGCACCCACCGGGATGAGGGCCGGCACCCACCGGGATGGGGGGCCGACACCCACTGGGATGCGGGGCCGGCCCTCACCGGGCTCAGGGCCGGCCCTCACCGGGATGCGGGGCCGGCACTCACCGGGATGCGGGGCCGGCACTCACCGGGATGCGGGGCCGGCACCCACCGGGATGGGGGGCCGACACCCACTGGGATGCGGGGCCGGCCCTCACCGGGCTCAGGGCCGGCCCTCACCGGGATGCGGGGCCGGCACTCACCGGGATGAGGGCCGGCACTCACGGGGATGCGGGCCGGCCCTCACCGGGATGCGGGCTGGCCCTCACGGGGATGCGGGGCCGGCACTCACCGGGATGCGGGCCGGCACTCACTGGGATGCGGGCCGGCACTCACGGGGATGCGGGGCCGGCCCTCACCGGGATGCGGGGCCGGCACTCACCGGGATGCGGGCCGGCACTCACCGGGCTCAGGGCCGGCACTCACTGGGATGCGGGGCCGGCCCTCACCGGGATGCGGGCCCGCCGCGGGCAGCGGCGCTGGCTCCCGCTGGGGCCGGGGCCGGGGCCGGGAATGGCAGCGCCGGCCCCCCGCCCGTGCCGTGCCCGTGCCCTCGCCGCTCCGCCGGCCGCGCTGCCCCCGGCGCGCCCGCCCCGCGGCCCCAGCGCCCCCGCGGCCCCGGCCCCGCCGCCGCCCTACCTTCGTGTAGAGCTCGGAGGCTGCCATGGCGCAGGGCGCGGGCGGGCGGCCCCTCTGCGGCAGCCCGGCGGCGGGAGGCGGAGGCGGGCGGGAGGAGGAGGAGGAGGAGGAGGATGCTCAGGCGGCGGCCCGCGCCATGTTGCTGCTACCTGGCGGGCTCTGTGCATTGTGGGAGCGGCGGCGGCGGCGGGCGGGACGCGGGCGGGCGGCGCGATGCCTCCCACCGGCGGGGCCGGGCACCCTGCCGCTCCCGGAGCCCCGGGGCTGCGCCCCCCGCTTTGTGCCAGAACCGGCATCCCTGCTCTCCCTTAGCATCCTTTTTATTTTTGTTTTGATTTATTTTATTCTTTCTCTCCTACGCTGAACAAATGACTCGTTATGTCATCAGGGATGTTGATAATTTTGGCTGGTCCCCAGCCCGTGCCCGGCTCGAGGCTCCGCACCGCGGGCATCACCAGGCGCAGGGAACTGTCCGTCCCCTCCCTTTCACGGGCACCGATTCTAACCCCATCCTTCAAATTGTTTACAGCCTCGCTCAGCTTGATTGCATTTGTCATTCCAGCCGTTACTGAAGGCACTGAAGGGAAATGGGCCCAAACCTCTCACCAAGACATGGAGGTACACATCTTTGAGAAGTTTAACGTCCACGTCAAATGGGAATGAAAAGCGTTGTCCATGTTCCAGCAAGGTCTCAAGACGACACCCAACTCCTTCATGATTTGTTAATGACTGTTTTGTACAGCTTAGGTTATGTCAAGGGTTCTTTTGACAGCAGAACAGAAGTTATTCTCGCTTTCTCTGTTTTCGTTTTCCACCTTTGAAATGCATCTACTAGTCCATGTGGTCCAAAATACAAAACAAGTTTGAAATAGATAAGTTTGCCATACTCTCCACCAACGTGCTTTTGCCTATTTATCCACGCTCAGAATTCAGCTGCTTAGCTAACAGCTGTGTATTCAGGGGGTAGTATGTGCACTGCCCCTGAAACTCGCAACTACCAAAGAAACTGACAAACCTATTTACAGAGAAACTGAACCGTGAAAGCGATGGGTCAGAAATCACTCATCAATTCAGTAAGAGAATTAAGAGTCGCTATCCTGACTCCCAAAACAAATGCTTAGCTGGACTTTATTGCTGCTATCTAAAAAGGAGATGGAGAAAGTAGCAAGCACAAATAGAAAATAGCCCAGATGAAAATATGTAGCTTACCCAGAGTTGTTTGTATTAGGTGCAGATATATGGCCTTCACAGCTAGGAAACTAAGGTTAGTAAACTCAATCTAGACATTAAAAAACCACCTGGTTCTGCTGGGAGAGTTCAAAATAACGTAAACAGAATTTTAAAAATACATTCCTTCCCATGTTCTGCCAGAATGTCCAGGCTTATCAGCCACGATGGCTGTTGCTGTCCCACACCAGAAGCCTCACTCCAGCAGAGCTGGACATTCACTCTTAGTGCTATAAAATGCCCAGAAGGGTTCCTGAGAGCTGCTCTCCAGATCAGGGGGGAGGTTTTGGCTGACCAATTTTCATAGCTGCTCTTCATCTGTCTGCCAAGGCAAGCCAGAGAGATCTAAATGAAAGCTACCAGTCACCTTTCATGTGCAACACTGGAACTGTAAACTGAAATTTCAGTTTTGTTTTCAGAAAGGACCTGGACCTCCCCTCGGTGTGATGCTTCACATCTGATATTTTGAACCCTTTCCTCAGGATATCTATGCTAAACTCAAAGACACTCATTTCAGGAGTTTGCCTGGATTGTGGATTACTGATCTCAGGCACCCACAGCTGGAGCTCGGGAGCCAAATGTAATTATGAGCCACAGCAAAAAATAGATATCTGAGTCCAAAATATGCTATTTGACACAATTTGCATAAACCAGGATTTTAAATCTGCCATTAAGGACAGGAATTGGGGGCATTGAAAGTTGCCAAGAAACATGCTTTTTGCAATGTATCCAGAGCAACTACTTTAAGATGCATCTCCTGCATCAAGCATTTGCTGGCAAGATTTTAGAAGATCTCATCTTTTACCTTGCTCACAACATATTTTCAAAAAGATGGCATTTTTTTCAGAGCATAGATCCCAGGGTGTTCCAGATAACAGTGTATAGGTGATGTAACTGACACAGTCCACAAGTGGAATTTTATACTGAGCTTTTATGCAATTTTTTCCCTGCAGTTAAGAAGCATTTGTCCTATCTTTTTTCTTACATCTGTGTTCCATTCATATCTGTGATCTGTTGTAGCAGAGAAATTCCCTTCTCACACAGGACTTCCTATTCTGTTGTCACACTGCAATGAGTGAGCAGTGCCAAGCCCATATTCTCACACCTCAAGGACCAGGCCTGGAGATTTTAGCTGCAGAAAACAAACAGGGCTGGTTCCAGCCAGTACTGATGGAACAGTTAAGAACTCTGAAATGTAATACAAGAGATATGCAGGAAGAGAGACAATCATGTACCATGCAGGTATGCAGAGCGCAGAGGGTGTTACTGTAACCCTGGGGACTGAGCTAACTGTGTAAATAACACCCCAGGGATCTGGAAGCTGTGCAAAGATCAGCACCAAGCCTCAGGCTGACTGGGAAATTAGTGGGACTTTATTCCAGCATTGTGGTTTCTGGAAATATGGCCACACTTGGGTCAACAGTCTAAAGCAAAGCAAACTTCTTTGCACCAAGCTGGTTCCCAGACATCCCCTTCATTCAGTGCAAGGGACCCAAACAATCATCTGTTACCGAGTTTTCAAACAATAAGCTTTAATTGCCTTAATAGAAAAATAAGCACTGAAATATATATAAATGTGATTACATTAAAGTAATTCTGTAGTCTAACATACTAGAAACCAAAGCCCAGTCATATTTTTAATGATACAGAGTAGCAAGATTTAGGGTTTAGAAATTTTCCATAGAGAATACCGAAGTATCCAGTATTGTTTAGGAAACCACAGTAAAGATGAGACAAACCTCCATGGTGCAATAAAAACTAAGTAAATCAATTTATTCTGTATACTATACAACGTGTAAGTTTGTAAAGAACAATTGACATTTTTATCACCTTAACATCTTGACTGGGTGTAAATATGTCCAACAAAATGTACTCCTGTGGCCTTTACACAAACACTGTCCTACTACATCAAGAACAATGAGAGGGAAGCCTTTGGTGTTACAGATTTGGGACATATCTGTGAAGTTGTAATTAATCCACTTAACTATCTCAAATAAAATGTCGGTGCTATCTGCTATAACAAGCCTACATGAGTACTACTCTAACAACTAAACACTCTATCTTTAAAGGCAAGATATGAAAGGGACTGCCAGTCTACAGTGTGGACAGGTTTTCTTTGAAAAAGGCAATTATCAAATGGTAAAACTCATATAATACATTATGTACATCAGTTTGGATAGCTGAGTTATCTTGCTGGAGTAAGCTGAAAGTAAGCATCAATCTGCAGTCATGTTCCACTTACTGCTGAGTAACTACTGGACTTAAGTTCTATACAGTGTACAGAATCAAAATAGCTGTGCCTGCTGCTGAGGTCTGTCAGATGTGAAGGCTCATAATCAGTCACTGACCTAGTTAGTATTACAGTACTTCAAATATACACATGGAGAATATATTCATAGCTGAATTTGTAGTAATCTTAGGAACTGCAAGTCACTGAGTGAGCACTGGAAGAGCTTGTGTTGTCCAACCAGCAGGACAAGCTGAATTGCAGCTAAGTGAGTGGAATGTTTAAATTTAAATGGCTATCTTTTTAAACCTTCCCAAACATCAAGAGAACTCACCTTAGGGGAGCTACAGAATAGTGGCACCAGACAATACACAGCAAGTCACCTTAAGTTGTTCAACATTTGTTTCGGGCCCAATCCTATTGTTAAGTTTCAATTTAATTTATACATAGAAAAATAAAGAAGGATTTTCACATTAGGACAAACATTTATAAAAAGCAGCTTGCTTCAATATTTCCAGTTTCCTTGTTATTCTTCCAGCCTAATTTCTTAAAGAAGTCGAGTAGGTCCATTTCTTCAAACTGTTCTGCATAAACCACAAATTATTTGCAATACTAGTGGAGGATAAGGAATGAGGACAGGCTTGACAAAGCCCAACTAACTACTAAAACAGGGCTATAAAAACTTGAAAAGAATCAGGTTAGCAATTTTGAAATTCTCTGGAAGTGCTTTTCTGAATCAAAAACATGACAAAGACACTACGTTCTGATCAAAACAGGACCAAATAAAGACTATTCCATTTCTCTTGACCGTTTTGTTTGCCTCTAGAAGAGAGCACTGCAGAAGATATGGGCCAGCATTGGCATTGACTAGCAGTCCTTTATACCCCGAGACCTTTCTGAATATGTCAGCACAAAGTACAAGCTCCTAAAAACATGCATCTTTAAGCGTTCTCTCTTGTGATACTCACACTGGTGCTTTGTTTCTAACAGGCTGTTTTCAAACTATTTTTTAAAGAAAAAAGCATTCAGTAAACTGATCTTTTAAAAGAATTTCTTGTTCTCCTAAAGACTGTGAAGGCTGTGACTACCTATATGAAAATCAATTATATTATGGATCATACTCCACTTTCAATATTCTGATTTCATTGAACTAACATGTTTTAAATGCATCAATTCACCTAACTAAGACCAACTATGTATTTTGTCTATCTAGTACTTACAGCCTTCATCACAACTGGAGTTCAATCCTATTTTCTGATATGAAAAGTCACTTGTTTCTCAATAAGTCATTATAGAAATACCTTTTCAGGTATTTATTTCCACAAAGCCAATGAGGGGCTGCTGTACAACAAAGAAAAGGAAATAATTTACTACCTCTTCAGGAGTGCAAGAAAAAAAAGATATCCTTCTGCTTCCAGAAGTCTAAAGCAGCCCAAAGCCAATTCCGTATGAAACGTTAGTGAGCCTAAATTTGGTGTTTGCCACTCAAGGAACTCTCTAGAACAATACACTTAGCCATATTCCATGCCAACAGACAGAGCATTTCTGCTTTAAAAGCTTAAACAACTGCTGAACATAAAGGGCACTTGCCTGCAAATACAGGTACAAATTCCAAATTTATACTTGAATGCTGGATATTGTTGTGAAACAAAATATACAACTGCAAAAGCATAAGGTTGAGTCAAATGTAAATGTGTTTCTCAAATTTCAGGTATACATTTTTTACTTTCAGTAGCAAGATTCTGGGCTCTTAGTTTCAGGACAAGACTTTGAAAGATACAGAATCACTTGTGCTTTGATTGGCACATTATCTGCTTTTTAAAACGTGAAACTAATAGACGTTTGCAAAAGGTTGTGCAAAACTATTGTATTTACAAAAAATGGCACAAGAGTGAATTCAACAGTCTATGCACATGCACACTTCATCCACATCTTCAACGAAAGTGTGTCCTAAGCTACAGAACTGAAAAGAATACCAGCTTCAACAGGCAGTTGTCAATAAGCACTAGGTTCACAAGAGTTACACCAGAATGGGCAAATATTGCCCAAGTAAAAACTCTATTGTTAAAGCTGAAACAGGTTTAAGGCCGTTCAAGTTCAAAAGCAGAAACAAAATTCAATCAGAGCCCTGTCTTTGTTTTTATACATGCTTCACCATCTAGCAACTTGTGGTCTAAACCTCTATTTTAGACAACAAACCCAAACACGGAAGAAAAACCCAACACAACTGGAGGTTATATTAAATACAAATATGCTGTAATTAAGATGAAATGCAGAAACATTAGAAGTTGTAAAACTTGCGATGTCACTTGCTGGAACCAGTCCTACACTAGGAAATGGGCAATATGTACATTTTCAAGTAGATTACATTGCTCTAACCAAACTTGTCCTTTTTAATCAGTGCATTGTTCTCAACTAGACCAAATACTACCTTTTACTCTTAACAGTATTCCCTTACAATAGCAGCACATGCTATCGCTACCTGCAAAGCTGTCAGTCTCATGACTTAGTGTAAGAAAGAAAAAGGGGGATGTGAGGGTGAGAAATAACTATTAAGGAGAAATAACAGGAATGAGAATAATCATGCAGTTCAGCTGTTCTCGTCAGCCAGCGAGCTTGCTAGCAACAAGAGATGGTTTCCGCTGAGGAAGATCCTGTGGAGTAGGAATATGGTCACCAGTGACTTCTGTCTTGTCAGGAGCTGCAGTAGGCAGTTGCTTATTCTTCATCTTTGCTTTAGCCATGTTGTAGTCACCAGAATCAAAGTATTTTTGCTAGAAGACAAAACACATATATTTAAAAGCCTGAAATCTTATCAGATGTATACACCAAATTACATTGTTAAATAGATATTTTAGATATTAAAGAGTTGTAAAATCTCTGTGATTCATCCAAGTAGCTCTACATTGATTAAAAAAAGGTCCTGTCAAAACTAGAAAGTGCAGACAGCTGAACTCTCAACATGATTGTGAACATTACTGTGAACAATAATCTGAACATTATTTTTGCCTTGGTTTTCCCAAAAGCTCATCTCCCACTACGGAATCCTTGGGGTTTGCAAATTTTGTTGCAGTGAACAAGTTCTGCTACACACAAAAACCAAACAATGCACAAATTAAAGCTGGAGAACAGAGCCTGATCTATCACACCAGAGATCAAAGTAGCATGGAAGTGCGTGTTAACAAGAAAACCTCTTCTCTGCACACATTAAAACAGTGAAACTCTAATCCCTAAAGTTCTAAAACCAATTATTTAGCAAAGTCAAATCTACTGCACAGTCCTGAAAAGCACTAGGTCAAGGAAATTATTATCCCCCATTCCATTTTTTTTCTGAATACAAAAGTAAATTAAGTTTTAAATTCCTAGTTGAAAAACAGTGTTCCTTAATATATCAGCAAGTTTTTATTAGCATTACCTTTAAGAGTAGCCAGATTTCTCAAAATATTAAATTATCTATGCATGTCAAAGCCAAATGACTGTTATTTATGCACATCATGGTAAAATGAGGCATGAAATTTCATCCAATTCTTCAACTGCTCACTGACACATTTTGCAGGAAAAGTTGCATTGTTCTTAAATCTCACCATAAGGTCTACCACTCACATACTCATAATCCATGATTTTGAACAGATTTCGTATGAGGCAAAAAAATTAGATTTAGGATTAAGATTTACACCACTAACTACTGCTTACAATCACAACAATCTCTGAAGATAGACCACCCAGTTAGATTTGTACAGGCTTAGTCCCCAGCCAGCTGAACAACAGCCATCAGGACCTGCCATGTCCAAGTGCTTCCAGGCAGCACACTGCCCCCACAGCTTTATTCTGCATCAGTACTGACCAGCTGCAAAATGCTCAGCAGCTGCTAGACACAAGAAATTTGAACACCTGACTTTCAATGTTCCCTGGCAGAGCCCTGAAGTTACCAGATCTGTTTCTCCCACAGTCCATCGTACATCTGAATCACACACTTTTATTTATAAACCTTCCCAGTACAATCCTTTAGATGGTGTAATCCCTGTTTACACCAAAATGTTCCAGAACTACTTCTGCAGCCTAGACCTCAAGGTAGGATATAATCTGATTTGGAAAAAGGCTTTCCCATTTTTCCCTTTAAGACTGAAGCAATCGAAAGAAACTTTTAAACAACAACTAGGTAATAACAGAACCATTCGATCTTCAGATGTGATACAGCTGTCAGCAGATATCTTTCTGTCTGTCTGAGAGCTCCAAACAGAATCCCTCCACAGGAGCATGATGTAGTACTGCTCTCATCCACCATTTTCCAGAGAAAGTGTGCTGGTAATGGTGTGTGCATCAAGTGCAGAACATTTCTGAACAGCAAATATTACCTGGCAGAGTGTGTCTTGGTTGCCAAACTGATGATGATTTGGGCTACAGCTGATCACAGAGTTATTTGAGAAAACCTACCATCTCTCATGCTTTAGAATATCAATCCATTTCTTCATTTAACTTATTCATGCACTTTCCTGATTTATTCTAGCTTCTCACAGATGGCCTGAATTTGATAATCCCTTTCAAAATCAAGGATATCCATCCAGGTGTCTTCCTGTCAGAAACAGTATCTGACAGCACATACACTATCCTCACTCCATTTTGACTCTCATCAGTGCAGGCAGCCTGAAGTGCACCAGAACCCCTATCAAGTAAAGGAGCCTCCTCATTTAAGACACTGAGCACATCAAATTGAAGTAATAAAAAACAAATGGAATAAAGTTATTATCACCACATCAGGAACTGCAGGAGGACTATTATGAATTGGAATCTACAAGTTTATACCACCTTTCATCAGAGTAGCAAAAGTCAATTAAGATGGCCATGGATCTGTCTGTGCTCAAGTCTGAAAGTACATGCTGCAAGAGCCTTTGCATTCAATAGTGTATAATTAAGATGAAGATATTGTACAGGCTGTTATTGCTGGTGGTGAGATTCTCTCACATTTGCAGCAAGTGAGAGCAGCCATAATTCCTTTATGGCTATCAATCTTTACTGACTGAATGCTGGCCTGTTTTCCTGAGATATCATCACAATACAAACTCACCACTCCCTTCTGTGTCTACACATACCCTGAACCCAGTGAAGTCTCATTTAGGCTGCCTTTGGCCAGTGTAACTCAGAGGGAGCCACCCCACCTACCACCTGCCCAGGCCCAGCAGCCATTAACTCTGCTTCACATCTTCCAACTTATGAGACGAAGATCATCCAAAAAACCTGCCAACAGTAACAATTCCCAAGAGATGTTACCAGACAGCACAGAATTAGATCAGCACTCACTCCACCAGCTGGTTTGCCAAGGATTTATACCTGGAATTGTTGTGTGCACTGAAAGGGCCCAGACAATAGTAAAAACCCCACAATGGTGTCACAGCAGTGAAAGCACCACCAGAAGCAGTGACATACCAGGATTATTACAAGAACAGAGTCCTAGCATGCCTGAAAGGCATTACATAATCACTCTATGAATAATTAAACTAAAAAAACCCCAGTCAAATAGCGAAGAAGAGACATTGGTTAGACCTGGAACAATACTGAAATATTAACTCACTCTTCATTCTTCTATCATTATTTTTGGGTCTGGGTGTATATCCAGAATTATACAACCATTGTCAAACCACTAATGTCAGATAATGCCTGGTCTAACAGCAGACACCAAACTTTCATGTGCCAGAAATAGGGATAAAAGGAGTGGACATCGATTTTGGGGCCATAAGAATGGGCAGGATAAAATCACTACAAAATAAGGATGAGTTCCTAACCCTTGGTGTTTACTATAAAGTTTTATTCAAGTCTACCACAGAAGCTTCTAAGTTTAATTTTTTATAACAAGTGTGGTTGAGGCACTAATGCTGTAACAGCTATCCTGCCAACCTGGCATTTGTTGTGCAGAGACAAATTTCTCTTCCTCATGCTTTCTCAAAATTTAAGGTTCTTAGGACTCTTTAACCATGCAAAGGCCCATGGAGCAGGAAAAAAAAATCACAGATACAGAAATTTTGGATTTTTTTGTCTATACCCTGTGGACAATAAAGAACTTACTCCTTTCTGAAGCCTCTTCCTCAAGAAGTCTGAGCCTCCTGGCTTCTGGCCCAGATGAGGATATCTTGCTTTCAATTTTGCTTCTTCAGCTTTTTCTGGACTTAACACCTTATCCTCCATCTCCTGAAAGACAGTGAGTGATACTGTAAGTTAAACAGACAATAATGTATATTTATGCAGAATAGCTTTGCAGGTAACACACCCACATGCCCATTGCTGCTACCAAGTGAGCATAACAATGATCTGATTAGACATTTTCATACATTCTTTCTCAGATGCTGACAGCAACCGTAGGAGTTCAGCCTCCCATTTTAGATACCTTTCCTGGAGATGCTGAAGATGTGCACAATTCCCTCTCAAAGAAACACAATCTAAATTATTCAATCTTGAATAAAAAACTCAAACAAAACTCTCCTTTTTTTTTGGTCAAAACAAGGGATCCACTAAGAACAAACACTGAATAGCGAGCAAAAACCACAGGACTTTTTTTCAAATGCCTGTTTCATCATTTAGTTGCAGACCAGCACTTCCACTGTCACACGGATCTGTATGGCTGCTCCAGCCCGATGTGTTGATATTCACCGTGAAACAGTCTCAAAAACATGCCTGCTGTTACTTTAATAGCAATACTGTGTTTCTCTATACATATCTATAATTATCCTGAAATTAAGAGGATGAAGACAGTTGGGTAGTGCATTTCTGTAAAATAAAATGCCTATTTTATGAGCATACTGTAAAACATGGATGTTCAAAATAATAATTTAGAGATATTCATTTGGCAAAACTGCAATTTGTTCACTGGCCTCTATTTCACACTCATCTGTTCCATGTCCATGTAGCAATTTAATGTATGAAGTGCAATTTATTCTACTGAATTGTTTCTAAAATATCTTTTGTTCAAAATTCTTCGTTTGTTTTTTCCAGTATTTGGCCACAGCCTTTTTTTTTTTAATGAAAACCATTCCTGGTTCCGAGAAAAAATATAATGATTTGCACTGACTGCTGTAGCACAGAATTATTATTATCACCTGAAGTCACAGAAAGACTTTCAGGCAGCAAGTAAGAATTGCCATTGAAATCAGGAGGGTGTCAATTCACCTATGACTAAGATTTCATGTCCACTTAGGGGCTTAGGCAGCCCATTTCCATGCCTGTCATCATCCTTTGCATTGCATCAATCAGCATGACTGCCTGTATTCCCCCATTAGGCTTCACAGAAACGAATCCAACAGAAAAAGAACCATTTATAATTTTTTTTTCTTCTCCCCTTGTTGGGTTTCATTTGGATTGATTTCCACGGCCTGGATGACCACACAGCTGCACAAACAGGTGTGTTAACACAGCAGCAGGGAGGACAGGCACACAGGGAGCTACTTAAGCCAGAACTGAAGAGAAATAAGAGCTACCACCACACTCGCCTATCCCTGGGTGCTCTTCTCTCTCTCTTACAGATTGCTCCAGGCTGTGAGAGATTCAACATCTTTCTAGTAAGGTGCCTCAGAAACAAAGACTGTAACAGATTCAGAATATAACATTTTCTACTTGCACCATTTGGGCAAAACACCTCAAGGACAGCTTTGCACAATACAACAGGAAACTGAATTAGCATTTCTCCTAAGGAAAAAATAGAAACTCTCATAAAAATTAAAGAGAAACTACAGTGACAACAGGAACCAGTGCTTTTTATTAGATGAAAATGCAGCAAGGCAATATGATGCAAAATCCAAACATGAATAAAAGGCAAAGTTTCCCTGACACTACTGAGCACAGAGCTATTCCATTTCTCACTAGGCAATGCCACACCAGCCAAGCCACGTTACAAAGATCACGCAGCAGCTGCTCTCCCCATTGTGCCTCATCAGAATGCCAACACAGATTGGATTTGCTCAAAAGTAATCCTTTCAGCTCAACACTTTGAACACCTAATGCTGAATCACTGGGTACTCACTGCTGAGCCAACAGACAAATTATTTGAGGGGGCACATTTTGCCACACTAAAAGCCAAAAGGACATATTTTTTAAGACAAGAGGACCAACAATAAATAGCTTATATAAATATGTATTCACGGTGCATCAAAGGAGACATTTATGCAAACTCACAGGGCTGACAAATTATGGCACAGCAGGCAATCCAAACAAAACCATTGTGTTATGCATCAATGCAGCTCAAAAGGATACAGAGCACGGCCGCTTCTTCTGGATGACCAACAACAACTAAGACTCAAAAACCCACAGAACACAAATTAAAGAATTTCAATACCACGACTTGGGGTGTCAAACAAAACCAGCTGACGGCAGGTTCAGAAAATACTTAAGACAACAGTTCTTCACGTAAAATAGAGTTAAGGTGCAGAACTCCTTGCTGAAGGATACAGGGAGTGCCAAGAATTTAGATTCAGAAAGCAATTCGATGTGCTCATTTGCAGCCCAGAAGCCTAAACCAGATTGCTGAGACCTCGGAGAGTTTGCTTGGGAAGATCACTGCCTGCACGACCTGGTTCTTATGTTCTTCTGAAGATTAAATGGTGCTGAGCACTCTCAGAGACGTGCTGCTGAGCCCAAAGACTTTAGTCCAAGCCACTCCTACATTCAGAACATTCCCCCTTGAATTACAGAAGCAACAACCAAATGACTAACAAATGACTGGGGAGTGGGCAGAAATCAAGATGTACCACGCTCTTCTTCCAAGTGACAACCACACAAAAGTTATAATTTTAGTTCTCTACAGGAACCTGACACCGCTCATGAAGTCATTAAAATGATCCACCAGGAAGGCAGCAGTTACCTAACTCATTTAAAGACAGCTTTTGCTTTTAATCTTCGCAGAGGTTCTAGCAGCATAAAGTTCTCTATCTGCTGGACAAGTGACCTGCATGACTAAAAAAAGAGCCATCAGCCTTTTAAAACTCTGGTATGAATGGCTCATCTTTGGCAGAAGACATCAGACAAAACGCAAAGCAGAAAATGGGAACAACACAGCAACAGCACAACCCTACAGCAGACTGCTGTGGCAAAAACCACTTCAGCAACAAAGTGCACCACCTCCAAGAGTTTCCTGAAAAATACAGGCTTTTAAGGCCAAAAGAGTCAACCAAACATATGTTCTCCTATGTCCAAAGTTTCTTTGTTTCTGAACTTCCCCCTGCCACTGTCCTGAGTTTTCACACCAAGAACAGGAAATGCTGGTCTTTGGCAAGTTTTCAGTTTGTACCACTGTAGTTAAAAACCCTTCTCACCCAGCACAAGCTTCTTACAGCATGTTAGAAAGTTGAGAAAAAAGCTCTGATCACAAAAACACTGCCTCAAAGTTCATTTAGGGGCGTCATCTTTCTGAAGCATACATTTGAGTAAGTACTGCAAAATGGGTTGTTTATGTAAGTGTTTCAGAGCTAAGCATTACCCGAGTGAATGCTCAGTTCTGCCTTCCCAGACAAATAGTTTTAGTGGAGGTTAATACTGCAGTGTCATAACAGCACTGATATCACAGTATCAGACTAGCACATAAACTCAGAGAAAGCAAAGTTTTATTTTATTGATGTTATATAATTTTTCTTGAACACTCTGCCAGAATAAAACTAAATTAGGAGAGCAGCAAGAACCTCCCATCTCTCAAGTAAAAGGTAATTTCTCCAAGCAGTGCATAAGCATGACATTTCAAGACTTCAGCCTGAAAGTTGGTTAGGAAAATGAGCCCCAGTCACCTGACTTCATCAGAACACCCTAGAAGGCATTACAATAAACTTGCTGCCACATGTTTAACTATGCTCTTATTACAGAGCTATTCTAGGAGTGCTGCATAGGCCAGGGACTTATTTTTACAGGCTTTGAACAGGAACAGTATCCCTTCAGCAGCCTACCTAGCACGAACGTTCAGTCACGCTGCAGAACACACCTATTTAAGAGCAGATTACAGACCTGACAAGAAGCTGGCTCTGATTACTGCACCTACCGAGAAGGTATCATTCCATATTAACCCCCAAAGCTCTACCTGTGCCACTAACTCACACTACAAATTGGAAATTATTAAACGAAAACTTCACAGCTGATGTAGATCAAGCTTTTTCTTTTAGCGTCCTTCAAAGCAGTACTTGTGTTTCATAACTTCTCCGGATCATAGCCGCGGGGATTGCAACCGGGCTCCCACGGCAATGACAAGACTGAAAACCAAACGGCTTCTGAAAGTCACAGCACCGCCATCTACGAAACCAAATCCCTCTTGAGAAATGACACAATCATTAGTTAGAGATGACACAAGAGGGACACAAGATAACCCAGCCAGGTATTCTTTCTGAAAGCCTTAATAGCACAGGTCACGGTCGTTGTGATTTGGGCATTTCCGCTCCTGAACTGATTACATTAAAAACGGAACAATTTTCAGCAGTGAAACAAACGTTTAGCCGGCGGGTTATGGCTGGTGTCGGCCGGGCCGCTGCGATGGGGAGCCGAAGGGCACGGCGCGGCCCGCGGAGCGCCGGGGGAGCGGGCCCGGGGCCGCGGCAGCGCCACGGGCTCGGCCGGGCGGGCGCACGGCGCCGCCGGGGCCGGAACGCGGCTGCGGGGCCCGCGCGGCTCCCCCGCCTCACGGCCCCGCCGCGCTCCCACAGCCCCGGCAGGCGTGCTCCGAGGGCCGGCCGGGCCCGGGAGGCGCTGCGGCCGCGGGGCTCCCTGGCCGAGGGAGGGAGGGAGAGGCCCGGCCGCGCCGATGGAGGCGGGGGAAGCCCCGCGGGGCTCCCGGCGCTCCTCGGCCCGGCCACCCACCTTCTGCTCCTCGGCCGAGGCGGGCTCGGGGCTCTCGGCAGACATGGCGCCGCGGCAGCGGGACGGCGGGGCCGGGCAGGAGGGAAGCAGGGAGCGAGGGCAGGAGGCGGGCGGGCGGCGCGGCCGCGGCTCCTCCGCGCTGCTGCTGCTGCTGCCGCCTCCTCCCGCACAAGATGGCGGCGGGCGCGACGGAGCGTCGGCGGGGCCAGACTTCCTCCGCCTCGGCCCCCGCGCGCGGGCTGGGGAGCGGGGGCGGGATCCGCCTGCGCCCCGCGCGTCACGTCCGGGCCGCGGGTTCGAGGCCCGGGCTGGGGGGTGGCTCTGGGAGCCCGCACGGCCCGGTGCCCCTCCCGTTAGAATCACAGAATTACAGAAACATCGAGGTTGGAAGAGACGTTCAATGTGGTCAGTCCACCCTCGCAGGCGTCACTGTAACCACTAACGTACATCACCCGGCGCCAGGGCCATAGGTCTCAAACACCTCCAGGGATGGTGACTCCACCGCCTCCCTCGGCAGCCTGTTGCACTGCCTGAGCAGCTGAACAGTGAAATTCTTCTAATACCTCATGTGTAAATGTGAACGGGCCGTGTCTCAGCTGAAGGCCACTCCTCTGGTCCCCTCAGCGGCCCCAGCTCAGCTCTCCTCAGCACAGCCCCCTCACCCGGCCCGTGCAGCCTGCACGGCCTCCCTGCCCAGCACCCGGGCAAAGGGCAAAGAGCCTTTGCTGCTTGGCTAAAGTCAGTTCTTTTGCCCCCTTTTAGCGATCAAAATACAAGGAGCTGAGTCCTCAGCAGCATTACTCGAGGATGTCTCAAATCCCAGACAAGAGCTGACAGGATAGGGAGGCTCAGTCCATTGGAACTCCTTAACAGCACAGGATCAAGTTATACTGAGTATTTTATTCCCTTCCCATCTCCTTTTCACTGTCTGGTCCTGGGCTGAAAAATAACCTTCTGTGGACTCTCTTCAAGAGCAAAAGGGAGGGGTTTAAATAGCCCACCATTAATAAATCTTTAGGGGTCCCTAAATAAATGGATTATGTGAACAGCAAGGTATGAATTAGCACAGCTCAGGAGGGACTGCCAGGACAGGCTTTGTGCGATTATGGTCGGGAAGAACATGAGAGCAGGTCAGAAAGGTCTGTGAAAGCTGAAGCTGTCAATGATTTTGTCACAGCTGAATTGTACTAAATGCCCCACAAGGCCCAAGGAATGTGCATATTCCTCATTCAGAAAGGGATACAGCCAGGCAGACTGCACAGAAAAATAATCATAGAATGCACCAGTGGGTTTTTTCCTAATGATGAAAAAAGCCATGATAGTGGTGGGTGTGACACATTTGCTTCTAGCAACTATGAAGTTCATAGATTTTAAAAGGAAAAAGAACAAAGCAGTAACAGCAGACAAGAATGCAAACTCCAGGAATTTCTTTCAAATCTTTTAAGGAATTAATGTGAAGGAAAACAGTTTCAAGGATTCAGCAGTTCCTTATATGCAGTTATTTCTTTAAGGGAACATAATGCAGAGCAAAGTTGGGAAATAAATTCAGAACCTCAGGAAAAGCGCATGTTCTTCAATGGCCTCAAATACAAGAAAGCAGCCTACAGAAACTAGGTCAGTTTTTAAGGATGTCTACCTAAAGCAGATCACGAAGGCAAGGGGGTACTGAAATATTACTGAACAAAACTTTTAAAGACTGAAGTGTTTAATGTTTGTTTTTCTTCAATGTGGCATGATCAAGGTAAATAGTGTAACAAAGTATAGCCTCTAGCTGGAATAAGGAAAGACTGGTTTGCAGGTTACTTTAATTACTTTTAGTAAATATTTTCAATTTGGATGAAAAAATATCCTTGAGAGATTAGAGAATGACAGAAGCAATCTCCAGTTAATTACTGGTGATTCATATAGGAACCTGTGAAAAATGAATGGGTTTCCAGGAGTCAGTTTTCCTGAATTTGAGTATGGGGAGGACAGAATACAAGCTGTATAATTTGGCTGTCAATAATAACTTGAAAAATAATCTAAAATAAGAACTCAAAAGAAACTGAGTAGCTAGGCAGGAATTCACAGTTAAAAACAAGGGTTTCACACAATCATCTTTCCTTTAAGAAAAAGGAAATAGACCATGTGGAGAAGTGGGTGAAGGTGGCTGAAGTTCCAGATGCCTTCTGGCATTAATGAGGCTTCTGACACTTTCCCATGCAAATTAGGGAAACTTAGATAAATCTTTAATGTGATGAAAGCAAGTTTGTTGAACACAGCTATGAATTCTTCAAACAGCAGTGCTGCGTTCAGCATATAAAATCTTGGGTAGTGAGAGAATAAAGTTCAGTAAGGAGAGCTACTATTTTGGGAACAAGCAGGTAGGATGTCTCTTATGCTGAGTTACAAGATGAATGCAAGTTGACATCTGATACTAAAAACCAGTGTATTCCAACAGGATGCATGAAGAGGACTTTAATCCTCTGATTCAGTCCAAAAGAAGAAAGCAAAGAGCCAGAATGATGAGAGGTGTACAAAATAAAGGCTGGGTTGTCTTAGTTATCAAAAAAAAAAAAAAAAGGCTGAGAAGGGACATACAAGAACTAAATTGTTTGCTTACAGTGAAAAGGCTAAGTAGTATTTAACTCAATTTCAGCAACATTTAGTTGGATGTTATAAATCCTTATATAACTATAACTAAATGTATATAGTATAACTAAAAGTTATACTTTCTCATGGTAAGTATAATTTATCAATGGAAGAATTACTTGTAGAAGCCATCATTGGAGGCCCTTACCCACTCAAACATTTATTAAAAATAATTGTGTATGGTTAAGCCTGTTGAGGAATAGAGAAACCAATGATCTCTCAAAAATTAGTCTAGTTTTAACCTAAGCTTAGAAGGTCATGTGGAATTTTGTTCATAGTTTATGAGCATCCAGCATTTTTCCAGGTGTGTCCCTGTGTGAAAGTGTTTACTCAGATCAAGCTGTAAATGGAGAATGACTCAGTAGAATCAAAGTTGTGCACAGATAATCCAAGGTCACTTTCATTCCAAATCCACATAGGGACTAAATGTAGTTTGACTATTAAAGTGAATACAAATTTATTTCCTAGACATGACTTGTAGTAACCACATATTCAAAATCCACACTTCTTTGCTATTCAAAGCAAATTAATGAAAGAAGATGACTTGAAGAAGTCTATTTAAATAAAGTTATCAAGATACAAACGTTGCATAATGTCAGTGCAAAAATACAAGGTTAATCTACTACTAATGGTGACTTCTCATTAAAAATGTGTCCTTTCCTCGTGTTGTTTTTTCACTGAGCATGCAAGCAAGCTGTGCACCATGACACAAATAAGCAGTTAGAGGATACATGCTATTTGCTTATGACTCAATAGCAGCTACACAGAAACTAGGACGCCCTCTTGATATCCCAGCCCAGACCTTAGTTCTGTACACAGTACAGCTGCAGTTGTGTTTGACTCTTCTGCTACCAAACCTTTTCTCCGTTTTAAAGGGCGCACAAATGACTAGAAACTGCAAACAATCTCTTCCTGTACAGTTTCCCCCGATTCTCTCTAAAATGAATGCTAGGTAAACCTTTGAAAACCTGGTGTAGCAGAGTGGAAAACACTGCTGACGTGGGGAGAGGACTCAGTAATATCTGAGCTTTGCCCTTCTGGAGCAGCAGTCATTTGCATGTACAAGATAGCTGATGAGTATCATCTGGAAAGTCCAGTCTCCCTTACGTTCCCTGGCAGACTTCCTGGAGATTTCATGATACACTGACTTCTCTCATCTAGGGGCAGTGCTGAATATACAGGATGCACATTCATCCTTTCTCCAGTCTTCATCAGATAAGCATGGTAAAGGGCACCTTGCATACTACTGACACTCTAAAAACCTACAGCAAAGTAAAGAAAAACACAAGGTAAGACAGCTGAGAAACTCAGATCTTCATCAAATGTCATAAAGCTTCATTTCCATTATTAAATATATAGCTCAAATATAATCAAATGCTTCTAACTTTATTTCTCTCAGTTACACAGTTTAACACTTAGCATAAACTGTTCATCTGACTGTTTTGTTGTAGGAACACACACACATATTGGAAAATAGTCATATGCCCAGTGTAGCATTGCTAGTAAAACCTCCTATGGCCACCTAGTGGCCTACATGGAATTGACCTATGAAAAATATTTAGGATTACATGAAGATCCTCTCATCTAAAAATAAAACAAAAAGTACAAGTTTTATAGCTTTTGCATATATTTGAGATATAAATACTAATTTGTTTGCACAGTACATCCTTTAACACAATTTGAGAAATAAAATGGGGGAGGGTGCAAATTTTATCTGAGGAAAACTAATATCAGAAAGCAAAATTAAAATGGCCCCCAAGGAAAGAAAAAAGAAATTGAGGGAGCAAAATGTGAATTGAATTAATGATCTGAATGAATAAGTAAGTAAATAAACAATCTGCAGTGTGGTTGCAAGTGTTATTAAATTTGGATGTGAGAAAAAATGGAAAATGGTACCATTAAAGAGAAAAAACAGCAAAATGCTTGCATAGTATGAAATGTTATGGAAATTCACCTGTTGTCCCCATTCTCAATAACTTAAATGAATATCACTTAAAACAGCACACAGATTAAAGACATCTGTATATATTTCAGATTTCAGTATTAATGCCAAAAATACATAGTATGATTTTACATAGGATTTATGCTACATTAGAACACTAAAGACAAACATCACTTGAGTATTAAATGAAACATTAAATATTAAATAACTGAAAAATAAAATAAAAAGTGTAAACACTAAACTAACTTGGGAATTTGCTATTGCAACACATCCAATGAAGTGGTTTTAAACAGTACAAAAAGATTAGATTTAAGTATGTTTCCAGTCTACTTGGAATACACAAAGCTCATTCCAGAAACCTTTTAAAAACTGGTCCAGGATCACACAGAACCTTCTTTCTCTTGAGCGCTATTTTTATTCCTTTACAGACTTAACTTGATACTGTTGTCTCTACCAATCTCTGCTTGCAAGGAGTACTCAACAGTAAAATGAATACTTGACTTTGCCATTGTTTGCTAGCATCTTGGTGAAAACTGAGGATTTGTTGGAGATTCAGTGTAAGATTTGAGTTCATATGCAGCGCCGCTATCAACTTCCATGGATTTCCGAGAGAATAGGAGCCTTACATCTCTGTGGAGGTAGATCTTTCCAGATTTAGAACTCTGGAACCTGAAAAGATACAAATATCTGTATTACCTACACCAAAATAATACTATTTAAAAATTATTAAATAAAATGCACTCTTAAAACATTTAAGGCCAAAACACATTTGAACAAACAAAATTAGTTAGTTAAAATGAAAAGAGAAAGAATATCCTAACACTTTCAATCTGCTTTGTTTCTTTTGACATTTAAAGGTTCTGTTCCTAATCACCAATGCAGTGCACAGCTTTAAAAGTGGCATGGAATATTTGAGTTCACACTGCCATTATGTACATTGTAGACTAAAGTCCTCAGAAATCAGGAATGGTAGAAACTGTTCTCCAGTGAGCACTCCTAAAAATGTCCAAAGGGTGGCCTAAGCACACACAAAAAGGAATTTTCCACTATATACAAACTGAATATGCATTTCAGTTCCAGCAATCATATAGACAGATCTCATTGCTCTTTTTATGAATGTAACACCAGGAAGTTTACTACTGCTTTATACCACACTCTAAATAGAAGAACTTGTCTTGAGAAGCAGTCGGTACTGGGATCTCTGCAGGCAGACAGAATTTTTTTTGCACAGCCTAGGAAACATTTCTAAGAGACTGCAGTTCACTGGCCCAATCACCAAGCAAACAGTGGTCAATTCCTCAGCCCATTCATCTTTTATGCTGCAGCTAAACACCCTAATTTAGATCCTCCAAACCTGCAGGAATGTGCCAGTTCCACTTCCCCTAGGTATTAACAACTGTATATAGGGAGACAAGATCTGCATTTCAGAGAACTGTATTCTATGGTTTTCATGTGGCAGAACTCTCTGATTTCCTTCTCCATGAAAGGCAGAAGAGCCTAAGGAGCATTTCTTACAGCAACTGAACTGAATGTCAGTACCACTATGCCACAGCGACAGAGAAATGCTATTGCTGCTGCAACAGAAACAGAGAAGCCATTGCTGTTGGTATGCTGTCACAACAAGATGATACCATGGCAAATGCTGAGAGAGCAGTGCATGCTGTGTTATCATGTATTACAATTTGCACAGATTTTTAATAGGCTTTTACATATTGACCCCATTGAAGCAAAAGCAGTATCTCTAGAATAAACCTATTCATAATTGGACTGAAATTCTGAGCAGCAGGAGAAAGACAAGTACAGAAGATCCACCAAGGCTTCATCATCTGAGGAAGGCAGGTTGCAGAAATGGATTCTGTGGCACTGTTCTGTTCAGAGGAGTGGTGCAGAATAGCCTGTAGTCATCCCCACAGCCAGACAAAGGAAAACTCTGTTCTCCTAGATACAGCTGTCAAGGACATTAAATGCAGCAGGGTCCAGCAGAATGCTCCTACTGGCTCCCACAGAGATCTCATCCATCACTATTTATTTGCTCGGTGCTGTCAGTGTGAAAGCCCTTTACCTGATAGGCAAAAGGGAGAAGGCACTATCTTAAGAGAAGACTGTGGAGGAGAGCACAAGGAAGAGTGAAAGACACAAGAGACAAAGTAACCACCACAAACAGTTAACTCAGAATATAGCTCATAACACATTTTAAAAGGAAAAAAAATTAGTGAAAGGTCTATGGCAGCAAAAGTATGATTGAAATTAATTCCTATAGATCTAGTTATCAAAGCACCATCATAAAATAGATCTCAAGCTCCCATTTCACACATGGATCTTTCAAAAGAATTATTAGCATGGTCTATTTTTAAACTTCTCAAGCTTGATCTTTTCTATGAGTGATAATCCTCCAAGACTCCCTTTGCTCAGTAAATAGTAGTTCCCTGCAACGTGACTTTTCTGAGCATGACATTTCAGAAAGATTGAAGAAGGATAAGTGTGAGACAGCAGCAAAGTTCAAGGGATTCTTCCCATCTCTGCATCCCTTACCTATTTTTTTCTTTTCTTTTAGACAGGTCTAACCTAGTAACTGGAATTTAGAAGTGTTGATTTTTATACATGTAAATACATTGGAATCATCGAGATAAGCATTCCCTACATCCTTGCAAAATGGTGATGGAATGGCCAGCATGGCACTGACTCTGGAGCTGTGGCAGCTCCAGTTAGTTTTGTGTAAAGAAATTAAAAAATCCCAGCACAACTCTGACAGATGGTGTCCTAGGAACAGTAACAGCAGACAAATACAGGAATAATTAAACACACAAATATCAGATGCTAGAAAGTCTGGCAGAGGAACTTTACTGAAGAAATGACAAATACAAGCACTAAGTCCCTATATTTATTTTGTAGGCCATCACAATTCACAAAGAACAGAGTAATGCATGGAAACAGAATAATCCTGAAAAGCAGGATAATCATAAAAACATCTGTAGCAAGATGTGTTTTGTAAGTGAAAAAGACTATACAACACAACCTATAAAATCTGTAACTAAAAGCATTAGGACAAGGATAACAATTTCTAGATAAGAAAAAATGCTGAGAGACCAGAAAGATCAAAAGCAGCTAGTAAATCAGTAATAGCAGGTATCTTCAGCTTCCACCAATAAAGGTCTATGCCACATAAGGACAGTATTTTAAAAAGTTTCTCAACACCCTGAGGAATCACTACTTTTTAACAACCAGTTTCAAGCTTACCCTCCACCGAGCCCTCAGTAACAACCCCTGTTTAGCTGTTAAGCAACAGCAACTATGCTCCATGCAATTCCTGGCATTGTTTCAGTCACTAAGCTGTTGACCAAGCTTTAAAATCTTGAAAAATGCTGAGCTGTGGGCAGGTTAGCTGTTTAATTACTTTTTACAAGGGTGCCAGAACGTGACCTAGAAACCCACAGATGGTCATCATCCCCACAACGCCAGGCAGAAACGAGGCACAAGCAGAGCTGAGCTCACAGCTCTTATGCTCAAGTAGATTTAATTACAGGACAAAAAGTCATTGCTTCACATGCAACAAAAAATTTATCCCTAAAGCATCTTCAAAAAACAACTTAAACTGCAGGTGCAACTCTTGGGGGTTTTTAGTAATGAATAAAGCTCTGCTGTGTGTGCAAGCTACATTTGGTGTCCCAATCCTGTAGCTGTGGGTACAAGTACAGTCTGATGGCATATTGAACAGAGCCTCAGCCATACAGAACTGCATGCAGAAGCTGCACACACAATAAATCTGACACTTTAAAGACTGTTGTAGAAAATCTGGCCGCCAATGTTAAGCTCCAGACCTGTGCAAGCGTTTTTGCTGAATTACCACTTGAAAAGGAGCTTTCATAATGTGAGTGCTGACAACTGTGATTAAGGCCTGCAAGCAGATGCGACCACAATGCAGCTCACTGGTGGTGACTTCATTTGTTTTTTTTAAACAAAATTTCAATACGTAAGCCTAAGATGCTTGTGCTCAATGACTACTGCAACTAAAACTGAAAGGCTCTTCTAAGTCAACAACTTGAGCAACAAACAAAAAGAAATCTGAATAGTTAAAACTTTTTAGGTTTGCATAATTTTCAGTAAAGCAGGCTTGAGGAAACTTTTCTGCTTTTAAAAATGAAGCTTTAAAACCAACTTACATGAATTAATATAGTACTAAGATTTTTTTTTAAACTCTCCTAATTAAAAGCCATCTTTAGCAAAGAAGGCTACTCAGGACAAATGAGTCTTTTGTAAAACCATAAGTGATCAGTATAATTAACCACAAGACAGATCAACATAAGCTACTTTAATATTTCAAGGAATTCTGCCATTCCTACATTATGAGGAAGGACCCAGAGCTTGGGCTTATCACTGAAGAAAAAACTTGTGGCATACTCTGTAGTTTTTTACTTTCCAAAGTAAGCAGCTCCGCATCATAATTATGATTTTGGTTTTCCCATCAGAAATGGATACATTTCCAATTACGCATCATAAACCCATTAACTGATCCCTACCAGAGGTCTGAAAGCTGAGGTGAAATGTTCAGATATCTCAAAATAAAAAGCATCACAGCTGCAACATTTCTGTCTCTCAGCAGGTATCAGAAATAGGAAGCTCTTAAAAAAGACTTCTAGCTGTAACAGATGAGAGAGCAGAAAGCAGGTTTGCCTTCAAATAAAAGTAATTCCTGATTCTGTCAACAAGAAATTCACAAACAACATTAAAGCAGAAACTGAAAGAGGACACAAGACCACTATTCTTCATGCAGCTATGCTAGACCCACCTGTTGGGGCTACACACTTTTTCAGAATTTGCCCCAAAAGATAAATTTTAGAAGGTGGTTAGGTTAGACCTTGCAAGATAGTGTGGCCTGAAAGGCTGAATTTCAATCCAGGCTGAATTTGAGAATGAAAACACTGTTCAACAGCCTTCTCATGACACTATTTTCACACTCCAGTAAACCAAACACTTTTTATGACTGTCAACTTCCATTTAATGGGAGAGTCTGGCTTAGAATCATTGTTCTAGACAAGGTTGTGTTTGAAAAGTCTGCTGGATAGAAATCAATGCCACTAAATAGGAAAAATAATATGCACCAGAAATAATTGTAAAACAATAGAGAAGTGTAAGATATTTGATTTTGTTCTGCTTGCTCACTTCAGAATGTCAGCTGCTGGTGCGTTTCCAAGTGCTGCAGACAGACATTTCTTACTACAAAAACACACACAAAAAGTCTGCAAACTGCAGGAGGACAGAATATACCCATCATTCCCCTTTGGTTCCAACTGCAGTTTCCAGAACACCCCAAGAGCAGCAGCACAGTGTCTAGTTCCAGGCAGTGTAAATCATTCAAGGAAGATTGAGTGAATATTTTATTAAGTGAAAGGCATCATCACCAGCATTGCATCATGAAAGAGGTATTTACATTTTTGCCACTAAACACTGTATTTTTAGGAGTAGCTCAAACCATTTTTCATTTTATAAGCTATTCTGGTGAAGAGGCACATGTGAAGCACACCTTCCCTTCCCTTAGTTTTGGCTTTTGCCCATGTAACATCCACTTTCACTATTTCCTCTAACCTCAAAAAACGTGCATTGATTCAGGCAGAACAATTTCTCTCACTAAGAAAAGGTTTAAGCTTTATAATGCTATACAACATACTTCAATGCCAGTGTTATGTTTTAACTTGGTTTCTCCCAAGGACAACCCAAATTATTTATTACCTCTTTTTCCTCTACTGTCTAGCTTAAAGACCAAGTTAGCATTTTTTTTTCTTTTCATTCTTTCTTATTTCTGTATGAAGAAAAGCTGGCTGGGAAAGAAATTATGAGTTAAATTTTGGCAGATAGCTTTTTGTGGTTTTGGCTTGGGTTTGTTGGGGGTTTTTTTGTTTTATTTTGGTGTTTGAACTTCAAGGAGCTTACCTCAGATGTATGAGGTAGCGTAGTAGCCTTTCTTCAGTCTGGTGGCTGTTTTCTTTATTGACATTTCGCTTGATTTCTCGTCTCACAGGAACAGAAAAAGTTCTTTGCCGTAGGAATGTTTGATGATTAGCTGGCATTTCTCTCAAGTCATAGATCACCACAAACATCTTCACCACAGTTTTGTTAGGGTTAAATAAGGTCTGAAAAGACAAACAGTTCAATACAATACTCTTTAGAGATGACAATTTTTTTTTAAAGAACAACAAATCTAACCCAAACTCGATCTGTCAAAATAGTTAACTATGCACTTTGTTTCTGTGCCATACAGAAACATTTATGTAAAGACATTGTGAAGCCTTTCTGGTTTTCAACACTTCAGCTACCAGCAATTCCCATTTTAATTATATTATAATTATAATGCTAAACACAATCTAATCTGAATGAAACACTAGTATATGACTACTCTTACTTTGCTAATCAGCATCCCCGTTTTTGTTTATTTTTCCAGTCAGCTTTTTGTCTACACTGTTTTCCAGACACAATACACTCGCAGGAAGCACAGTGGTGGGCTCCGCTTTTAAACCTGAAATTATGAATGTGTTATCTTGGACTGGGTTCGTAAAAGAAAGAGTCACTTCACTGGTTCTAAGCAATGACTGTGATTTACTTAGTGATTTTATTACAAAAGTAAAGGTGGTGTTAAAATATTACAAAAAGTAGATACAATTATTCAATCTTAATTGCTTTAGAGGAATTTCAGGATTTGGACTGTGGCATAATTACTTCCCCATCAGTTTTTCAAAACCACAGTGTCCCCAAGTATTCCAAATCTCCTGGAACTGATTGTAAGCCTCCTCAGAGCAGAGAAGTGTTCAAAGACTGGGAATCTTTTTTGCCCCACACACAGATTTCTACTTTGAATTACAGAGATGCATATTTCCACTGCTAGCTTCATGCCCATCTCCAATAAACTCATCTCTGCGTGACTTCCTTAATATTAGTGGTTTCAAGGCACCCTTATGTGCTGAGTACGTACCACTTGTATTGTTCCTGAAGGCGGTACTCGATAACCCCTTTTACCGAGGGACTCTAAAGTAATTACACCCTACAAAAACAAAACACATATTTAGGTCACAGAGATAAACAAATCAAAATGTTCTAGTCATGTAATTGCATTTATTTGAAACATAATCAGTAATTTATAAAAACTAAAAATAGATAAGGCAATGCATTTATGATGCAGTTAAAAAATCAACAGCAGGGGCCTTAAAGATACTTTGGCAGACCATTAAAAGCTGTGCAATATGAGGTACACTCTCCTCTTGAAACAAGATTCAAGTATTCAAGTTTCCACATCTTCTCCACATCAGGGAGCTAGGACAAAACTGAGCTTTCTTTTCAAAGCAGCTGGGAGGTTATACCAAAACATTTGTCCCCTCCTTTCTATTTCTCTATCATCTACAATCGCACCAATAATACTCCAAATCTCACAAAACTCATTTTTGCTTTTCAAAGGCAGCAGATGCACTTAATCTTCCATTCTAATCCAAACCTTAGGAAGGATGACATCTGCTTTTGTACCAGCTGTGCCCCCCAGGCGCTGGCCACGCTGGGGGCAGTGCCACAGGTCTGGGCACCCTGCAGGGCACCAGAGCCGCACCCCGGGACTTCAAAAACACCAAACACACACCAGAAAAAGACCCCGCAGCAGAGAAACTAGCTGTACAACCAGAAACAATGTTTCTGATGATGGAGGCACTACACAAATGCTGTATTAATCCTGGGAGACTCAGGCATAATAGCATATTTGGAAATAGCATGTGGAAAAGCCTGAAACAATGAAACCCAGCTAGGAAAATGAGCAATGCTACTTTTAACCATTTGAGGAACATGAGAATCCCTTCACCTCCTAGAAAATCACATTAAATAATCTAGAAAGATGAAAGCAAAAGAATAGATACCTTTTGCAGTGGTGAAAACATATACAAGTTTAAACTCAAAGCCATTACTTAAACTCTAAGCAATTTTATTTTCTGAATACTTTCCAAAACAGAAGGTCAGAAATGGTAACTGCTATGAATTTAAAATTTAAATCTAAATACTGGGATACTCAGATATTCATTGCTTGACTTCCACATTTAAATAAACCCTTTACTGTATATTAGACAGATGTACACATATGAAAATCTCTAAAAATTGGACCTGTAACCTACGTAAAATTAAGGCTCCTTAACAGGCATTTAGAACAAATCCAACTTCTGATTCAATGCCAGCATACAAGACATAATTTTCTTTTTACAGAGGAGCACTTTTAGACATGCGAAGCCCATGTGGAACAGAATTAGCACCCAGAGACTGAGAACACAAACGCTGCATGACTGTAAACATCAGCAAACCATGCAGCCTGTGAGGGTGCTGAGTGTCACCAACCATGGCAATATCTGCTTTAAGAGAAAGGGCTGAGGAACTTCCAAGTCTAAGGTCTCCATCAGCCCCTTGGCCTGCACCTAAGCCCCTCTGCAGAGTGGTTAGTTGCCCAGAGCAGCTGCTTGTTGGGACAACAAAATGTATCCCGTTAAGTCCAGCTATTGCCTCACTGCTATTTTAAGTTAGATGGATAAAAAGAGATGTTGGGGGGTGATCACTGCAGTGTGGGGGGAGACAAATACATTCAATATCCCAAGATGAGAACAGTTGAACGGTGGGGCAGAGAAGTAGAAGGAAAAGCACTAGTTAGGGAAAGGAAGAGGGACAAGAGAACTCTGTCATAGACAGTTGAAAATAAGCCAGATCCCTGCAAATCTTTACTTTCTGAACCCTCTACTCACCAAGCTCTTGCTCTTCACCTCCACATATCAGAACTTATTTAAAATAAATCCAACCACACATTTACCATGTAAGGAGAGGGAGCATTGTCATCTGAAACGCTGTAGAATGACACTTCAACTGGCAGAGTCATGTGCGTGGGACAAAAGACTCCACTTGCTCCCACCTCTGCTGTGAAACCCTCCACGACACCGAGCGGGTCCAAGCGGAAATTCAGGACAGATTCCTGAAAAACAGAGCACACACGGCTTAGCTTGGAACACCTCAAATAAAACAAAGCATTACTTCTGTAATAAATTCTGTAATCAGGAAACAAGTGCAAAAGCCCACAGAGAACTTTACTGCAGCAGGATCTATGCCTGATTTTCAACATATAGTATCTGAAAAAAATAAATTAATCTAGATTCTGTAACCTTCCCCAACAAATTCAACTCTGTATTTCACAAGACAGTACAATATAAGCAGCTGATGCACTGGTTAATAGCTGCTGTTATTGGATATGCTATATGAAGTGAAGAGCTGGAGCCTACACTTCAAACACGTTCTGTTTAACACACTGATTTAATCCAGCTTTTGTGACCTACTAAGTAGACTTTAAGAGCGAAAACGTAAATCCTTTTTTCTAGGTAAGTACATTATAAACATGAACAATTACACGTTATTAAATCTCATTTATGGCAACAGAACATCTTCTAACTTGACCGTAGTGGGAAACAAAGGCTTAAGCAACTCGTTGTATTTGATTCTCTGAGACAGAAGATGTCTGGGGCATGAAATAAGTGCCTTTACAGCTGGAAATGAAAACAAATTTTATTCAATTCAGTTAGGAACTTTCACATTCTAATAATGCTGGAATTGTTCACAGTAATATACTTTTAAAAGCAGTACAGAAGACCATTAAAAATACCACAAGAATTCTAGAGAATATGCAATACCTCAAAGTTTCCCAGAAGGCTCAGACTTGTTACTGGGGGAGCACTAGAACTTAGAAATGGTTTCCCATGGCTGTCTGGATCACCATCTTTGTTTATACATTGTTGTGGGCTATTAAAAAAAGACAGAATAAATATAAAGGATAAACACATTTGCTTTTGTCTTCTGGGTATAAGCAGCTCTAGAAAGAATAATTTACTTAGTGTACTACAAAATGCTGTCCTAAAGAAGTAACAGTTGAACATTGCCTATTAAAACTTTAGCAGGTTTTCCAGTTAACTGAAAAAATGTTTTTACCAGCTTTACATTACAAGGGATAAAGACAAAAATTTGTTCTTTAGCTCCATTTGCAGGAATCAAAATATCTTATTTTCTCTTGTATGTGGGTACTTTTGTCTCATATTCTGAGATATATCTCATATTTACAACATCAAACTACCATACCAAAAGCTGTTTATGTTACATGTATTAATGTATGAAAGGGCATGATTGGCCCTTGTTAGAAGTCTGGTTCTCTGAACAAGTGAAGACAAAACGTTTAACATGTTCAACATTAAGAACAAAATACAACACAAAAATACCATTGGTTTGAAGGAGAATCAACAATTACTAGCTTTTCTGTCTGAAAACTCAAGCGTATCTGACAGCATACGTACCCCTGCATGGGACAGAATTCATTCTGCCAGCAGCTCTCATTCCATGGCTATGTCCCAGAGCTGTGCTAACCTGGAAACTCCCAGAGCAACTCAGCTGCTAAGCCTTGTATCAAAATAAGGATTCTTTTGAAAGCAGTTTTTGGCTTTGCTAACATGCTTTGATTTTGCATATAAATATATATATATATATATGTACCTTATGCCTCCCTCAAAAATCTCAATGTTTCTGGTAAATAAAACATACCTTCTTGCAGACAGACATTTCAACAATGATGAATCCAGATCAAAGCACCCAGACTGTGTTTTCCTTTGAGGAACCTCAACAAGGAAAGAAGATGTTAATTTGAAAACTGAACCGCTACCACAGAAAATTTTGCCAAGTAAGCACAATTTGCCAAGAATTTTCATGACATTACAAAATTACAAAAACAGAGCAGAGAATGTAATTCCTATACATTTTAAACTTAGTGAAGAAAGTTCTAGGATTATTAATGATGAGACTGGAAATTCTGATTAACAGGAAATATTTCAATAAAGACATTCAGGAAGCTGATGTCTCTTTGGAACAGGACAGAATATTACTAATAAACAGGCTGTAACAATTTCCATCCAATTTCCCTGAAAATATGACAGCCTTTACAGGCAATGAAGAATAAAGCATATCATGTGTTGACTACAGGACATCACTACTTCAGTAGTTTTAATAGGAACTGCGTGTTTTTTAAAACTCCTAAAACCCACCAAGAACTGCAACACTTCCCCAGTGTCTGCCTTAGCAGCTTTGTTCACTAAATCATTCCATTACATCTCTGGTTACTGAAGAATATACAGTACAAACTGTTCACAGAAACAAAGGCTTTGGAATAATGGGCAACCAGGTGTTAAAAAGGAACACAAAACCCCCTAAAAGATAAAATGTTAACGCTTAAAACACTGATCTTCAAAATGCTTTTTGTGCTCTAAAATAGCACCAAAGCATTGTTTCCATCCATTTCTCAATTTAATGCCACCTTTTGCTAATCTTGATATGATCTCAACAGTCTTTAATGTTTTCTTTTCCAAAATTACATTCAGCCTAATGTACATGTTAACTCTCATTTAAGCATTAATTTCCACTCACAAGAGTATTCACTGTGACACAAAGTAAATACACAGTCTTCACCTAGGTATTTTGTCAGATTTTATACCACGCACAGACATTAGAAGAACAAACAGTCCCTTTCTCACTGAAAAAATTTCAAGAATAACTTACAGGACTTGAAAGCAGAGGCAGGCCAGTTCTGGGATGAAAAGCCTTGGTTGAAGTTCCATCCAGGGATCGAAAATTGTGTTTCCGCCATGTATTTGTGTGTTTTAGAGGAGGTGCTTTCTGCCAGCAAAACAAATTTACTGAGGTTACCAATGGGATATTTCAGTGCCCTATCATGGTAATGCTCCCTTGCTGTAAGGGAGAACACTCCTGACCCAGGTGGATCTACATCACACTAGCACAGGATGAAACACTCAACAGAAATTCCCCTTGACTCAATCTACAGTTACACAGCCTGCCCCTAACAGATCACATTCCATACTCAGATGGGTGTATTTCTACAAACCAGGATGCCTCACTTCCCAGGGAAACAGTCATTCATAACTCTGTCACCATGAGGGGAATAGGACAGTTATTCTCCATGCTAAACTGATGAAGTTTAGGGGAGGCACCGCTGGCCAAATTACCCCATCACACAGAATCATTTGACAGGTCACCTTGTCAGCTAGGCCATGGCACTAAACTGTTTCTTGAACACCTCCAGGGATGGTGACTCCACCACCTGGGCAATCCATTCCCATGCTTAACCCTTCCCATGAAGAAATTCTTCCTGAGTTACTTCAGGCCAAGACTGCAATGGTAATATGCTGCTACCTGCAAGGTCAGGCTGAAACTGCCCTTCATGCTGGCCCTTAGCAGACAGAGGATACAAGCTGTGTGACAAAGGGCAGCTAGAGGAATTATTGTCTGTTCCCACATGTACTGACCTGTACATCTGGGTTCTTCTGCCGCTCACACTTAACCACATTGTCTTCTGCAGGTTTCTTCTGAGAAGTGCTTTGAAAATCAAGGCCTGTTGGGTCTTCATTTTCATCATGTGCAGATTTTGTTTTATCTTGTTTGGTTTTGGTTTTGAAACTGTCATGGTCTTTATTTAAATAATTTTCAATACTAACAAGTTGTGTATTTTGCTCATAAATAATTGGTTTTTTGGAGTCTCTATCTAAACACTTGAGCTCATTTTTGTGCAAAGAGTCAGATACCGGTATCACAGTTGATTTTTTTGTACCTTCAAGTATTCTGCATTTTTCTATCTGTAAATTATTAAAACTGTCTGTGCCATTGTTCTCACTTACAACTGTTCTTTCTTTAAGTTTATTTGTGCAAATCTGTTCATCAATGCTGCTGGAATTTGAACCCTGTTTCATTCTATTGGTTATCTGGTCTTTCTGTGCATAACCAGAATGTATTTCTAATTTATCTGGAATTTCAGATTTGTTTTCTTTAATACATGATGATATGTGAATGCTACTAAATGCATGAGAAGTTTTATTTGAAGTCTGATGAAATGAATTTTGGACAGCTTCACTGGGTTTTGCTAAAACCAATTTTCTTCTTGCTTGGACTTTTAGAGAAGTCTTCAATTCTCCATCCAACCTAGAAGGACTGATAGGAGTATCAGGTGTCTTTGTCCCCGATTTACTGCTGTCTTCTAACAAAGAAAATTTTGATTTAGTAGAAGAAACAGAAGATGGTTCCTTGCCTTTCTTCAGCAAATTTTCATCTTCATATGTACTTCGGAAAATTTTTGACGTGACCGGACTAGCCTCATGCACTTTGAATGGATGTCCAGCAACATGGGAAGTAGCTGGATCACAATGAATCAAGTGCTGGGCAATCCTTGCTATCACCTCCTGCCGCTCCTGGAGCAGGGAATCAATCAGGGGGTTACCCTCTCCTGCTGACTGACGGCCACAGTGGCTCCCTGGAACACGGGCATCGAGCAGGGTGACCTCTGGCACTGCTCTAGTTTTGCCTTCATCACCATCCTCCTGTATTGCATTGTCTAAGTTGGCAGCAGGAACAGGGGAGCTTTCCTTGTTTTTCCTTGGCAAGTTTTCCTCTTCGAAAGTGCTCCGAAAAGCTTTTGGTGTAGCTGAGATGTTTTCATGTGTGGTGAATGGACGCCCAGCAACAACTGGTGAAGTAGCTGGATCACAGTGAATCAAGTGCTGAGCAATCCTTGCAATGACTTCTTGTCGCTCTTGAAGTAAAGAGCCTATCAAAGGATTGGTTTCTCCTGTGGGCTGATGAGAGCCATGGCTATTTGAAACACGGGAATCAACCAGAGAGTAGGATTTAAAAGTTCTGACCAGTGTTTCATGAGACTGTGTCTTATTGTCTGCTGTGGCATTATAGCACTGAACTTTAGACTGAGATGCCCCAAAGTCAGATCCAAGTCCAGTAGATGGATAAAGCTTCAAATTTCTAAAAGACGTAGTAAATTCAGGCATCTTTTTTCCATTAAGTAGGCCTTCAGGTGTCACTGTCCATGTCTGTTTCCCACGAAAACGCAGGGGACTGGAAGTACTGCATTGCTGAGCAGCACCGGGATCGCTGCGCTGATGGAACTTGCGCTCTTGCATTTGCTTTTCATAAAAGCTAAGGTTGGTGTGAATACTACAGGTCAAAACTGGGTAGTTGGACTGCCTGGGCAAGGACTGGACGCTGACCCTCAAGGCCACATTGTGAGAAACGTTAGGAACAGGAAAGACATGCTCAGTGGGTGTCTGGGAGAACGTCCATTGCAAGTCCACGTCTGCAGCGCTCACCCTGAAACAATACCAAAGGGCATTTACAAAATTAGCTAAATTAAAAGTTTTTCATGATCTACTTTGTAACAAATACCTAAGAAAAAACACTAGAAACATCAGCAACTGTTGTACTTTGCATAGTACACAAATCCTATAGAACTGCCAAAGTACCAGGCCAACAATATGCCACCTTCTAAAAGCAAGCAGGAAACAGGGGAGAAGAATGATTTCAAGACAAGCTGAAGCAATCTGCAAAAAGCAAAGAAGCATTTTTCCACTGCAGACGTACCTGTACAGGATATTTCGGGGAACAGCACCATGTGAAACACTCAGCCACGCGCTCAGCTGGGAGAAGAAAACAAAGGAGCGAACAGCCAGTAAAAGGGTCTTCTCTTCTATAAATCGATCTCCACTCCTAAAGCATTTAAAGACAGACACATGAGTGTTGGTAAGAATATTCAGAGTCCTATTAGAACTAGAACATTGTCAGATCTTTGGTCAGAAAATAAAATATAGCTAAATCAAGCAAAGCAAAAACTCCTCAAACATTTTGAAGATTCCAGAGCCTGATCTGCTTTTATACACATGAAAAAATTTGACATAATAAATGTTACATATTACCATTTGCAGCCAGGATCATTTCATACTCTGCACTGCACAATGGACACTGCAAAAATTTTGAGTATAAGATGACTAAAACTGAAATGCTTTGATTTCACTAGCAAACAGTGGTTTTCTTAGATCAGTCCTCATGGCAAAGAGCCAGTTCAAAAACACTAACTGATTACTTTAAGGACCTAAATATGACAAAATTCTTTCAATTATCAACTAATCCTCATATCCAACTTACTGTCGAGGAACTGGCTCCAAAATCCACCTTTCCAACAGCAATGCATCTTGTTTGATTGCAGGATCATTTAAATCATTCCCCTCTGTGGTGGGCCCTTCATCACTATAGCAACAGTCTGGAAGTAGCATCACTTCTACCATGATTGGAATATTGTTCTTCCACAGAAGCATAACCTCAGATCTGGTTCGCCTGGCCTGACGACACTGAGGGAAAGCAAAATGTCAACATACATTAGCCATAAAAATATTAGCCAGATTTAAATGTGATTTAAAAGCACATCCCAAAACACTAGAGAAGGGTAAAGGTCAAATTCTGTTTGGTTTCACCAAATCAGAAATAAGATTCCAGAGATATTAAATGAAAAAACAATTAACACATCCTTTACAGTTGCCATTTGAGCAACTTTCTTTAGGAAATTTAAAAAGCTTGTAAAAATGCATTTCCCCAACCATTGCTCTTTGCTACCTTGTAGTTATCTCTCCACAAGGCACCCTCTTGGGTAGACAGACTCAAGCAGTATCTTTAAAAAAATTCTGGTTTTTGGAGCAGGCTAACTTCTGCATGAATATAACTTAAATTCCCACAGTACTTAAGAACTTTTACTTGAGAGATGGGATGCTCCAACCTTATTCCCAAACAGCCTGGCTAGATCTGATGTGCTTGTGTTTTTTGTATCACTAACTTTTCCAGAACACCTGGAAAAGCAAAAAGTTAGGCAAACCAGCCTACATTTTCTCAAAAGAAACCCCAGACCAGGAATACTAAGTATAGTGCTTGTCATTTGCATAATAAAGATTCAAACAGGCACTGCATTCAGGTAGTGTGCAGAACTTCATGTTCAAGGATAAAAGGCTTAATGATCTCTCATTTTAAGGACAGATCTATTATTAGCAGGATACTGAATTTCACACTCATTTAAATGAAGGACTGCCAGAAAGCCATTGTTACTCATGCTGAGCTGTGAATCCACTGTGGGGCTCTTGGCTGATTTTAACCACGGCAGCAAGGATCTGTGACATGAAATGGGTGCCACCACCATACCTGAGCCAGTTTGTCGCTGCATTCATGCTTAGTTGTTGGTGGCTGACTGGACTGTGCTGGTGGGCAGTGGAAGCCCTCTGTCCTGCCCTTGATCGAGTACTCTGGGGTCCGGCCCTCAGTGATCAGCAGGGCCAAGGAGACCAGGAACTCCTCAGCTTCATACTCAAAGTATTCATCCAAAGTATCTGCAAAAAGACAAAAATTAATGACATTTGCTGTATAACAACTTGGTTGGCTGACCCTGCAGTTTGTTTCAATTACACTTGAAATGAAGGTGGGCTATGGGAAATGGATCTTTGTGTCAGACTGGCTGCACTCCCCACAAAACCTACCACTCCTCACTCCAGCACCACAAAACTTTCCTTATCTCGTAATGTTGTCACTACAAACAAAGAACTTTGTTCTTCTACAGCTTTTCTAGAAGACAAAAGGTTTCCTGGGCTCTTCTAATGACAGTATAACTTGGCATTGTTATTATCATCTGACAGATGGAATAAGAAGCCACAATATATCATAAAGTAGATTAAAAATTGAAGAAGAAGAAAAAGAAATATTTACTTCTATTATGGAAAAAGTGGGACACAATGTTCTTTAAGATTTTTATTGCAAGTCCCTCCTGCTGAGAGCAAGGCTTACTTCAGAGGTCCATTTTTAGTTACCACTAACACATAGGAAATGTTCTGAAGAAACATACAGACTATTCATTGTTTTGTACCACAGTCAGTCTAAACTTGTGCAAAGAATGAAAACTCAACAAGTCTCTGTAGACAAAGCAGCAGCTGGCATTGCTCTCCATGAAGAGCCCTGGCACACTCAGTTCCTGCAGAGCTGAGGCACCATTTTATGGTGTTTTATAGAGCACCCTTCTCCTCCTCCTCCCTCATCACGAGGATGTCACCCATCATTCAAACAGATTTAAGTACAACCAGATCATGTCGTTCCCCTCACTGCTTCAAAACACTTCAAGTTTCAAAATTATTTAATTACTGAAGAGGTTACAGAAAACTCTCTTTTCCATGAAAGCTAAAATACATTCCCTTCAAAGTCTATTTTAAGAGCAGCAAAGAAAAGCGGGTGGAGGCAGGGCTGCCAGCAGTTCTTTACCTTTATTTTGATGCTTTAGGGGAACAAAAGCACCTGACATCTTCACAATTTTAGCTTAAATGTCCTATGTCATCCACCAAAACTGCCACAGGGAGAGAGTTAATTTCTATTCACGTTTCAATTATCATGCATAAAATATCTTTCAGAGGTCTTTTCTGTCTTGGTCCCCTAATAGCAGAGCATTTTGGCAAAAGACTGCAGGCAGACTTGAGAGATGCATACAAGAATGGATGCATGGAACAAAAGCTCCAATTAAACGTGCAATTATCTGCATATGCAAATCATGAAGTGTGTAAAACTAGCTTTTGCATGTACATATTTGCCTAGCCCAGGCTTGTACACCATGGACCCCAGGGCTTACAGACTATTTGAAGGGATCTACACAAGGTAAGAGAAGTCAGCTCACTGCTGAAAAAGAGCCAAAGGACAGATGAATTACCCTGGAGGACTCCATATGGCATGTGAACAATACATTAATTCACCTGGCATAAGCTAAAATGGTCATTGACCTGATGGATGGCAAAAAATGTCTAATAAAGGGTGCATGAAAGATTAAAGGAATGGTAAATAACAGAGAAGACAAGCCTCTTAGGTAGTGATATGAGTCACCTACAAAATTAGGCACCTGCACTTTTTTTCCAGCTGGAAGTCTGGTAAACAATAGGTAAGTCATACTTGGGAATAGGAAAATGGAATTTGGGAAGACTCTGAAAAGGATTTGGATATACAACAGACAAAAAAAAAATTGCAGCATTATCTTGCTGCTAAGTTCATCTTTGTATGTCCAAAGGCCATGGTAATTGCAAGAAAATCACAGCAGGAAGGATCACTACTGGAGTGAGTATTTTGCTTACTCTGACATAGAAGTTCAAATATCTAGAAAGTGTTCAAGGGGAATGAAATTAATTTAAACAAGAATTGTCTCATGCTTAGTAGGCTAAACAAAACTATTTAACCCCTACAAAAATCTGCAAGAAGAATTGGTTTTTGTTAAAATACGTAAAAGCACATATGATCTTTAGGAAAAACTGTAAAGAGTGTGATCAAAATTAGCATAGCAAAATGTGATATAGCACAGTAAAATGTGATACCTGAAAATTTACACTAGAGAATTTTAAGTGGCAAGTACCAGTAAAACAGACATGCCCTAATTATCATTAGCAGCTTATCAGATGAAGCAGTAGACTTTCTATTATTTAGCTCTCTTTTTAAGAAGATAACCCATATGTTATTAAAATCTTTTGGACTTGACACAAATTAATGGACAAATCCTATGGCCTGAGTGCTTCTGCTGAGCAGTTAGATTTAGGCAAAAAAAACCAAACCAAAACATCCCTTTTTTGCATTAAAAAGCCTCTGATACCAAAGCTTACATTGCATACCTAAAGTGCTCAGTGCCTTCACAGAGATGTCACAGGTCACTACAAGGCATGGACAGTTTAAGATGTTCAGATTAAAACCCAGTGAATAGTAAATAAGCAAGATCTAGTGAATAAAGCCAGGTACATATTCTGAAACAATCAGCACTCAAGAATCAGGTTACATACACAATATTGATTTATGTAAACAGATAAAGCTCACTTCCAAGTTTAATTTACAAATACTGCCCGTGTTCCTGTATCAGAACTATTATTTCAGACACCAGTTTCTTGCCTTAAGAATGGAAGAGAAGGCCCAACTAGCTAAAGAGACATATTTATATAGTTATATTGGCTGCAGTTACAAAAACACCACATTGCTTCAAAATAAAAATGACATCACTAAAAAGCCCCTGTTGAACCAGGAAATGCTGCAGCATTATAAAGACAGGGCCAGTACTTTAAAATTATGTCAGGAAGGTAATCAACCAGTTATTTGATCTGGACTTAAAAAAAATTAAAGCACAAACAGCAAGAGTTATCAAGAAATATATTTTTTCCTACAAAGTTCATGGGGCATATCTTTTTGTAGCTTCACTAGATTTATATATAATTTAGCAACTTCTAAGAGTTTTCATATAGAAAAAGACCCTACAACCATTGAGAAGCCTGTTAATTGTTCCTATACAACAGACACAGATGATGCAAGTTGATGCAATTGAGGACAAGGGTGGAACGACATTTATAGAAACAGCAAACTCAGTGTTTAGTTAAAAAAAGTCTTACTGTGTGTGTGCTGTAACTGTTTGGTTTTGTGTATGAATCAGCCCTAGGACACATCATATATTGTGTACAGAACAACCTCAATCTTATAACCTGACTATACAACTATGGCTATTGTTCTGCTTCATTTCTAGCACTGCAACATGCCAAGTATATAGCATAAAATATGCATCTCTGCACTGTCTGGGGTTTATTCTCCTTAAAATAGAAAAAAAAATCCAGTTAGTTGACACAAGGAAATAAGAATTAAAGTAATAAGGTACTACAGCCCTCTAATCAATACATTGAAATTAAAGGTTATTGACCAGGTGGGCACAAGAGATAGCAGCAGGTGTCAGACTACTCTAGAAAGAAGAAAGAGAAATTTAAATTTAGACTGAAGGTACTGTGCATAGTGCAAAGCATACAATACTGGAGAACTGAATATACAATACTGGAACTTTGTTTTGCTTTGCCTCCTGCACATATCAACCTCAATAAAGACTGATTTTCTACACCTTCCCAAAAAACAGAAAAGCCCATTTAACCAGAAATGTCAGAGTCTTCAAATCCTTGTCCTCCCATCTCCACTACATACAGGTGCATGAGCACTGGAATACAGAATTAAAACCCACAATCCCCCCCCCCAAAACTGAAATTGGCTCACATCCTGAAACACCAATTAAGGTTAGTTATGTGGTGGTAGGGATTCACAAATCCACTTAACTGTAACCCAAGGACTCTCTGAAAACTTCAGTTAATTGAGTTATGCTTAGCTGACTCCTTTCCCAACTAGGTCACGCTTGTGCAGACCAACTCCCTTCCCTTTCCTATCACAGTTTTTTCTGTAGTAATTACAGAAGATGTTTTCCTGAAATACATGTTTTAGAAGAGCATTTAATGTGTTTTCTAGGCTTAGGCCAGGAAACAAAGACATTTGGTATCATGTAACCCATTGTGTTCCAGGTGCCACCAGAAGATGCATCTGGGAGCTGCTACCCTGTCCTGCCTGGGCAGCAAGGCAATAAAAGGCTCCAGCAGAGCATCTCCTGCCCTGTGCTATCCTCCCATCATGACCAGGCTGTGATACAATCACAATCTCTCTTATTTTATTGTCCTAGAACCTTTCATACTGCACTGCTCACCACAACTGTCTACCAAACTTGTCTTTCTCAGAAAGAGCTCATTTTTGCAAAGAGACTTCCTTCAAAGAAAGACAATTTAGTTCAACTGAAAGCATCCTTTAATCCTGACCTTTACTGATTGAGGGCTACTTCCTTTGAGAGTCTATGAAACAACTAATTATTGCCTTTAAATACGCTCTGCAACAGCCCAGACCTTTCCTGGAAAATCTTTAGACACCTGTAATGGATTTTGAAGGACACTGATTAAAAGTAATCACATTCCTATTTTACTTAGAAAGCTGAAACCCAGTAAGCAAAATACTTAACAAAATATGGACTGTATGGTGTAGCCTGTTGGGATTCCCAGCTGATGCAGCCCTGCTCCTGCCCTGCCCAGCGGGCACTGTGGCATGGCTGCCCACATCTGCTCTCTCCTTCCTTCCTCAAAGACCAAAAGCATGGCTTAGGTGCTTGGATTTCTTTGTTGTGCTTTCAGTACAGGCAGTCCTTAAGGAGATGCTTCAGTCCAAGGGTCCTGTGACAGGAGAGTCAGGTACACTGATGTTTGAAATAAGCCTCAAAGTTCATGTTTTCAGGTATTACTTTCCTTCTACTAAATACAGATGTTGAAATTGTAATGATTGACCTACTTTACAATTTGTGATTTCATTGTGGAGCAAGAACGATTCAGCTGATACCATTTTTTCTTACTCCTTTTCTTTGTCCACTTAAGGGAATAAAAATCCAGAGAGTCAGGTACACTGGAGGAGAAGTGGCTGCACTGTCAGAACTCAGACCCCATCACCTCCCAGCAAGGGCAGTGCCCTGCATTGAAAAAATTACAGCAAAAGTCCTTCCTGCAAATCAATCAACTCTGAATAAGTTTTATTTTCTTGTTATTCCAAGAAACAGGTTAAAGGTACTTCCACATTGTAAGAGTAAGGCAGGGGTTCAAGAAACTACTGTAGAGGAAATGAAACACAATGTAAACCTTTGACTAACAGCTTCTCTTCTGGAATTAGAAACACCTACGGATGCTTTGGTTAACTAATTCCACGTTGTGCTTCACTTCAAAAGAAAGTTGCCCTTGAATCCCCCAAATTCAAGATTCTCTAAATGAGCAGTCATGTTGTGTCTGCATATTACAAACCCATAATTATATCTGAAGTCACACGCTTCAAAAGCTTTGCAATATTAAGAGTTTAGGTATAATTTAAGCTATCAAGAGTTAAAGTTATGAGATGGCCTACTTTTTTCAAGAAACAAGCTATTAGTTACTTAAACTCAAGCAAATGCAGTGAACTGCTTACCTTAATTTAGGATTAATTCTATACAGATTGACACACATTGCCAACTGTCTTACATTCTTATGGGTCACGATCTTTGAGCTCTGGGGCAGTTATGAAAACATGAGGAGAGCAGCACCATAATTCATCTTATTCTTACTGTCTGCTTACTTTTTCCAGGGTGCCAAACTGAACCACTACCTGGGTATCAAAGCAGTTCAGCTGTAGGCAGAAAATGGCAGCATAGAAATGTATATCAGAACGGATGCATACCTGCTATTCAAATAAAATAACAGTATAAGAAACAAAAAACCTTCTGGTCCTACTTAGTTTCACATAAAACAGGAAGAAATTCACCTGCTTCTGTGTTGTTATGCCAGTTTATAACCAGAAAAACAAACCAAAGCACACTATCTTGTAAGTAAGGGGGGGATTTTCAAAACTCAAGACAGAGGTACGTGGAGCTGATGAAGTTATTGCAGAGTAGCAGAGCAATAAGGATCAATCAGTGCCATGGGCTGCAGTGCAGAGTGCAGTGCTGCATTAATTCCCTGGGTATGTGTGTATCACTGCTCATCTCCTGCACGTTCCTGCTGGATGCCTCTCACAGCACCCAGGGCTAATCTCGAGGCAGCTTTACTGTAAATAGAGAGACCGGTTTTAAAACTGGGCTGGGGAAAAAAAAAAGTACAATTCACATTTTACTAAAACTTTTTCAGGTTCGAACAGCTTAATAAGTACAGACATAAAATCCATTTAAAGCTTAAGTCTCTTGCAGTCATCTCAGAAACTCCTGCTCTCTGGGAGTGTAAAATGCAGACTGTTAAACTGATCTGGGTGTTCCCATCTTGCTTCCTGCGTTTTGGCTGACATCCTATTTTGCCATCACCATGCTGCTTACTGAGTCACTTCTCCCCGTCCAACTGTAGCTTCTATTTTTATCCAAGCAACAACAGTTTAATGTGCTTCTTTTGATTTTTTGGCATTAAACCAGATTCTAGATCCAATATTTGCATTTTGATGAGGGAAACTGGATTTGTATTCCCTTAAGTGGACAAAGAAAAGGAATAAGAAAAAATGGTATCAGCTGAATCGTTTCTTGCTCCACAATGAAATCACAAATTGTAAAGTATGTCAATCATTACAATTTCAACATCTGTATTTAGTAGAAGGAAAGCAATACCTGAAAACATGAACTTTGAGGCTTATTTCAAACATCAGTTTACCAAAAGTTGCAAGAGACCATGTATATTATAAAATACAACTGTCTCACTCTATCCTGACATGGGTACATAAGTGCTGAAAAATCAGTGTAAAGCTGTAAGATTATCAGTGCTGCAATGGTTAGCAGTTCAAAAATAAGCCAGCTGAGGGAGAATATTTTCTTTTTGCTGACCCCTAAACTAAAGGTGCTACTTTGTACCAACATGCTACAACTGGACAGGTCCTGAAAGCAGAGGACTTGGCTCAGCGAATGCCCTTAAGAGCACATCAGTTTCTGTTTTCCTTTATATTACTACTTCTTACATTGTGATTACATATAAATGTGACTACACAAAAAACTGAAGTTATAATGAAACAAAAATGCCTAAAAGGAGCAGACCTAGTAATTTCCCTTAATTAATATCTAGCTGTTTTGCATTTTCCCCTTGTTTAGCTGGTGCTCTGCCTGAAGCTAGCTAGTGTTAGAACAAACTGCATGACACAATGCACCTATCTGAACAAAAGAAAAACTTAAATCCCAACAAAGCAAAAGGATTTCTGCAGGTATTTCTGTTCATTTCTAAAAGAAGCTAATTAGCAGAAAACAGCTCTTTCAGAATTAGTATGTGGTGCTGAGTATAGAATAGACACTGGGCTGTAACGGGAAGGGAATAGAAGGCTTCCTTCACTCACCACCAATGCAGTGATTTACTACCCTGGTAAATATGCTGATAGAAACTTTGCAGAACTATACTGGAGACAAATTTCTGTTTGAAATTCCACCCCAGTCCCAGGGGGTAGCAAGGGCAATGTGGAGGTCAGACCTAGGCTAACTTCACAGGCACTGGCACCACAATGCAAAACCCATCCAAATGCTCAGTTTGGGCAGCTGAAGGAGCTGTGTGTCACCCTAGAATAGAAAGCAGAGCACACTTAAGCTTACAGAATAGGTGAGAATTTCCTGTTTCCTTGGCAAATAACTCAGCATTTTTTACACTAAAACAGAGATTTTCCAATACAAAACTTCTATGTATATAATTTGTTTCCATGCTTCCCTCACTGGTATTGATGACTTTCATCAAGGCTTTCCCAGCCAAGGAAACTTTGGAGATGGGAATGATGACCACCTTCATTATGGCTGCTCATTAACTGAGGAAGGAGCTTAGCAGCAGCCACATGGCTGAAGACACATGGACTGAAGGCTTTCATCAGCTTACTCTATTTCACCTTAGCTGTAAATATCATTCTGCAGTGACTCCACAGCTGCTGCTTTCTTTTCAAATGAAACCCAGTGTGTGTTAACAATGAAAAAGCACATCTATTTAGCTAATCCTCACCTCTTCCTGAAGGCATATCATCCATGTGACAGCTGCAATTGAGTATTGGGAAGTCTAACTCCCAGGCCAAGACATCCCTCCCATTAAACAGGTTGATGGCAGCTCTGCATTAAATTCCAGCTGTGACAGCATTTTTATAGTACATAAATAAAAGTGTGTGCCAGAAATTTTATTTCAGGCCCTAAACACAATACAATGCAGGATGACATACATAAGTTTCAATTTTAACTTGTTTAACAATCCAGCCTGACAAAGATTCAACTACTTGCAGACTTCTGCACTGTTTTATACAGAGATTGGTTTAGAGATGGAAAGCAGTAATTTGTGATAATAAATCACTTCCAGATGTTACTGGAAAACAACACAGACCTTTTAAAAAATCCTGCAGTAGGTATTTCAGTACCTATGAGAGCTGCACTTAAAAAGACTAGATGTTTGCACCTTTTGCTGACCAGATTTTTGCTAAATGTCACTCGGTTTATTCCTCTGTAATGTATCTTCACAACAGACACAAGTATCTTTGGGCTCAGCATTTATAGGCATGAAGTGTTATCCTTGCCAAATGTATTGGTTTCTAAAATTTCCCCATTAACAAAAAAAATTTTTCTGTTTGGGGTATTTCATGCTTTATCTCATCACCTTAAATATGTATTGTACTTAGAAGCTTTGGCAATATACTTTCAAGTGTTCTTGTGCTTATTTTTCTATTAATATAGATAACACTTATTTTCTGAGGAGAAATATAAAGTAGCTTTCAGCTTTCAAAAGGATTTTGAGCAAATTATTTGGAAGAGTCATTTAGTGCCTGACAAAACTGCAATGGGAACACAAAAATCTCACTGGGAAAGGCCATCTCTACTCTGTGTGTGCACAGGTTCCACTCTGGTTTACAACCACCAGGCACAAGTTCTTCTTCCCTAAAACCATTGCAAGGAAAAGAACTGTTACATCATGTTCTCTTTGCTTCAGACCATAGTTGGACTTGTTGGAAAATAAACCAGAGATTGAAAAGTACTGTGTGAGAGCTCTGACTCACTTTTGGGTGGAATCAGCAGGCATGCCACAGCTGCTGGAGTCAGGGAAAGCCCCTGGTAAAAGTACCATCTTGACTTATGGGATCACACTTTATGGAAACCTTTCCCTGAGGATTCAGCCCTCAACAAAATATTGTTGTCTAGGCAAGTGAGGTTTTAGAAGCACCAAAACACTCAGCCTTCCACACACTCAGAAAACTTTCAACAACCAATACTCAAACACTCGTCTTCATACTGTGGTTGGGCACCAACGGGCCTGACCGATGGTTTTTGAAAACCATGCTACTGACAAAGCTCCTGTATGCTGAAAATCTCCCCTAAAGATACCTATCAGTATCTATTTTTAATAGATATTGCAATTTCTCAGCTTTACTGTGGTTACAAAAACCCCAAACAGAAACAAACCAGAGAAGACTGTGGGACAGGGGTGGGCAGAAGTCTACATGTTTTTTTAAAAAAACACCTAGTCCAATTTTTGGTGAGTCTACTCCATTAAAAGACCACTAAAAAAAATAAAACCAGACAAAAAACCCTCCCATGCGTGGTTAGTATGTCATTTCTTCAGGGGAAAGAATTTTGATCATTTACATGTAGCACATTTTAAAAGTTTTGGTTTTGTTACTTACATTACAAATTGGGTAAGAGTGTAAAATAGGTTCTATCAGCAACTCACCAGTGCAGCAATAAAGCCTGCACCCATGGAAAAAGTAACCCCTCTCCCTCAAGGATAGATAACACTCAATTTCAAATATCCTGCTGTCTTAGAGGAACCTGTAAAAACCGTAAAGTTATGAATGAATGCCAGCACTGTTACCTAGGTCAGCCAATGGCCCTGATCCAGATAAATGAAGGTTAATTGCCATTATTTTTAAATTCTAGAGAATATGACAGTCTGTGCAGTTTTCCATTGGGCTGAAAAGACCTCATGGGCCAGGAATTAAAAATCTGCAACTGCCTGGACAGTAATGAACTTGTAGTTCAATCCAAATAATCAAAATAATCATTGTATGTGTCTAGATGTATTTCACCTGTGCATGTACTGAATAGCTTGATGTATGCAGTTTTTCCTTCTCTTTGCTCTCACCCAGTTTGAAGAATTGACAGGATCTAGCACAGTACATTTATCTTGTTACAGATCAGACTGACCTTAAGATTTAAAAAAAAAAAACCAAAAACAACCATCAGACTAATGAAACTCTAGACCACCAGACCTTGGAAAGTACCTTTTTAAAAACTGGGCCCACTTGAACAGGGAAATTTCAAACAGCATACTTGTTTGCTTACAAAACGTAAGAGTCTGCTTTCCCTCTCCCCTTCATTCAACCATCCTTCCAGGCTTGCCCTGCAGCTCTGAAGGCTACCAGAAACACCCAGCCACGGGGCCCCTCCCAGAACAAAACCAGCTTCTGACAATCCCAGAGGCAGCGAGTGCCAAAACGAGCACTGCTGGAGCAGGGGAAATAGCGGTGTGTTCATGGTGTATATCTGCTGGAAACACTTGTCCCTCGAAGGGGAAGAGCTGGCAGGGAGCAGGCCCGGTGGGGACAGCAGCAGAGTGTCCCTGCACGGCGCTGACCTCGCGTCACCCACCGGCCTGGCCCGGGCTCCCGGCTTGCCTGCACGTGTGTTTTGTAACACCCTGTCCTGCGGATTCTTGGAACGTTCTTTCCAGAGAAACCAAGGGACAGGGCTCACCCCTCCACGGCCACCTCCAAGCCAATCGCACCAGCAGCAGCAGCATCCTGCTCCTCGAGATAAACTATCAGTTTATACAAGAGTGAAGGATCCAAGCCCTGCTCGCGTGCTCTCAAATCAGGTGACCCGTGAGTCAAGGGACACAGCAATAAATTATTAGGAAAAACAAAACACTGCACTAAAAATAGCGAACACGAGCAGCACATGAAGAATAACAGTTTTTATCCAGTCAAAGCTCAAGGCCCTCCCCAGACTCTTTTGTATCTGGGCAAAACAAACTGACATGAGCAAAGACAGATAAACAAATAAAACCTTACTTTAGTTCCTCCTTGATGATTCACAACAATATATTTAATTAAAAGTAAACAGCAGGGGGAAAAGCCCAGAAAGCTGAGTTTTGGACCAGCAGAAAAAGTATTAATGCCCAAAGTAAATATCCAACGCAACTTCAATCAGAAAATACCAAAATTACTTTCTTTCAGGGAAAATTGCTCCAAGATGAATTCAGCTCAGATATGCCAAAAGCTTCACTTCAGCTACTAACACAGTTCAGGCAACATTAAGGATTTGCCCACTTGTCAGGTTTAATAGATCTAATAAATTATTGTGAATGCTCAAGTTAAGCATCAGGTAAAAAAAACAAAAGCCCTTCACAAACATTCCAGAATCCAAGTGCCTGATACCCATAACTTATTTTGTCAACCCTCACATTAGCAAAACCATTATATAGAGATTTTCTACTAGAAATCAATAAAGAAAATAAATTTTGTTATTATCAAGGGACAACAATGCATAATTTTGTTGGAGGAAGAGGATTTTTTCTAAGAGATAACAAAACAGCAAGCACAGAAGAGTGGTCAAAAAGACTTAAAGTTTCCATTTAGCAATATCTGATTACATTGGCTATTACTGTAAACAGCTGGTTTTCTGCAATTGCTTATCTTCAAGAACTAATAAAAAACACATCTGAGAGATTTTTAGCACAGAACATTTTATTCTTACCATCTGAATTAGTGGCTGAAGAAAGTTCTGAATCTGGCATGGGAATCCAGACAACAAGCAACCTGCCCTCTTTATTCCCAGAAAAACATGCAAACTGGGTTCACTACACCCTCCTTGCTGGGCTGAATCCCTAGGAACCAGCATTCAGAGAATTGCTTTCAGCATGAGTTGGGTTTCCTCTCGAGTATGGAAAAATGCTTGTCTGAAATCCAAAGATTTTCCTCGGAGATAAATTCCTCCCAGTCCAAGCTGGAAGCACGCCCTGCCAGTGGGGACCTGTGGGCTGGGCACAGCCCACGTGAATGCCACCCGCCAGCCGGGCCCAGCGAGCAGGTGGCACTGCCTTATCTGCTGCCCAGGCAAGAGGCAGCACTGCCCGCAGGATTTCTCATGGAATCCGTGTGAAAAAGGCACAGACAAGGTTATGCCTCACCACCACACAGCCTTGTAAGGTACCTCTGCTCGGTGCCTAACAGGAAACCATGTTTTCCTGTTCTTTTTTGTCTCTTAAAACATTATCATTCATAACAAGAAAATTACTTGGTTTTTTCTTCTCCTTTCAAGATCCTCCATGGCTTACCAGCATTCCTGTTGTCCCCACTCACTACTGCAGTAAAGTGGCCTGTGATTACTTTAATCACCGGTCCTTACTCCCCCTGTGTTGTCCTACACTCTTGATTAAAATGACTCTGCTTTGCAGCTTCTCCATTACGGCGATAAAGGCTCGTTAGCCTCTGGGAGCACAGTTTATCTGTCTCCATCAGTATTATCCCTTTGTCTCCACACAGCCCTCTCTTGGAAGCCATTGATTTAGCGTTTGATACTTGCATAAGGTCTGAGGTGAGGACAGTCTTTTGTTCCATGCTTGTATAATACCCAGCAAAGCACAGATACCCAAGTGCGAGTCTTAATTTGTATCACAGATAACACGTAATAATCTTCAGGAAATAACTCCATAAATTTGCTTCCCTTCTCTTTAAGTCCTCTTATGACTGAGTTACACACCTGCAGGACGAAGAAGTCCTTGATCCATCTGACACAGCAACACAAAACAGTGAAAAAACACAGCCTGAGAATATAGAGGCTTGTACAAAACTACATGAAGTGCTTCCTTCATTCTGTAAAGAAGCCACTGCTGTAGTCAAAACCCACAAGCATAGATGTATCTCACAAACACAGCAAAAACTGAGGAATCTACACGTTCTTAACAGCACCGATAAAAGAGACTTACAACAGGTTGTTCCTGCTGTATGAGAAGTGATCTGGACTCAGTTATATACACAGCTCTTGTTCATGACTTCCCAAATGAAACCCCACCCTCCAGTACTTTCAATGCCATGAAGTTTCAGATGTCTTACCCTAAAAAGAGATATTGACACTTCTGGTTTGAATTAAACTACAGTTAGGTGCAGCACCCATAGAGTAACCTTGCTATAAAAATAAGACAACACTTGGGGCACTTCCAGCATCCTGCTCACTCTCCCAAGGCCAGTGCGAGTCAGAGAAGTCACATCCACCCCACCACAGGCTCCCCCTCACCTCTACCATGCCCAGGTCAAAAGCGGAGAGCTTCCTGCCTCCTGCTCCTTTCCAATGCCATTCAAGTTGCATGGGACAATTTTCATGTTTAGTTAAATGGAAAGGATTCAGAGAGATCTGCTCAGATTATAAACTTCTGCATTTCAACTGATGTTTTAACTGCTAGGCATTTTAAAGTATACAGTACTTCAGACATCTTTTGGAAAGATGTTATAGGAACTTCAATACACAAGGCCTCTAGGAATTCATATCCACTTTTTCTTCGTTTACCTTTTCTCCTTCTCCAGCTGGTTTGCTTTGCCTTTTAAAAATTGTTTTACAGTCATAAAACCAACAAGTTATCTTGAGTTTCATAAACTTTGCTAAAACTGGAGAGTAAAACGTGTTAGTTTCCATGGCAGTAGTGAGGAGTTGCTGGGTCAGGATGTAGAGAACTTCTCTTGTTCTGTCTCATCATTTGCATCAGAAGTTCAGCCATCTGTTATTAACTATTTAACAACAGTCTTGCTTGTTAGCACTGGTACTTGCTATTTAAGTCTCCCTACCTTCAGCCCTTTTGAAAATCTCCTAATTAATGTGGACATTCATCTGAGGGCTCAGTTATCTTTCAGGTAGGATGACCACCATTACTTCAAGTTGGCCAATACTCTCCTTCCTCACCAAGGAAAAAGCAAACACTTATGCAGACACCAACCTCTAGAAGCAGCAGCTTTATTGTTAGACAGCAATTTGAAAAGAATTTCATCAGACAGCAGATGATGTGGCTGAACTCCAAGAGAGGCTATATCCCTCCCATTTAAGTACACTCCACTGTACATTATCTTCCCCAAGTTCCACAGCATCCTTCAATGTTCTTTATCCCAACTTCTTGATATTGCAAAAGAAAAGTTTTGTAGTTTTATTTCATAAAAAAAATGAATAGCATTGATTCAACCATGTGTTACTAACAAGTAAATGCTGCCTTTTATCCTCTGAGAGAATTTGAAATATGTTTGTCTACTTGCTGCACACATGAAGAAAACAAAACTTAAGTTATTCATTTCCAAGCTTAGAATTTTGGAGTTAAAAGCACTTTACCTTATCTTTTACTCTGCTATCTTCATTTAAATCTGCCTGACCTAAAGAAAAATACTCTGAGTCTCATTCTAGGAAAGCAGGCCAGTCTTGTTGCTCCTCACCCATCACACCCTCAAGAAGAAAGTAGGAGGCTGTACAGTGACAAGAGGGAACAATGCATTTTACTGTTTCTAAAACTACTTCACAAAAAAAAAAAAAACCAAAAAGACAAAAACAAAACAAACAAACAAAAAAAAAACACCCAAAAACCCAAGAAAACAAAACCCAGTACTATTAGGGGCAAGGAAGAGGCCTTCAGCAGGAAGCAGGAAGTCCTTGTTTCAGTCATTTAACACCCTAACATATGCTCAGAGCACTCTGTTCACAGGTACAGCCAGCAAAACTCAGATCCTTCAAAACTATAAAGTGGAAGAAAATTTTGAAAATACTTATGTGGAACACAGAGAGTTGCAGCACACCAGAAGACTAAGCCACACATCCGAATAACAACACAATCTTTTCCAGGCTGGTCTGTCTTTCATGATGACAAGCAGACCAGCAGCCTGTTGTATGCACAAATAATTTCAGAGCAGCAGAACATGGCTCAGAGACAGCACAGGCTGAGATGCCTTCTCAGACTAAAAAGATGAGAGATTTGGTAGATACAACCACACGTGCATAGGATAGATCTGATATAATACAAGGGTTTAGAGACCCAGAACAAGGACCCAGTGTCATTACTTCTGGTTCAAAAGAGAATGATGCAACTGAACAGTCTAGAAGTGCCTGAAGAGGTTTTCCTTTTAGCAGGTTCAGGAAAATTCTCCATTACAGATATTTGACTTCACATGTGAAGGATTGGAGAAATACATCCAGGCAGCTTTCTGACTATCAGACCAAATCAACTTGAAAGGCTTGGTTCAACTCCAACGAGAATGTGAACACTGATGGCAGAACTAAGCTCAAGATAAATACAGTTGTGGGGAGGAACTATTAAGCACATTTTCTGCCTATATGCAAGGCACCTACTCACGCCACTGAGCTGCGATTTTTTTTTCCCCAGAATAACTGAAAAACAAGAAAATGAGAAACAAACATAAGAGAGCAAATGCACTGATAATAATAAAGCTTGTAAAGAGCATTAACAGGGAGAAGAGATAGAAACACTCAAGAATTCAATAATTTTATTTTAATGGACAAGACATTAAACAGTATAGTACGCAGGTTAAGTAGAAGCTGATATTCCTATAACTTTATTACAACATCATGTCAGTTAGAAATCACACCTACAAGCTGAAAACTTCTGTAGCACTGCTGCTAGAACACAACTAACTATCAGGGTAATTAAAAAAGCACACAGGAAAAAAAAGCACAGGACTTGTTAGGAAGTGTCCTCAGGTGAGCAACGCAGATTAAGAATTCCATTATTTTATCTGAAATACAGAAAAAGACAAAACAAAAAGCCCAGAGCAAACTATTTTCATAACATCTGACCTCTTCTACTGCAGCTTCTTTTTTGTATTCATCTTCTCTTTGTGCTACTTGATCTCCCAAAACTTTGATGTTACAAACCATTCATTGTCATCTAAATGGTGGGTAATTTATCTTGTGGAACTTGTCAGAACATGTTTGACCACCCAAAATCCTCCTCCTAGCTAGTAAGGCTACCTCCAGCTTCAGCAGGTTTCAGTATTTGCAGCCCAAATTATTGAGAGGGTGGGGAGGAGAGAGAGGCATAAGGCTAGCAGACCAAAGGCAGAGATTGTACTTCTTCCTGAGAAATGCAAGGAGCTCTGAGAGATGAAATTGATGATGGTGGAGCAGCATGAAGCTCCTCGGGTCATTTTTCCAATGCTATTAACCTTCACCTACAGCGCCTGCCCTTAAGTGGTTAAACAGTAACCTGCAAAAGTAAAAAAGTTACAAAAGAGACAATATATGCTTCCCATCTAAAAAAAAAATTCTGGGAGAGTGGCCAGCCCATAAAATTGTTTTTAAATTTTATTTGGGAGGACAAATGAGGACATTACAACTCCCAAGCTGTGTAAAACACTGCACTTTAAAATGGACACCAGAGCCTACTACAGAATTTTGAATGCATAAAACGAAAGAACATTTTTGATAGCTTTAGAATTGAACTGTGTCACACAGCACAATTCGGCTATTTACAAGTTTCCGCACTCTAAGTCATGTTATTAAGCTGTAATAGTCTTCTGGTACTCCAAATAATAAAACATTACATAGGGTCAAAACTGAAAGGCTTAACAGAATTTCAGCCAAAAATCTAGTTTGCCTCCCTCTTCCCTAACATATGGTAATTTTCCACATAGCAAAATGGCAGACTCGCATATTTAAAATTTAATCTATGCAATTATGAAATTTCACTTTGTCCTCCCAAAAATTCCTTACTACTTTACAAAGCAGTGCTTCAGTGACTCAAAGCCAATATTCCCACACAAAACACAAGAGTACACTAGTGGAATCACTCCTCCTCCAGTGCCAGGAGTGGATTATCCAATGTCAGCAATCTCACTTAAATTAGAGCTCTTGCACTTTTCAGAGGAATATCAACAAGCTCTGGACACAGGATGAATATACATACATACATATATATATGAATAAATATATATGCAAGTACTTGGTCAGAGCAACATTCACATTTTTAGATAACAAGTTTGCATAAAAAGCAATAGATAATCCTCAATTCTGCACTGAGTTCAGTATAATATTAATTAGCTTTTTACACCATATATTTGAGCAACCAGTAAGATGCTAATTAAAAATACATATTTTTATTGCCCCCAAAGCTGACATATTTGCATCAGCTTCATTTGCCCCAAGACAAACAAGTAGTGGCAAAGGGCTAATAATGTTTCATGCATTGTTTCTAGCAGAAATCAAAATACTGTAATAGTTTCCTCCTGCTGGAGGAAAAAAAAAAAGAGGAGAGAGAAACTTGACCTACATAACAAGGCACAGAAGAAACTCAGTTAAGCTTCAGGGTGTTTTTGGGAGGGGGAAGAGGTTGGTTTTTTTTCTCATAACAATGAAGAGTCAAACAGTTACATATGGCTACACTAACTACAACTGTTAGCACATCTGACACTTAACTACACGTCTCACTTTTAAGGCTTAAAAATCCTCCCCTCCCGTTCCAGGACATTTAATACTCTTGCCCTAACAACATAATCAATTAACCGAGTTAATTTTTAGGCTGTCCATTACTTTCCTTTAAAGGAACGTTAAAAAAGGAAAACGAAAAGCCAACCCCCAACTCACAGAAATTAAGCGTTTCATAGGCTCAGCACACGGAAGGAAAGGAAGAATGTCTGGTTTGGGTTTCTAAAGGAACTGTTTACAGACTCAGCCGGAGAGGCGAACTTCGCTACACTTCAGCATCGGTGGGTTTCCAGTCACCTTTCTCAGACAAACACCGCCAACAACTGCTCCGAGTCACACAGCCTGAACTTGTCTCACGCCTTGCCGCTGTCCGGGCCGGTGCCACCGGCCTTGCAGCCTCCCCCCGCCGCTCCGCCCGGCCCCCTCCCCGGCGCCGCGGGCCGGGCCGGGCCGGGCGGGCCCGAGCCGGGGCTCGCTGCCGTACACACCTTCTCCGCGCGGCCCGGCGCTCCCGCAGCGAGCCCCGCAGCGCCGGCGCGGCTGGCTGGGTGCCCACGGCATCCTCCACAAAGGAGGCAGAGTAGGGGCGCGCATAGCAACAGGGCCGGGCGCCGATTGGCCCCGCGGCCGAGCGCCGGCCCCTCGGCGCGGCCCGGCCCGGCCCCCGCGCCCGCCCAGCCGGGCCAGGTGAGCGGGGCGGACCCGCGGCCGCACCGGCACCGGGCCCTGCCCGAGCTCCGAGCCGGGCCCCTCGCAGGGGATGGCAGGGCCGCTGCCCCGCTCCGGGCACCGCGCTCCAGCCACAGCGGCTGCCGGCTGTCTGTGGCTGGCACCGCACTCGGAATGTCCCCGCACGGCAGCGCTCCGGAGAGCCAGCCCGGGCTGTGAGGTGATGAATATTTACATCTGGAGCGGAAAAAGCCGCCAGCCCGTCCTCCTGGCAGCCAGCACCGGCCAACTTCCCACTGCTCTTTTTCCACTGCTCAGCCCACTCGGGAGTGGCTCGGCCACCTCACCCCTCTGACCCTGCTGTAGCTCTCACTTCAGTATTTGCAATGGGCACTTCTGAGGACTAATTTATGAGGTTGTTTCGAGAGAGTCGTCTCAAAACAGCATGTACTATTTTAGATATAGTCTAAACAATGTACTGGCTACGTTAAACAATTTCATCCAGTTCTGACGTATTTACAAGTATTAAAGTCAGATGACAGTACCATATTAACATAATCAGTGCAAAAAACCTATCTCACTCTCAGCCTAACCACATCACAAAGCAAGACTAAAACCCTTGTTCTGTAATTAGATACCATGCAACTATGAAAAGTCCGGATCAAACTAGACTACACAACCACATTCAAAATCCAGTACCACTCACTAACCCACTCAAGAGCATGGAAAACATGCCACTTCACAAAACTACTTTTCCCCACTCACATTTTATATACCAGTACAATTTATCTGTGGTTGCAAGAAAACACAGTCTATACAAGATTTTTAAGTAGACATTTTATCTGAGGAAGGTCAGATACCTTTTAGCAGTTGGCCCATTTAAAGATCTCACATACAGATAGTGCCTTACAGAGAGTTAGATGCAAAACATACCATTTCATTAGTCACTGACATTCAGACTTCCTGTATATTTTACCTGTTTGCTTTCCAAGTATTTTTTCTTTCATGGAACATTTACTTCTACAAAAACACCATCATTCACACAGTTGTCTGAAAAAGCATTTTCGGGTTTTCTTAAGCAAGCAACTACTGAGCATTTGAGAAAAGTACTCAGATGATTTTCTATAAAACACTTATTCAGTACTACAGGAGGAATGGGAGGGGTAACAGGAATATTTATCACATTAGTAAACATGGTATGTTTAGAAGTTTTGCTAACAAGAGGCAGGAGCAACAACACCCGAGTCAATTCCCACCGGGGCCAGCAGAGACAGCACTGAGGAGCCACCAGCTGTTTTTACAGGCCAGCTAACCGTGTTTTAGTGATGAGCAGCTGTCTCTAGATGATGGGCACACCTACCCACCTGAACAGTCCCCCCACACTGCGCTACTGCAGCACAACCACAAAGATCCTTTTCACACCAGATATTCTTCAAGTACAGTAAAAGTAGGACAGCTTGTTGACACTCCAGCTTTAAAGCTTACAGCCCTAAACCAGCTGTAGGTACACTAAGCTGAGCTCTGTGCCTGTTTGTAGATGAACACCCCAGAAGTGAATGCATCCGGCCTAATAACATGCTAAATTTATAAACTGAAATATTAGAAATTCTACCAAAACAAAACCTACCTTGAAGGACATTACTCATTTCTCATGCTCTCACAGATTCCAGAGGCACAAGATACTTTACATGAGAATATGGTAGCACACACAGGATTTCATCCAAGGTTGCATACTTCATAATCATGAAGTACTTGCACTTCAAATACTATTACTATGCTTGCAGTTCTAACACTGTGCAAAATGACAGGCAATAATCAAGATAACCAGACTGTATTTTAACCCACTTCTGCCACAAATAGAATAACACTTCTAAAAATAAAAAAGGTGAGGTCTTCATACATATGCATTTTATTCCAAGACTTCGGGAGTAAGCAGCCCTACACATTCCGTAAAGCAGAAAATCAGAGCCAAGTATGGCTCATCTCAGTATCAAGTGAATTACACACAATTCAGAGGCACTTGCCAATAGACATAATTTTCATCAACCCTACATTAATATAAAAAACACAAAACCTTTGAAGGGCCATGCCAAAGCACAGGATGTCTAGTAATGAGGCAGGTCAGAAAAATACTCTAATTCAGGTTCCAGCCCTGCTTTGTGCAGGAGAAGCAAGGTGTGTATGTGACCCCTAAGGAGCAAAGCCTAAGTGACTCCACAGCATCTTATGTTTACACAGCCTAGTCATGGAGACAAGCTAAAAATAAAAATACACTTATACTAACACATCCCTTCCTTGAAACTAACATTTTGGATTGAGTTACTAATTTGCAGAACACAAAACCACCAAGTACTCTCATGTAGGCAGCCTTATTCCCCTTCTCCCAGTACAGATGCTCAATTCCTCAGAACAAAGCTGAAGTCAGTTCTTGATGCTTGCAATGCATGCTAAAGAGATGGTTAGATATACCACTTACACTCTGTGTATAGTTTTCCTTTTACCCATGTTCAAACTCAAATTTCTTGAGTGAAAAAGGCTACATACAGTCCACAGTACACCTAGAGAAGCTGAAAGCATCAGATACTAATGGTCCCACTATGATTTTTAAATCAAACAAAAATTAAAATCAAATAAAATAAAAATCAGTGAGTAACATAAAGCTGCTCACACTACAAACTTACACAAGAATTACTTTCACCAGCTAACAAAAAGTGTCCTGAAACATTTATAAAAGTTCACTACATCTTCTCAACATGAGGATGGGATGAAAGAACATACAATGCACATCAAGCAACATAACTTTCATCTCCAGTGGATCCAAAATACTTTCTCATAGAAAGCTGTTAATTCAGTGAGGCTCTTGTAGCAAACATCCAGAGGCAGCACAATAACATGTCTGGCCTAAGTGCTTGGTGCAAGATGAGCCAGGTGTCCATTCTAGCAGCTTTACACTGAACTTTATCTTCAGACATTTCCACTATTATCAACTATTCCTCCTGTTTCCCATGCATAAACCAGCTGTTTGCTTTTACTCCTCCACTTTTTCCCAGCAGACTCCTCAGGAGTCCTCCACACCTTGCCTGTGTTAGCACGGTGTAGGCAGTTACACCCTGAGTACTACTGCTAGTACAGCTACGGTAGCAACCATTACTCAAGGCCTATCCTCCAATTCTAGCTCTTCAGATACTTTGTTTCTCATGGTTTCCCCACAGTAAACAAAATTCCTCTGGCGATTCAAATAGCATGTGCTTCAAAAGGAAGAAGCTGTTTCCCCCTCAGATTAAAACAAAACGAAGACATACTTTTCACTAAAAGGCAACTGAAGTGAGAAAACTTGCATAGAAAATATACTTGAAGCTCAGTTTTAAAGACATTTACAGCAGAGAAAAAAGGGTTTACCTCTGAGCAGCACGAGTGTTGGTATCAAACCCCTTTGACCTAACTGCACTCCCAGTCCATGCTGACCTTCACAATTTTGTCCCTGTTCAATTCCTACTGATAGAAAACTCCTCCTCTTTCATTCCACATCACTGTAATAGTTACTGAAGTTCTTCCCTTCTTGATGCAACTATTCTCTTCTCCCCTACCCTCAAATTCACCTACTTAATGAAAATTTAAAAAAATAAAGAAAATTAAATAGAATTCTTGAAGATTCAGGTTTAAAGATTCAGATCCAACATGCAAAGGAAATGCACCAGTACTCTTGACTTTACAGAAAACTGCACATTAAAAAAAGCATCAGGTCAACATATCAAAACTTCACTCTTTGTTAACACAGAAGTTATGGCAAGTAGCCATCACAGACATTTACTCAGATACTGCTCTTACACACCCTCTCTGCCCCCCCAAGTCTGCAAACAAAGCCTTCCACCAAACTTGCTGACCTGCCTGGAAGTGTGAGTTTGAGGCACGGTTTGTTTCACTTGTGTTGCTGGGCTGGTGCCCTGGCAGGGAATCAAGGAGAACAATACCTGGCAGGGGAGAAGGGCTTCCCATTGCTCTGAAAAAAAAGCAAGCTCTTCCTGCACCTCTCCTTCTCCTTCCCTTGTCCCTCAGAAGAAACCAGCTGCCACTCTACCACCTCCCATTGTGGTGCTGACTGTACTGAGGATATGGAATAATACTTGCCGTCTTCAATTCTGCTGAAGTTCTGTGTCTCTTTTTGCCCTTCCTGCCCCCATTACACAATACAAGATGACACTTGCACAGCATCCTGAGAAAGAAGCTTGATTTGTTACAGCACAGAGAAGTGTGAAATGTCCTAGAAATCCTGAAGGCTCATTAGTGGGCAAAAGGAATCCCTGCATACACAGCAAGCACCATTAAGAGGTTAAATTAGCACAAGCAGTCACCTGCTCATAGACTCCCTAAAGTAGTTCACTATCCAAAATGGACTTACTTAACAACCTCGTTCCCAGGGATCTTGATGGAAAAAAGATCACTAACTTGTGTAATGCAAAACAGATGACATTGCTCATGTGCAACCAGTCTCCTTATTTCAGATATATTCTCCATTTTTAATGCCTCAGAAGAAAATCCAACTTGTTTTTTCTTCCTTAGAAAAAGCCAATAGGTTTGGGAAACACACTGATCATTGCTAAGAGGAAGCTTAGCTGCCCCATAGTAACTGGTACTACACACCTGCACAGACAGAGACTGCATGCCTGCCCATGTAAAATAAACCAAAATAAATGTGTATAGGTGGGGGGAAGAACTCCCCTTACTGCTCCTGAAGAAACAAAGTTGTTCAGGAGATTTCTCAGAGAGGCTGTTTTATTTGCTATTATTCATTATAAGGACTCGTGCAATCAGCACAGATGTGAAATGTCATTAGTATTTCACGTATGCAGAGTGCTTCCTTCCCTGTATGTTAATCTGCCTCATACACAGCTCCCTTTCCAAATTATCCCCAAGAACATTTACACACTACCTTATTACATCTTTGCATTTTGAGTCAATGTGATGTTGTAATACCATCCCAGACAGCAACTTGAACCAGCTTTGGTCCCAAAGCTAGCATGAAAAATCACTAGCCAAAGAACTAGTCAGGCCCATTTAACATAGAAGGAAATGTATTAGTACAAGTGAGCTGGTTTTGACTTGGTCAGATTAACTCTGAATTGTTAAGAAAAGATGGAGAATTTTAATGACTTACAACTCAATTATACTGTTTACAAGTAGCCTTTGTAAAAAAAAAAAATCTCTTCCAATCTCAGTACAGCTCTGATTGCAGAGCAAGAATAACTCACATGGCTTCAGCCATGTGCTTGTAGCTACAGTCATGCCACCCTACACGAGACCAGCAGAAACAGGAATAGGTAATGAAAGAGAAGTCTTCCAAAGTCCAGCTACCTACCCAGGTCCAAGAGGCACTCTTCTGTATTTGCATTCATCCTTAATTGCCTACTTATCCATGAAGTTTTAGTACTGGGTAGTACAAAGGTAGCCATGCAATTGTACATGCTCTTCTAAAACAATTTTAACTTAAAAATTGGCTTCTGTCTAAACATTTCATTTAAATGACCTGCAAAGACTGGACAATTTACCACCTCCTTGAAAGACAACGATGTGAAACGCTTTCAAAAAATCTAAAACACATACTTTAACCAGTATTACATTGGAATGGAGACAATAACTACCACTATATTTACAGTTAAACTGTAAGACCTTATGGACTAATAGAATAGCTGGACTGTTACCTTAAACTCATTGCTGAAAAGATAAAAGGTTATGGCTATTTCTCCACCAGTAAATGGCTGCTATTAGTAGAAGTCCATGAAAATACCAAAGAAACATTTTATAAACAGTGAAGCAGACAGAGCAAGTTCATTTAACAAATGTCATATAGCTGGTTTGTTCTCATCAGTTACTCTGTTTTCACAGAAGACTTCTAATTTTAATAAGTAGAATTTAATTTGGCAGCAAACTCTTGTCTCTCATGAGAATCTGTATTTATAAATGTTAGCTTATTTTAAAAAACATTTAGAAGCTGGCAGACCTCAGATCCAATGATAATGTCAACACTGCCCTTAACAGCAAAGTCCAACCTAATATGTTTCACCCCAGGGATCTGAACTGACATGCCAAAGTTTCTCACTGCAGCAAGTAAAGAATATGGTCAGAAGGGTCAGTTTATATATTCCAAGCCTATGGGCTTGGCATATCCACAATCCCCAAAATATCCACCAAAATGCCACTCCAGCAGCATCTCTTTTAGCAACAGCTAAAGGCAGTTAATATGGACAACACCAAGCAAACTACAAAAAAAAAAAAAAAAAAAAAAAAGGCAAAGTTGTTACCAGGATGGTTCTCTCTGAGAAACAGGTATGCCACGAAGAACTCTCACTGCTGAACAATGATAAAAGCACCCTTCCAACCCAAGAAATAGTTTTACAACAGGAAGACTTGCTTTGCTGCCAATATCTAGGTACAAACTGCAGAACAGGTAAGAAAATTAAGCTGGCATTTCAAATTAAAACCTGAGATTTTCCATTCTACAAATAAATATACTTGGAATTTTTTGGTGCCAAACATTTTCAGAAAGTTAAGCACCTAAAATTCTTCCAAGTTAAATGTTTGAGGTATAAATTTAGTAAAAAGAGAGTTGATACTGCCATTTCTCAGGTGCAAGAACAGAACTGTATTGAAAGCATCTAGACTCCACCCTCAATTAAAAAGAGCTATTCCTGTTCTGTTCCTGTTCACTCATATCCTGTATCTATATACTATCTGTTATCAGGACAAATCTGCTCTCCCCAAAGATGAGAGCTGGATGGCTCCATGCCCCATAAAGGAATCTGAGTGCAGCCCCTGTCAGTTTGCTTGGGTCGGTGGGGTTTTCACCCTGAACAGTTTTAGGTGCTCTTTCTTTCCGAGGGAACCAGCAGGTTTTATGTGACAGCCCGGAGGTTTTATGTGCAGGCAGGAGGAGCAGGCTCCCGGGGCACACGTGCCCTGCTTGCCCGGGGGCTTCCTGGGGCAGGCACGGCGTCAGCCCAGCTCATCAGCACCCAACCTGCACTTACCTGTGGCAACCCAGCCCCGAGCATTGCCCGGACGCCTCTGCAGTGACAGCCCCAGCCAGCAGGAAGCAGCTCATTTCCAGTTTATTGCTTTGTTGACTGGCTGCATCATTCTGCCGTGCAAAAGTTTAAGTGCTTTGTGACATTTCACTGAGAAGACACTACAAAATTAAAGTGTCTGTACCACGGTTCAATATAGGACACTAAAACAACTCATCTTTTTTCAATATATATTTTCACTTCCTACTCTGCATGCTCTGTAGCACATCATCTTGGCTGAAAAGCTTTCCACAACATCTTCCCCAGTTAATACAGGGCATATTTTATGCTTCTAAAAACAAGGGCCTTACCCACATCTCCTAAATTAACAACCAACTCCACAACTGAACACACTGGTTCAGCTCACTTCCCCCGAGTCCCATGCCTCCTCATCCTTCCTCCTAAGAATCTAAATTCCATCAACTGTTCATTAATCTCTCCTCCAGCTTTCCCCACAGATAGATCCCTAAATGCCTCAGCTGTGTTTCCCACAGGAGGCAGTAAACAGACTTTTGCTGAACCAAGAGTTACCTCTTTCCACACCAACCCACCAAGTAATGTGGAGAAGTTCCTTCACCCAGTTACTACAAACAGACCCTGAGGCACATATCCAAGTTTGACTTGCAAAGAAGGAAGGAGAAGACAAAAAGCAATCTTCAGTCTGCTTGTTCCTCTCTTGTAGACAGAAAGTAATTTCTGTAAATTAGGATAATCTCAAGGAGGGAATTAATGCTTCAGAAAGAAAGGACTACTTTTTGTTTCATTTGTAAGTGAAAACACAATAGTCTCTACACAGAGAACACACATAGAGGAATAAACAAAGCAAGGCAATAAGAAAGTAAGAAAAGACTAGAATAAGGTGATAAAAACCAGCCAACATGCATTTAGAGACAAACAAGCCTGTCCTCCTCCTTTAACTGATCATTCATGCAATGAGGGGGAGGGAGGAGGAAGAAGCAATAACTCCCAGCTATTTAGACTATACCAAAACTTTTGATGTCTTGTAACATTTCCACAGTAAAATATGACTATACTCTAGATTCATCTAAACCACAAGATGTTTTCCAGTTGTGCACCAAGTGTACTCTAAGAGTACATAACAAGCCTTCTGAGTTTGGCAGCAAGCTATCACCCTGACATTATGCAATGTTTTCATTAATGCTGATGGTGAAACAGTGTGTTTATAGAGTTTATGAACAAAGCTGAGCTGGAAAACTTTGCAAGCACTCTGCTACGAAGCCTTATTCTGTCTTCCAAACTCAATAAACTGCCGAAGCGACCAGAAGTCATTAGAACGAAGTTCAGTAGAAGCAAGAGCAAAGCTCTGTACTCGAGAAAGGAAACAGCCGTCCAAACATGCAGCACGAAGCAGCTGACTAGGCAGCTGTACTGCAGAAACCAAGTCGTGATGATATCATGGATCAAAGCCAGGTAACCTGATATGCTGTTACTGCAGAAAGAAAAAAAACCCAGAAAACAACCAAAACTAACCCCAAATTCAAACATCACTCCAAAAACACTGTATGTAAGAAAGGGAGATAAATAATTCCTCTCTCTGGCACCAGTGGAGCCTCAGCTGAGGAACCATGACCACTGTATTTCAAGATGCTTCAACAGTTCACTTTAAGAACAGCAGCACAGGGAAGGTAAAGCTGAGCAGCAGCCCCAGGACTTGAGTTACTGCGTTCCCCAGAGCCAGGACAGACAGTTCTGGGAATGTGCTCAGAGCAGCCACTGTCCTCCCACACTCAAACCCCACCTGATGGCCGTGTCCTGAGTGATGCTCATGAGATACCTCCTGGGAATGCCCCGTGCCTTTGAAGGAATAAGTCCACATTTTTACCTGCATTTTTGAAGCTCTCTTCCTGCTCTCCCTCACCCACAAAACTGCTCTGCAGGTTTGCTATGCAGAGCTCCATATTCCATCCCCTCCGTACTGCTCTCACACATTACATATCTATAGCTGCAAATTTTCCAACCTTCCCTCCTACAGAGATAGATAAGTACCTTAGGGTCAAATTCCCATGTTTTCTTCATTTCTGTCCATCCCTCTCACCTCCTTAAATTTAAACATTCTGTAGCACTTCCCACTGATAAAAACAGCTGTACATTTAGTTCTCTTTCTTCTCCTGCATCATCCATCTTTGCTGGGGATAACAGGAACCTTACTGGTAGTTCAGCCAAGGCTACATCACACCTCTCCCAATGTGCCTGGGCATTACAATCTTCAGTGCAGTGCTGAGTTAAATTCTAACAAGAACTGCATCCCTCTGCTCCAAATTGATTCTGATATCATTATTTGCGAGAACAACAACAACAAAAAAGCCAACACATTACAAGCCTGTTTAAAATCTGCTTCTTTTTGCTTTACTTGGGGTGTGAGCTTACAGTCGTCTCAGGACTCTGAGGCTCTGTAGAGCAGTGAAACCTGTGGCAAGCTGAGTGGTCTGCTTCTCCTCTGCCCTTTGCTATTAATCTGCGACGATTGGAAGCAGGTGACTGCACACTTGACTGCTTGTGTCCTGTGGTACAGCTGCTATGCAGAAAGCAGAACATGTAAACATTTGCATGATTCGTGCCTCCTAAGAGTCTCTGCGGGCTGCACGTGGCATTTAGGCAGCACTTTCACAGCCCCCTTTGTGCATGGTATTGCTCTACTGTATTAGCACACAGTTAAGCTGGAGGGATCCACTAAAATGGCTGGAGATACCCTCCCACGTTTGGTAAGATCCATGATTTATTTCAAGACTTTTGTTAATTATCTTAGATGAATTTCAAAACATAACTTCTGAAGGATTTTGCACAGTTTGTGGTAAACACTTTACACTGTATAAGAATGCCAATTTATTATCTCCCAGCTTACAGGGAAAAAAACCCACAAAGAATACCTCAGCAACCTAATAACTTGCTTTCTGTACAAACTGGGTTCCCTCTACACCAGATTGGTTAAAAAAGGCATCTGATCACTTATTATTCAGCAACTGAAAATGTTTGCAGTGTTCTAACTCCTTCTGCCTAAAAATTAAAGAAAGGAATACACAAAGGTCATGTAGATGTTGAACTGCGAGATCAGAACATATTAAAGCTGCAAATACTGACTTGGGTTTTACCTGGCTATTTTGAAATATAATTTCACCTTGACAGTAAACAGTTTTCAAACTTCGGTGTCTGGTATTAAAATCTAAAGATCCTACAAACAACCAGCCTCACTGCAGTAGATAGTGTGAAGGTTGAAGCAGTTAAGAAATAAGGAGGAAAGCAATGAGAAAGGCCATTTCAAAACCATAGTACTTAAACCCCATTAATTTATGATTGCTTCTGTACTATCTGTGCTATCATCACACCATATAATCCTTGCAGCACATACAAACAAGAAATCCACCTAAGAGTGGTCATGTATGCAGTGTCGCTATTAGCAAACATGTCATTAACAAACCTAATTAGGATGTGTATGTCATGTAAGTGTTAGCATTTAATACGAGTATCTGAGCTATATAATACGAATATCTGGGCTATATAAAAGTGTTTCTCAAAACACCAAAGTGATTATAACAGAAATAGAACATGTTTTTAAACTAAAAGCAACCAGACAATCAATAGAACAATTAAAACTGTAGGAAACATGGATTGTTGCTTTTAATTAACATTCGTAATACTACGATGAGCAGTTCTCAGATTTTCTTCAAAAAAAAAAATCTTGCTTTAACACGAATCAATAATCACTGCTCCTGTGGATCAAAATAGAAGTCATGACATATTTCCAACTCTAGGGGCATCAGCAGCTGTTGCTATACGGCAAAAGAGCTCAAGTGTTATAAACATATACGTAGACTGCCGTCTTGATTTTTCTGTAAAACCAGATGTCAGTAATCCAACAAGATGTAACCAAATAATCGTGAAAAATTTCTATTTCACCACGCTTGTTATGAAATACCTCCATTATAACTGGGGAAAAAAAGCACTGTCAGTTTATAAAACAACACAGATGTAAGTTATGGTTATTTTCAGGGTGTTTTCCAGCTATATTTGGATATCTCCGTACATCTGCCGGCTTTGTCTGTCGATGCCCGATTTGCCTTTGACCGACTCTCGGCTCAGCACTGCAGGACTGTGCTAACGAGCCGGCCGTGTCTGACACGCGAACTGCAGCATTCCCACAGCACAAGCACTTCGCTACGGCGTTTGTCTCTTCCATCCAGCCAAGACAATGGAAAGCCGAAGGGCAGGCAGGACATGGGGCTGGAACCCCCTTGGGGGGCACCTTCCTCACCCCACTCCCGCTGGCATTTCCCGAGTATCTGGATTCTTTCCCACCGCCCAAAATGACAGGGGAGGGGGGGTAAGGAAATAGAGCGACAACAACGAAGCCAGCCACCGGGCTACTTCCAGCCCTACAGACAAAACAAACAAAAAAGAAATGCACTGATAAGCCGTTTACCTCGTTCCGGCTTCATCTTCCCCGCCGCCTCAGCGAGGTCTGACAGGGCCGAGGTGCTGCGCCGCTGTCTCGCGGAGCCGGGCTGCGGCTGCCCGGGCCAGCGGTGTCACCGGGAGCGGGCACGGCCGGCGGGAGGCGGCCCCGCCGCTACGGCAGCTGGGCCCGCGGGCGGGCGGGCTGGCGGCGGCCGGCCGGGGGAGGCTGCGCGCCGGCGGCCTCTGCCCGCGCCCGGCCAGGGTGTCCTTCCGTGACACGGCGCCGCGCGGGGCTATTTATAACCTGCCGGGGAAAAAAATCCCACAACAACAGACCTCGGCTCACCCCCGGCCGCGCCGGCTCTGAGTCACCGCGGCCCCGGGCGACGGCAGCCCCTGCCGGAGTCCCCTCCCTCCTGCCCGCCTGCCTGCCTGCCCCGGGGAAGGCAGCGAGCGGCCCCCCGCCCGCCCCGTCGGGGCCCGGCCCCCGCCCCGTCACGGGCCGGCGGCGGGCGGCGGGGGGCTGCGCCGCACCTTCATGCCCGGCCCCGCCGCTGCCGCCCGGGCTGCCGGGCCGTGCCCCCGCGATGCGCCCCGGTCACACAGGCCGCCCCGCCCGCCCAGCGCTGCTCTCCATGGCTCTGCCTCCGGCCCTGCCTCCTCCTCGCCGCTGACTAACTCCCCTCCTCTCCGCCGGGCACTCCCCGCCTCCCGCCGAGCGGGGCACACACATCACAGCCCGGCGGCGGGCAGGACAGAGCGAGCCGGGGCAGCGCAGCTCGGCCGGGGGTGCCCGCCACGCTCGGCCGCCGGCGGGGCAGGGGGGGAACGCGACCACCGCCCGCCGGCACCGCGGGCCCCGCTGCGCCCGCCCCGCGCCGCGCTCATCCCGCCCCCGGCCGCCTGCCCGGCCCACAGCCGCCCCACGTGCCGCACGGCGGCCAATGCCCCGCGCCGCCGCCCGCCGTCGAGCAGCTCGGTTGTCACAGCAACAGATCGCGGCACGGCTCGGCACGGTCCGGGCCCGCCCGGGAGCGCGGTCCCCGCTGCCCGGGGACACCGGTGCCCCGCACTGCAAACGGCGCCGCTGGGTGTATGGGTTTGCGCGAACGGCACCGTCCCTTCGCCCCTAAGCCCCCTCCTCCCCGCCGGGTGCTTCGGCAGCCAGGCTCCCGCCCCGGGCAGGAGCGGCCCCTCGCTCACTCACCCGGCTCCGACGGGGGCTGGCGCGCCCCTCACCGCGCCTTTCCCGCGGTGCCGGCAGCCGCTGCCCGGCCCGCCTTCCCTCTGCCCCGCACACGGGTCTCCCTCGCTGGCCCCGCGTGTGCCCGCAGCGACCCCGCCGGGGTTTAAATGCACGCGTGTACGGGCGGCAGCTGCAGGTGCGAAGTGCCCGCGGGGCGGCGAGCGGAGCCCCCGCCCGCTCGGCCCGCGCTGCGGGGCGGGCAGCAGCGCTCGCTCCGGCCCTGCCCCGGGGCAGCGCTGCCCGCGCCGCCCTGCCCGCCGGGCTCGGCGCTCACTTCACGCCGATAACAGCGCTGTGCGAGGGACAATGGAGTCAGCTGGGCTGCGGTTACGCAACCGCCTTAATCCAGCAGAAATTCAGGTTTCACTGAAAGGGACGGGCCGGCGCCATCCCTCACGTCGGGCTTGTCTAGTAAAGCAGGTCAGGACCGGGGCTGCCGAGTGCGGACCCCCTTCCAGGCCGGGCCCCGAGCCCCCCATCGCTGCAGACGAACTGCTAAATGCACCACGGAGAACGGGGAAACAAACTGCCCTAGTGATGGGGATCCCCCTTTCACCAGGGGCACAGATCTAGGCCGGCTAAAGTGACCTCTAGAGAGCAGAAAGAACTCGAAAGGGGAAGCTGTACTGCAGAGGAGCTGGAATGTCAATGTACAGCTCACCTGGAAACGGCACCGCAGCCAGGGCAGGCCCCGTGGACAGCTCTGTTAGAAAGACATGAGAGAATAATACAGTGTTTGTGGTGCTTTTAGATGGTCCCATAGGTGGGATGTACATAGACACTGCCACATCCCCACTGAGGTTGTTTACAAACACCCCATCTTACAGCCTGAGCCCTACGGGAGGCACTCACACCCTACAACAAGGTGAATTATACATACTCAAGTCTTCTGACTCCTGCGCAAGGCCTAGCCAGTTCCTGATTCTTTCTGGTGTGCCAGGATCCCTGCAGATGTGTGTACATCTGGGCTCTGCATAGCCACTCTTTTCTCACAGCTAGCTGAGCATCCACTGGAGGCATTGCAAAGAGTGTAAAGTTCCAGAACAACTCAGTTCTGCCCTGTTTGGTTTGTATGAACTGCACCTACTTCCCGCTCTCATTTATCAGCTGTGTATCATTACACTGGGAGGGTGCTTCACAGAATAAACTGTGCAGTAAACACCTCTCAGTTCAGTCATGGGCAAGAGGGAGGTGCAGTGCTTTGATTTACACTCGTGAGTACATGAGTGTCACTTCTGTTGCTGTGTGACTGCTGTGGACGTGTTTGGTAATTACAGATCTCAGAGCTCCCTGCCGGATGCAATGTAATTGCACATGTGGCAATCCAGCATTATAAAAGGAAGAATTTGACTGAGCAATAAATTCTGTGGGTGCATGTAGATGAAGTTCAGCGTGACTACAGTGGGCATGATTCAGCCACCTGTCAGATCCTCCTCGTCATCCTAATGAAAAGTCACATCCTTTAGGACACTAATTGTTGCTGTAGGACACTGCAAATTAGTTTGTACCTCGTTCTAATATTGGTTTTACAGCCAAAACCAAATCTGCCTTTCTACTATTTAATTACAATTGTAGCTATTTAGCCATTAAGTTTCACATACTATTTTTTAATAGTTTAAAAAGTTTTAATCTCACTTTGGTGCTTTTTATAAAAGAGCTCATCAGGCACAAATGGACCCCACTTCCAGGAAAATGCTATCTCAAAATACTTTTTCCATTTTAATTTATGAGCCAGCCAGCTTCCCATTACCTTGTAGTTCTTAGGAGTTCAAGCCAAGGGAAATTAATTGCCAGCCTAAAAACCAGTTAAAATTTAAAAAAAAATTTAGGCATATGATGAGAGAAAGCCACATCTGGTGTGCAGTCCTGCTCTATGTGACCATGTAGGAGACTTCAGGTTCAGCTTCCACTCCTGAGTCAGTGCATTCCTGGACCCTGAGAGCCATGGGCATGTCTGAGATACATCCTTCAGGTCCTGCTTCCCTTCAGATGAAGGACTTTTCCCTTTTGACCACATAGACACATAATTGATCTGAAAAAAAGCAGAATACAAAATTATTCTAGAGATCTAATTATACAATATTCCACGTATAATAATAAAAGCAAAATAATGATAAAAATCCCAAACAAATTGGTGGACTTAGTTTGGGTAAAATAGCTAAAAATGTCCTTGAACTCATAATTTTTCTCCCAGTCACAAAAAAATTATAAATACTGCATGAATATACAGAGAAAATATGGGATAAGGGGCTTCCACCACGGGAATTTGCTTACACACACTTGGAGATCTAATGAGAGCAATGACAATACTGAAATGAATCTCTGACCTCAGAAGCTTAACATCAACTTAAATATCCAAAAAGCACATGGTTGCATTACACATCACACAAAAGCAGGATTAGCTTAGAAACACAAACAGAACTTTAACTGCCCTCCCACTGCCAAGTCTAGACCAACACATACTTCTGGGAGCACAAGCAGGGACAAACCAGGTTTCTTATCCATTTCTGTCCCATGGCAGCTTAACCTCACTGTCTGAACAGGTGAGAGCTCAGGCTGTAGCCTCTGTGTGGACAAAGTGGCTCTGGCACAGTCAGTGCATGAATTTTGGTGGCAGCCCCTTTCCTGGTGGAAACCTTCACGGGGCCACCCTATCTCCTTTCCCTGAAATGTGCCAGACCTTTATTTCTCTTGTGAGCAGTAACCACGTGTGAAACTTGTCTCAAATGAGCCACTGGATTTTAAAATATCCTCACTTGGGGCAGCATGACACAGTGATGTCTCATGAGTCTTGTTCATATAGAAATTAAGTTTAAAAAGAAACCAAAAAACCAAGATAAATGTATGGCTGTGTTTTTCTTCAGCACTGTAGACTATTGGCACAGTCCCTGCAACCTGAAACAGAGTGTATTTTAGGTTCCATCCCAAGTGTCTTTTCAGCTTTAGCTGTCAAAGAAGTGATGTCTGATGCAGCAGACCAAGATTCCTGTGATTCCTGGACACAATTACTGCCTGCTAAATGATGTGGCACAACTGCTTTTGACATGGCTGCCACCTATGTGGTGTTATGGCACTGCAGTTGGGAGAATATTGCAAAAGGAGGAAGACAATCAGGAATTGACTGGAAGGTACAGAATGCAACAAATTTGAAATGTGCTAAAAAAAAAAACACTACAAAGAACCAACTATCATTTAATTGTCACCAGTAGTAACTGGTGCAAAGAAATCAGTTATGTACTTATAGAAATTTATGAATTCACAACAACTAATGGATTCTTACAAGCTGTTACTGAAACTGAATTATAAACCCTTATCTTACACAGATAAGGAGATCTAGTTGAATGGAAAAGAGTTTGTTATTATTCTTTCTCAAGATACCTATAAGCCCAATAGCAAGGACAGACTGAGACAACGGTCCTCTGTGTCTGCCTACCTTTGTGCTGCACTGTTGGCTTCACCACTTAGGAGTAAATATTTTAGCCTAAATGATCTTGATTTAACAGCTTGATTTAAGTTTTTTAATAGCATCAACCCAATAAGATTTAAAAACACATTAGAAAAAGCCACACTGCATTTCCCATCCTTACAGTTTTCTGGCTCATTATGTCATGCCAAGATCCATGAGTGTCATTAGTCAGTGTTTTCAGAGCTCCTCACCTGGAGCTTTATTCCACACTGGTCTGGGAGGCAGAAGGACCTTGTAGGTGGGTGCTGCAGAGGAGGTTTTGTTCTGTATTCATCCCCAACCCATGCAGAAGTTCCTCCACACAGCTACTCCCCAGCAGCCTTTGGAACAGCCCTGAGGCCTCTGTTACATTTGTGGCTTGCCTCAGGATCTAAGAGAGGAAATTGTATTTTTCTAATCTTTTTGTTTTGAGTACCCAGACACACTCACACAATAATGTCTGTGAGGATGGAATATACTCATGTTCTAGAGTACCACATGATGAAAGCTCTGTGCTCTGGGTACAGGCTGATAGAGTTATACTTTAGGAGGGGAAGTTCAAACCTTCAACCCAGGATGTCCAATATGCCTGTAACAATACCAGGCATTTAAATAAAACAGCCTAATTTTTAAAGTAAAACTCACCTCCAGCTCCAATTGACTTCAGCAGAATTTGTCCCTCCTGCAGTGTTTTTAAAAAACAGTCCACCTCTTCTCAAGTTCCTAATTATGGAATTAGCCACCTAATTTTAGATACTTATTTCTGAAACTGTTGACCCATGGGCTTGATGGTCCTCGTGTTGCATCAGCTCTCCCTGGTGCAAATGCATCAATTAAAACACTGGAGGTACTTCTACAGGAAGCCTGTTCCATGTCTGGAAAATCAGGATCTGTGATGGAGTAGGAGCAGCAATATTTTAGTTTTCTTTCTTAGAAATATATAAATTGTGGTCATAGTGTTAAATATTTTGAAGAGTGAACAAACATAGAAAGCATAAACCAACCGGTGCTCTACTGTTAGACCCTGTTGTTTTCTAACTTACAGGGATTTTCCTTTCTATGCAGTTCCTACCAAAGCTCTCCATTGCTTACTCTCATTACTAATTGTCCCTTTCAAAACAAAAACACATACCTATTAACATGTTCTCACCTGCTAAATTCACTTTTTGAAATCAAATGTAAAATGACATCTCGTGTTTTTTGTTTTCCTCTGCGTGTTCTCTCGAATTCCTTTATGTTCCAAGTAGTACTTTCTCACTGGAGACACAGCCAAGACTAAATTGTGGAGGAACTAGGAGAACAATAGAGAAATAATTGCACTCCTCTCAGAAGGAAAGCTTATTCTCCTCACCAGAAATGATTTCCTGGACTCAACACTTTGCCACTAAACTTTGTTTACATACAGAAGATTCCTTTTGTTGGAAACAACCTGGTCCGTGTCCTGTGCTGCTCCTCAAGTTTCCCGTGTCACATGGGACGCCCTGTGCCTTCTTTACTCTCCTGGCAGCAGCAGCAGCAGCTTAGCACCTCTCAGGATGGAATCTCCTCTTCTGCCAGCTTCCAGAAGCTGAGGTCTAGCAGTCAGTCAGTCCTTCCTGCCAACAGAAACCGAGCCCTTCCTGCATGTCTTGGGAAAAGTAACTTGCATAATCTCTTCTCTATTTGGAGCAACTCCTGAACTGATACTTCATGAGCTTTGCATGCTTCTTTAGCAGCTGATCTGTGATGTGTAATTAGATACCAGCTCCAAATGAGAACAGTGCAGTCTCATCTGAAGTGGTGACTGGTAGCAATGGAAATATAGAAATAGGATGGTAAAAACAAAGAAGGGTTCTGTTTTACAAAAATACTAATGACCTATTCTTTTTAAATGCCAATCTAAGCCGACACCTACTCAGTAAGATCATTAAGCTTAATTGCATCAGCACTTGACTAATCAGACAATAATGCACTGCAAAGTAAAAGATTGACTTGTGAATCACTCATCAATCTCTGAAAGAGGGGAAAATTATTCTCTTTTACATAGAAGATCTTTTCTGTGGCTGTAATATTCATTCTAGACTGAAAGCAGGTCTTTGAAATATTTTTTCAATGTTTTTTCAAGGGGATTGTGCAAGTCCACTGATGAATGCTAATGTTACACAATGTTTACCTAGGACTAAGCTTGATGGAAATATTAATCAGAAAACATATAGATTTCCATATTAAAGTTGAAGTTTTTGTATCAACAGCAGGCCCGGACCAGAAGCTGGAGATGTATGTTTGCCAAGAGAAACAGCAAAATATTGCCAGCAGTAGGTTTGGGGGAAATCGAAGCACAAGAACTGTTTTCAGTCTAGGTCATCTCTCTCCTCTCATCACTGTGTTTATTTCTGAGCAGGTACATCCAAGATCTGTACCCCAATTACTCAGTGCAGTGATCCAGGAATCCAGGCACCCCATTTGCATTATTTTCATGAATTTCAGTGGAAAGTGAGTGCATAACACTTGGAAGGAGGTGATTGGAGTTTTGCAATGCTGTTTTCCGATTGTTAATGAGTTGATCTATCTTGCAATAATTTCCAACGTGTGGAAGTAATTGCACCAAATTAATTGCTGGTGCAACTCCATCTGTTAGGAGTTCACAAAGTTCAGCTTCTGGTGCCTCTGCCAGCCCTGTTTACTTTCCCTCTCCTGCTGCAGCAGCAGGGTCATGGCTGTGCACTGCACCAGTTTGGTGGCACATCCCAGCCAGCTCCTGCCCCTAGGCAGCTCCCTCACTCACAGCAGGACTCAGCCTCAGCCCTTGCCCTCTTGTGCCTCCCCTGCTACCAGAGCTTGTACCAAAGTGTTGCTTACCGAGTTTCCACAGCTCTCTGCAGAGCTGCCATCCCAGTCAGCCTGTCAGGACTGCCATTTTCATCCTCTGTCACATTAGTACCCATTTTGTAGGGCAGGCCAGCAGTGAGGCAGAGCCAGCATCCCTCCGAAGGGCCAGCTTGTCATACATCTCACCCTGCAGCAAAGCTGTGGCACTGGGGACAAAAATGACACAGTGAGCACGTGCACAACATGTTAAAGGATTGCCACGGCTACATTGATGTGTTGAAACGACACACAACTTTCCATGGGCGCTGTAATGAAAAGGATAATTCATTTATGCAGAGAAGCAATTACCTTGCTGGAACAACAAGTCCAACCTATAGTTCCACCCAAGCTAAATTAAGGCCACAAGTCCTACTAGACTTATGAGAGTAGGGCAGGAAAGTAGCACGTTGTTAAATACAAGGCAATATTTAATGTAACCCCATGCCAGGTTTACAAGAGAAGCCATGTATCATTTACTAAAGCAGTCAGTGGGTTGGGGCTTATTAGGCAAATGTCAGAGCAATTTAAAACTGCCATGGCCTCCTTCTAAAAATTTTAATCATGTCGTTATTAGCCATAGTCCATCTAATATATTCATGGCCATTTAGTGACATGACTGTGTGTTAATAGTAAAGACTGAATGGAAATGGCACTGAACAGAATGTGCACATAGTCATCAGGACTGGATTTTTTTCAATATAGAAATGTGAAATATACCCAGATTCAGGTTTAAGTGGCTTCAAATTTTTGTGGGTTTATTTTTCTCAATTTTTTTAACATTAAAATATTCCATAAAATTCCACTCATGAGCCACTGTCCTACAGCACAGTATAGTGAAGAATACTGTGGGTCACCTCACTTGTTGGCAAGTTATATCAGTCCTGGGCCCAGCTCCACTCTCTTCATATACCAAATTTCCTCAATACACACAAAGCCTGTGTCTCTCACCCCAAGCATAGTGTTTGTAAGCTTTACTGTACCTGAAGCAAAACAATTGCTCTTTTCAGGAGTTTGACATCCTCGAAGTGAGAGCATAATAGTAACTATAGCAAAAAAATGAACATTAAAGCTGAATGCTGAAAGTCCTGATTGTGCTTCACTGGGTGAAAATAAATAAACACATAGATATGTATATAAATCTCTGTCACCAATACTGAAATCCTTGGTCATACTCAAAGGTCAACTCCTCTTCACACAGAGGCAGATAGAATTTCAACTCAGGCTATGCTGACTAGAACTTTGTCTCCTACTTTCATACCAGGTCAATTATAATTTTAATCCTTACAGTTGATTTGTTCTCATGTTGCATAGCATTATTTGAAGGGGAAAGGAAGCTTACATTTGTTCAATGATCTCAAACAAAGCCAGTAAAGTAGAACACATATACTAAAATAGAAAAAAAAATTGCAGAAACTTATTAAACTGCTCACCTTTGGATGTCAATTAGAACTCTAAACCAAGAGAGATCAGCATACACATTTATAGTGAAGTCAATACTTCCTTAATTAGGCTGGGTATGTTTTTTAAACTAGCAATACAGTTGGAATATTGTAGCTTTATCTGTGCTCATATTGCTTTTGGCTTCTGAATTTCTTGGTTAATTTATTTCCCCTTAAAGTATTTGACAGAGTTTCTTTCTTTACACAAAACATAAGCAGCTTCACTGCCTGGAAAACACAGAGCCTGATTGTTGTTACACCAGTGCAAATCAGCAGTGATGCCACCAGTCTACAGAATTGCATCAACGTGAAGATGACGCCAGAGAGATAGTAATCAAAGCCCTTGTTTCAAAGTTAATTTAATTTGTTTTGTTTCAAAAAAGAAAAGATGAGTACAGAGCACATTTGTTCTCTTTCTCAACTGAAATGTCAAATAATCATTGCGGTTTTGGCATCTGGTCTGTGTGGGATTTGCACACATGGATCACGTTTCAAAAGCAGGGCCCTAGTCACAACCCACCATGCTAAGGGTCCATTTCCTCAATCCAGTTTTAAGGAAGGGGAGGGCTTTACTCCTCTTCCTTTGCTGCCATTGAGGCTGCTTTTTCCACTGTCCAGAGCCAGTAGCAAACTGCCATCAGCTGTCAGCAGCAGAGCTCCAGCAAGGAACACGTGGCACATTTAAAGCCATTGCCCAGCTTTGATTCACCAAGTCACTCTGCACATTTAGTGCTTCAGATTTTTCCTTGGCAGGAAAGAACATCGTAAGACTTGTAATGTTTTCCCCTCTTTACATAAACAGATGTATTGCTTATGAAAAGAGGATTCTGGTTTGCCTTAGGAGGCTGCTATAGATCACAGCATCCTTAGGACTGTTCTAACTTACAGCAGGTACCTTTGTAACATAAATCACGTGAAGCTGCTTTTCTCTGCAACCCCTATGACTGGTCACTATAGCAATGAATCTTCATGACTGTTTTGCTATCCCTTATGTTTAAAATTCTGGAAGCCAGGTCCTCATTGCAGAGGAGCAGGTGGCAGCCGTCCTTGCCAAAGCACGTTCAGCCACGCATGGCAGCTCGGGCACAGGGGGTGCTGCCAAGGCACCTGGGGAGTGCCACCAGCACTGCCCCCGTGCCACACCGACTGCCACCCGGCTCAGCTGGCACTCTGGGACCTCCCCTGCTGGTAACACACTCCTGCAGCCTCACAGGGGCACCCAAAGCTTCACCTGGCAGCAGCTCCAGGTGCTTGTATAACCCTGTCTGGACAATGCTTGTAGGGCATTAGCAGGGATTAATCCTGCACTTCTTACACAAGGCAGAGCCACATGATGGGATTGACATGCCCTGTCCCTCCATCAGCTGTCACTTGAAATTTCTGATGGAGAGGTTTAGAAATTATATCCAAACTGAGGGGTTGTCCTTTTTTGCATTGTTACTCAAACACCTAAAGTACTCAGGGTAGAAGCTACAGCATGTGTTGAAGAGAAAATCCAGAGATTTCCTCACGCTTCCCCAGGGTGAGGGAAGATATATTTTCAGGGGAAAACACAGTAAATTACAGATGAGAAGAAGCTGCTGAATCTAGACACAACAGTAAAGCAGTGGTGGGCCCCACTGGTGCCCCAAATTCTGCTCTCACCCACAGTTACTAGGAATTGCCAGTGCAGCTGGAGACTCTCAGGGGGGCAGGTGTGCATTTCTTATCTCTGTTGGTGGAAGCCAAACAGCATTTCATCCTTCTCGAGTATTTGTGTGCAGCTCCCAGGCCATGCACCGTGCCAGCTATCATAAAGCCAGTCTTTGCTGAAATAGAGGAAAGCATGACTGAACATCTGCCTAGCACATGTAGAAGCTACAGCTCTAAAGGCTGCTGGAAGCTGTATACACATGAAAACACAGTTTGGTTCTAAACTTCCTCCACCTTTGTCTCCAACCCAGCAGGCAGAGCGGGCACTGCTGTCCCAGCTGTCCCCCCCTGTGCCCCAGGACAGCCCTGGGGTGACACACACGGTGTCAGCACATTAAGGTTTCATGCCAGAGGACTTCAAGGAGGCTGAACTCGCAGAGGAGATCACAGCCAGGTGTGGAACACTGGCTGCTTTATGCACAGGGGTTAGAAAGGCAGTATTTACCTACCGAAATGGCTGGAGTTTAATAATTTATTTTTCATGGCACGTAGAGGTTCTGTTGAGTAATGAGACTCCATTGTGTGCCAAGTGCAGCAGACATAGAGGAGGAAATATTATTTCCATGAAAAGGCTGTATCCTGGAAAGGCAGGGCACAAACACATAAACAGAAAAAGGAGTTGCCAACGGTCATATTTAAAAAAAATTAAATAAACCAGTCAGTCATTCATGAATTGTTTTTTTTTTACTTTTTCACGTACTTTAGAGATTTGTTAAAACTCATTTTCAGTGTAATAACTTTATTAATTAAATACACAGTAAAGATAAAAATGCCAAAGGAGTAGCTATGTTTCTTGATGTTCACTATGTGGTAGTTTAAGTATTGTCATTGAAAGACTACAAAAATAGGAAAAAACATTAAGTTTAGCCAGAACACAACGTGCAGAACTAGAGGCAGGAAATGAGGATTCACAGCAATTACCTGTGAAGAGCTTCATGTTTTCAATCATTTGCATTTTATCTGGGAGATAGTTTGAAGTAGCACTTTTTCACTCACTTTGAGTGTCTGTTTTTGCAGACATTACCGTATATTTGTATTTCAATACATGAAAAGACAGAGGTTAAAAATATCCAAAATACCTGTGTTAGCTGTACTGAAATCAGTGAACCTTAAGGAAAATATGTGTTGCTTGCAATACTCTGTCCTGAACAGCACTTTCCACACATTTAAATGCAGAAGCACAATTAGAGGGTTTTTAAAAGCTCCACCCTGCCCTAACCTCTCCTGTCCTGGCTTCACTTGATGGCCTCTCCTTGGCAGCAGTTCCCTTGTCTTCACTTCACTCCAGCTGCCTCTGAGGTCACGTCCAGGTTCTTCTCAATCTAATAAAGAAAATTTGAAATAAGAGAGTAGTGTAAGAGTACAGCTTGCTAATTTACCAAAGATCAGAAAAACTGAAAAGGGATTAGCAAAGGCCATAAAAAACAATGAGTGAAAAATAGATCACTGGAGGAACAGCCCCTTTCCTGTTGCGCTCTGAAGACACACGCAGCCTTCAGAGTCTTCCACTGTCTGGTTTTACACTAAAATGCCTTAAAACCTCTGACTTTCCCACCTTTTCAAGTTTGGATTTGTCATCAGGTGTTAGCAGATTACATGGACCACAAGTCTCCTAAACAGCCTCTTTTGGTTTATATACATTAATTGATCCTGCTGTCAGCCAGAGGGAGATGCATCACCAGCAGGATAATATATAAAGCTAAGTGCTGTCTTGCTAGGGAGTGTAGAATAATATTCTGATTTTTATAGCACCTTCTCCCTAAAGCCCTCAAGGCACTTTACAAGGAAGATTGAATTAAGCTTGTCAGCATTCTGTATGGGAAGTAAATATTTCTTTTCTATGGTGGAGAAGGGAAACTGAGGCATTGATATTAAGTCCCCAGCAAAGGATTTAGCTTCATGCTTTCCAGCCCCTTAAACTTCTCACATGATTTAATTAAGCACATACTCAAGTGTTTTGCTGGAATAGTGCCGAAGAAAAATGCTACAACCACACTGCCAATTCAGACTGCAGCTGAGAAAACACCCTGGGTTCCCCATCACTCATTCTGGAACAAGAACTTTTTTTAGATATGCTGTTTTTCCTAAAACTAAGACCACATTTTTGAGTTCCACCTACATGGTGTTGCTGCGTGAGCCTGGATGAGTCCTGGGACACGACATCCCAGGAGACTGTGGAGTCTCAAACCTGCTCTCTGGTGTCTCCTCAGTGCTGCCTTACCTCTGATCAGACAGATGTGCCTTTCCATCTCCAGTTTGGCTTTTGAAGGGACAAACAAGACCTTTGGTTCTCCTTAGGGCTGGAACTCAGCTGGAGGGCCTGCAGCATGTCCTTGGGGAGCAGCGTGGGTATGGAGCAGCACTCCATACCCAGCACCACAGAGCTTCTGGGCTGAAACCCTTAAAAAACTGGCAGCAAACCTACACCAGGTAATGCTCTATCTGTTCTCCCTTCCCTAAAGGATCTAATGGCTAACTGCAGGAGCCTGGGGGGTTGTGGAGCTGCAGAGTTTACAGCTGTGTCTTCATCTCAGATGCTGTCACTCTTCCTCATCATGCCAATGACCACACTAAGAGCCAAATAAAGGGAACTTGTTTCTGTCCCTTATTGCACATGACTTCCTGCAATTTAGTGTTTGCCAAGTGAGGCACAATGTAAAAAAATTAGTGAAACATGAGAAACGAGCAATCTAAAGTACTTCTGAGGTCAAGTGCTTTGGAAATGCCGGGTTATATAACTCTTCAGGGATTTAAAATCTGGTTTTATGCACATCCTCATACCAATGACCCCATATAAGCAAGCCTGACATCAAAACAACCCTTTAAAATGAATACATAGATAATACATCATTACTAACATTATATACACTCTAATTAAAGAGATAAGGAACATATAATTTCTGTTAGAGGTGAATGAGCTAATTACTCTAGGTAGGCCTCCTTCAGAAGTAAGTGACACTGAAAAAGCTGCCAACACCCAGCTGATGCAAAGCCCACTAAAATTAGTTGAAAGACTGATGGGTCACACTCAGCCTAGCTCTGGCCACTAATTTCTCCCTCCAGATGTTCATGGAAACCTCCATCAACCTGAGAAAACTATTATTAACCCCAAATGTTAATGTCATTCAATAAACTCTCAAATATCACTGCACTGATTTACAATCAAAAAGAATTGCAGTTGATAGAATTTGGCATGTCTAATGTGCCTTCTGGTTCTGAAGTTTTTAAGGATTACCACCATAATGTTTTTTTTTACTTTCATTGTTCAGAGCAGCATCCCAAGTGAAAGTTACAGTTCTCCCTCTGGCCAGTGAGGCTTTAGGGAAAGGACAGATTTTGTGAGACTTCTGATAAAACTGGAAGCAGGCAGTCACCAAAATTTGAAGGCAAGTTGCTCCTTTGAGCAACCAAAAAATGATTTCAATGGAGAGGACAGGTTTGGGAACAGAGCAGGGGCTGGGGTCAGCCCAGAACCTCATGGGATTGCTCTTCAGCCAGGCTTGTACTTTACAGCCTTTGAAACCCCTATGAACAGAGTATTTGGTCACCATTAGGGATGTAAACTCATTGCAAAAGGTTCCACATCTGCATCAGAGCAGTTCAGCTCATACCAGCTGTGCTCTGCGGTAGAAGCCTGCCCAAATGCCTGATGTACAGCCAGCCCTTTTCCTGAGCTGGCTGGCAGGGCTGGGCCCGGCGTTACAGCCCCTCCCGGGCATCTCCCACTTGTGGATCCCCTCCTGAGTGAGCCGTGCCCAGGGATGGCTGCCCTGCCTGCCCTCCTGGCCAGCACTGCCATCCCTCCACACAGCCCCCGGCCCCTGCAAAGTGTGCGCGTTACACTGGGGAGCAAGGGTGGGAAACACCCCTGGAGCAGCGTCTCCTGGATGGAAACACACCTTCCAAGCAGGGTCCTGTCTCCCAGCATGGTCACTGCCTTCTCTGAGCAATGGCTTTGGCAGCATCTGCAGCCTGCCTGCAAGGGGCAGGTGGGAGCCCAGCACTTTGTGTTTGTTGCCCATGTGCCAAGGGCCTGATCCACAGCCCAGCAGAGCCATGGCAGCTCCCTGGGCCCAGAGACTCCTTCTGCCTAACTCCATGAACCAGGCCCCAGTGTCTAATTTCTCATCCACTCTGGGTATTTGTGCTTTCACCTGCTGCCTTTGCTGATTTTGCCTTCATCATTACCTGCACCTCTTCATCTGCATGTCCCTGTTCAAAATGCATATGCAGAATTTCCTTGCACCTTTGGAAAGCACAGGGGCAAGGGCTGCACATGGCTTTTCCTTCTTGTCTAAAGGAATACTTTCAGCCACATTTTTCCTTGGGGCTTTCATTCAGAGTATTTTCTGAGTGGATATCTTATCTTGTTTACAAACTTTGGGACTCCAGTGATCCAGACAAACTGGGTAACTGAAGTGACTCCTGCTGGTAGCTCCACAATGCATGTAATCCTCCAAGGACAAGGGGACAGATCAGCAGAAACCTGTGATTTATAACCTTTCATCAGGGAATGTAACCTTGGCTCTCAGCAGAGGCCCTGAGGAACCCCCCAGGTTGTAATGAGCCGAAAAGAAGCCCAGGGTTTGGGGTGCTGGCTCTTCATAGCGACACTAACCCCCCTGCACTCCCTCATGCATTAGCATTTTTACAGAACTCTGTGCTTCTACTTTCTCTATCCAGCCCTTCCCAGGAGTGCCTGGCCCCACAGCTCAGGTGTGTGCTGGGCAGGTGCCCCGCAGCCCCTGCAGCCCCGCAGAGCAGCCCCAGCACCCTGGGGTGTCTGTGCACCCCCAGCACGGCCAGGCTGTGCTGGGAGCTGGCCCTTCCCAGGCTGTGAGCTCAGCACTGGGAGTGGCTGCTGTTTTCCAAAGCAAATCACAACAGCTCGCTTTCTATTTCCAGTGACTGCTAAGAATATGACAAATTTTCTCTTATTCCTACAAATCCAGCAAACACATGGTCTTTCACTACCATAAAGAGTAAAAAAAATGTCCAATTCGGGACTTAAATTAGATCCAGGAAACCTCTGCTGTCTTTTCCTGTCTAAAAAACATTTTAAAAATAAATTGAATGTGGCTTTGCAGTCCCAAACCGCAGCCCTAGACCTGTCATTAGAAGTGTCAAATTTCATGTAGTTTTGTTTAAAGGGGAATTACTGAAGTTATTTGTATTTTAGTGATATACCTAACTGGGGCCAGGGTTTGTCCAGACGGGTGCAAGTGGAAGGGTTGCAGTGAGCAAGCAGGAGGGCTCCCTGTGGGCAGAGCTCTGTGCCTGCCCAAGGGAAGAGCAGGGACAGCCTCAGCAGCACAGCCCTGAGTGCTGTCTGATCTGCTCCATTTGGGTGGGAGACAGCCATGGGGCACAGCCCCAGTTCTGCAGCCTGGGGGCTGCTACATCATCTCCCTTCTCATATTTAATTCCTTTCTGTTGGTGGTGTGTGAACATTTTTCCCAGATGAATTTAGAAGGTGGTCAGTGGGCTGGGGAAGCTTCAGGGCTTCACCCTCCCACTACATTGGCAAACTTTCACAGGTCACTCGGCAAAAAATCTGCTTTGCTGAAATAGATGATGCCTTACCCCTAATTTGAGCAACTGGAAACCTCTGCAAAATTACATCTGCTCAACCTGAGCCTGAAATAACACTGCAGTCTGTTCTGCCTGCTTTTGTGCTCCTGAAAATGATTTAATATTTTGCCAATGCAGTAAATCAGAAAACCTTCCTACTGTGCAAGTTCATCCAAACTGCTGCTCACCTGACAGCAGGTCTTATTCTCATTCTTAGCCCTTTGCAAACCAGTGATTTGCTTGGAACATTTTTCCAATACTCTCTTAGATATTTTAATTACTTTATTTGATACTAAATCTGTTTTACAAGTGATTGGGAAAGAAGAATTAAGCAACAGTATCCAAAATCCATATTAAAATTGCAACCTCCCTTGTAGTGTCTGAAGCATTTGTGGACAACTGAAGGTTTTCAGAGCCTGCATAGCAGCATGTGCTCATTCCTACATGGAATTTCCCTAATTCCTCAATCAATTACCTGGGAAAAGCAGCCATTTTAATCAAAACCCTAAGGGTAGATGAAATCATGAGAAAACACGAGCTTTATTGCAATGGATATTGACTGTAACTCATTAAGATGTTAAAGTATTGACATCCCGTTTGATGAGAAAAATGTCTGATAGCGAGTGTACATAACTGTGTTACAGAGAATGCCAGCATCAACACATCATAATGAGTAACTAATGATGTCTGTGGCCTAACGAGGTGATTAAAGCAGTATCCTTTGATCTATGTCACTGACTTGATTTAATGCCAGGCTGAGATTGAATCTCCCTGCACCACTGGGGAGATTCAAGTAATTTGAGTAATTCACTCGCCCTGTGCCTGCACCACCAGGGCTGTTTGTGATGAACACAGCACTGCTGGGGCTCAGTCACCCCGGGCACTGCCAGGGAGGAGGGCCCTGCTCCCTGCCAGCCCCTTGCAGGAGCCTCACACAACCTCTTGCCATGGCCATGAGTCTTCCTTTTGCCTCACAGTGCTCTCACACCCCTGGCAGATTTTGGGAGCGTCCTCCACCAAGCGAAGCTCAAGATGCTCTGCTACCCTTCACCAAGCACAGCAGGAGGAGTCGCTGTGCTGAGACACAGGGCTTTGTGCCAGGCACGTGCTGAGCATCTATTCAAGCCATGCTGTGCTTGTCCAGCAGGACAGAAGCTCGGGTACCTGTTCTTGGGACAGCAAACAGCGTGCCAAGAGCCCAGGCCACAGGTGGCACAAAACCTTTGACCAGATTCACAGAGTGGTGGAGCCTGGCTGCCAGCCAAGAGCCTGCTCCCAGCAGTGAAAATCCTTCTCACCCTAACCAGGGGAGGGGATTGTTAACCCTGTCACACGCAGCACAGCAGCTCTTTCCAGCAGCCCCTCCTGCCTGTGCAGACAGACCTTGGCTGGGCAGTGTTGCCCTGGGGAAAGAGTTGTAAAGTCTGGGATTGTGTTTTCTTCATGAGGCTACCAAAACAAAAGCCACCCTCAGCCAGGCCAAGGGTTCATTCCTGTGACATGAGGATAACTGTGTGCCCAGGGCAGAGCACACAGACTGGGCTGGCATTCCTTGGTACTCTCTCTGCTGCCAACCACTTTCAGCTGATATTTTGAGCAATGTTTGGTTTGTGCATTAGCAGCTACTGTGGATTGATCTCCACTAGGTGCTTATACTTTGCATTGCAGTACTTCTTCCTAGTGAAGCCAATAACAGGGATTAATTTTCCCTCCCAATCATCTTTAACCTTAAGTGATAATTAGTACTGAAATCATTACTGAGACTCAAATTCTGGGCACCTCTCTTGGGCAGGAAATTGTTTTGCTTGATGAATAGACCTTTTTTTTTTTTTTACAAAGAGCTTTTTCCTGTACATAAAGAACTGTGCTGGCTCCTAGATGCATGGGTGTGATACTGCCATCTCCATCCAAACAGGGATTGTCACCAGGGAGAATAATGGTCCCCCTGCCCTGGCACAGGGGCTGGGCACTGTGCAGCCTCCTCTCCCCCAGCAGTGCCCTGAAGGAAGAAAATAGCTCAGGACTTGTTCAGGTCCTGTCCCAATCTTCAGGCAGCCCCAACACCACCCCTCCCTGTCCCTGCCCCAGAGACAGGCCCAGCAGCTGCACATCCCTGCAGCTCTGTCCCCTGCCTCATTACCCACCTCCCCTCCACAGCCCTGCTGGAGGCTTTTAACATTTATTGGTAATTTATAACATTGACAGCAGCACTGCCTCATCACACACAGGGCACCTGAGCCATGACCCAGAGCTTCCTCCCCCACACATAAACACAAAACCCTAAAGAGCTCAAACCTGGACACAAAGCAGCCCAAATCCCCCCAGCCACACCAGCTCTCTCCTTACCAGGCACAGCTCCTCTGCCTGGGCAGAAAGGTCCAGCTCAGCCTTTATTGCCCTGGCTTGGCCACATGCAAACAGGCTGCAGCTGCTGCACCACCCCTGCTGCCCGTGGTGGGTGAAGGCAGGGTCCAGCTGCTGCTGCTGCTGTCTTCCTCCCTGAAAGGGTCTAGGTGCAGCTGAGGCAAGAGCAACCCCTCTCCCTGTCCTGGGTTTGCACTGCTCTGCTCCCCTTGCATTCTGCCAGTGCCCAGAAAATAAAATTTGTGAAGCTCATTTTGGTGTTTGGGTTGTGGGCTTCTGTGAAAGCCCAGCTCGCTCCCCTGAGCATGCTGGCATAAGTGGTGCACACACCAGAGTTAAATTTAGCTCGAAAATAAAGTTCTAACTTGATGAAGTAACTGGGAAGCTGTGCAGGTTCCTGTGCAGGGGCACCCCAGCTGCCCCTGTCTGTGACTGGCCTGTGCCTGCAGCCTGGGCTGGGTGGCCAGGGGTGCCCAGGGACATGGGGCAGTGACCATGGGACAGCTGCACCCCAGGGACACACTCCTGTGCAGAGTTAGTGACCAAAGTGACTCATGTGAGGAGGAAACAAGGGACAGGAGGCGTGGATAGAGGTCCCAGCGAGGGGACCTGCTGTGGCTGTGACAGGCTCTGCCCACATGCTGCCCATTGTCCCCTGGCCCATGGGATGAGAACCTGGGAAACATTCCCCGCGTGTGCCTGGTGTGCTTCAGCCCTTGTGGCATCTCTGGATTTCTTTTTAGAAAAAGCATTCTGTTGTGTCCCCTTCTCTGCCAGGTGAGGGTGAGCACAGCTCAGCTTGCACTGTGGCCCTGGCCAGCACCATGCCATGGAGACAGTCACCGAGGCAGCTGGGTTATCCCAGGCCATGTGAGCTGCAGGTGAGCAAATCCCAGAGGCACTCCTGCTGGCATGGAGGACATTTCTGGCCTCCTGTATCCCCTTTGCCTTTGTGCTTGCCCTGGACAGGGGTTCCTGGTGCTGCTTTGGTTTCTGACATGGTCTTGGGATACCGAGGCTGGGGGGAGTCCTTTGAAGGGATGTGCTCGGTGCCTCTCAGCTTAGCAGTAAAAAGAAATTGCACATCAGGGCACAGGCTGCAGGCGCTCCCAGAGATAAAATATTGTCAGCAGAGTCCAGACCATCCATCAGAATAAATGTAGCTGATGCCATGATTTATGGGACAACGATGAAGGTTTAATCCTCCTCTCAGCAGCGCAACCTGATTTGCCACAAAACCCTGTTAAATTTTGTGGCACACGCTTCATCACTTCATTAGGAGATAGAGAGAAAATGGTTCAATGCATTCCTGAATCTTTTATGGCTGGGACTCTCCTCCCACCACTCCCGAGTGATGGGTAATCTTTCTGATCAGATCCCCAGGAAAAGACCCCGTGGGATTACAGAGAGCGAAGGCATTAACAACAGTGACAGGAAAGGAATACAATATCCCTTTAAACAATTAAATATTGATCCTGCAGGCCTGGGGTGGACTCCATCACACAAAAGGAAACACCTCTGTGAATTAGTTTGGTGACATCCATACCCTTAGATGATATAAAGGAAACCAAGATTATTTGCTTCACTTATTTTCTTAATGTTTTTTTCCCTCAATTAGAGAAATGCATCTGGTATGAGCCGCACTCGCCTCTCAGACACTTGGCACTCATCTTTCCAGAGCCCACCATGGGCTTGGATGGGATGGGGTGGGGTGGGATGGGAAGGGATGGGATGGGGTGGGATGGGGTGGGATGGGATGGGATGGGATGGCATGGGGAGTGCCTGCTGGGGGCGGGGGCTGCACAGCTGCATGGATGGAGGGCAGAAGGCAGTGCTGGGAAGCCTTGATGCCCTTTGGTGTGCCCTCCCCTCTCCCCCCAGCCCGGGATGTCCCTCCCAGGGCCCCGCCGAGGCTGCCCCTCCCAGGGGAGAGCTGGGGCTGCCCCTGGGGCTCCCCTGCTCCCCCGGGCTCAGCCCCGCGCCTTGCGGCTGCACACGGAGAAACAAAAGAAGGCAAGAAATGTCTAAATTTAAAGTGCTGGAAAATCCAACCTTTTATTTACTACATTTTTGTGACTACATAAACGCTGAAACATTGTAACGCTGAAACATTGTAACACTGAAAAGCATGATGACATCATCACTTGCTTTTTTTCTTTTTTTTAACTTTTTCTCTTTTTTTGTTTCTTTTTTTTCTTTTTTTTTCTTTTTTTTGTTTTTGCTTAGCAAACACAGCAGATGATATTGCACGGCATAAAGTGAGAACAGTAGCAAAGCTTAAAAAAAGTAACTTAAGGAAATCTTAACGCAGTACAGGAGATACTCATACCCAACCCAGGGCAATGCCTAGCGCACTGCACTTGTCATCGCTACACACAAAAATACAGAAGAAGCGCTTGACTAAGAGAGAGAGTGAGGAAATATCAGCAATCAACCGTAATTAGGTACAATAATCACTTAGTCTGAAATGCAGATGCAACGCATAAAACTACTGCTGCTTCCTAATGGGCGAACTAAAGATGGCAGCAAAGGGCTTTAGCAAAATCTTCGCTTCGTATTCGTTATTTTTATTTTTTTTTTAATTTTTTTTTCCTTTTTTTTTTTTTTTTTTTTTTTTGGTTTTGTTCCGTTGCTCTGGAAGAATTCCCGCTTGCTCTGGGAGGGTTTCCTCCCCTGCGGAGCTGGGAGCTGTGATTGTCTGTGGCGCCCTCTCTGCGCGGGGCCGGGCCGGGGCGGGCGGGGGTCCCGCGGGCGGGCGGGGGGCTCGGCTGCCCGGGCAGGGCACGGGCAGGGCTCGGGCAGGGCACGGGCAGGGCTGTGCCTGCGCTGCCCGCTGCTCGGGGCAGGCTGCAAAACCAGCGCGGCCCCACGGTGAGGATGCAGCAGGTGCGGTAAACGCAGAACATTCCGTGGAAAATCAAACTAGCGGGACGGGGCGGGAAAGCGCGGCTCCCTGGGCACGGTGTGCCCGGTGCTCGGTGGCTCATGCTGGCTCACAGACTAAAAACGTGAAGCAGAACTCATTGCACAGCATTAGCTCCTGGATTAAAAGCAGACACTGAGCCAATGCCTGCCAACGGATCATTTAATGATCCTTCATTTCAGAGAGTCCTTATTGCCCCATTTCAATACTTGAAGTATAAAAATGTACCTAGAAAGTGTAACTTCCACCAAAAGCTCAGCCCCTGCCCTGGTCCTTCCCTCCCTCAACCCCTCCACTATCCCCTCAAAGGAAACGAGCTACACCTGGGGCTCAGTTACTGCACGGGACAGGAAAAGTTCACAGCCACACAAACCGTGCCAGCACACAACGTTTGGCTGAACCAGAACCTAGTCCTTATGCAAAATAAACCACAGGTGAGCAGCACCCTGCTCTCTGTGCCGTGATGCCACCATCAGCTCTGCAGAAGTATCATTGTCATTACCCTTCCTATATTTTTTGCTTTTCCACTCCGAGCTGCCTTGTCCTCCCTGGAGCTGCGGGGGTGCCAGGGCAGGACTCGGCACAGGTCCCTGTGCAGCAGCCAGGGCGCTGCTGTGGCCCCTGAGCCTGGCAGAGCCGCAGCTTCCCGGGACCCCGCTGCGCCCCAAGGACCCCATCCCATCCCACCCCACCCCATCCCATCCCTGCCTGCAGCCCTGCCTGGGGAGCAGGTGACCTGGGGTGGCCCTGAGCCCCTCAGAGTCACCCCATCTCATCCCATTCCATGTCTGCAGCCCTGCCTGAAGAGCAGGTAGCCCAGGGTGGCCCAGGGTGGCCCTGAGCCCCACGGAGCCATCCCATCCCTGCCTGCAGCCCTGCCTGGGGAGCAGGTGACCTGGGATGACCCGGGGTGACCCCGAGCCCCCCAGAGCCATCCCATCCCATCCCATTCCATCCCTGCAGCCCTGCCTGGGGACCAGGTGGCCCAGGGTGACCTGGGGTGGCCCAGGGTGGCCCCGAGCCCGCGCTGTCCCAGCCCCTGCCGCAAAGGCCTTTCCGTGAGCAAGGTTTCCAGATTCAAGTCAGCTTTTCTCCCGAGGCCCGCGCCTGCTTCTTGCTTGCGCTACCCGTGCGAATGGCGAAGGAAAAGAAAAACTCAGCAAAATCTCTCACAAATGCCAGTGCTTTTAAACATTAAACGACTTTTAAATTCTTTGGATGTGCGGGTCTCACCCACAAAGCAATCGTTCTAGAAAAAGACAAATAAATTAAAGAAAAAACACACTAATAATGCCTTTCTGCTTTCTAAGTGACAAAAGTACTACCTTGAAACACTCATTTTGGCATGTACAAGTTGGGGGGAAGGGAGGCCTGGGGGGTAACCTGGCAGTGTTTGTAACACGGGTGGAAGTGCATGCCAAGACAAGGCTGAAGATACACCCTGCAGTCAAGAGAAGCACTCTCCTTCAGTTCATCTCAGCATCAAGAATGAAAAGATTGTAACATAAAGCTTTGGCCATTTTTGAATCTACTATATACAATTTTTTTTTAAACTACATAGTCATAAATTAAAGCAGTGATTAAATAAGCGTATACAAAATGTAATTAAATTAAAAGTCACAGCACATTATAGAGAAAAAATAGGAACCATTTATCACAGCAGAGAATATCTTTTTTTACCCTGTGAAAAGAACATCGACTAGCAAACACAAAGCATCCTAGTTGAAACAAAAGTAATTGAAGCCATGTTTCCCTTTCTTGCATTCATTGCAAACAGCGATCTTTACCCACTTTGAAACATTCCCAGGAATAAGATCTTCCTTGAGTATAACAGAGAAGTTCTGCCAAAAAAAGGAAAAAAAGAAGAAACCCAAACCAAACAATATAAAAGGAATATACAAACAAAACAACCCCTACAAAATAAATAAGAATTATAAAGCTTTTTTTTTAAGTAACCTTAACAATTATCAAACTAGTAAGTTCTGCCTTATCACATAGACTCTCTATACAACATAACCCTAAAGATTTATTACTATGAGGTATTTGGAGGAATTGGTAAAAGCGATGCACGGCCTGTCTGGGCTGAGGGACTCAAGCTGCTTTGGGGGAAAGAAGAGGGAACCTTTGGTTTGTCAGCAAGAAAGTGGAAAAAAACATTTTCCTTTGGTATCAAAGAAAGTTTCATTGCATGGTTGCACGGCAAAAAGCACCACGGTGAAGAATTATTCCTTTTTTTCATTAGTGGCCTTTCTAACAGGCTGAGGTATTCAAAGAGTATAAGGTGAGAGATAAAGAGGTCAACAGCGGTTTAACACTTTGGTTCAAGCAAGGCACTCGTCCTATGAGTTTACAAAGTTTGCAACATGTTTGCCAAGAGCTTTATTATTATTATTATTATCCTTATCATCGTCAGTAGTAGCAGTTGTAGCAAGAGATGTATTCATAAGGTTATTAGCATTACCACTAAGAATGAAGACAAGGTTACACACTGAGTGAAGGTGAGGAAGGGGGTCAGGGGATGGGGGTAAGAAGGAGGATGAGTTCCCTTTCCAGACCAAGGCCGTGCATGAAAAATCTTTGGTATTCTTTGGTATCATCAATGTGATTAAAATCACCAATGGAAATCGAGTGAGGTAGCGTCTTTGGTTCACACTATAAATAGTAGATCTTTACACACTTTTTTTTTCTTTTTTTTTTCTTTTTTTTTAACACGTGGAAGTAGCTATTCCTTACCTTTTGCTTCTTTGTCTTTAGCAAATAGTTACCAAATGTATTGTAAAGCTAACCACACCACAATAATAAACCAGGAGGCTAAGCAAAGTCTCAAAATTAGCCCCTGGGCCTTTGAATGCACCCAAACGCAGTGAGATAGAAAAGGGTAAGTGCTTTCTCTTTGTTTGCTAAATGCATAGTTTTCATCCCTATGTACAAAGGAGGAGGAAGAGGAGGAGGATAGGAGGAAGAGTAGTAGAAAGAAGGAACGTTTTTGGGGTAAAAATGTCCTGTTTACAACTCAGGTGAGGAGAGGTGTCCTAAGACTCTTTGGTATAAGCTCAGCAGTGTTTGTGAGCCCTGGGGCAGCAGCAGCCCTGGGGCAGTGCCCACCACCACGGCCCTGTCCTGGACTCCAGGAGAAGCGTGGTGCCCAGGGGCAGCCCTGGGGCTGCTCTCATGCCAGGCCACCCCGGCTGCTTGGGAATTTGCTCCTGGCCTGGGCTGTGCAGGAGCAACCTCTCAAGCAGCAGCCCCGTTGCTGGCTGGCTCTGGTGGGGTTTGCTTTACCTGAGTAAGGAGAGGAGGCTGCGGCCCTGGAGAGCCACACGGGGCTGAAGGAGAGCTCTGGGGCAGGCTGTGGGAGGACTTTTTTTTTTTTTTAAGTTTGTTTTGTTTTTTTTTTCCTAAAAATCTAATGATGCCATTTACAATGGGGATGGATGAGGACAGTTCACCTCTCGGCCAGCCTCCCCCCGTGGGTCACTGCGGTCATGTTTGGATGCAGCCTGTGAGCTGAATGCATGTTCCTAATGCCCTTGGAGTCACCTTTGACTGAAGCCCCATCTCCTGATGCTCCCAAACTGTTTTGGGTTCTGCTCCCTCTCCTAATCCTTCCTGGCAGAGTTTTAGATCCTCTTGTCGAATTTGAAACGAATATCCATTTTGTCAGGAATTTAGTGAGCTGAAATACTGACACTAAGAGGCAGAGACAGGTTTCCTGGGTAATGTTAAATGCAGCATCAGAGGAAACTCCCCTTCAAGGATGCCCTGTTGAGTAATGGCACCAGTCAGAGCAAGGGAGCACCAGGTAACCTGTCCGTGCTTCAGTCGGTGTGGCTGGGCAGTCTGCTCAGAGGTAACACAGCCTTCCAGGTAGACTGAGCAGTTCCAGAATTATTTGCTTCATGTTTTGAAGGAAACTGAAGGAAATTGAAAGAAATTGTGTTCTTTGCCTATTCAGTGTATGAGGCGCATATTGCTCGTGGGAAGAGTGGTTTGTTCCTAATGGCTTAGAGAAAACCAAAAGGTTTATTATATCTACTTAAACAGACATGTAAAAAACCCAAAACACTTAAAATCTACAACTTGTGCATCAGTTTTGGTGTGTGTGGACACGTGTGTGCACGTGTATACATACATACATACACCCCATCAAAATGTGTGTGCATGTACATATACACAGTCCTGCTTAGGGGCTTGCATGTGTGTGTATCACAGATCCTGAAATTGCATATTGGGTGCAAATTTAATGCTGGTATGAAAGTTCTCTTTGGTTTCAGCAAGTAGTCTATAAAGACAATATAATGGAAATACTAAAAATGCGGCAATGTACTTTGAATTTCCCTGCATTTTTAAATTCTCAAGTTTTAAATAAATAAGGCTTTATTCTCTAAACTATAGGTACGTTACAAAGCAGTGTTTTGCTGGAAAAAACTAAACCAGTTACTTATCACTGTCCTTTATTAACCTTACACTAATGAGACTGCATTCATAAGGTACTTTATATGTGAGCTTATCAATGTTTCCATGTCAATTATGTCTCCATGGGGATGGAACACTTTAAAAGAAAGCTTTCTAAAATTTAAGGTAAGCTAGAGACTCAAAAAAAGTCCAGATTAGATGCCATTTTCATAGACAATTGCCTTGTCAGCCTTAACGTGAGTTTAACATACTGAAATACGGAGAAATATTCAGTGCCAAAAATATTGGGGTTATTTTATTTTACTTTATTTTAATAAAGAGATATTTTACCTGTATTCTAAACACTGGGGGGAAATAAACCCTGAACCTTGACTAGACCCTGTCCTCTTGGGAAACAACTGGTGCTACAAAAATTGCTCTACTTTGGTGTCACTGGTATTTTGGATGGGCTTCATCCCCCAACCAGTATCTGCTACTGTTTATAGTGTTTGGATTCTAGTTTACCTTGAATTTTCCTTTGTCTTTTTTTTTCCTTAAAAACAAAAAAAAGGTTGGAAGTAAGATTACCTATTTCTAGTCCTTGCATTGGGCCTATACCTGCATATTTGCTTATTTTGGAATTAAATATACCTAGCATAATTACTACAGTAATTTGAAATACCAGTTAGAAATCTAACAGGCACATGTATGGTTTTTAAAGCCTATTTTCCCCTTACATTATAATTTAATATGCAGATATTTCACACTTTTCTCTTTAGTTTTATCAGGGTAGGAACGGGATGATTTCTCTCCTATGGGTCTGTTAGCAACAGAGCGTTTAAAGCTTTTCAGCTACAAACTTCAAACTATTTAATGCATTATCCTGACTAATAGATGAGCAAGAAAGAATGCACGGTGCAGAAGCTCAGCCTGCTGTACACAGATACAGAGCCACAAAACATCGGGCTGTGTCTCGGTGTCACGGGAATTTTGCCCTTGACTTCAGAGAGATCACAATTCCTCCTTCCAAAAGCACTCCTGGAGCTCCCCTCGGAGCTCCTCCCACGTTAACTGATGTTGTACCACTGTTTCCAGGAGGAAAGGACCACGAGCCGTCAAAGCTGTTACTATTCCTTTGCCTGGTAAAGTCGATAGGTAAAAAAAAGCTCACTAATGTCAATGAGTATTGATCAGACGCCGAGCCCTGTGGTTTTGCATCCCTCAATTCGTTTCATTTTTTTTGCATCCTGAGTGCCTCAGGTCTCCTGTTCGCAGGCTAGATGGCAGAGCTGAGCCACTCTGGAACACAGGGCCCGGGCTGCAGCCTGGGGACAATGTCACACAGTGCCACACACAGTGCCACACGCCGCTCTGACACGCGGCCCCTCCTTGTGCTCCCGTTGAAGGCAGTGAGGAAAGGGCTCACTGAGTTCAATGGAAGCAGCATCCTGTGCTCGGTTCCAGGGGCTGTGATCTCCTCGGGTGACATTCTTTCTTGCCAATCACAGAAAGAAACGATAATGTGGTTTTACTAATTGCAAATAACAGTCTTGATTACAAGTTTTATGTGTTATACAGTTAGATTAGTTTATACCTATAACTCTACATAGTATTTGTGTAAAAATAGCTTTGGAATATTAAAATCATTGCAATAAAATACCTGCAATACAATTATTAAATGTGTTCTTTGGTAGCTAGTCGATTTTTTTATGGATGGAATAGTTTTCCTTTTTAAAATCTGAACATTCCTTAACAAACAAAGAGAATGCACTGGTTTAGGTACCATTCAAAATTTCTTTGCCTAGTTTGAACTCGTTTCAAGGCATTGCACCAGCCAAGTTCAAACAGTGAAACAGCAACAATCACACTACCGTTCCAAGGAATTCAGACGACTCCACGCTCTGCGGGCCGTGCCCTGGCACAGCCCTCTCTGGAGACCAGCCCTAAGTCCCTACCCACTGGCGTGCGCGCAGTACGGACACACTGACACCTCCATGGCAAGTGCTGTGGACGTGAAGAGCTGTATCCAAAGAGATGTCTGCTCAATGACAGGAAATCACTATGCTCCAAACCACTAAACAGCCAAGTACGGTGAAGATGATAATGGGCAAAGGTGTAAGACCAGTGGTCTGTTCCTCTTCTCTTTGCTTTCCGTTCCGTTCCCTCCATTTCGCTTCCTTCTTCCTCTCTGTTTTTTGCAAGTCGTCATCCTACTAAAGTGTGTGTCTTAGAACAAAGTCACAATGCAGGTGAAATAAGTCTTTGGTTTCTTTGGACTTATAAATATTTTTTTTTCAAATAGTTTTAAGTATAAACCTGCTATTTTGAGGTCCTGGTCTGTCTTTATTTATTTATTTATTTATTTTTAAAGCTTTTCCACCGAGGTTTTAGTTCGTGGTTATTCCTTCATGCTTTGGTACAAGTGCTTGATGAAGAAGATGAGTTGCCTGAATTGGAGCTGCCCTCGTCTTGCCACTTATCCAGACTCCTCCTCCGTGCATTCATGAAAAAGTTGCTGACGGTGCTCAGCTCCAACCCGAGCTGCTGGGAAATGGTGATTTGTAATTCTTTGGACGGACGCTTATTTTCCTTGAATATTGCATGTAGAGTTCGACGCTGGACGTCAGTGAAGACCAGCCGAGGCTTCTTGGGTGTATTCCCTCTATCCTTGCCGTGTTCTTGTTCTTTCCTCTTGCACGCTGCAAGAAAGGGGAGGACAGTTAGAGAGGGCTGGCAGAGGAGTGTGTGGGAGCACAGTACAGGGCAAATCAGGGAAAAAGGACTGGTCATGTCAGCTTCTGAATTTGGACAGGATGTGGGACATTTAAATCTCTAACTCATTATAAATGTATTACAAGTATAAGGAGTAAAAGTTAGAAAATACCTTTGTTGTTGTCTGTTAAAACTCAGCAAATGCTATTACTGGGAACTTACATTTTGATACTACCCATTAGTGCTGAGAATGTAACTATTTAATATCTCTAGGAGGTTGAGTGGAATTTCAATTATTGGATTGGTAGTTTGGAATTTTGAACTCTAAAGTTAACCTTGGTCATCCTTTCCACCATTATTAGTTGCTTTCAATCCACTTCTGTAGCTTTTTGTTGACTGAGAATTAAGGAACTGTGAGAAAGCAGGATGCTACTACAGTCTTACAGGCCAAATGTATTCTGAACAAAATAAAACATGCTTTGTCATGAAAAACAATGGTATAAACAAATGTATAGAAAAACAATGGTATAGGAAAAAAATGGTATATATAAATCTTCTTTATAGAATTGCTCCTTATTTCATCTATCATCCCTTCTTTCCCTTTGAGAATGTTATTTTGCTCTACATTAATAAAGGGTGCTTGCAATTTGAAATCTCCTCCCAGATCACCTTCCAGGCAGGATCTGATGGGATGTGAAGGAGACTCCCAGATCCCCCTGTCAGCCTCTGACTGTCTGCCAGCTCATCTTAGCATTTTGCTAGGATAAAAGCTTCCTTGGGAGGGCAGATTCCTCTGCCTCACTTTCAAAATGGTCTGAAGCTCTCCATTTTCCTTCATTCTCTAACAATGTCCTTTAATTCTGATTGAGAGATGTGTTTCTGAAGGCAATATGATGTTCTGTTCTCTGGGTCTGTCTAGTCCTGGCTTCTGTGGAGATCAGTACTGACTACACGAAGAATTTTGTGCAGTATCTCTACTTACACCATGATTATTGGAATGAAAACAACAAATTGCTTTGCAAAGGTCCTTTCTACAACTTCTGTTACTACCAAGAGCCAGCTCTGGCATGAAGGTTTCATTGCTCGTGGGAGCTATAAAAATAGTCATCCACCTTTTGTATTTAAGGAACTGCACAGATCAGGAGCCAGGAGCTGTGAAGGCTCCTTCTGCTGGCCCAGGCAGGGACCCAGACACTGGTGGCTCAGTTCTCTTTGAGGAGAGGCTTTTGAAAAGGTCCCTAACAATATATATTCCAGCCACATACTCTTTCATGAGAAATCACACATCAATCAAATAGACTGGGCTGCCAAGCTCATGTCTCCTACAGGTATTTTTATCTGAAAACCTTTGAAGAACACTTTGAAGTTACATCCTGACCTCTAAAACACCGTGGAGCTTCTGGGCTAAAAACCAGGTTTCCTGATGCACGCGAGCCCCTGCTGAAGCCAAACTGCTGAATTCACTGTGGGGATTGGTTCCTGCTGAAACAATCTGCATCCCCACTGGAGGCTAACATGGGCAAATCAAGGGTTAAAAATACTGCTGCAAATAGTCTGGTTTTTACTGACAAATATTCAGAATGAGGATACCAAAAGCATTTCAGTCTTTTATACGTGTCTGACTATTTGATAATCAGAAATTCCTGGGAAAGCATCTGCAGGAGCTCAGCTTTACCACAGCCCCAGCCTCCAGCTCTGGCTGCCCCTGTGAACAGGCTCAGGCAGAAAAGAAGACAAACCAGGTGCAGACAACATTTTCTGTGCTTCATTTCTGCTCGTGCTGCTTTACACCTTCCTTTTTCAAAGGCTACACAAATTCCATCTTCTGCCTAGATACTCCGTCCAGATCATAATTTGTCACAAAATCCTAATGGCACAGACAGCGTGATCCAAGTCAGTGCTGTGCAATGCTTCAGTGTGAATCATCACATCACAAATGACAGCCCCAGCAGTAGGTACAAAGCCAGCTCAATTAGTGATGTGAGCCTCTGGGGCTTCTATCACAAGCTGCTACATGAGCTCTCTGAAATAGTAGGGAATAACAAAAAAACATCCATCTATTGGGAAATTAGCTTGCATAACGCATTGTCTTACTGAACTTGTGCTCATTTCCTGACATATAATATTCCTGAACAATTATTTCCATAGACAGTGTCCCCAAGAGTTACAACATACCTTGTTCCTCAACTTCAATTGTATCAAAATCATCTTAATAAATGCTAGTGACATCACAGAGGTAAGAAAAAGTAGCTCATTACTAGGGAGAAAAAAAATAAAACCTATCGAGTCTATGATACAAATAAGACTATTTTACTTTTTTTGCAAATATTTTCAGCTCTACTTCCATTAGCATTTGCCAGAGGTAGATTGAGGGCAAAAATTTCCCAACACACTCAATTGTTCCAAGAGCCCTTGCACTGCCAGGCCTCAGCTTGTGAGCAGCAGAGGTGGATACCACCTCTCATCTTCTGCCTTGTCCAGGCTCAGGAATATTAATAGCACTTAAAAATAAATAATAGTGATAATGAAAAACTGTAATAGGGTTTCCTTGCGATCGTTCCCCCTGCACTGGAGCCAATCAATTTTAATAATAAATTGTAGCTTCCAGCTTGCCAGAGAACAAATGTACACCACGGGATAAAATCTGCTCCAAGAGGAGAGTAGATCCAGAGCAGGAACAGAGGCTGGCCAGCTCACAGGCAAGGGCTGGCAAGGTGGGGCTGCCAGGCTGTCTGACAGCAGCTGAGCCAGGTCACACCCAGGCAGAGCAGCTGTGCCTGCTCAGGCCAGGTCCTGCCCCAGTGCCAGCTCCTCCCCTAATGTCCACTGAGGTCAGGCCCCAGAGACATCACTGAAATGGCTTTTTTGGATAAAACACCAGAGCCTGTCTTCACAGCGATTTATCACACACTCCATCTCTCTTTTATCTTACACAGCAGAAGATAATAACAGTAATTTGCACTGATGTCCTTCTTGTGCCCCTGCCCTTGAGCACTGTGAGGGGACCCTCTCCCACAGCACAGACACTGAATTTAGGTGCTTTGCAGGGTGCTGTGCTCCCTAGAGGTGTGCACCTCCCCCAGGACACACCTGCTGGCACCCTGCCCTCACTCCCTGCTGCAGGCAGCCCTGTGCTTTGTCTCCAGGGTGCCCCAGCTGAGCGATGCTCCATGTGATGCCTTTTGAAAAAGCCTTTAAGAAAATCTTGTTAAGAAAAGAGAAAAGCAGAGGATAAAGGAAGAGTCACCCTGACTCTGGCAACACACGTGCAGATATGACAATGTAATATTATCAGTGCCAGAAGGAGCCTTATAAATCCAGTCCTGAACTCTGGCCTCCCCCAGTCACTTCCATCTTCCTCTGCCCTGAGCAACAGATATTTTTGACACTTGCAATTCTCCTGACACAACCCATCAATCTATTTTTGCCTCCCTTTGTTCCTTGTGAGTCACCCGAGGGATTTGGGCAAGTAAACTTGCCAGACCCTGTGAGGTCTGTACGTGGCAGGCAGGCCCAGCTGCCTGGGCACGGTGCAGATGTGGGCTCCCACCTCTGCAGCTCCAGTGTCTGCTGAGTCTCTTCTGCAGCCCCCAGCTGGGTGCAGCACAGTGGGATTAGTTCTGCCCTGCCAGGGGTGTGAACAGCACCCTGTCCCCTGTGAAAATGCACTAATTGCATCTTTAGGTCGAGGCAGTGAAGAGGATGTTTTGCCTATCTGTGATATGAACAACATTATTCAGTCAGTCTAAAAGTCAAGATTATAGTAAGCTCAGGTGTTAACCCTGATGCTTGATCTAGTGTTTCATCCCCAGAGGATGGATTTCTTTTTAAAATTGAAGAAAAAGCCCGATTACTATACACCAATTTTCAGGAGCATGTGGTGTGTACACATGTGCCTAGCTGTTTCTGGCAAACTCCAGTTTTCCTTTCTAAAAAACAGGAGCAAAGAATAAAACTGGTGATGCTCTCAATAAACCTAATTTCCATTGGGTTCTGGTTTGGTTTGTGAACATAATAAAATAGCACCACAAGCTCTGCTGGTTGCTTTTCTGGACAGCTGTCACTGAAGCAGAGGGAACAGCAATGGAAAATTTCACTTGGGCAAACCCTGCCCCAAGCCCTGCGGCTACTTTTGGATGTCAGAGGGCAACTCTCCCTGAGAGAGGCATTGCTCAGCTGGTGTCCCACTGTGCCACCACAGAACAAGCTCTCAGACAGGGGATGGAGGAGTGCAGCTGGTGGATTTGGGGTCTCAGGCCTGGCACCGGCAGAGCTGTGCCCTCCCCAGCACAGGCAGGCTGAGGCAGCAGCCATGTCCTCTGGGGTCACCCTGCCACCTGCAGCGCTGCCCACAGCCCCAGCACAGGGCACACAGTGCCCACAGCTGCGTGTTGGCCTGTGCAAAGTGCCTGGGAGGGCAGCAGGGACACAGCAGAGGGGGCACAGCAGCAGGGGAACAGAGCGGCTCCTGGAAGGGCAGGGTGCAGCCACCAGCGCCTGGGCACAGCCTCCTCACCCTGGGGGGACAAAGCCAATGCACACAGGGCATCGCTGCTTACAGAGAGCTCTCTGCTCCTCTGCTTGAGCCAGGGACACACACACAGTGCCTCCCCAGCCATGCTGCATTCAGGGCCTGTGGGCACAGAGAGGAGGCTGTGTGCGGGTCACCAGTGAGGGGACACGAGGCCTTGCACCCTGAGGTGACAGGTCACGATTCCAGCTCTGGCCTGGGCCACTGCTGACCACAAGCCATTATTACTTGAGGGCCACCAAGTGCTTTGTATGAGATTATGTCTTTTACCCCTCCTCCTGCAAAAGTCTTTTGGTTATCCCAACCTCATGTGCACAGGGCTGTCTTAAAGACATAAAAAGCCCTTTTAGAAGTCTCTCTTTAAATGTATTTTCTAATCTCTGTTGTGTCAGGTCTAGAAAGTTCAGCTATAGTCTGAACTGCGTCCACCCAGGAATCCCTTTCCAAATCATCTGCTTCTGGTTTTGAAACATCACACAGTATCCAATAACATGTGTGGAGAGGGAAAACTTCACTGGTATTAACTGGAGAATATCCTGAAGGTTATTCTTCTGTGGGAGGCTCTACCTTCTGGTAGAGAAAGCAGCAATTTTTCTGCTTCCACAGGAGGCTGGAACTGCTGCAGGACTTTGGCCATCACAGATAGTTCTAATCACGCTGGCTACAACAGCTCAGTGGAAACAGGTAGCCAAAAGCTTATGGTAAATTCATGGTGGCAATAACACACAATAAAGTGTGATAAGTTACATCCTTATCATGTGAATAACACCTCTGGGGCTTGCAGAGAGACACATGAACAACAGACCTCTCCCAATTATCAAAAACTTCATATTTGGGGGCATATGAAAACAAAATAAAGGGGCATATGAGACACAGGACACCTGAGGGTTAGATGTCCCCTCATGAACTAAACCCAAGCACATCTGTTAGACCTGGATCATAACCACAACAGCTGGGTGACATTCACTCTGACACATCACAGTTTAGTGTCCCCTGCACTGCCCCAGGTTCTTCAAAGGTGCTTGGGGAATGGAATTCCCCTGGAAAGGCGCTGTGTGAGACAGCCTCCGCTCATGGAGGCGGCTCGTGGCCATGAGCTCCCGCTGCAGCAGGCTGCAGACAGCACTGAGGCTTGAAAGAGCATTCCCTTCAGCTTCCCACTGTGGGTAAGCCCTGCACAGCTTTTTAGTGATGAAAGCCTACCTGGTGACATGGCTTGCTCCCCAAAGCTTTTTCCTTCCAACTGAAAAGAGCATGATCTACTCTGAAATGTCTGAGATCACACTGAATGACTTCTTTTTAACCCTGGCATTATTTAGCATTTGGCACTTGTTTATCTAGTGTTTTGTATTTATGCTTATTCAGGGTGTAGGTGTTTCCAAATACCCAGAGATCTTTTGATCTCTGTCGCAGTTCTCTGCCATCAAATCCAGAGAATACTCTTTTGTTGTTTCGTGACATCAGAAGAGATGAAAATACGTTTGTGTATGGGAAGCTCACAGGATGACATCACCTAGCCAACACACAGATCCCAGCTGAGCCAGAACGGTAAACATCTCACTCCTGGGCACTGTATTAAAATGAGTGACCTTAATTTGCTGGCCCTGGAATAATGAAGTGAATCTGGCTGAGGAGTGCTGACTCAGCAGTTCGGGATCCAGGGGTTTACACAAACTTCGTGTTGATGGATCCGTAACCACTTCAGCAAACTGACATCACCCTTACAGAATGTGTTGCTGAGTGGATCAATCAGGGGAAAGCACCTGATTTCCCTGCGATATCATTTAAAGCAAATGTTAAAATTCTTCAGCTAGGTCTTTAGTTAACCATATTACTGTGACAAATATTTCTTTGCCTAGCATAAGTAATTAGAATTTAATCACTTAAACTGCATCTTAATTACCCCAAATGAATTGAAAGGACATTTAATAGCAAAGATTAAATTGCCTTAATGAACGATTTTTGCGACGACATCGATATTTTAATCGCGCCGGCCGGCTCCGGCCCCCCCGCCCCGCGCCGCAGCCGCAGCGGCGGGCCCCGGCCGCGGGGAGGAGCCCGCGCCCCGCCGAGCGCCGCGGGAGGAGCGCGGGCTGCGCTCCGCACCCCGGGGCTCCGCACGGCGTGCCAACATACCGCATCCCGGGGCTGCGCATCCCACCGCACCGCATCCCAACAGACCACATCCCACCCCAACAGACCGTATCCCACCGCATCCCAACATAGCGCATTCCACCGCGCCGCATCCCAACATACCGCATCACATCCCACGGCACCGCACCGCATCCCACCGCATCCCACCATACTGAATCCCACCGCACCGCATCCCAATAGACCGCATGCCACCGCACCGCGGGGACCGCACCGCATCCCACCGCACCACATCCTAACACATCGCATCCCACCACACCGCGAGACTCCGCACTGCACCGCGAGGCTCCACACCACCTCCCAAAACACCGCATCCCACCGCACAGCGGGGGCCGCACCGCATCCCGCCGCACCGCACCGCGGGTTCCCTAAGGCATTCCCACGCCACGGGCCCCTCACCCGCGCTGCCGCTCCGCTCCGCACCGCTCCAATCCGCGGCATCCCGCTGGGGAGAGCCGGCCGCTCCGCTCCGCATGGCGCAAGCCGGGAAACGCCACCCGCTCGCGTCGTGCTCCGCTCCGCTTATGCGCCGCGCCCCGCCTCCGCGCCCCGGCCCCCCCGGCCGGCGGCACCGCCCGTGCGCACCTGGCCGTGCCCCTTCGCACCCTGCGCATCTCCCGCCCCGCCAGCCCCGCCCGTGTCGGGCCCGGGCACAGAGCGGGTGCGGGGCCGCACCGGCTCCCCTGGCCCGGCCCGCTGCGGGAGCGAGTCCCCCCGCGGGCCCGAGGCGTTCGGGCGCTGACTCCGGCACATTCCCCCCTCCCGCATCCCCAGGCAGAGACTTTGCTACAGCAGCCGAGAATTGAGTTTCCGAGCGGTGGAAACGACGCAGTCCGTCGCAAAACCTTCACTGCCACACTCACTGAAAAACCCGGGTCGTTTCTCCGGTTCCGCTCCTAAGGACCGGCCTGCCGGCTGCCGCTTACCCGGCTCTAATTTTTAAGTTCTCCGTCAATTCCAAAATATTAAAAATAACGAGATATGTTTCAAATAAAGGAGAAATGAGTCAGTGATGACATAAAGAAGTTCCTCCGGTTCGGGGGGACATTTAGGAAGCCGTTTGGCAGCCTGCCTGTGCGGGAGGAATGGGGGAAAAGGGGCTGCGGGCAACTCTCCCGCCTGTGGCTCAGCTCTTATCGACGGGTTTCTAATGCATGTGGCAACGAGTGCAGAATTCTGCACCCTACAAACATCCAAAACCTGAGCCCGGGCTCACTTCTGCACCCAAGTGTTAAGGAAGAGCCCGCCGTGCCATCCGATTCCCTGCTTTGCTCTATCGGAAGCAGCAGCTTTTCTAGCAGCCAGCGCCTGCTCTGTGCCCCGCGGTGCTGCCCGCGCCCCTGAGAACAGCAGCCGTGCATCCAGCTTTAATTCCGTTTGGGCTGTGCGGAAAATGTCACCACTGAGGCTTCCTATCTCCCTAAAATGGGGGAGGGGGAGGGAAATGAAAACTACTCTTCAGTTAATAAATTGTTCCTATAAATTAATCTTTCAGCATAATAAAACTGACTTCTTAAGCAAAACGGCTCAAGGCAGTTGCGTTTCCAAAGAGAGTCTGTCAGCATCGGTCACTTCTCTGTCTCGTGTATGATTAATCCAGGTAGATTTATGTCTGAAACGCGAATCTACATTTATCGATTTGATCATGGAAGCGCCCGGCACGCGGCCATGCTGGGTCCCGGTCGCTCCTCAGGAAAAACTCCCCTCGCTGCCTGCAGTCTTCAGGTGAAATTCACCGGCACTTCAGCAACAGCTCCTACACTTCAGTCACCTCAGAACCCCCCGGAGGAGTTCTTGTCCCTTGGGTGGAGTTTATGCGGACCCTTCGGCTACACGGACAGGTGAAGGCTGCCTGAGGCAAAGCGGGAGCGGTGGTTTAATGCCGGCACAGGCAAAGCCAGAATACCTGCCTATGGATTTCCAGATGATTTTATCTCTGATTATCACGTTCCTTCCTGCTTATGTGAAAGGCAAATCGCACACGCCAGAACCCAGCTGTAGACCCGCAGGAGCCCGGGCTCCCTACCGGTGTCACCTGCAGCGGGCACAATCCTGGTGCCACGCACCTCTCCTCTCCTCCTGGGGTACCCAGACCCCTCTGGCTGAGTTACCGTGCTGAGGGAAGCTCGCTTCCCCTCTGGCCACGCACCCGTTCGGAGGCACTGATCCCCAAAACTGGCGCCCTGGGGGCTCTGCCCTGCCGGGATCCGGGCCGCTCCCGCCGCGGGCAGCCCGTGCGCTCAGCCCGCCGCTCGCCGCAGCTCCGCGCCGCTAATTGCCGGCTGCAGCTACGCATAATCGATGCGATGCTGCTCCCCATCGGGGCCGGAGCCGTGGGGAGGCTCAGCAAGCACCTGCGCCCGGGTTACGGTTGGCCTCGTCCACGAGCCGGGCGGGGGCTGGCCTGGCCCCGGGGCTCGCCCGGGAGCGGGGCCGCCCGGTCGGAGGCGGAGCTCGGCAGGCAGCGGGGCCGGTCGCTGTTCGTGGTGCTGAACTCGAGCAGGGCCTCGCTAGCTCCGCGCTCGCGGGGACCGAGGGGACGGAGCCAGCCCGGGCGCGGCGCGGGGCCCTCCGCTCGCCGCGCTCCGCGGAGCCGCCGCCGCTGCCCGGTGCGGGCGGGGTGCCGGGGCCGGCGGGGCCGCTCCCGCCCGCCGGCGGTCAGTAGATGGCGCAGAACCCCCGGGAACCGAGGGGCGACGAGCGAGGGCCGCGGACGGCGCGATGGCCCCGGCCGGTCGGGGCGGGCATCGCCCGCAGCCCGGCCGTGTGACCCGGGGCGGCCCCGGCGGCACCCACGGGCGGGAGCCGCCCTGTTGTTTGATTCAAACGGCAGCGAGGGTGGGACCGGGGCACGGCCCCCGGGTGCCGCCCCGCCACGCGGCGGGTAATTAAAACAAACAAACAAACAGCCGAGCGAGTGAGCGAGCGCACGAACAAACAAGCGGGGCCGAGCCGCGCTGCGGGGGCGGGGGCTGCGCCGGGACCGGCCCGGTGCGGAGGAACGCGGCTCGCCCGGCCCCGCTCCTCCTCCCGCTGGGCAAACATTAACGAAGGGCAAACGCGGCTGTAAATCAATCCCGCCGAAGGACACGGCCGGCAAACAAGTGCGCCCCAGCGCTGCCCCGGCTGCGCACCGGGCACGACTGCTCCGGCTGCTCTCCCACCCTCCGATCCCTCCGGGACAGTCCCCTTGCCTCGGCCCGAGCCCCGCACCGGCAGCAGCCGAGGTGCGCCGAGCCGGGCCCGGGCAGGGTCGGGAGGGGAAGGGCGCTCCCCCGGGCCCGGTCCGCGCTCGGAATGTCGCCGGTGAAGGCCCCGGTCGATGCCCCCCGCCTCCCTGATGCAAACGCCTTTATGCAAAGTGCCCGCAGGGTAAATATTAAACAGCCCCTAATGAGGCCACCGGGGCCGGGGCGGCCCAGACCTTCCCGGCGCGCTCGGGGGCGGCGGCGGGCGAGAGGTGCAAACGGCGTCATTAGATTTCATATTTAATGTGGAAAACGCTCTGATTACCCCATCGATTTCTTTACAGTTAATTTGGCGAGAATTTCTCGCCGGCTTCCCAAGGCTTCAGCTTAGCGGGGATTCACATGAGGAGGGAGAAAGGATAAGAGGAGGGGAGGAAAAAGAGGTGCAGCTATGAAAAATAGCAGCCAGGTCGCAGGCAAACATGGAGCAGCTCTGGAGGGACGGGCCTGTCCCCTCCTGAGAGCCGCGGGCGAGCGCGGGTTCCCCACGGGTGCTGACACCGCGGAGGGGCCCTTCGGGACGAGCTCGCTCAGAGGGCGCACATCGGCACAGGACCCCCTCCGGCAGTAGATTCTAAGGAACCTTGGGCTCCCTTTTACACTCCTCTGGCGCGTTCGCAAAATGTGTCTTAGCCGCGTTCTCCCTGGCCGCAACCCTTCCTCCGCATCGGCGGGTCCGTGCGAGGCCGGCGGGCAGTCGCAGTTCCAATAATGAATGGCTCGAGGCAGATTATTTTTTCCTGAACAAGACAAAGTCGGGTTTTTTTTCTTCCTTTATCCTCTCCTGTTTCCTCTTTCTCGCACACACGAAAAGAAAAAATCCAACAAACTGAAATGAATTCAGCCTTAAATCCCAGCAGGCTGCAGAAGGGATGTACTTTTTCTTTTAATTGTATTTATTTTTTCGGTGTCCCTTCACAGCCCTTCCAAATGTCAGTGAGGGAGGGAAGACTAACAGAGACAGTCAAATAGATAAATATTCAGTGATAGAGAGGGGAGAGAGAGTGGGACAGACAAAGGAAAAAAGAACAGAGAAGAGAAGGGAGATGGGATGAATAAGATGGAGGCTGGAAGAGGTCAGCTTTGCAATTAGCAGTTCTGCTTACATTTCAAGAGACAGCCCAGGAAGTGTCAAGACCTCAATCCTGCTTCCATGTAACTACCAATTTTTCTTCTATTTGTCGGAGCTTCTGTAATCTGGGAGGTAGGAATCCCCCAGGGACGGCTGGAAGGGGCAAATACTCAAGATAAAGTGCAAGGCGAGACCGCGAGGCCTAAAATAAGCAGGCTCCATCCCCCTCACTGCCTCCCGGTTGTTGTCTGCAGGAAATCAGAAAGGGAAGACATGAAGGCGGCTCTGGGTATTTATCTACCTGATAATTCTCTAAACGCCCGGGAGTGAGTTATAATTTGGACGTGAAATTTAATTTGCGTCGGCTGCAGTAATTTATGTTATTTTGAATTGATGTTCATACATCAATATCAATCGGGGCAGATTTTTTACCACTTAGTAAGATCATCACACATTTAAAACCTGCACAAAATAAAATCGATACTTTGTGCATTTACGGCCGGCAGCGCGGCGCGGAGGGGCGCGCAGGCTGCGCGGGGCGGAGCGGGGGCCCCGGGACCGCCCCACCGACAGGGACGCGGCTCTATGCAAATGCCCACGTGCTGCCGGCGCCCCGGTGGGCAGCGCCCGGCCAGGCCCGGAGCCCCCGGTGCGCGGGGAGAGCTCTGCGGGGCCCGGCCCGAGGCAGCGCGGTGCATCCCCACCCCCCCGGGCTGCCAACCCCTCTTGGCCCCGGGGAAGCTGTTTCTGTAAGGTGCCAGCTTTGGGGTTTCATCGGAAAGGGAAGGCGGAATAATGAGGCTTTGTCTCTCTAACGGGATTACCGGGATCCGTTTATGAGAGGGCAGCGCTGAGGTGGCTGGAGGAAGGGGCGGTCTGGGGGCAGCAGCGAACAATGGGACCCTCCGGACCCGGCAGCTGGGCAGAGCACGGCCGCCTCCCTCCTTCCCTCCCTCCCTCCCTCCTCCCTCCCGGCCTGCAGCAGCCGGGGCTGGCAGAGCTCCCCGGCCGGCAGCGCCAGGAAAGGGATGCCAGCAGCCTCCGAATCCAGGGGTTGTTTCCAGTATCGATCTATGCAAATGAGCGGAGATTCAGGTCGACCAAATTGTCGTAAAAAATACGCTCCAAATCGAAGAAAGTTCGCCTTAGCAATCGTTACGGGGATATTGGAAACACAAACTCCATCCTCCTCTCCTGGGTAGCACCAACCAGACGAGGGTTTTTCGCTGGTGGGGTGGCTGCTGAGAAAGGGAAGGCGGAAAGGGCACTTTCTGAGAGCTCAGACCTTTGAAACTGGCTCCGCAGGAGTGGAAGCCAAAGAGAGCAACGTCCTCCCACCGGCGGGCACCTAAGGGCCAGCTACAGAGGGGAGGGAGGCCCTGCCCCGGACCCTTCCTAGCTCTGCTTTAGGTTTCTGGAACAAGGTGGTTGACCGAAAACAGGCACGGGGCACGGTGGTGGCCCAGCTGCGTCCCTGCACACTCGGGAAACGGTCGCAAGTTGTCACCGTCTCGGCAGTCGAAAGCGCAAGAGCAGTTGTGCTTTTGAAAGGAGAAAGATTTGGCCCTTCCCTTATTTTTGTCTCTGAAACGGATCAGTGACCCTGGCTCCAACTCGGATTGACTGTCTTGCGTTCTCCAGGGACAAATTAATGGAGACCTATCACTTAATTAACAAACCCTCACTCACGGTATATTAAACCCGAGCTCTGCAGGCGGGAGGGTTGGGGAGGCGGCGGCAGAGCACAGGTACGGAGCGGCACGGCCATCTCGGAGCAGACAACACGGGACCCGCTCGGGAGCGCACCGGGCAGCGAGCGCCGACCGCGGGGCGAGGCTGCGAGCAGCGGAGCCGCGCACGGCCGGCTTGTCTCACGCGGGGACACCCACGCGAAACTCAAAGTGCGCGGCCTAATGGTAACTACAACCAGTTTAAAAAAATAATAATAAAAAAAGAAATCCAACGATTTTAGCCACCAGCATTTCTCAGGCACCGCTCACCCGCCGGGCTCGGCTCACTCGAGCCTGTCCCAGCTCACCCAGCCCGAGCGGGACCCCGAGCCCCGCCGCGAGCTGAGCCCACCGCCCCCCACACAAAGCAGAGGCACCGACTGCTCTCGAGGGCGCATTACCGGGGCTCCCCCGTACCCCGTCCGCGGGCCGGTTCAGCCGCCCGTTCAAGCATTTCCGCCTCGCCCTCCGCGCAGCCTTGCCGCCGGCCGGGGCGGCTTTCGGCGGCGTCCCGTTACCGGGCGGGCTGCGCGTCCTTCTGCCCGCGGCAGGCGAGCCCGGCTCGGCTTTGTCTGAGCGCGGCGCGGAGGAGCCGGACGGTGCCGGTGCGCCGAGCCGGGAGAGGGAGAGGGGAAGGGAGAGAAATGGACAGGCGGAGCGGGGGACCGGCGCTGCTCTCCAGGGACAGGCGGGCACCGGGGCGGCCTGCCCAGGCCCGAGGCCCCGCTCTGCCGCTGCCGTGCCCCGAACACCCCGCAGCGGGCTCACCTGCAAGCCGCAGAGCAGACATCCGCTGAAACTCCGGCTCCTGGAGCCACTTCCACATTCTGCGGAAGGTCTCCCGGCCGGATTTGAGCTTGCTCCAGGGCTTGGGGTTCCTCAGCAGGTCTGAGAGCGTCCCTTGGGAGCGGCACAGCACCCTCTGGGCGAAGATAGCCTGGGGGATGCTGTACCGCTTCAGCTCGGTGGTGATCCTCTGAGCTACTTCTTTGGTATTGATTTCTTCCATTTGCCCTGAATTACTTCCACTGTTGACCTGCGAACCAGTTACAGAAGGGTTTTGCTCCCTGGCAGAGCCCAGGATCTGCCCGTGGCTCTGGGCATTCAAGTGGGCATGGGGGTGGTGTGGGATCCCGTTGATAGGCACCATGCCAGCGGAGGTGGGGGTGAGGTGTTGGTCGCCATGCCTGGCTAACATGGCAGGGTGGTGGGCTTCAAATCCGTTTGGGGTGAGCATTTTCTCGGCGGGCATGGTGGCACTGGGATGAGCGTAGTGGGGCAGCCCTTGCTGGGAGTTGTGGATGCTCCCCAGGCCCGATCCAGACAACGGAGAGAGGCTCTGCCCCATGCCGGTAACATCCTTGTGGTAGGGGGTGTAGAGATTGTTCATGGACGCCAGACCCCTCTCGTCCCGCATGAGCGTGAAGCTGCCGCTCACGTTGCCCGGTATCCGCTGGTGGGGATGGTGATGGTGGTGGTGGTGGTGGTGGTGGTGAGGGAACTTGTCCGAGACCGTCGAGATGGGAGGTAGAGGCTGCAGAGGGGTTAACGTGGTGTAGGTGCTGCTCATGCTCATGCCGGGGGGTGTCTCGCAGGCCATGGTCATGGTGGGGTGCAGGGGGCCGGTCAGCGCGTGCTCGGGCGGCCGGTGGTGGTGGTGGTAGTCGCCGCCGTCGAGGATGGACGCCATGCCCATGGAGCGCGGGTGGGCCGGCAGGTGGCTGCCGCGGTGGGCCACCGCGCTCCGGTGGTGGGGGCTGCCGCTCATCAGGTCGGCGGCGGCGGGCACCGGCTCATGGCTCACCCCGTGCAGATCGCCGATGTTCTCCATCGCCAGCTGCGCGTTCATCGTCGGCCGTGCGGGCGGCGGGACCGCACATCTATCTGGTGGGCGGCGGGGCGTCCCGGAGCTCTTGGCGGCGGCCGGTTGCTCCCGCGGGCCGGCGGCGGCGGGCGAGCGCTGCGGGCTGGTGGCGGCGGTGCTGCTGCTGCTGCTGTCGCCGGGCTGCTGGCTTTCCCGGTTTCGGTCGTTTTATTATTATTATTATTACTATTATTATATTTTTCCCCCTTTCAATATTTATTTTGTGGCAACGTATTTATTATTTTTTCCCCGCTGCTGGCTGGCGCCGCCGGGCCGGTCCTAGGGCCGCCGCTCCCTCAGGCCGGGCCCCGCAGCCGCGGCCGCGGCGGGTGTGTGGCCGCGTCCCTCGCCATCCCCAGCCATGGCTCTCTCTGCGCGCCGCGCTCCGGCTCCGCTCCGTGCTGCAGCGCCGCCGCCGCCCGCACCGCGCCTGCGCGCGGCGCCCCCGCCCGCCGCGCCCCGCCCCGTGACGTCAGCGCCGCTATTTAGCGGGCGAGCCCCGCGCGGCGGCGCGCAGAGCTGAGCTGCCGCTGCCCCGCGGCCCCGGCCCCCGCCCCGGGCACAAAGGGCCGCCCCGCCCCGCTCTGCCGCCGGGCAGGGACACCCGCCCCGCCCCGCCCCTTCGGTGACTCCGCGTTTTCCGCGAGCGCGGAGCCGCCTCACCGGGAGCTTCCGGAGGTGACACCGGACCGCCCTGCCCCGTGCCCCCCGTGTGCCCCGCACTCCCCGCCCTATCTACCCACGCTGTCCCGCAGCCGCCTGCCCCCCGGTATCGCTCCTCTCAGGTGCCCTGCGGGGAAGGTTCCCGTTGCCCGGCCTGGGGATGGGCGGTGGGAGCCCCGCGGCGCTGCGTGCCGGGCTCAGCCCCCGCGCCCCTCCCGGGGGTCCCGCGGGTCCGGCCGGGCGGTGCGATGGGGGGGACGCCCCCCTGCAGCCCCCGCCGGGGACCCCGGGCGTGCCCGGCAGTGCAAGGCGAGCATATGTCCCGAGGCGCCCAGCAGCCGGACATGCCGCTGGTTTTCTTTTATTTTTTCTTCAAAAAGAAAGAAAAGGAGGCGGAGGAGAGAGAACAAGCGAGCTCACCCGCCGGCCCCCCTCGTTAGCTAAGGTGCCTTTATGCTGGAAGAAAGGGCAGATGTGCCTATTGTTCGCCCATTAACAATAACGAACCACGCCGGGCAGAGTGCAGCGTGTGCGCGGCGCCGAGCGGCGGGAGGGCCGGGCCGGGCCGAGCCGGGCCAAGCCGAGCCGCGGGGCTGCGGGCGGGCGGCACCGGGCCGGCGGCGCACAAAGGCCGCGCTGCTGCGGGGCACCGCGGCTGCTCTCGGCACCCTGCGGAGCCGCCTGTCCCCAGCGCCCGGGGACACGGGCGGATCTGCGCCGCGCTGGGGCTCGGGCCGCACCCCGGTGTGCTTTCCATGGAGCGAGGATAGGAGCTGAGCACCTGTCCTGGCAAAGCCCGCAGGGCGAGCCGCTTCGCCCCGGGGAGCCGCGCAGAGATCTGTGCGGGGCCCTGCCACCCTCCCTGCGCTCCGCCGAGAGCTCCAGGGCCCCTGCCCTGCTGAGCGGCCCGGGGAGCGCAGGCTGCAGGGACAGCCGGTCCTGGGGCAGAGTCCCCTGGCAGCCAGCTGAAATCATCCCCCGGAGTTACGTTTCTCGGAGTTATTGCCCTAACTTTACGGACAGGGCCTGCGGAGATTCCCCTCGGTGCGAGGGGTCCCGCGGGGTCTCGTTGTTCTCCGCCTCACCGAGGCAGCGAGAGCCCTCGCCCCGCGCTTTGAGCCCAAAGCACCGCAGCAGCAGCGGCCGAGGCCGGGGCAGCGGCGGGGCCTCGGCGAGCAGCCCCATCGGGCCTGGCCCCGCTCCTTCCCCGCTGCCCGTCCCAACGCCCGCGGGACCCGGGGTGGCCCCGCCGCGGGGCGCGGGCCGTGCCTCGCACCGGAGCGTCTGGGCCGTCCAAAAGCGGGCCGTCCTCCCGCACCGCGCCCGCAGCGGGACCCGGAGGTGAGCGGAGCCCCGGTGCCTCTCGCCCAGGCACCGCCGCGCTCCTGGGACCGTGCCCGGGGAGCCCGGCGTGGGGGCTGCCGCCGGGACCGACCCCGTGCGTGTGCCTGCGCTCGGGGAGCTCAAAAATCACCAGGCTGGAAACTTTCAGAGTCACAACTATCGTCTGTGTGTGTGTTGCGTGTACGGCCCTGGAAGCGAGTATGCTTTTCCGCCTCTATAAATTGAGAATTTCCACAGCGGTTTTATGTATTTCCCGAAATCAACACATATACACACACACACACATATGCATACACAGATACGCTTTTAAGAATTCTGAGCTATTGAACCCCGTCTCCGAAAGAAATCAATTGCTCACTACTGTTCATTTTCCGTGGGCACAAGGAGTTCCCCGTATTTTATTTTGTGCTAAAAAAATTCCCACGTACAGATCCCGCACTGTTCCTACCACCCCAGCCACCCCCAGTCCCAAACGCTTCCACAGCTCTCTAAATTTTTGTAACGTTAACGCTGACAGTATCTCCATTTCTGATAGCGAGGAATAGATAAGGAAATGTGTATCTGCCAGAGAAGAAAAAATAAACCTGAAACCTAATAAATTACCTCAGAAAATGTTTAGGATTAAATAAAATAAAATACAATAGAATACAAAAATAAAATACAATAAAATACAATAAGAAAATAAAATAATCGAGAAGGTTTTGAGACCGAAGTGAACAGCTGTGATTGTTTCCCAAGCCAACGCAAGGTGATGTCACAGATCTAATCGAAACATTGTCAGCTTCTTCATTATCAATATCTGTACACAAATTACAGTTTAATTAAAAATATTTAATCTCCGTGTGTTTAGCGATTAGTTATCAAAGCAAACGTCATAGCGAATATGTTACTTCCTTGAGTTTGTAAGAAATTGCAACATCCAATTTTTCTTCAAGAAATGAATATAAACCCGACCGCCAACAATTTGGAGAGTCCTGTGACACGCCGGCCTCCGTCGAGGTTCAGTCTCTAACCTTAGAAAAGAGTGGCCGTATAAACGCACCCAGCTCCCCGCAGCCCTACATGCATCTTTTATTTTTAAAATATTTTTGCGTTACTCTGGGGGTGACCCAGCGACGGAGCGGCTCTGGTGCGCAAGAGCCGCCGGCGCGGAGGACAGAGCAGCACCGCGGGCCCGAGCACCCCGGTCCCGTCTCAGCCGCAGGGTGCCCCGGGACCCCGGGATGGGCTCGCAGAAGGCCGGGACGGGGCAGACGGGGCCGGCACGCCTCCCGCAGCCTCCCTTCTCCGCCGTCGGGGCTGCCGTGCCCGGGCTCCCCTCGCCGCGCACCCCGGCGCGGTTCCCCCGCGGAGCCTCCCGCCCCACTGGCGAAGGGCGAGCGCCGGAGAGAGCTCATTTCGGTGCGCTAATCAATTACTGCTTGTGCAGTCAAGTACCATATATTTAACAGAATAATCGTTACCGCCCTTAAGTCTTTATTTGATCAGCAGATACTCGGAGCGGACTTAAAACGCAACTTTGCTTGTTTGAATTGCGTGGCGTGTGTGTGCTTTTTAAATCCGAGCTAATGACACCATGAAACGGCCGTAATCTCCCGCCTGACGCCAGCAAACACCGCGCGGGCACCGGGGCCCGCCCGACGTGGCGGCCCGGCCCGGGGCAGCGCTCACAGCCCGCTGCAGCCGACCGCACAGAATTGGTTTTCTTCCCTTTTTCTTTTCTTTTTTTTTTTTTTTAATTTAATTTTTCTTTCTTTATTTTCTTTTTTACTCCCTTTAATTTATTTTTATTTGTATTATACTTTTCCACTTTGATTTTCTTTTAACGGCGTGTGAGGGGGCTGCCGCCGCCCGCGCCCTCCCGCGCCTCCTGTGCGGTGACAGCTTGCGGCACCGGGTCCCCTCGCACGGGGAGCGTGTCAAAGGTGACGCTCGAAGGCTCCCAAAGCCAACAGCTGCCGGGGGGGATTAACTTTTCCAGACTTTCCCCTGTCGAGCTTCTTGGAAACTTGCTTGGCGACAAAAACATATACATCTGTCGGGGGCAGACCGAGAACAGAGGGCTGCGCCGGCCGGGGCAGGTGGGGGAGGGCCTGGCTTTCAGGGGAAGCTGCGGCGCGGCGGGGGCTCGCTGCGGGTGCCCGCCCGGGGGGGTCCTGCCTCTCCCCCTGCCGCAGCCCTCTCCCCCCGGGCCCGCACTTCTGCCCGAGGGGAGCCTCGTGGAACCCAAGCTCGGCAGCGCGGTTGCTGAACCCGCTCCGAGCCTGCCACCCGCCGCAGGGCGCTGGGCTCTTCCCTTCTCCCCTCTGGAGCCCCCGGTGGGGTCTGGGCGGCTGAAGGAGAGGGCACCGAGCGAGCCCCGGGGGCTGCAGGGCGCTGCCCGGCCGAGCCGCCGCGGTCCCTCTGCAGCCGCGCTCTCCCGCACCCCCCGGAGCAAACCGCAGCGCTTGTTAATGAAGGAACTTAGGGAAGATTGCAAAACACCGTAAATAATTTAGCATTGTATTTCAGGAAAAAAAAATAGCTTTCTTAAATCATCTCCTCAATATAACTTGCAGACTTACAGTATGGCCCTGGTAAGTCTAAATTTTTAAAGTAGCAATACTCAAAGAGACAGAGATGTCTGTATTAATTATTTATCCGCTGGTGCCTTCCTTCGTTTCTAACTTATTATTAATTAGGCGCCTCTAGTCTTTCGCAGAGAGCTCCACAGAGCCAGTTGCAGCTTTAAATATGAATTAAAAGCAAATCCAAGCTACTGTAATGCGAAAATTATTCCGTGTCTTCTATGGCAGAGATGAATAGCTGCGCAAATCAATACTGTGAAGCTATGCTCCAAACGACAGGGTTATTGATAGCTTATATTAATGATGTTAATGATGGAAAAAGGAAAACAAGAACCCGACCAACTTATAAACTTTTTATCTGCTGAAACCCCGCAATCAAGAGGACAGGAGCATGAATTAAGGGGGCTGCGGATAATAAGAACATTATTTATGAAACCGGATAAATGACTTCTGATAGTTTGATGCGTTTGAACTCCACACTGCCGCCTTCTCGGAGGCAGGCTGGGACCGGCCGGGCGCTGCCCCTCGCCGGGGCGGCCCCGGGGGGATGCGCGGTCCCTGCACAACCCACGCACGGCGGGCGGCAGCCCCGGGCTGTAGATCCTGCAGAGGGAAACCTGCAGGAAAACACTCCCGGGGCGCAAGGCACTCGCTCCTCACGGACACCGCCGCCAGCTGTGCCCGGCCGCTGGCCTGCGCGGCTCCCCCGGCACGGCCGGCCCCGCTCCTCGGCGGCCGGAGCTGGGGGCGACGGGAGGGAGGAGAAAGCGAAGGAGCCGCGCTCCTCCTCCCCAGGAGCCGCCGCCCACGAGGCTCCCGGACACGCGGGGCCGGGCCGAGCCTGGAGCGCTGTCCAGGAGCCGCGGACGGGTCCGGCCCGTCCCCCGCCGGGCCGTGCTGCCCCGCTGTCCCCTCCCTCACCGGACCGTGCTGCCCCGCCGCCCCCTCCCTCACCGGGCCGTGCTGCCCTGCCGCCCCCTCCCTCACCGGGCCGAGCCGAGAGGGCCGCGGGGCTCCTGCCCTCTCCGCCGCCCCTCGCCCCCACGGGCGCGCCTTGGTGCCCCGAAACGGGAGTAATCCTCGAGGTCACAGCGGCTCGGGCTGTCCAAACCCACACAATGGGGATCTGCAGCGCCTTGGTGAACACTGTTCTTCTGGGTCATTATTTAGGGAAAGGCGCTGCTGGATCCCCGGTGATGCTCTGCCAGGGCCCCGGGAAGGGCACCTGGCCGCGCAGGCAGCACGTGGCGCCCAGGTTGCAATTAAGTCAGGGACACGTTTTAATCTGGCAGCGCCGCTCGCAGCGCCCTGGCTTCCTCGGCTGAGATCTTTATTAGCTACATGTATGAGCGAATATAGTCCCTCACTGTTTTATTTTTATCCTTTTCTCCCCTTCCGCGGACGCCAGACCGAAGGTTCTGTAAAATCTTCGCCTCTGTAATTATTCGTATTAGACATTTTTCCATGCAATGCACTTCCTTTGCCTGTCCTAGCGCATTTTATAAAACTCTTTGTCTAGATGTCTTCTTAGATATACATGATCAATCTCATAGATAATTTCCCCCTACTTTAAAAACCTAATGGTTTAAGAAATACTTTAAAAATATATATTTTTGTAATTATTATTTTTAAAAAAGCTTCCACCAAGAGAAAGTCGCACTTGTTTCCAAAAACAATTCACAGCAGATAGTGTAGATATCACTTAATTCCTACAGAAATCAATGTGAAAATTAGATTTATTGGCTACTTACATTGTTAAAAATGACAAAGTGCTCCCTTTTATTTTCATAAAACCACAGAAGACCGAAAATCATTTAATAAAGAATCCACCTAGTTTAATTTCACTGTAGGTCTCTTGCATCGAAACCAATTCTTCGAGCCTCTCCCTCATAAACCTGCCTTCTATTCTAGTATTAAGAGCAAAAATAATATTCTCAAAGAGAGTTAAAATAGTAGCATTTGTTTGCTGGCTGAAAAACCTTTCACGCCGTTAGCTGAACAGGGTCATGTAAATAAAACAGGATCTGCCGTTTCAAATCGTTCGGTGTTCTCTATTAGTCCCAAAGATTTGGTGATTCCTATTTGTATTTTTTTTTAAACAAAATTCCCCTTTCAAAAAATATTTGATTCGTGTATTTCTAAGAAACGCGAGGGAGAAGAGGAGAGCGCAGGGCCGCCTGGAGCGGGGGCCGCTTCTGCTGCCGCTACTTGTTGGGCTCCCCGCGGGGAACGAACGCGGGCAGGGCGGCGGCGGCCCCGAGCCCCGGCGCTCCGCGGGGCCCGGCGCAAGCTGGGGCTGCTCTGCCTCCCCCCGAGGCTTACCGCCCTCTCCTCGGCGGGGGGAGCGCTCCGGGCCCGGGCAGGAGCCGCGGCCGGGCCGGGCCGGGGGCTCGGGCAGCGCTCGCCATCCCGTCCTGGCCGCTACGCGGCCGCGCAGCACCGCGCCTAACGCCGCCGGGATTTAGGATCCGCGCCCCGGCCTGGGAGAGCGTCGATAAAATTCTGCGTATCAAATGAGCAATCATTTGTTGTGGTTACGTGTTGGGTAATGAAAGATGTTAGCAGGATCAATAAAAATGAAAACACTTTTACTTACATCTTGAATTACTGTTTTAAGGAGTGAGCTGTGGTGATGCAACAAACCAGAGAAAGATCTACAACCATCAAATGTCTTCAAATGAAATCAAAATGAACGCGTGCTACCGTGGGCTCAGCCCCGGCCCCCGCCCGAAATCTCTCCCTGCTCGTGTACCCACCGGGGCAGGGCGAGCCCCGGCCGGCCCGGCCCGGGCCCGGCTCCCCTCGGCGAAGTCATCCCACCACGTCGCTTTATTTCTATTTCGAAAGAAAAACTCAGCTATCTTCCGTGTGTCTAAAGGTCAAATAACAGGTCGTAGCCCGAGGCAAATGGGAATTTTAGAGGGACGAGGAGCCGGCCAGCTCCACGGCATCCTAAAAACTTTCCCTCGGCTGCCGCTAAATAATAAAATATCTACGCATCTCTATCGTTTATTCCCGCGCACAGCGACCCGGCAGGCACACGCTGGGGAATCCGGGCGACTGGGCTCTGCAGCGCACGAACCTGCGGAGGAACCTGCTCGCAATCGATCCCCCGACCCGCAATGGCCGTCGCAGCGCTGCTTAGCCCAGCTGAAATAAAAGCGGGGCCCTTATTAGCAGAAAATTATCGTGATCGATTTCGGGCACATTCACGGTGAATTTAGCAAGGAACAGCCCCAAACATGGAGGCCGCCAGCGCTGCGGGACCGCTCCCGCTTTCGGGCAGCGGCCGCAGCCTGCGCGGGGCTGCGCGGCGGCGGAGCGGGCGCGGGGCCGCCCGGTCCCTACGCGCGGTTCCATTGCGGGACCCGCGGCCGCTGTCGGACGAGGCTGCCTCCCCCGCGGGCGCGCAGCCCGCTCCGCGGGCGCGGAGGAGGCCGCGGGCGCGCTCGGCCCCGCTCCGCCGTCGCTGCGCGGCCGCGGCCGCCCCGCCCCGCCCCGCCCGCCGGCCCTCCGCCCGCGCCGTGCCCCGCTGGGCACGCTTACCCCGCCGTCCGCCGCACGCCGCCGGGACGGCCATCCGCTGCGGGCTCTCGCCTCCTAGATTTGTCCCTAGGAGGAGAAAAACTCGAAATAAAAAAAAAAAATCTATCTGCATAATTTCAAATGAGAACGAGAGGAAGAAAAAGAAGAAGGAAAAAAAAAAAAGGGAAAAAAAAAAGGCAACCGCCGCGGTTGCCACGCCAGTCCCGTTAAAAAAATAAAGCACCAAACCCTCACAAGGTGTAGGAGAGATCTTTTATTGGACCAACTTAAACGCAAGAATTTACAGCCAGAATTACACGATCTTCATCAGCCCAACAGGCACCAGAGGCAGAGGCACAGGCAGCAATTTGTGTATTCCCTGGGTCTGCAGGAGCTGAGATGGTTTTGGTGGAGAAAGGGGATGGGAGAGAGGATAGACCCTCTTTCCCTCCAAAGAGCCTCAGTTTGTGGCTCAGGTAAAAATAAAAATAGGAAAAAGAAAAAAGAAAAAACCACAACGAAAAATCTCTTCAGCGCCCCATTTTGCTCCATCTTTAAGTCCAGTTCAGGATCAATTCTTTCCCTTACATCCCCAGCCATAAACCAACAGCTTCCAGCTAAACCTTTTAAAGGTTAAAAGGAACAAAAATTGAAATAATAATCAAGGGGTTTTTCTTCTCCTCCTGCTCGTAGGACAGCGCATTTTGGTCAGTCTAGCCTTGCATTTAGGGATGCTACTTGCATTTGAATAGCTGCCTGGCTGGTTATGGATCGGGAGGCTATGAGAGGAATCAGTATGCAAATTGTTTCAGTTACAATCGAAGGGTTCGATCTGGAGAAGGTGCCTGAGCGGAAGTCGCTGTCAGCCAGCGGTGCATTAGGCTGCCATTGCCTCCGCCGTCTGGGCCTGCTCTCCCTTTCCCTCACCCTTTTTTATGCTTGTGTACAGGTTTCTCCGGCGGTAATTAAAACATACACACAAATCAGGGGCTGCTGCATATCACGTTGGTGCCTTTTGCAGGCTGCGGGCACAGGGAGAGGGGGAGTGGAGAGAATATATCGCCGTGCTGCTGGGGTTATTATTATGCAGCAAGGGTGAGGCGATCAGCGAAATAAAACATTTATAAATGGTTTCGTGCTTACAGTAGGAGAGGTGGGCTGGGGGTGGGGTGGGGGGGGGGGGTCGCCCGGGCGCTGATCACACAGTGCAGGCTGCAAATCGATAACCCTTTCCTTGTAATCCCAGTAATTGTGGGAATCACGGCTCTCCGTTAAAGGGACAGCGGGCTGCAGCGGGGGCTCGCACAGCCTCTGCTCCCCGAGCGCCCGCCTGGGCTCCCCAGCCCTGCCCGCAGCGCAGCTGGCACGGCTGCGGGCAGGGCAGGGGCACGCTGGCCCCACCAGGCACCATTTCCACAGAGCCCTTGGCCGCTGCTGTGAGGTGCGAGGCCCTTCCTGTCACCTGTGGCATCCTCCTCCCAGGGCAGGACGTGTCCAGAACCCCCGGCGAGAGGCGCGGAGGGGAGCGAGGGCAGCCCCCGGGGCCGCTCACTGCTCTGCCTGCCCTGGCCAGGCTTCCTGCGGCTGCCCCACGTCCCCACGGAGCCCCGGCAGCCCAGCCCAGCTCCTTCCTCTGCTCTGGCACTGCCAGCAGCAGCGGGAGGCCTTGGGCACTCTGTGCTGGTCGGGTCTCCACTGATTTAGTGATGTTTTGTCGTGCGGCAGGGGCATGAGAAGGGCTGGTGAGGTGCTGCTGGAATCAGGCTGGCGTGAGCTGCCCTGGCCCCGAGCCCAGCCCAGGCACTGCCCCGCGTCCCCCAGGTGTGTGGCTGAGGGTCGGGGTGCCAGGCAGCCTCGGGGGCGGCCGGCGAGGGGGGTGCGTGGGCAGGAGCAGGGCCCCATGCCCCCGGCGCTCCTGCCCTCTCCCTGCCGCTGACCATCTGTCATTCAATTAGGGCTGGGAGGCAGCTGAGGGGCTGGGGGGAGCGGGGCTGGGGGTCAGCGACCCCGCGCACAACGGCCTGCTGCCTCGCAGACGAGAAGAAGTTCAAATGTTAAATGCTCTCCGGCCCCGGCTCATCCAGGGCACTCGCCTTTGGAGGCAGCGGAGGGGTGAAGGGCATCAGTCATTAGCACTTAGATTTCAGCTCCGAGGCTGACCCTGCCTTCTGTTGGGGGATTTTGGCCTGAAAAGCCTTAACCCTTCCAGGGCAGCCCCCTCCCTCCTCCAGCCCCCACCCGGTAGCCCCAGGCTGGTGCTGCCTGACCAGGCTGCTCCCCGCAGCTCCCCGGCGCTTTGGGGCTGCCCCCCTCCCGGGCAGGTGGGTTTGGGGGTGAGGGGGGATCCCCGCAGCCCTGCCCGCAGCCGGCCGCTTCCCTGACCCCGTGAAAGGGGTGAGGCAGGGCAACAAGTCACGGCCGGCAGGGAGCCCGGCCGCGGAGCCGCGCTGGAGGCGGCACACGCCCCTGCCCACCCACGGCTGCACCTCCTGCAGGACGCCCCCTCTCCTTCTTACAAACAGACCAGAACAAATTGATGAATTGAGTTTCCACTATGCTAATTTGGACTTTATAAATATTTAACTATCAAGCCTAGCAGCCAGCCAGAGAGGGCTCCTCTCTTCTTTACATGCCACTTAATCTAAAGTAAATGTTTGCCCCAGAAGTGGCTAGGGCAATCTGAGCATCTCATTCCCTGCTCCTTCCTCCCTCAGGGGAGCCCTGAGGGTACAAAAGGGGGTCTTGTCACATTTGACTCCTTTTGCAGAGTCTCCCTGATAGCCTTCCTCCTTGTTTTGGGTGTGTTAAGAAGCTCGGCTGAGGCAGAGATCGAGCTCTGGCTTCTGCCTAGGATGATTCTGACACGGTGTCCCAAATCAGAGGTCTCTGGCCACATCACCTGACACCGGGCTGCTCTGCCTGGAGCAGATTTCACATGTATTCAGAGATGGAGAGATTCCTGACTTCGAACCAAGACAATGAAGAACGAGTTTTCATTCTCTTTCAGTGAAAACAAATTCCTGCGTCTCATGAAAACCCATAATATTTATAATTTCAGCGGGATTATACCTAGCAAGTGAACCCCTCTATGTCCTTCATTTCAAGGACAGATTGTATACCCCTCATGACATCAGCATTTGGTATATTTGGTAGATTTTAATGTTTGATATACTTACTCTTTGCTGCTGAAGGGTAGCAATTTTCTCTTTCAACATGGTAACACATCACAAGTGTTTGTTAATGTTTGTTGTTTTTCTGAGGGCTTGAGCATCTCTTTGAAACTCTTGTCTGTAACAGTCTTACAAGTTATTCACCTTAGAGGCTGTAGAAGCAAAAGAAAATGTCACCTAGAGCAGTGCAGGGATTTGTGGGGCTGCAAACAGCTCATCTGGGGCTTGGTCTGGCATTTTTAAGGCATTTGTGTGGCAGCAGCTCACTCCCGTGATGCCGTAGGTCTTGGGAAGGTGCCTTTCTGTTCCTGAGCTCTGTTAATTTGTTAGTGAGAAGCTCAGGATATCTGTTACTTGTGCTGGCTCAGTCTCTCACCAGCTGGCAAAAAGTGAAGTTCTGCTTTGACGAAGAGTGCCCTGGTGCTTTGGCAGCTCCCTGGGGCAGACACGATGTACCCCTGCACACTGTGAGCTCACACCCCTCCTGACAGCCCCTGACCAGGCACAGAGCATGGCATAAGACAGAGGCTGTGCCAGAAGTGTCAAGAAAACATGAGAACAACATGGCTGTTATTACTTGAGCATGCACAGGAACAGGACATCAGTCCCTACATTAAAATACACGCAAGAACAGGAGATGATACCTCGCCTGCAATAATCCTGCAAATTTGTGGGGCTTCCCTCACAGCCTCGTCCCTCAGCTACTTAGAAATGCAGGGAGTGTTGGTGCATTTTTGTGCTCTCTCATTCTCCCTCGCCTAGGACAAGCTGGCAGCAGACTGGTGAGGTCTGGAGAAGGGAAGTGCAGCCCATTCGGGTGTAAAAGCAGGGTGGGTGCTGCACTGGGGATGTGAAACACCAGTTTGCTGTAGGGTCAGATATTTGATTACCAGCAAAAGTTGATCCCAGTCATGACAGATCTTACATTTGCTGTCATAAAATCTATCATTATTTAATAGGCATGGAAATCAAATTCTTCTGTGGACTATGAAGCAAGAATCTTTTAAAAATGTCTGTTTACCACAACAGACAACATATTGATCATTAGTTTTGAGACCTCACAGACGATTCAGAGACATGTGTGAACACAAGCTGGCAGCTTGCTTTGCTCTATTCACTGCCCAAAATCAAACCCCACCAACTGCCACACACTCAGCTTTCCAATCAGGTAGATTTTAATTTCTTTACATTAAAGACTACTGTTTTTTTAAAGACAAATAACAATAAAATTATACAGCACCAGCCTGCCTTCTGGTGAGGCTGCTGTTTGCAGTGATACTGACAGGTATACACAGTGAGGAGACACTCCTGTCTTTTGCCACAGAAGAAAAACTGCCTTCTCTGAATGCAGCTGACCTGGTATTTACCACTGTGAACAGCCTCATCCATTTTGGCAGCACAAAGGGGCTGATCTCCTCCTGACTTGAGTCAATATAATTTTTTTCCCTGGTATTAGGGGCAGTGGAATGGGTGGAAGGTGGACCAGGTTGCTTTATTCTTTGCACAGTCTATAAGTACTGTTTCCATCCTTCAGCCTGCCCGTTTCTGCCTTGGGATCCCTGGATGAGACTTGTGAGATGAAAAGGAAAAGTTGCAAGGCTGGTGAGGAGCATGTAGGACTCGAGTGGGTTACAGCACCTGTCAGAACCTGCTCTCCTCCAGCCAGTGACAAAGCTCCTCCAGCCTGTCCCTCCTCTGTGCCCTGGCAAGGCAGTTCCAGTCGTGGCAAAGGGCTCTCCTGGATAAGGATCATTAACAGCAAATCACTGACGTGTGATTTGTACCAGATTTCCTGATAGAGACAGTAAGTCACCTCACGTGGATTACTGTGGAGTGTTTGTAGATGCTTTCCCATCTCCATGAGCTGCCATGGCCCCGTGGTCCCCAGAGTGAGCCCCAGTGGCTCCTCTGTGACACCAGCACTGAGCAGAGGAGGGGGAGCCAGCTCTATCTCCCTCTAGCTTTAGAACTAGCACAGGCTTTAATCTGTGCATATTTTAAGGTGTGGGGATCCCATAAATCCTTTCACATCTGGGATCGCTTGTAATGGCCAGTGTCAGGAGTTTACAGAGGAGCTTTCCTAAGATCTAGTGCCCAGAATCAATAGCAGCTGCAATTCCAGGCAGGGGGATAGGCTGAATCCCGATTTGATTCTCAGGTGTTTTCAATTGTATTTCCAGCAAAAAAATACTGTTGTTAAGTGATTCTGCTGGTCTGGTCGTGCCTTTTGAAGTTGCCTTTATTTCTTTGAGCTCAGATTCCTTGAGATCCTCTAGGTGCTCCATCCCCAAACCCGCATGTATCTAATAAACCTGACAGCTTCCCAGCAGATGTCTCTATCTTCTTCATTTTCTTCTTTATCAAGGGGACAGACTTCACTGGAGAGTGCATCTTAGAAAGTGAGGCCAGTGCAGGCTCTTTAGAGAGCTCCCAGAGGCCCAAGTCATCTACTCCAGCCATGGAAGAGCGAGGGGACCTTGTGTGGCAAGGCAGGGTTTGACACACCCTGCAGCTCACAATTTTTCATTCTCCACTTCTCCCTTGCCCTGGCATCCGACAGCATCAGCTCCCATCTGCCTGCAAGGATGCAGGCTGCTCTGGGGGGAGCTTTTTGAGATTTCAGCCATGCCACCTCCCTCTGGGGAACACCATCATTAACAGCATCACCATTCCTGTTTGTGCAGAGCACTGCCTGGGAGCACCAGGAAGATGGAGCCTGGAGAAAAGGGCTCTGTTGCACAGCCTGCCTTTGCCCTTGGGCACAGCGTGCTGGCCAGGACTGCTGGCTGGACTCTGCCCTCCCCATGAGGTGCTTCTGGCTCTGTGCTAAATCACAGGCAAGTTGGGGCCGGCCTTGCCTTGGCTGTCCCTGTTTGCTCTGAACTGCCTACATCTGAATTCCTTGTGGGTGGAAGAAAGGAACATGGAGGTGATGGGCAGCATCTGTAATAGGAAATTGCTGTCTGCAGATGTGTGTGTGAAGGAAAGCCTGTGTCAGAAAATGGTATCAAGGGATAAATTCCACAAGTGAGTGAATCCATCTGAGTGTAAGACACAGGTTGTGCATTTTCCTCAAGAAGGAGCTGAACAGCTCCAAGGATATCAATCCATTTTATGAATGACATGGTTTCCCTAGCATTGCCTATGCTTACTCAGTAGGAGAGAAGACAATAGGCAAACAAACAGCTGTTTTACCCTTCTTGGACCAGGTTTTGAATGCCTTCTCCCTTTGCATTTAGGTGGAGCTATGCTGGCAGTTTTGCTTGAGTAAGGAGTTTGATTACATTCCTCTTTTGAAGGAGCAGTGTGATAGTGTCCAAGCTGAAACACCTCCTGAAAAACACACCATTCTCTCCAGGCTGGCTCTGCAGGTGTGTGGTGTGCAGTGGCAGATGCTCCTGTTCTTCTAAAAGAAGGCTTTGCCTGTTGATTACAATGGAAAGCAGCAGAAATTTCTTCTGCCTTTGCTTTGCACAAATGGAAATCTGATTGCTCCTTCTAATCTTCCCCAGTACACCTGGTGTGTGAGGGACCAGTGACAACCTGGCCCTGATAAAGACTTCAAGAGTGCACCTATTATCTACACCCCAGAAAAACTCCGATCATGTGGGAATAGTTAAAAGTAAGAAAATACATAACAGATCATCCGTCTTTCAGCTGCACTCAGCTGGGAGGTGGGAGCAGATTGCCACAGCAGATCCCCCCAGAGCCTGCAGAGGCTGGCTGGCAGAGCTGCAGCTGGACAGAGCACAGCTTGTGCCCTCCCTGTTCATCTGCCAGCCTGGCTGCCAGCTCCGGGGTGCCCAAAGCACTGGAGCTGCTTCTGCCAAGCCCACTCTGAGGAGACACTGAGCCCCCAGGCTGGGTTTGGTTCCCTGTCCTGGAGGTGCATGCAGAGATGTGACCTTTTCTTGATGCAGCCCTGGCACTGCGCTGAGGCCAGTGCCTGCTGGCAGGGGCAGGGAGCAGGCTGGTGCCAGGGGTGAGGGCTCTTGGGCACTGCAGGCAGTGCCAGCCCTGCCTGGCACCCAGGCCTGCTGCTGCAGAGAGCATCACGCTGGGGAAGCAGCTGGATGCTGAGCAGTGCAAGCCCTCATCTGTGCTCTGCTCTCTGGGTATCTGCTCGTACACGGTGCCCTTGTGGGCAGGGTGTAACCCCTGGCCTCCAGTGCAGATGGTTGCATGAAAACAATTAATCTTTTGGAGAGCAGTGAATGGAAACATTAGTGCCTCGACCCCTAACACAGGTGAGCATCACTGCCCAGCGTGAAGGTTTGTGTGCACAGAGAGCTTTTGCTGACTGCAAGCTTTTTCAGGCTTGTGGGTCTGTAAGAAAAGGCAGAGACAGATGGAGAAATGGATACAGAGATGCAGAGAAGCATTGCATTCTCCTGGACAAGCACTGGGAAAAGCCAGTGCATCCTGATGGGTGCAGGCTGCCCAGGGGGCTGGGAGAGCTGGGCAGCAAACACCCCTTGCTCTGATTCCTGCTGTGGAAAAGGAAGCGTGGCATGGCTGTTTGCTCCTGGCAGATAACCTGGAAGCCATCTAACGAATACCCCAGCTTCACCTATTATCCCAGGAGGAATCAACCATCTGCAGCTCTGCTAGCTGTGCTGGACAGGAAGGGATAGTTCATTAGCAATTTATACGTTCGGTTTGTCTCCTAAAATGGATCTTTCCAGCAGCAGGGATGTGTCATTTCCCTGTTGAGATGCTCCTGCTTTCACAGCGCTGGCTCCCAAGCCAATCACTCAGCATGAGTGAGGTACCAGTGTATGTAAATGACGTACACAAGCTGCAGGAGCAGGGTCACGTAACTGTTTTGTTAGGTTCTGCCCTGCCAGCCCTATTTCATGGATCCTGCCAGGATATTAACATGTTTGCATATGTAAATGTGTTAAAGAGAGCATCAGCTGAGGGATTACATTAAACCCAGTCGTCCTTCCAAGCTGATTTAATCTGACAGCACCTCCATTAAAAAAATAAAAAGCATCAGTTTTCCTTTTGTGACTTGATGTACAGTAATTAGCTTGTTAGAGCAGGAAACACCTCCTTTCATAATTGATTTTGCACCCCTTTTACTTGGATATCTCTGACAAGCTGTTTCTTGCTCCCCAAGGACACCATCAGTACTTCCCATGTGTTTGGAATTTCATGAATGTGAATAATGAATATGATTTATCCCTCCCACACTCCCATGCACAGATAATATATGTAGCCAATTTGTGAACTGGACCTCGCATCAGAAAGATTGGTGTCAAAGTATTAATAGCGTAGTGACCAAACGTGCACAGGAATCAGGGCCCAGCTAAGCAGAGATTTTCAGGGCATTAGTGACATGGGAACAGGTTGCACCACGTGTTTGTCACTGGGGAGGGAAGAAAGAATGAAGATTTTCTGAATGGTCCTGTGCATCTAAGTTAGCATGCCAAATTGGTTGCTTATTACAGCTGGCACAGTGCCTTAGTGGGCTAATGTGTTAATAATGTGTAATGTTTCTCTTAGGCAATGGCACCACTCTTCATTAGCACATCTCAAGCCCTGTCACTGTTGCTTAGCTCAACATTTTGTTTCTGATGTTCCAGCGAGGGTATTTGAAATCAGGGTTTCAGATCTGCTAATACATGTCACACACTCTTTAAAAATGGATTTTAAAAGGGCCTCAATAATTTTATGGCTACTAATAACATTTGTAGCTATGTGAGCTAAGCTAATGATAAGAGTAATCAAATTTCATGTTTCACGGCATAAAATGAGCAACTGTAGGGGTCAGGAAGGTATTCACTCCCTGCCCTCCTCCCCTGGGAACCACTGTCTTTTCCGGTTGGTTCAGTAGATGAGCAGTGTTTGGGATGAAATAGCTCAGGGCTGCAGGGAAGTCCAGGTCTTGCACTGCACAGAGCAAGGATCTTTGTAAGAACCAGAGTTCTGGTTTCAATGGAGCAAAACATTTGGACAATACTTTTGTTTCACACTGATTACCTCTCACTCAACCTCCAATACATGGGGTTGAGTCTCCACATTTTTGTGCCTGTTCACTCAAGTCCCCTGAACTTGGCCATTTGAGCCTTGTGTTTCTGAGAGGCCCCAGCACAGCCACGTAATTCACATCTTAATTTTTCAATCAATAAAGGTGCTCTCTTAGGCTTCCCTCAAATTTCTGCCTTCACTCGCTGTATTAGCAAGTTTGCTTTCAGCATTTCTTTAACCCTGGGAGTAACTGAGAGGCATCCAAGGGCTCCTGGAGCCACCAGCAAACACCTTCCTTGGCAGCTGCCCCACAGCAGTGCCCTCCCCTCGCCCACAGCTGGCTGCAGTGTGCCCAGGCGCTGCCAGGCAGGGCTGGAGCAGCAGCCTGGCATCTGGCAGGGCTACAGACTGTTTAACTGCTGCCTGGCTTTGATAAAGACCTCCCCTCCCTTCGCCAAACAGTGCCAAGAGCACTTTCTAGCACCCATACTTTCAGAGTGATGTCTTTTCCAAAGCCTTTTAGTGCATTGCACCAGTGATGAGCCTAAGGACTCACTTAACACAACGTGTTATAAACCAGATTGGAGATGTGCTGAATAAAATAACCCAGCAGAGACAGCCAAAAAGCTCTCTGTATTTTTTTTTTTGAACAGGAAAGCAGCTTTTATTTTTTTAAAAAGCTATTTTCCAGAAAACCTTGGCATCAGGCATTTTTTGAGGCTCAGAGTAGGTTGCCATGAGGAAGGGGCTTCCTGGTACATCAGGGAACATAACAGAAAAGGCTGAAGTTAAAGACCCTTTAATTGAGGCCTTCAGAATGGTAAGTATAACACTGCATCGCTCTGTTTAGGGGATTTTGAGTATCTCTACCATCAAGGCTAGATTTGTCTGTAGGATTAATCACTTTTTGATCCAGAGGGTTTAAGACAGACAGCTTACTAGGAATGTGCTGCATGGCTCTCCCAGGCTGGCAATTAGCTTTGTTTCTTTATATTATCTTGTTTATTATACCGTTCTCCAACTCTTTTTCTTTTTTTTTTCCCTGACCAACAAGTTAATATACAAATTAATTTAAAATTAATTTTTAATCCATTTTTAATCCATCTTTAACTGTGCAGAGGGTTTTAATAAAGTTTCTGTGTTAAATACAGAAAATAAAAAATTCCTGCTGCTGAGCAGAGAGCTGGTTGTATATAGAGGATACTGTAAAAAATCTTGGAAAAACTCAACGACATAATTTTGCTCTATTTTAGGGCTTTATCTCCAGACTTGCTGAGGTTCTCCTGCTTGCTGGAAGACCCTCAAGAATCTGAATTGTACCCATTACATTTGACCTGAATGCAAACAGGTGTTTTTTTTGGACATTGTTTGTACCTCACATGAAAGAAAAAATATGTCAAGGTGTGTGGGCACCCACTCAGGTTCTTTCAGAGGCTCAGAAATTATCTCCTGCCCTTGACAGTCTCTTTTTCCCTCAATATCAGTGCCCTGAATGGCAGAGGGAGCACATGGCCCTGTGTCCCATCACACAGACTCTTCTCCCATCGTCCTAGTCCTTCACAGGCTAGCACAGAAGATGGATGATGTCTTTATTTCCTTATCATGTGTGCTGTATGAATGGGAGTGGACAAGCAGGAAACAGTCCTTGAGCTCTAGACCAAAAATACCCCTCAATGCTGTGTTTGGGAGGCATCCATGTGAAGTTCTCCCATGGGATTGCACATGCATGGGGCTTGTGAGCTGCCAGCAAATAACACAACACTTGGCAAAGCTCCCCCAGACCTGGCAGCTTTCTTTGGAGCTGGAAAGAACCCAAACATACTTGAATGCTACCTAAGGGCTTAGAGTTTTCCTGTTTCCAGAAGTGGCTTGGCCCTGAATCTGTCGGGTGGCCTTGCTTAATCAAGTTCACTGCTCTGCATCCATTTCCCACCTGGCTACCCACGGGAGTGATGCTGGCCACTTTTATCCAGCATTTTGCTGTACCCTGAGGACAAGCACGATCTCAGGACTGAATATTGCTGTGTAGAACAGCACACAGCTGATGTAAGTACAGAGTCCCAAGCCAAAGCTTACTGACATACATGGGACTGCAGTGAATTGACTTTGGTCAGTTTTGGATCAGATGCTCGAAGCTGTAAAATTTCTTTGACCTTGTAACATCCCCAGTGTGAAGTTACCAGCACGGTCAGAACTAGATGCAGCACATACTGTGCTTTTCTGTCACAAACAGTTTGTCTTCCTTTTTCTTGGCTCTTCTTTTAATAAATGTAACTCCTTCTCCTATGGCTCAGGCATTGTGTTGAGCCACGCCGACAAATGTTCTCAGGTTTTTAAAATATTCGGTATTAAAGAGATCAGGCCAGATGTGTTCTGCTGCCTTCATCACTCTAGGTTGTGTACTCTGTGTTGAAATGATTATTGTCATCACCCAGTGAAAGGCAGCTGATGAAAGACTCTCTCCCCCTCTGATGAGCTATCTATCCACCCCTGCCTGGTGCAGAGTGCACGGGTTTTGTTTTTGAATGATATATTGCTGTGTCAAAGTGCCTTATGTGCTGCTTAAACTTGTGCGGGTGAATGATAGAGAGTGTGCATTAAACACTCTCCCTGCAATGGCAGCTGTATTTTCTCATCTCCATCTTTGGGAGCACCAAAGCCCATCCCTGCTGGGAGCCCAGCAGGCATTCTGGAGCAGCCTGGGTGTGCCTGTGCCCACACTGGGCACTTCTATAGAAATAATGTTGGATACCATTTACAGTCTTTCTAGAAGACACAACTGTGCTTTTTGCCCACCCAATTCTGTTGGTAAAGGAAACTGTTCTACATCACACATTATAAAATGTTTTGTGTTTTGGTGCATTTCCCATAAATTCTTTCCTGTTCTCAAGTAGTATAGCTTTTGTTTTCCCTCTTGTCCCCCTTTTACTCCACTTTATTCCTTTTTTCCCCCCAATTTTTGCAAGGTGAGCAATAATTACTAAGAAGAGATAGAAAAAGGAAATTCATTTTGGGTCTACTGACAGACTCCCAAATAATCTTCCAAAGAATTGTTTGATAAACAAAACACATTAAACCAACATTTTTCCTTGAAAAAGGTTTTGATTGGAAAACTCAAAGCCTTCCACACTTCCCCAGTCCTTCAGTACATCTGGTAAATTCCAGCATCCCTGACCAGAGCCCATAACATGAATAAGACCTTTCCAAACAACTGAGAAAAATTAAAAAACCCAAGAGACAGATATTTTCCTCGTGTAGTGACACAATCGAATACTTAACCAAAAATAATGTAATGAAAAGCCTAGGTCAGAAAATGGAGCGCTGCAGCCTGGAAAAATAGTTTTCTGACCTTCTGGATTTCCTCTATTAGAGGACTACTGTGCAGTGAGCAAACCCTATTTCTTACAACAAAGAAATTTAGCAATCTGGAGGCTGTGTCACCTTGCTGGCAGAAACACTGAGCAGCAATAGTGCTGAAAGTCAACACTAATAGCTGACACCAAATTAAACTGCCAGGGTTTGTGTGATGTAGCTCTGTCACCCTTTGACACATTTGATGTGAATTCAGAGGCTTCTGCTGTAAACTCATCAGCAGAGCTCATGACGCATCATCTTTACATATCTGTCCATCCACATTTGTCAGCAAACCGTGAGCCTCAAATGACTCCAGCCATTGGGATATAGATTGCTTTACCTTCACATATAGTAAATAGAGTGTTTTAACACTTGTGATACCCTCAGCTCCAGCTTTTAACTGACTAACTCTTGTTAGCTGCACTTCAGCCCTTCTGCGTGCTCCTGAACACGGTGATTGATGAGGGCTGGTGATGGCAGTGGGGTGGCCCATCCCTCCTTCCCTCGTGCCTCAAATCATCTCCAGTTTGCCCATGCAGAAGAGCAGCAGGCACACTCCTAAGTGTCTTCATGAAGTGCCTGATTGAAAGGCCACAGCCAATTAGGTTGAGCTGAAATGGACACTTGCAGGATGGCTTTGCCTCTCAGTTCCCTGCGTGGTGCCTGCAGAGAGCAGGCACTGCAGAAGTGCTGCTAGCCCTCACATCACCCAGCAGACCCAGGCACTGTGTCAGCCTGGGAACCATGCAGGGTGGCTGTGCCCCCACTCCTGAGCTTTGGAGCAGGAATGGCCCCAGCAAGTGCCAGGGCTCAGATCCTGGTGCAGCAAACTGCTCACAAATGCAAGTCAGGCTGCTCAGGCAGCTGTGGACTGCTGACAAATAAATAATCTCCCTGTAAAATTACATGGCACTTCAAAACACAAGCGACCCCCCACACCTGTCTCCCTGGGCAATCCAAAAGGGATTTCTAATATTTGGTTTTCTCTAAACCAGTTGGTGTTTTTGCAGTTTCAGATTGATGCCTTTTGGTTAAGAGCTCCTAATTTTCCTGTTAATTTTGGACTTACCCAGGTAATGAAAGCAGGTCCCCTCAGATGACAACAAATTCTGCTGGGTTGGATGTGAGTGCTGGACTTGATGTGATGCTCTGAGCAATGCTGAAGAGACTCCCCAGGTTTGTGCCAGGCTGGTGTCTCCCCTATGGACCAGAAAGGAAAAAAGGGTCTGCAGTTTCTGTTTATGATCTTCGTGGAATTTAACATATTTTCTACATGCAATAACATTTCATTCTACTGACTGGCTTTGCTATCAGTGTAAATTACCATGGACAGAAAGCTGTATTTAGGCTCACAGGAGGAACAAACAGAACAAGAACAATGAATCAGATTCTAATTTTTATAAGTCCATTTTAACATATGGCTTAAAAGACTACCTTTATAAGGTAGTACGCATTAAATCACACTTATTTGTGTGAGCTATAACAGAATGGGAACAGAAACATGATGTCCTACAAGAAAAAACACTCTATTTTCACCCTGTGTCTCCAAATCTCCTGCTTGCATAATGACTAGCATAAAAACATTGTACAGTGTCCCATGTTCCAATAACATTTTGCACCACTAGAACTTTTTTCAGAAATGGTGATAAGAAGATTACATTTGTTCTTAAATATTATAAACTCCCTAATTTAGTAAAAAAGTAGGGAAAAAAGTATAAGCTTTAAAAATATTTCTCATCAACTTCCACTGATGCTTTGTGACCTGCTCCATTTGGAAACTGCTGTGGAGTTCCACTTGGCTTGTGTGATGGAAGCAGCTTGAGTTCTCAGACTGAGCACCTGGGATTTATTTAATTTGACACCTTGAACATCATACTCTTGCCCTCTGGAAATGTCTCCTTGCCAGGATTTGTTCCAAGCTCTGCAAGAACTGAGTGCAGCACTGAAGCAGAATTTGGAACACCCTTTCTTTCTCTCCCTGGTGAGGAGTGGCTCCTGTCCTCGGTGCCTCAGGAGCATGTGGGTGGCCAGCAGGGACCCAGACTGGCCAAAGTGATGCAGCTGAGAGGCACAACCTGCACAAGCCTTGGGGCATCTGGGGCTCCTCCAGGCACAGGGGGATTGTAATGGAAACACTGACAGCTCTTAATAGTTATGACATCTAGGCATGCCTGTAATTACTGCACAGAGGCTTCTGGCATGCAAACAATATTAGGCTACATCTTGTGCCTGACTTGTTTTATCTCTGTGGCAAAGCTCCTGAGGACAGGACAGCATTGCTTCTCCTCACGTTTTTGAAGCACTGGTTGTGCTCTCAGCAGCTTACAGGTACTTACTAACAGCAGTGGCAATTGGACTCATTCAATGCTTATTTCAGTTGCCAGATTTCCTGTTAATAGGCTGTAGAGTCCAGATACACAGTGCAAGGTGCTCAGTGGACAACAACCCTCTCTGCAGTGTCCTAGAGAAGAGAAACCTTAAACCTGCACCTACAGAAACTATTTATAAATGCACCTGACTTTAGCTTTTGTGTCATGTCATCACTGGGACCAGGGCTCTGTCCTTTCTTGCACCTTCCTGGCTGGCAGCAGGGAAATATAATTCTCTGCAAAGGGACTTGTCCCAACTCCTGTATTTGGCACTTTCTAAAGCAATGAACAATACAAGCCTTATGAGTATATTTTATGGCACTCTTGGCCAGGTAAAGGTTTAAATCAGATGAGTTAAAATGGGTCATGAGATGTAAAGCAGCCATCTCTGACATTACCTGGACTGTGGCCAGGGCACCACAGCATTCCTGCAAGTGCACTGCTGGTGGGAGCAGTGTCTCCCTGGAGATAACACTCCATGGCAGGCAAATCCAGCAGCTGAGCAGCAGCCCCTGCCTGCCCCACACCTCACCTCCAAACGCTGGAACCACCAGTGCAGGAAAGGCTGCAGCTGGAGTGCAGCAGGCACTGGGGAGCAGGGACGAGATGAGGCCCACAGATGTGTTCCCCACTCAGAATTCAGTCTCAGGGTGCCAAATTCATCCTGCATCTCCTTGCCCTTGGTGCAGGCTCCAACACAGGCTGCAGCAGCCCCGTGTCCCACACCCACCCCAGAGGTCACTGCATTGACAGTGGGGCCCCATCAGGAGCCAGTGGGCTGTGTGCCTGGCAGATGGAGGGTTTCACAGCCCCATCAGAGAAATATTTCAACTAATTTAAATAAGTTCTCTGCATAATTAGATATCGCAGCACCCTCTTCTGGCTTCCTGCACTCCCTGGGCTGTGCCTGTCTCTCCTCTTTGAGACCATTTGACCCACATGGGGTTCCTGCTCATGGTTTTGCAGTTGCATCCATCCCAACCCTCTCCCAGTTTCTATAACCTCATGGCTTTCTAGGAGAAAGACTCCTCAAGCTCATGTTTGTTTCCCACACAGAGTCCCTTCACAATTAACCTTTTTGTGCAACCTTTTAAAAGCAGAATCTCTTTTATTTTTTTCATTGACTGGTGATCATGGAAAAGCCCTGAGTTAGCACCTCTGGTGCAGCTCTGACTGTGCTGCTGTGCAGAGGGTTACCCTGGAACCAGAGAGGGATCCTGGGTGAGGACAGGCACTGTCCCAGCCCTGGTGGCCTCAGGGACAGCAGAGTGGGGAGGGTCCCCACCACCCCCAGCGCTGCTGCTAAGGCACTCAGGGGCCTTCACACAGGTTTTGGGGGTGCTGCCTCCTCTCTGATGTCCTCGTTGTGAACCCAGAAACAAGCAGTTATAATTCATGATGTGGGTGTGCAAAATTCCCTCTAAGAGCTAATTAACTGTGAGGACTCATATTTCTGGTTAAGGGTCCACAAATGTCATGATACCATTATAAAATAAACTCTTGAAAAATAATTCACTTTTAAAATAAAACATTGCTTTCCTTTTACCCAGCAGGTTAAAGTGCTTGGTTCCACGGTATCAGCTTTAAATTTTTCATGTCAGGGTAAAAAGTAATTTTTTAATTATAATTTTAATGCAACTGACCATATTTCGTAATGATACATTTTGAACCCAACTTGTAAAGATGTCAAAAGAAAATATGTCTATTCCATAGAACAGACATAGAAATATCTGAATCATAAGAACACAGTTGAAATAAAATAGTGCTTTTAAAAGTGCCAATTATTTATTTTAACTGTGATATTACAGCTGTCATTAGCACCGTGGGAAATATTTTCTGTATTAATAGGGAAGTTTCAAATTAATCAGTTTCAAAACTCACAGAATTTACAGGAACACAAGGTACCAGGTTATGACTCCTCTGAAGCAGGTCTGGTGGCAAAATTCAGCCTTAAATCCACTTTAACAAGTTCCCTTCCCTTTCTCCCTTCAGGTGACAAAGCCATCCTCCTGCCCTGCCCACCCAACATCCTTCACCTCATTCCCTCGGGGCTCTGGGCAGGTCCAACACTGCAGGGGAAAGGGGAATGGTCTTTGCTTTGCAGGATGAAGAGAGGAACCACCAGCACATCCCACAAGCAGGGAACTGGGAGGCACAGCAGGGAGTGCCACCAGCCCCAGGCAGTGCCACCAGCCCCAGGGAGGGCCACCAGCCCCAGGCAGTGCCACCAGCCTCAGAGAGTGCCACCAGCCCCAGGGAGTGCCACCAGCCCCAGGGAGATGCCACTAGCCCCAGAGAGTGCCACCAGCCCCAGGCAGTGCCACCAGCCCCAGAGAGTGCCACCAGCCCCAGGGAGATGCCACTAGCCCCAGAGAGTGCCACCAGCCCCAGGGAGATGCCACCAGCCCCAGGGAGTGCCACCAGCCCCAGGGAGATGCCACCAGCCCCAGGGAGTGCCACCAGCCCCAGAGAGGTGCCACCAGCCCCAGGCAGTGCCACCAGCCCCAGGCAGTGCCACCAGCCCCAGGGCAGCAGTGGCACTGCCTGAGGGCCCCGCTGGCACTGCAGAGCAGCTCTCTGCCCCTGAGCTGCTGCTGTGGGTCTGTGTGCTCTGAGCCCAAGCAGGTCACAAGCCGGGTTCATGGGCTGCCACTGCCAGTGCCAGGTGTGGGCAGGAACACTCTGCAGGCTCAGCTGGGACTCTGGAGCTTTCCAAACGCCCTGAGGTGGCTGGCTGCTCTGCAGGGCTGTCCCTGCTGATATGCCTCTCACAATCCTGGGCTGTGGTTGGGGTGTCTACCTGGAGCTGGAAACACTTGGCCAATGTCACCTGTACTATACTCTGTGGATTTTTTAGGCTGCAGCTTTGTTTTGTCTGCCTTGGCCTTACTTTCATCAGTGAGCCGTGTTTCTCCTCACTCTCTCCTTGCAAAAGCAGCAAAATTGTTGATCTTAGTTTCCTGACTCCATCTATGGGCATTTGGAATCACCCTAAATCACAGCATACTCACAGATCAGTGATGCCAGCACCATCCTGAAGCAAGAGGAGACTGCAGTGAGTGTACCAAGGGGACACCCATGCAGCACCCAAGAAAAAGGTGTTCCTACCAGGGGGATGCTCTGAGGCTGTGAATGCAAACACAGCTTCATCACTCTTCTGAGCAGAGAGTTAGTGGGAAAAAATGCTCAGATGCTCAGCTGTCAGACAGGAAAATGAGGGCTTCTTGGAGAGCAAAAGAGGAAAGGACTGGGATAGATATGACGAAGTAAAACATTATCAGTAGCTTCTTCAGCTATGAGATAAAAAAGCGGATTGCAGAAGATATTACAGATTTAGACCTTCCTTTGTTATTTATACCCTCAAACTTGGACCTCCTTCAACCCTAAGCTAAATCAGAAGTCTCTGGTCCTTTGTATTTCCTTAATATTTTTGTGCCCAGCTCACCAAGGCTCTTTATAACCTCTCTTTGAAGCACGACTCAGAGGTAGTGCTTACCCATCCCTTAATGCTGGTGTTCAGTTAGCCCAAATCACTCCTCAGCCCCTTTTGGTGGCTGCTTTTTGGCATCTCTTGCTGTTAACTCAGGATAGCTTATACACCCAAAAGGTCTAATTGTGGTGCTCTGCTCAGCTGTCTCCCTCAATGGGTTTGGTGCAGGCATCTTTAGGTTTTTCTGCCTCAGATGTTCCCCTGCATCTTTACATCACTCTCTGTGGGATGTGTGAGCCCAGGAGCCAGTGCTGGAGGAGCACAGCTGACAGAGACAGCAGCAAAGCAGCAACAGCCTCCAGAAGCATCACAGTTTCTGCTTTCCAGACAAACATCTCTTTCCCCATTTATGATGGTCCAAAGGTCAAAGATAGCTGCTCCACCACTTCCATGGCTCTGCTGAAGTTTTATGTCATGGCATTGCTGTCAAGTTCAATGTTAGCATTTTATATAATGAAATAGCAGTTGTTACAGCTCTGCAACCTGCATGAATTCACACTGAAAAGATTGAAAATTTCAGGTGAGTTTTCCCAAACTCCTCAGACCTTTACCAATGGTCTTACATTGGATTAAAAGCAGAAGTAAGCAGTATTTACTTGGGAAACTGAGCACCAGACATACCTGGAGAATTCTTTCTGAACCTAATATCAATGTATTTGAGAGGAAACCATCAGAATATTTACCCTTTTGTACAGCTTCATCGACCTTTTCTTACAACCTCTTGTTAGCTTTTCCCTTTACAGGTTTTTGGTATAGATCCTTGGGTTATAAGTCTGCAGTTCTCTGACATGTTATTGCTTTGTAGAAAGGAAGGTCTCTTTGTTTTACACTTTTAAAATACAAAACCTCAAAATTATTTCCTCTTCTGTAGTATTTCTACATAAGCGTGGTCTCATTGACAAAGCTCTCACTGACTTTGATGGTTACAAAAACAATGTTTGAATTTGAAGAGAAAACATTATTGTGCTTAAAGGTGACAATCTGATGTTCCCAGTACCTTAAAACCTGATAGAGCCAGTGGTTTACCTAACAGCCAAGCATATGTCCCTTATGGTAATGAGCTCTAACTGGAGGCCCCTCTGAAACACCTGAGGACAATTTCTAGCATTTTCAAAACCAACTGAGAACTGATAGGTTGCTTCACAGTTTTTTTTTTTTTGCATAGTTCAATTTATAATTGCTGTGAGCAATCCCAGAGGATCCCACTCCTCAGTCTGGTGGGGCAAGCTGCACCTTAAGTCCTAGTTACATTTGCAATCTTAACATTTTAATCCATTCCCCTTCTGGCAAGTGGAAAGTGAGCTAAGCCTAAAGGCACAAGGTGTAGCTGTGATGCGGAAGCAGAGCTGATGAGTGGAAGATGCAGAGCCCCAGAGCTACCTTTGGTCCCTCAGAATTCACTTGCATGCCCACAGCAGTGCTGGGGGTCACCGGTTCACCGCTGCGGCACCAAACCCGCTGCAGAGCTGTGCCTGAGCCCGTCCCTGGGGTGTCAAAGTAGCTTATGCTGCACTAGGAAGAGAGGAAGAAAAATGCCTCCGTGACTAGTAAGTCTAAAATCTGTATTATTGTCAAAGAAACAATAGCAGCATCAGCTGCTGCTGCTGCCCAGGAGCAGAGCAGTGTCATTAGAGGCACAGGGCAGGGCACCTCGGGGGCAGGCAGTGCTGCTGCCTCCTCAGCCCTGCGAGGCACTGGCACAGCAGCTGAGCTCGTGGAGCAGGGGCATGGGAGAAATCTGCCAGTGGGAAATGCTTTTCCTGCTCCAGAGGATGCCATGAACTAACTCATAACTGACCAATCTGGAAAACACAGCGGGCTGTGGTGCTCCTCTGGTTCTTATTTAGCTGGCAATTTGCCTCATGTTTTTCAGAGGACTGTTAGTGACCATATTTTCAAGTGGCCCTGCACTGCTGATTGCTACTCCCATGCTTCAGACCTGTTTGAAATGTCCTTATTTGAATTATGACTCGCAACATCTGTATTTAAAACCATATACTTCACCTTCGCTTTCCACAATCAATATTGTTAACAGGGATAAAGATATGGAGGGATGACAGAAAATATTTGCTCATTTCTCCCTGCACAGTCCTCCCCAGCCCTCCATGAGCACTTCCCTGGTCTTGCTCACTCTGCACCGAGGGGTGCAGCTCGCTCTGGGCTCTGGCAGCACTGGGGTGTGCTGTGGCAGTGCTCCAAGCAGCTGGGAGAGCAGCTTCCAGGGCACCAGGATCCTCCTGTTCCTGCCTGTGGGGCCTCAGAGCTCCCTCTGCACCTCAAGGGGTCTCTCCAGACAGGACCAGTGATGCTCCTGCACACCTGGGTGCCAGTGGACGTGGCCGCAGGGGCTGAGGGGGGCAGGGGCTGCTCCCTGGGCTGATGCTCAGTGTCACCCTCTGTGTCAGGTGCCAGGGGACTGCTCTGCCTGCTGCATATCTGTCAGCACTGCCCTGCAGAACTACATTGTCTAAAGATCATCCAAGTCCTTTCCAGATATTCCAGTAAGGCTTTTAAGACCAGACTTATCTGATGTAAACTGATGCAGCTCCATCAAGTCAATGGAGTGATGTTGTATTATAGCTAAAGCCTTCATTTGTTGGTTTTTATAATTGAATATACAACTCTTCCAATTTCAGGTAACAGACACCTTCATTTCCACATTGGCAAGGGGTTGATTTATTCCAATAAATATTGACCTGCTGTGATGAAGCATTCTTATTATCAGGATGTATTGGTATAGCACAGATATATCGATAGATTTTCAGCTCAATGTTGTATAAGCATTTTACAATGACATATTTTGAACTTACACTGACATGTTTCTGAAAATATTTGTGGTGGTGAGGAAGCTGTGAGCTCAGTCACTTATCTCTGACATGGCAAGGGCTGGGAGAATGACCAAAGATTCACTAGAGTTTTGAGCTCTTATCAGTTGTTTTGCATGTACAAACCCAAGCACAGGTCAGGAGTCTGTTTGCAGTGGGGACCCACTTGCAAAATCTGTTCCATAAATCATCCTTTGTTCTATCCATCAATAAAAAAAGAATTAATGAAGCCCAAAATTTTCACTCTGATTTGTAGAGAAAGGTTGGTTAATTCACTTTTCAGAAATTTCCACGCTGGTGTTTTGCTCCTGCCAGGGGCTGGGTGGTGCAGTTGGGCACCCACACCTCTGCCCACGAGCAGCCTGGTCATTCAGTCCCAGGGCAGGGAGGTGGGAGAGGTTCCTGCCCCTGGCATCTGTGAAACAGAGCCCGAGAAGCTGCAGTGCAAAAGCTCTCTGAGATGACAAGCAAAATGGTGAGTAGAGTAAAATATGGGCCCTAAATGGTTTTAAACATTCTTTCCCTGAGAGCAAGATACCTTTCTTTTCCTTTAAGTGACAATGAAGCTGCCAGGGCCCTCTCTGAGGGCTGCTGGCCTGGGCAGGGTGGAACTCCTGCTCTGCCCCACTCTGCAAGTGCACACTGAGCACTGGGGCAGGAACAGCCTCTTGTAATCCCCGTAATGGGTGAATTTTAGCTGCTCATTGGTGAGAGGCAATTCCCGAATCCCAGAAGAACCAGTATCATTTGAGCTGTCAGCAGCTGGCAGGAGGGATGGATTGTGCTCTGGCTGTCAGGCAGCACTGCAAACCTGGCAGGACCTCCCCCCGTGATGGCACGTGGGATCCCCAAACTTTTCTGAACTTGTTTGCTTTATCTTGATTAATAAGCTCAAGTATTCATAAAGCTGAGGCCTGCCATTAAGGAGGTGATAAGCCATAATTTGTAATAAAAGAGCTACCTTTTCCAATTGTCTTCAGCTGAAGCTGAGTCCCCTGTAATGATTTATTGCCTTACTGCCAGGCTCTTGATAAGTGGACACCAAATGGCTCCTCATTACTCAAAAGCTCCTATGCATTCTTGTACCAAAGTCCCTTCCAAGCTCCACTTAGTCCACTTTCTTTCCAAACAAAATGAACCAAGGCCCTTCTCTCAGTAGCCTATAAACTATTTTAGCATAAAAAAATATCATAAATGAGAAAGGAGAAAATCTTGTTTGCTAAAGGGCTGCTGGATGAACTGCCTCTTGCCCTTTTGATAGCATCTTTGAAATGGAAATGGCCAGCTGCCTGACCTTCTGTTCAATGACCCTTTTTGTACAAAGTCAAATTGCAGTGGCTTCACAGCAGCAATTCACCTATGGACATAAACTAGATTTCAGGGGGGTATGGAAGAGGAGGCTTCTAGCTGCAGTTTCTTTAGAATATTTCTTCCATGTTAGTATTTCCTACATACACATCAAGAATCAAGCTTATAAAATGAATTACTGCTCATCAAAGGTATTTAGACTTATACTTCAGTAGCTTACATCTCTCTACTTTTTTATATTATGGATGTAACAAGCTATCTTTAAAAATCATTAATCAAAAAGATTTAGTATGTGAACAGTGCTACATGCAATTTTGAAAAAAATTCTATAATCAGTTATTGGATTGTGGCATTAATTATTTAACTCATTTTATTAGAACTCAAGGAAAAATATCATTCTAAGCAGAATGAAAGATCAGCAAAACCAAAAGAACAGGAAAAAATAGCATATTTTTAAATATGTTGAGACTTAGGTGCCCAAATTTAGAAACTGGCTGGCTGTGTGAGGTGTCCAAGCACTGTGAGAAGCACATTTGCTGTCCAATTTATGCTCTCACAGCTTTGCTTATCCTGTGATACAATTGCTTTTTAGGAGCGCTCATTCGTTGTTAAATGTATTTGCCAAATTCAAACCCGTTCTTCCAGCTGGGGCAAATCACTCCTGCTCTATTATTCCAGCTGAGGAGTTGTCCAGGGAGGTTTTGCAGATATCCACAGAGGCATCAGGCTCAGGGTGCTGGTTGGCAGGACCAGGAGCAGCTGGAAATCCAGTCTGTGCCTCACCCACAGCCACGCACCCTCTATCCTCCAGCCCCATGTCTGCCTCTCTGCCAAACACCCTCCAGCCGAGGGGAAAAGGAGTGGGATGTGTTTGTTTTTACAAGCAGTACATTTAGCAGTATTTCAGCTTCATCTAAAATTATGCCTGGATCATGTAAGCATAAGAAATCACTCATAGCTGTCAAAAAAATTAGACCCTTAAGGTAGCTAGTACATTTTCTGATTAAAGAGCAGCCCTGATTGTTGGTTTACAGCTAACAGCTGGTATGTTAAAGCTAAAATCTGAGTGTCAATTAATTCTGTATCAGATCAGCTGAGAAAGACAACTGTGCACAAGCATATGGTCATTGCAGGAATAAGGCTGCTGAAAGCTGAGGGTGTTTGATGGTTTCAGCCTGTCGCTCCTCGCTTATGATACTGTAAATGAGGCTAAAACAGTTTAATTCGTGTAACTGGCAGTCAGGCGGAGTGTTTAATTGAGGGAGAGGGGAGGGCTGGCAGCACTGCCAGGTTCTCCTGCGGTTGCTTGATGCACAGTGGATTGTGCCCAGTGGCAAGTTGCCCAGTCCCGTAGCACGCACAAAAACAGTTCATAATTACACCATAATTCAATCTGAAGTCTTGTTTCCAATAAGTTCCTCATGAAATTAGTGTTCTACCCAGCCCCAGCCCAGACAGCCCCAGCCCTGCCACCCTTGGATGTGGCACGGGAGGAGCCCTGCAGGCTGAATGAGTACTGTCACTCTTGGTGAGGCTGTGCTGGTGGCCAGGGCTCCTCTTGGCCACCAGCTGGGACCCTGATGCACTGCCACTGTGCCCTGTCCTCCTGCTCTTTGGCAATGGGCAGACATGGCTTTCCTACTTGGGACACACTAATGGCTTGGAAATTTTCTACTTGATTGGTTACAATGCAACCTCAAAGGAGAAGGAAACAACACTCAAAATGAATAAATGGAATACAGCATGAGAGATGACCCTCCTTCTGTTCCTGCTGGCACAGGTCAAGCCAGGAGAAGTTTTATGACATACTCTTGGGCCCCCAGGTTCAAAAAAGCATCTGTGCATTTGCCTAAGTTTTAAACATGTACTTGTGTCCATTCCTACACAACAGTGCTCTCAAATCATGTGGCAGCTCTGTCAAATCATAAAGAATGAATTTTTATAATATTTTGTAGAAACTGTCAAAGGTTTGATCTAAAAAAAGAAGTTTAGGTGAAATTCAGGTTCCTGATTTTAGAAATACTACCTGGCTGTATTTTAAAGTTAAAGGCTGTATTAAAGTTTCAAGTGGACACAGGTTCATGGTGCCAGAAGATCCTCCAGCATGACCAGGCTCAGTAGGCTGGCACCTCCTGAGGTTCAAGAAGGGGATGATCTTCCATCTGCTCTGCTTTTGTTCATATCCCCCAGCCTTGCCTGTGCTGTCTGGTCTCTCTTTTCACACAGCTGGGGGAGAGGTGCTGCCATTCCCTTGTGTTTTTTTTTTTTTTTTTTTTTTTTTTTTTTTTTTTTTTTGTTTTTTTTTTTGTTTTTTTCCCAGTGAAGCCCTGTGGTTAAGGCAGAGGGAGACCTGGGTTTCTCCTCTTCTGCCTGAGAGGTTTGTGTACAGGGAGCTGTGGCTACTGAACTGTACTCTTCTACGGGAAAAGCTGGTGAGGGGACCAGGAGGGAAATTGCTCTTCACCCCTCCTGTTGAGAAATGCAATTTGGAAAGGTCCCTGGAGGCAGTGAGAGCAGCCACGAGCCTGACCATTTCACTGAGAGAGTAAGGCACTCACCTAGCAGGCAGGATGGGCCCCGCTGGCCCAGCACTTCATTCAAGGGCTGATGTAATTAAAAAAGACACAAGCAAATAGTCATCTCCTGTTATCTTCTGTATAAAAGCATCTGAAATACTACTGACAGAGAAGGAACTGTCTTTTCAAGTCCCATCCGTGGAGGTCTCTAAAATGGCCAAGAAGTATTTCACAGATGTTTAGAGGAAAATAAAATTCCCTCTTTGAGCTGAGAACAAGGATGAAACACTTAGACCGAAGGTTAGTGTCCTCCCATATATATAAACCTCCCGGGTCACTGGCTGTTAAGATAGAAAAGATTCCTCCATACTGAAGCACCACAAAGCTGTAGGACTGCTGCATTTACAGGAGAAATAGCGAAGTGTTCCTGAACAGAGTCGAAGCACAGACTCAGAGACATGGGGAGAGCAGAGCATGAACCCAGGCTTGGGGGTGTGTACATGGCATGGCCAGGCAGGAAGGTTTTTAGAGTTTTTAGAAACTTTTCCAGAAAGATAGATAGATAGATAGATAGATAGATAGATAGATAGATAGATAGATTTTTCCCTTCCTGTTTGGACTTTGTCCCTATAGCCCCTGCATGTGAGCAGCTCCAAGGAAAGCCCACCTTTATGACCAACACAGATGTGGGGAGCCCCTGGAGGGACACTCCCCCCTCAAGCTGTCCCCATGATCCAGCATCCAAGGACAGGCTTGCCAGGAGTTACCAACCATTCCCCCCATAGCTACAAACCAAAATGCTTATGCTTTCTTTTCACCCATACTGTCCCAGTGAAGATGAAACTACAATAACCACAGCAGTGTGTTGTTTGAAATGAAAATGGCAGCACATTTTCTTCAGGAAAGTCTTTTATCATCTGCCTTTTCACCAGTGGCACCGTGACAGTGAGAACCAGTTAATGCAATCCTCACAAATCAGCACTAACCCCACAGATGCTGGGAACCTTTGACAGAAGAACTCCATACCGTGGAGGAAGTTACCTAATTCCTAAAGGTCTTTACAGGTTCGGCACTCCCTGTTGTTTCTGCACAGTAGCAGAGCAGGATTAGGGGCATGACACAGACACCACTGCAGACACAAGTGCTGTGCTAATTCCCCTCTGAAAATTATCTGTTGGCTCTGCTTAAAATCCAGGGCTCCAGGGTTAGGCAACAAACACTGTTGTACTCAGATTAAACATCTTTGTTTCCCAAAATAAAATAAATGATGGAATACAAGATTAATTAAATTATTTTACTTGAAACAACAAGTTGAATCCTGCAGTGCAGCTTTACCAGACTAATGAGCACAACAGCGAGGCTGAGCAGAACGCTAGCTAGGAGAAAGGAAAAAGTGGTTCAAAAACCAGTGTGACAACATGCAAATAAAACACCTCCCAGGCTTTATGCTTTGCCCTTACAATCACTGCATTTGCTTTGAAGGATTCTGAAAAGCACAATTGCTTATGTACCCTTATTTTCCCCCAAATATCAGACTGTTTATTTTTTGGCAGAAGTAGCACGCAGACCACAGCATATGGATTAAAGATGCTGCATCCATATCTGCTTGTTGCTATTATTCTTGGCTTGTGAATATTTTAAAGCACATGCCAACTCTTTGCCTCTGAAAATCAATGCAAGTTTGGCCATTGACTTTACAGAGCTGGATCAGAACTGGAGGTCTGTGCCCCCCACCCCCTTTTTAAATAAGTGGGAATTTTATAGGATAATGGTCCTGGAGCATATTGATTGGCCTCAGCCAGGCTGCACATCGCCCTCGCTGGAAACTGTAAAACCTGTAATGGGCTGAACACAATGGGGATGTGACTGACATGTGCCGAGGGCATTTGGGGCTCAGGGCTGCACTCTGCTCAGGGTGCTGCGGGGTGGGAGGTGTCACAAGAGACACCCAGCAGCCTGGCAGGACACCACAGCATGGAGCACAAACATCCATAACCCTGCATCTGCTCCCTGGGGGTGGTGACCTCAGTGTGACGGCCTCTCGTGCTGCTCTGCAAGGACAGCACACCAGGCTGGGTGTCCCTGCCCATGCTGAGGGGACAGTGCCCGTGCTGGGGGGACAGACAGGGTGCTGCACAAAACAGGGTTCAGCAAAATGGTGATGTGGGAAACCAGCAACAGCATTTTGTCTTACTCCCTCCTTCATGTATCAGCAGCGTTGAATAAGGTAAGTACAGAGAGACCTGTGGGGTTTTGCAGAGGTGATGTGAGCCCTACAGAAGTGCTGATGAATATATCAGCCCTGTGCCAACCTTGTCACCTCCCTTAATCAGCCCCTGCCTCATCTGGTGGCTGGCTATCTCTATTTGTTGCTCTGTGCAAAGGACATTCAAATCAGAACAACATTCAAATTAGAACTACTGTCCCGGAAAAAAATCTTTCCAATATAACAGCTGATGATGTGAGCCCACATCAGTGGTAGCATTATTGACTGGTGAGGGTTTTGGATCAGGCCCTCCCCTGTGGTCATTTCCAGAGACAATTATTCTGCTAGCTCCTGCTTTGCCTTCTGTGACGTGGTGCCATTGCTCTGGGGCTGGCCAGGCTCCTGTGCTCTCCTGGAAGCCATTTCCCTTCACTGAACTTTGATTGTGAGGAATGGGTTATTGTCCAGGGTTTGAAAAGCAGACTCTGCAGAACCCTGGCTGGATCAAGACACCTACCCTTTTCACACTCAAAATCAAAACAAAACACTGTTTTCTCCCAATGCTGCATGTGATTGCAAAACAATCTACACATTTGTGCCTGTTCATCTGAATATGCTCTGTGAGACTTTCTGCTAAAAACATCATGTATTGTCTGCTGCTTCCAAGGTTTCAGAGTGCACACGCAGGAAATAAAATCTTAGTTTTGCAAAAATCAGAGGATCTTTACTTTTCTTTTTTAACCTGATTTCACCTCACTTAAAATAATGTTTTATGTGCAGTATTAATGAAAAGCTACCATCATATAAAAGGAACATGGGTGTCAGCCAGTGTAATAATGGCAATATAAAAATCATAGAAAGTTGATGTGTGCCATGTACTAGCCCTATTACCCAGGCTGTGCACGCACGTGCATGATATTCAGGACACCCTCTTATCAAGTTTAATTATATTAGTACCCTGTGCTCATCTATATCCTGTATAAAAGCAGCAAGGCAATCATTAGAAATAAGCACTGCGAGGTAAAGCAGAGACCGGAGCACAGCGGCAGCGTCTCTCTTGCGGTTTGATTTGACATGCTTGCATAATCACGTGTGGGATGGCTCCTTCTTGTTTTATTTTCAGTAACAAACAAAAAATCTCCTAACCTGAAACGATACGATGACAATTTTCCATAAAGGAAGAGGCTGAACTACTTATGGCTACAAAGACAGAGGAGATTGTATTAAAGGACCGTGAATCTAGACCTCTTTGTTGTGTTCGCAGGGATTTTCAGGGTGATTTAGTGTGGATTGATTTGCAGTTTATTCTGCAGCCATTGTTTGTAATGTGCTTTGCAAGCTCATGTACTCTGAACCTTAATTGTTCTAAATTAAACTATGGGGACCAGACAGAACACATTTCAATCAGAATTACAAAATATTGCACCAAATTCCTTTGGGATACATAATCTCTCGCTATGTCTGCAGCGCTTGTATACATGAAGGAGGAGTGAGAAAGCATATTTAGGAAGACATTTTACTATAATTTAATTTACCCTTTTCCATTGGTAAAGCAAACAAGGACAGAGGCACTGGCAGAAACAAGCAGGGGAAGTCGTTCTGAAGCTGCCTCACCGTGGTATTTTTCGCACCCTGAGAGAGCAGCTGCTGGTTCACAATGCTCTGTGCAGGGCAGGCAGAGAGCAAAACACTGCCAGCAGAGAGGGGCTGGCACTGCCTGGGATCACAGAGATTGGCAGGCTAGAGAAGGCAATAAAAGCTTACTTGGGCTAGCATGGGAGAAAGGAGCAATATAACTTGCATTGATTTGAACGATTCTGAGTGAAAGAAGCTCAGATATTAGTAGGGTTGGAGCCCTTTTAAGCCAATATGCCTTTGCTGAAAGAGCTCTGTAATATTTGCTTGAAAAATACCTTTGTGTATCCTTGCTAGGACTGACCTGGCTCTTGGCAAGTTGGCAGACAAGGAAACCCCCTTTTTTCCCCTCTTATTTTTCTTCAGGTAATTGCTTCCTCAGTGGAAGCTCCTCTGAAGAACCATGATAAAGAAGTTATATATGAAGATTTAATCTGGGAGAAAAACACCCAGTGAGGATGAGAAACAGTGTGAGAATTCAGGACTGGTGGCAAAAGCAGGAAAGGATTTTGGGGAAGGGCAGGTGGTGCCAGTGTAAAAAGCATGGCCATAGGGAAATAAGGGCTCAGGACAGCTCTGCCACACAGAATCATCTGTCTGGCCTCACAAAGCTCCTCTGCTCAGAGTGCCAAAGCTCTAATAGAAGTCTCCTTTTCTATTCAGCAATAAAGTGGGTTAAAATCATTAAAGAACATTATTTTTGGAGTTAACCATAAGAATATTCTTTCTATGCCTGTGTCTGAGCAAGGTAGAGAGTGGCTGCTCCAGAGCCTGGTGCATCCCACACTTGGAACAGTCTCATCATAATTTTAGGCTATATTCTGCATTGCTATTTGGGGGATTGGAGCTGGGACCTCCCAGCAGTGGGCTGCTCAGCAGCTCTGGGGGCAGAAGTGATGTCAGGATGCTAATCTGCCCCAGGCTGCACTTCCAGGAGACCACCTGAGCCCCCCTGGTGGGGGCAGAGGGGGAAAGAGGCAACTCCCCAGCTAATGAGGGGTGTGGTGCAAGATCTCCTGAGATGGTCCCTGAACAGCAGCCAACTTTTGTGGCAGAAATAAGGAAGGAGATGTGCTGAAGGACAGAGACTGACAAGCCTTGGCCTCAGCAGAGGGGTCAGGAGCTGTTTACATGGCCAGTCCTTGGAAGGCACCCTGATTTTGGGCTAGGCATTGAAGTCCTTTTCAAGCTCACGAGTATCAGTGCTTCTTCCTGTCACTTCCAGTCTGGAGAAATACGGATCAACTGCACAGCAGCTCGACAAGCTCTGGAAAGTCACAAGTGATTTGTCAGAGCTTTTTTGCTGGGAGGTCACAACGAGCACGAGCGTGTTTAGGCACCGTATGTGTCCCTATTTATCCACTGCACCTGTGCTTCCATGCCGAGCCTGAAACAAACCCACTCATACTCAATTTAGCATAGCAGCCTGAATTAGTTAATTTTAGTCAGTTGGTGATTGTTATTGCTAAGATCCACCACTGTTCTGCATTGCACAGGCATTAAAATTAGTGTGAAGATTGACAGCCTTTTCCCAGAAAGAATAAAAGTATCTGCACATTCATGATGAATATAAACAGAAAGGTCAAGACTCAAAACCCAGCAGTCACCTATATAGTCTCCAAACAGTAGACTGTCTCATAAGGTCACAACTCATTTAAGCCCAGTGCTTCCTATGAATGCTCTGGCAGATGTACATAAGTGAATGGCTTATTTATCATCAAAGCCTTAGCTCAAATATAACTTTATTAAAAACACTAAGTTTTTACTCCTGTTTTAATTTAGACTAAGAAATTAAATTCAATAGTATTAGAAGAAATGACTCAAATGTTCAGATTGAGATAATATTGGCTGAATATATTGCTCTCAGTGCCTGCAATGGTCTGACAGCCTCTTTATATCACTGATTTTCAATCTCTTCAATGTTTATGTATCTAAAATCTGCTGGAGGTAGGGACCCTTATAGTGAAAATTTAAGCCAACTGACAAGAGATTTGCTATCCTTGCTTATCTTTTATAGTACTCTCAATCACAGCCCATGGACCCCAGGTAAAAAAACCACTGACTGAGGTATTTACATAGCACCTGAATACCCACCTCACCATGGATTTATTTTTACTGCAACAATGTGCATAAGAAGAGCCCTGGTTTTTCTCATTCATACCTACTCTATTTTTCCTCATTCCTACCTACCCAAAGAGCAGAGACATAAAGTAAAAATTCTAAAAGCAGACAGAAATCAAAGATTAGCTGCCCAAATCCATCCTTATGAACCTACTTAAAGTAAAGAAATCCCGTAACTCTTTTTTTCACACTATCCATGAGCAGGACTCTCAGCCACATTTATCCTTTCCACCAGTGATTTGATCTGCTAGATCCTTATTTACATGTTATTATTTGTTCAGCTTTGAGATCTGGCTTTTAAACATTTCAGAGTGTAAGTGAAGACAGATAAGTGGTGAATTTTAGGAGCAAAAACGAGGTAAGAGCAGTCACTTATAGCAGTAACAAGGCTATCTCATCCAGAGATTTTACGTTTAGTGCTAAGTTAAAAAGAAAAATTAAAAAATCTTTGCTTACAACTGAAGGCACCCTGTCTCTGCAGTTGGTCTTTGTGGGATCTCATTGCAGCAGTGCTTCAGAAAGGCTGACTCCTTGTTTTAACCACTGGCTTATTTAGAAGGACTCATGAATAAAGCCAGCTACACTGAGAGACCTCCTATGTGCTCTGCTGGTAACCAAATTAGATGGTAATTTGGTGACTTAAAAAAGAAGACATCACAGTGGGTCCATCACAGTGTATGCCCGATGTGATAAAAACCCAGAGTCACAAGTGGCAGCCTTGGCACAAAGTAAAGGCTGCAGACAGGGATTTGCCCATGCTAAATGCTGCTGAAATCCCACTTCCAAAGGACATTCCCCCTGTTCAGAATGTCAATCCTACCCTCAGTGCATAGGACAATCCATGGGTAAATAAAATGTATGCTGATTACAGAACTGCTTCCTTTTCTTTCCTCTAGTATTGCCATTGGGACAAAAAGAAAAAATACTTTTGTGGAGAACAACTCAGCAGCTACAGTTTTGAAGTAAAGCCTATCATTTGTACAGCAAAAATCAAAACAACCTTTTATTTGTCACTGCAGGGAGAAGAAGAAATATGATTCTTGTCTCCTGGCTCTGTAATGTTGTCTTCAGCTGTGCATTTTGTCCAGTTGTGCCTTATCATGTCAGTGAAAGGAGGGTTTCTGGCTCTTTCTTTCTTCCCTTTTCCCAATCTTCCTTTCTTTCTTTCTTTCTTTCTTTCTTTCTCTGCCTCTTTTTTTTAATACCTCCCTGTTCTTCACCTGACCTCTTGCTCACGTAACATCTGTTTTAAAATGGTCATTCCCTATCACCATTTCTTTTGGGAAACACGTTTCTAAGCCTAAGCATACAAGATTATAGCAGATTTCTTAGCTTACTGTGTGGTGTGTTTCCCATGTGATAGCTTCTCCTCAGGAAAGCTATTCTTTCATGCAGCCATAGCACCAGCATTGATCAGTGGAAAAGTTCAAGGCAGCAACTCATCAAGCACAGCTTCAATACTAGATTCCAGACAAGGTCTGCAATAAATAAGACCAGTAACAAAGCATCATATTTCCTCCTTACACAGAAAACCAACAGTGACACAGTTCTAAATTTCAGAATATAAGGACAATTTCTTCTCTGCATTGGAGCAAGATGAAAGCTGGAGGTATACTCTTTTTTAATATAAACTATCTTTAAGTAATCATGAATTTTTAGGATGCTAGTCTTTGAAGTGTGCTAGCATATCATTTTAAATGCACAGGTTCTTACTGTAGGAGATTTTTCAGTGCCTTCACTGACTAGGACTTTGCTGTCTGAATACTCTGATATTATTGAATATGAGTGTTTAGAATATATTATTCTGACCCCAGTGTTAGTTTCTGCTTTTTATAAAATATAATAATGGTTCCAGGATTTCAATGTTAGCTAACAAAAAAAGAACAATCTAGTGCTGTAAGCAGATAGGAAAAAAATTCCAAATAGCTGTGCGATAAAAAAATATACACCCTATGAGGCCCTCACAGATTATTGCTATTGATTTCTTTCCTGGAGACGTGGAAATGTTACCAGATGGGGTGTTAGGCAGTAAGTGTGTGGGTGCAAACGCAGTTTATTGCTTGCTGTCTAGAAATCACTGAAAACCTTCACAATTCTGTTTGGCTGTGTCACATAAAAAGGTAAATTTTTTGCCCTACACCAGTCCTTACAAAAAGCTACATGACATGCCATGCAATGAGCACACAGTAAATTTGTCTCTAAGGAAAAAAAGATCAACAAGGGAATTAAGCACACACAGATACATGCACACGCTTACCAGGGACCATAAAATGCCTTGCACATATTTGAGTATTTGTCCTCATCTTGGTCATATCCTTGCACTATGTTGATTTAAATTAATTTGGAAGACTAAATTGATTTATTTCATGGTTTTTCTCTTTTACTTCTGCCTGGAACATTGGGCTCTGTCCTGTATTTTATGCTTATGGAAGTGCTAATAAGATTTGCTGTAGGTTTCTAAAAGTCAGGTACTGGAGCTGGAGTATAATGCACAACTGTGCCTGACCCCCTCGGGGATGCACCCATTAAAAAAAAAAGGCTGACCTTCTGTCACTTTCTTCCTCCTCCCTTTTAATGATTCCTTCTATATCCTTTTGAGAAGATCTTTACAGCCCTTTGACCCCTGTTAGAACAGGAAGACTTAAACAGCTAAAAGTACCCTCAATATCAGCGGTTGCCAACAGGAGCTCAAGAGGCTTTTTAGGAAATGCCAGAAGACAATAACCTACATTTTCAATGCATTTAGAGCCAGATCCACATTCAATATTGTATAATTCCCCTTTCGTTTGCTTTAGCACAGCACATGCTGGTGCTGAGCAGAGCTCTGGCAGTACAAACAGACATTCCCCAGCAGCAAAGCTGCTGTTCTGGCAGCAAACCCTCTGTTAATGACAAAACAGCAAATCTCTGCTAATTCTGCATGTTACACCACTTCTCACCTAGCCTTCAGAAAAAACAAAACTGGGTGCTGTGGAAGGATCAGGTGTTCTGGTTTGGCTCTGGCAGCACTGCTGCCCTCACCTCCCCTCCTCTGAAAGTCCTGTCCTGCTGTCCCCTGGACCTTGTGACATCCTCCACCCCTGAACCCGGCATGTGCCACTGCTTTCTGTGAAGAGAGCAGCTCACCAAAACCAGGTTATGCCAAGCAAAACCCAGGCTTTGGCTGCTGTCTGTGGCTGTTTCCAGGTGGCAGGGAGGGCTCTGGCAATCTGCAGCAGAGCAGACTGTGCTCACAGCTGGAGCACAGCTGGTTACTGAGCGCAGGCACCAAGAGCATCCGGTGGGAGGGAGCAAGGATGGGCTCACTAAACAGCACCAGGATGAACCCAAGGGGTGACAGCACCTGGCAAACCTTTGATGTGCTCGAGGAGGCTTGGTCAGAGAATGCAATGGAGTCTTTGTGCCTTTCTGCAGTAGTTAGATTCTTCTCTCTCTGGAAGAGCAGTTTCTGATTCTGCCCTGAGCCCCTGCCAGATAAAGTCAAGCAGAACAATTCTGAGCAGAGCAGTGAGTGACCAGTACTGAGCTGAGGGTGGGGCCCTGAAGAGCCATGAAATTACAGTGGAATGAAAATCCCATGGACTATTGCAAAGGTATCATAATCTCACAGGCATCTCATTATGTTTGTCACCAAATAAAATATCATTAAGCAGTGTGATGTAGCCATCAGCTTTAAAATTCAGAAAAACTCTTTTGGGGTAGCAAAACAGAAAATAAGATAAGCCCACTCAAGTCGCTGAGTCTTATTTCTGTGGGGACACTAACCATAGGAGAAGAGCTGGACCTGCACTAAAATTAACCTGAGCCATCTCTCCAAGAGTTTGCAAAATGTTTCCTGATACAACCAAGCCCTTGTGCTGTTAACACATCCAAAAAAGAAAGTCAAACCTGAGTTAGACTGAGCAAACCAAGTGGGCAATGGGGATGTGTAATAAAAAGGCATTTCAAGAAGGACAATTAAACACAGACACTTTGTTTTCCTTTGGCATCACCCAAGACTGGTTAATGCTGATTGCTCACAGTGCATACTAACTTTGATAGCTCAAGCAGTTTTCTGCTAAAGTGACTTGAAAGAATTTATCCTGATGGAAGTGTGCCTGTGTACTGCAGTGGAGTGCAGTGCCCTTGGCTGCTGAGGGTGAAGTTACTCTTGTAAGCAAAGAAAACAACTCCTGCTCCTGGTCTGAGTGCATTCATGATATGGAGACTGAGCTGAATGACCTTTTTGGGTCATTTGTAGGCACTAGGCTTGGAAAATTGATGAAACTAGTCTGCATGGTGGGGATTTCGAAGACATAACAAGGAGATCCCCATATGAGTGATGTACAAGCCCTACAAAAGGAATGGCCATGAATATATTTGGGCAATACCCCACATAAAGTGTGATTCTCCAGACAGTGAGGCATTTTGTATACAATTCACTCTCAAAGAAAGAGAGCCTTCTGTTGGGTGTTTGCATGACCTAGTGGACAATGCCATAATAACCAGGTGGCCTCGGTGTCACACTGACAAAGGATGAAACTCAGGCTGATATTTTTCATAAGGGCAGTACTTTTATAATTTCCAGTGGAAAAAAAAGTAGCAGCCTCAAGGAAGAGGAAAGAAAGAAAAAGGTAAATTTTTCTTGCAAGCTTCTTGCTGCAAATGAAAAATGAATCACAACATGAATCTGGTAAGCCTCGTGGGCCAAAACAAAGCACAGCCGAGTCCCCAGCTCTGGCTTTGTCCTCTCTGAGGCACTGTGTCCCTTGGGGACCAATTGTGGAGCTCTGAGTCCTTTTGCCTGGTGGCCTGTCATGGAGTCTGTTAGACTATAACTCACAGCTGCTCCTTCAGAAACATTTGTTTTTGTTTGTTTGAATTTATTTCATACACACGCATGTGCACGCACGCAGATACAAAAGCCTGGCCCTGTTCTTTCAAGAGGCCTGGAGTGCCCAGGCATTTCATTGTTTCTCATGCATTAGCTTCAGAGGACTTCAGGAGTAGAGCAGTATTTATTTATGGATCAGATTGTCAGAGTGCTCCCTACAAGTGCTCCAGATTCATCTCTATTGAACTCTGTGCACTTACTCTGAGGTTCTGATCCTGCAGAGCAAAGGGAACCCACCCCAGTGATGTTCTCACTCCAGATGTTAAAGCTAAGAATATGTTTAAAGTGTTTGGGGACTGAAGCTCCAGCCTCTAAATATCACATGAAAATAAATGCCCTATGATTCTCACCAGCTCCTGAAGCTGTAAATCTTTTAAGTTTATCATGAAATATTAAATAAGTAAAGCCAACACTACAGTCAAGAATGAGTCTGACACCCAAGTCAGACCTTCCAGCCAGCAATATTCACACAGTTTGTATTTACATAACCTGTAGAAATTATAGTATTTAGGCATATTATAAAGCTCTTGATACCATAAAAAGGCAGAAATATTCTCTCAGTTTGCATCAGTACTTAACTAACCATGAGCCACCAAATCTTAAATTTCTACTAAGTACATAAATCTCCCGTATCAGACAGAATAGACTTCATGTTAGCAAAAAGCCCCCAGTAGAAGCAGTAATTGCAGTAGCTTGTTAATGAAATCCTTCCTTCAAAGGAGTGACTTTAGAATTCTGCAATAGCCAATGAAAATTACATGCAAACATTATGGTCATTTGTTATCATTATAAATTGTGATAATGTCATGGCTGACTTACAAAGATGATGACCTGAAAGGCCATGACATTATGACATTACATTTTATCAATAATGAAAAATTGCTTCTTTTGCATGATTGTACCGGAGGTGAGGCAGGACCCTGGAAGGCTGCTGGCTCCTGCAGACAGCCCCAGCTCCAGAGAAGGAAACAGACCAATAAAGAAACACTTGGGGAAAATAAACCAATCAACCAACTGCAGCGAAAGCAGAGATACAAATAAAGAACACAGGGTATATTTACCTCACAGTATTTAATTTGAATTTCTGAAGGCCTGGATGATCTATGTCTTGAAAACAACACAGAGGAGATTCACCCAGCACAAGGAGCTCACAAAAGGCCCTTTCCAGTGGTTGGCTGGCACACTGAAAGCCTTGGGGACCAATGCAGCTTCTAAGGAGGAGTCCAATGTTTCCAGTGGCATTAACTGACAATTCTGCTTTAGTTGTTTCCTAATCCAGCCTCTCTCTTCCCTGCCTAAAGTGCCCCTCTACCCCACAGCTCTGACCATCAGCTTTAAGCTGGATCTCAGAGATACATGGGAGTCCTGCAGGGGATACAGCTCTGCCATGCACAGACACGTGGTTTCTGCTAACTGCACTGAAAGCTCAGCTCTCAGCCACCTGACCCTGGCTGGGTGTTTACACCTGAAAGAATATGTAAAACTGAGTCTCCAGTCCCATCTTTAGAGAGGCATGGCAGAGCTGAACATCCTGAAGGACTGCAGGAGATGTGGTGACCTCCTCTTAGCACACTGTGATGACCAAACCACTTATAGGTAAATCATGGTCTCTTCTGCATGCTCCCCCCACCATCTTCTGCCTCCACTCCTGAAACACAATAAACACCCGGGCAGCAAGATACAGAGTCCTCTCCTCAGATACACCTGGCCTTGTCAAACCCTGCAAGGGGGAGAGTGCTGAGCAGCCTCAGCACAGGACCAGAGAGCAAGTAAGTGACTCTCACAGACTCACTGAACTGCTGTAACCCTGTGTGCAACTGCCTTCTGCACTCCTGCCTGCTGTTCCCCCACTGTAAGAGCTCCAAGTCCACAGCAGGATCTCGGGCAGCTCCCCCTGTCCCAGCACCACTGCCCCAGGCCAAGCCCTGAGCAAACAGATGGGCTCTGCCCTGTGCCTGCTGCTGCCACTGCAAGCAACAAAGGCAGGGGCTGCAAATCCAAAAGCTTGCAGTGAATAGGGGCTATAACCTGAGTTTAGACGCAGCCCTAAATGTCTCAAGCTCCCGGAGACAGCGGGGGCCACATTTAACAATCAGAGCAGCCTGCCTTGCAGTGTCCCCTCTGTGCCCCAGCCTGCTGCTGGTGGGACAGGGCTGTGCCCCTCTGCATTCGTATTGCAGAGATGCCTGCAATAACATCTGTAAAAATGTGTGCTCACTGCAATTGCTTTTTTGTAGTGATATTTACGAGGACAGGTTTATGGTGAATATGAAAAGAAATGCCCATAGTGGTTCTCTTATTCTCATACTATGATAAGTAGAAGAAGAAAAGTTGATCATTTTGCTTGCTGGTGTGTCAAGGCTGTAATGTTTCCAGTAGGTCTATGCAGGGATAGCTTCCCAGTAAATCAACACATAGCTGCTTTTTTTTCCTTTTTTTTCTTTTTTTTGGTAGAGCTTGAAAAACAGAATATTAAAAAGTTGGAAGCACTGTGGTACCTTGTCTATTCTCAGCTCCACTTATTCTCTCAGATGGCAGTAGAGAGGTGAATACCACGTATACCACAGGCTGAAATTCCTAAAAAAAAGACTATAGTATATCTGAAATCTAGACATTTGGGATGCAAAGTACATTTTGTTTAGTTTTATCTTTTATGAAGGTATGGCAGGAATGTAAAAGACCTATTTATTGGATGCCATTACCTTTCAGTAATAGATCCTGTACACTTTCTCTTGATGCCACCATTTTGAGTGATTTTTGTGGAAATTAAAAGCACCTGATACCTGAAAATTACAGAAATTGCCTTGATTATCATGGAAAGGATGGCAGCAGCAGCACAAGAGAGCTGCTTGCCAGCACATGGGGCAGAAACAGAGAAAGGCTTGACCAGTTTTCACCTAAGAGGTTCACTTTTTGTGTGCATATGGGGTTCTGCTGGTGGTGTGAAATCCCAGGGCATCTGCCAAGATGTATTGCTTAATGTTCTCTGCTTTTCAAAGGTTCAGTAAGCAAAAGGGGTTACCCTGAGCAAGCTGCTATGACCATGACAGGAGCAAAACACCTCTGTGTATAAATTTGAAACCTTTAACCTCCTAACTGTCAAATTTCAATATTTCTGGTCACAGTGTTAAATGCACCCTAGCATTTTTATTGAAAGAGTTTTCAGTGTATCCGGATGGAAAAATCAAAGTTTCCTTTTATATTTACACACTGTTAGTAAGCTGTTAAAAGAAGAATAAAGCAAGGTGACTGCCAGCAATATTTTGTATTAGTGTAAGCTTTACAGCTCCAGCATAATAAAATAGCCTCCTTATTTGCTTTGTAACCTGTGACGTACACTCTAAATGACTTATTGTTACTGCTGCTCTAATATAGCCTACATCTTACTAATGATAAACACACTGCACTGTGCTGAGGCTGCAGTCCAAACTGGGCAGAAAGGATCACAGGGAAAGATAAGATGGGATGAAATGTCTTTTATTAAAAACAAATACTTTAATCAAATCTAGTTTTCAAGTCCTTCAAATACCAGTGCTCATCTTACCCATTTACCTTCAGTTAGGTTTTTTTGCCTTTGCATATGCAAAGAGCATGCCCACCATTGCTAGACAGTGATATTACAGTGCCCTGCCTAGAGATACCCTTATATTTTGGTGTCTTTTCCTGCTCTGTCCATTTTTGTGGATGAATCCTCTATCATTCCATCACAAAGACCTTTATGACAGCAGGCGGGAGAAAGAAATAATGGCTTTAGAAAGCCATTTTCCCTTCAAACAGTAAGTAAATATTATCAGAGATATGTGTGACAGTGATGGAGACACCCGACGTGGAGCCAGCCCTTCCGGGGCATCACTTGGCTCCTACTCCCTTCAGTGCAGCCACCACCAGCAGCTTCCAGGATGACATTTATGAAGCCTCTCCAAGGTGAGACCTTCTGAAATGCCACCAGTGGCAGCAGTTCTGCTGCAGGGCTGCTCCCCACGAGCCCCCGAGGGCAGCCCAGCCCGCTCTGGGTGCAGCTGTGGAACGCGGAGCAGCCCTACAGGGCAGCCTGTCCTCTGCTCCTGAGCCGTGCACAAGCCACGATTGAACATTTGTTGTTAAGCCCTGCTGCCAAGAAGGAAATTTATTTTGGGGCAATGAGAGGATTACAACCCAGCTTCTGATCTGCCACGATCCTGTTTTACACCGGGGTGACTGCCGGCTCAAGTTAAGTTACTGTGCTTTGTGTGGAGGAGATGTAATCAGAGCAAGGTTTAAGCACCTATTTCTCCCACAGAAGTGCCTCTGGCTCACAAGGACAACAGTATGGCAGTACCAGCATCTCTCTGGACCTGGAGAGCACAGACCTGTTACTCAATGGCTAGATTTTTCAGTGGTGAAAGCAACAGGGCTCAGCACTTTTGGAGAGGAATATTTTCTTGGATTGACAACCCAGATATTTTGTTGGTGGTAGATACAGAGAGAGCTCTGAGTGCCACAGCAATTTGCTGAGCTTCTTACACAGCTCTGAGCACATATATCAAGATTCACTCCTCCTATTCTAACTAAACCAATGTGGGCATTTCTGTCTGCAAGGTGCAGCAGGATCACCTGCAGGCTCTGTATGCCTAAAGCTTGGTCCTCTCCTCAGCTCTGGCACAGCACTGGCATGTGCAGTCAGGGTCTGCTTGCAGCCTCACTTCAAAACTGATTTCCAGGAGTCAGACTTCTAAGAAAAAGGGCAGCAGAGGACAGGAAAGCAGCCAACTCTCCTCCATTAAATGTAGAAGATGTTACTTGGAGTGGGTGAGGAGTGCTCCCTTCTTCCTTGGTTGGGTGCAGCAGGGCTCCATCACCTCCATCTGCTCTCCCCTGTGGCCCCCAGTATACTGCACTCCTCCCCGGGGCATTATTCTGAGTTGGAGGAGGCTCTAAATGCAGCAAGGGTGTATTTACAGGTGAGCAGTTTTAGCTGTATGCATTTCTCAAGGCAGTCTCTGTGTCTGGAAGCTCAGCTCTGGCTGGAGGCCATGGCATGGGAGGGCAGGCTGGGCACAGTGATGCCCAGGGGAGCCCTGAACACGGGAATCACTCACACTGAACAACTTTACAGGAGCCCTGCAAGGGCACAGCCAAGCCATCCTGCCCACATGGACACAAAGTCCCCAGCTGCTTCTCTGGGGGCAGGTGTTTTTGATTTATTTCAAGAAGGCACATCACTGACAGCTGGGGAAAGGTGTCTCACTGCCCTTTGACCTGTGACTCCGCTTGAAGAAAATGGGATGTCAGAATGCTCCTGCTCTGAAGATGAAGTCAGCAGCAGCTACTGGCATCAAGATGTTTAGATTCACTTCTTAAACTAGAGATAATTTCCATGGCATTGATAGAAAAAAGGGGAAAAAAGTGACAATTGCATCTACATTCACCCCGTTTTTCATGGAGTTATCAACAGCTCAGGTGCTCCTGCCTGCTGGAGTGGGGCCTGCTGCTCCACTGCTCTACCAGCCCCTGATGGTGCCCAAAGTTTTGCCAGGAAATACTTGCAGCCTTATCGGATTTCACACAGCTCAAAATGTCACTACAACCTGAAAATCATAAATTCTGCCATTCTGATCAGAAAAGAAAGCATGGTCAGTTATGCTCTTAGTCTAATGAAATACAGAGAGGTCTCAGACTAAAAAAATGAAAAAAAGTACAAAGAAAAGGTGGTTTTGTCCATATGATGCACTAAGACCATTTAGTCCTAATAATCACTTGAAACACCCTATTCAAAAAGGTATTTGGAGTTCTTATCACATTTAGGAAATTGCTTAAAACATTTCTGGATTTATCTGAAATCCATTGCTAATTGTGATTGGTTTAGTCTGTTGAAATGCAGGAACCAGAGCATGCAGAAAGTCCTTGGTTTACCAACACTTCCTAAATGTATTGTGACAATGAAAAATAAACTTCATAAATGGTTGTCCAGCACCTGTTTATTTACCAGGAGTTATAATGAAATTCAGGCCTTTCAGCCCTAAGAGAGTGTTCACCCCAAATCACACCCACTGCCTGCAGGGCATTTCCCAGGCAGGAAAACGTGCCAGTGGTGAGGGCACCTGCTTGCCACCAGTCCCACGCTTTGCCAGGATGCAGGGGTGACACTGAGAGGTCACTGAAGCTCTGTGTGCCCTCTGCTCACTCTCTGGAGAGCAGCAGCACAGGGGGGTCCCACAGAGCCCTGTGGCACCATGGGGAAAGTGGGGCTGTTGGCAGCCCCTGACTTTGTACTTTACTAGGGACACGACTCCTGCTGCTACTGCTCTTGTTTTCAAAACATACAATAATCTCAGTTTGGTCAAATAACAATCAAATACTATAATTTTAACCATGAAATCAATAGTCATGAAAATGGCCCCAGCTCATTATAGCTCTCTTGGGAAGTTTTCAAATAGATAAGGATAATGGCAGAAGGTTGAAGTTAGACTGGATCAAGCACTAATTGCAAAAAAGATGAAGGACAATTTTGTTTCTAAATGTAGGAATATTTCTCAATTATGACTCTGAAATAACATTCACTTATTGTAAATATTTAGGTAGATTCTTCTGTGTTTCTCAAGCTATTCCTTAATTTCTAAATGGGATCCTCAGCTTCAGCTCAAATGATTCCTTGGTGTTCATCTACTTGTTGTGGCTAAAAACTTTATTGTACAGTGGAAGGCAAGGAACAAAACCATGTTTGTGTTGAGTAACAAGCCTGTGGTACTTTCTGGGGTCTCCAGGATGAAGGAGGAATGACTGAGTTTGACCCCATGTTTTTAGAAGGTTAATTTATTATATTATGATATGATATGATATTAAAGAATGCTATACTAAAACTATTCTAAACTATAGAGAAAGGTTACAGACAGAAGACTTAACAAGAATTAATAATGAAAACTTGTGACTGCTTCCAGAGTCCCGACACAGCTGGCTGTGATTGGTCATTAATTTAAAACAATTCACATGAAACTAATCAAACAATGACCAGTTGGTAAACAATCTCCAGACCACATTCCAAAGCAGCAAAACAGGAGAAGCAATCAGATAATTATTGCTTTCATTTCTCTCTGAGGCTTCTCAGCTTCCCAGGAGAAGAAATCCTGGCAAAGAGATTTTTCAGAAAATATGACAGTGACACCAGCCCAAACACAGCCTAAACCAAATCCCCATACCCAGTGGGCATTGGGCAAAGCCATAACCAATAAAAGAATAGTTGGAGCAAGCAGCTCAAGGACAAGCTGTGGCTGAAATTTATATAAACCATTGAGAAAACATTCAGAAACAACCACGTCAATTTTGTGTATTTACAAAGACACTAAGCAGTTCACAGCTTCCACAGCAAAGAAAGATTGCATTAGAGAATTTGCATGTCCTATAACATTAAAGCCACCTGAACTTTGAAGAGGAAGGGCTCCTGTCTGCAGTGGCCTTGTGGCTGCTGGGAGTTCCTTCAGCATCCCCTTAGATCGCTGGCATTTGGCTCATTTTGTGGCGCTTCTATTCAATTGTTGATTGTGTGATTGAATTTACCATTTAGAGCCATTACCGCGTGTCGTGAACTTTCCCAATCTGAAATGCGAGAATCTTCCCCTCAGTACGGGGCTGCTGAGAGGGAGGTGTCGTGGGGCAGGTCCCGCAGGGCCCAGGGAGGGGAACAGATCTGAGGAGCTCTCCAGCATCACTTCCTTCTCTTCCTCCTCCCACCTCCCTGTTTCCCTCCCTCTCCAGAGCCCCACTTTGTGTCATTCCCCTCCTGTCCACATAAGGAGCCCTGTGGCATCCACTGTGAAGAAAGGAACCTACAAGGTGCATGAGCAGTTTTCCATACAAGGATAAAAGGTGTGTTTATCATCAGTCAGGGTTTTCTGGCTTGAAGCTGAAACGTGGAAAAATTAAGAATGTTATTTCTCTCATTCCACGACCCATTTCCCTGCTCTGTAGCAACATTAGCAACAGCCAACAAGAAAATCATATCTGCAGAGGAAATTTCTGGGCTTGATTAATGCTGTTTGTCAGTTCAGCTGGGCAGAGTGGGGCTGTGTGGCAGCAAGTCTCAGAGCACAATCCTTCAGGCGAGGCTGAAAGGGCTGTAAACAAGCTATGAAAGTTTAATGACATTCAAATATCTGAATGACTCCTCAAATGGTATAGTGGTTAGGAATTGTCCTGTACAGCTTTTGTAAAGAATTCACAGGGTTAATGACTAAAGAATGGAGTTCTGGTAATCAATATAGTCCTCTGGCTCTATTGATTGGAATCGCCTGCTTATTTTGCAGCTAAGATTTTTTAGCCCATTCAGAACAAAGACACCCTAGGGGACTGTTAAGTAAATAGGCATTTAAGACTTTTTCGTTGCTAAGAAAGTAGTTAATTATTATTAGTGCTTAAAAGTCTCAATTTAGACAGAACATCCCAATGAACATCATAATTTTGCTACTTTTCTGTATGTTTTATGCAAATGCATGTATATTGGCAGCTGTTTAGAAGTGTGCACCTATTGGGCTGGACAAGGTGCCCAGGGAAGCTTCAAACCTGGAAGACCTCAGGATGCTGAGTATCTTTGTAGGGACCTGTTCACAGAAAAGGATCAGGTGCCCAGGCAGTCACAGTGTTTGTAGGGTGAGGGCTGCCAAAATTGTGAATGTGGAGGGAATCCCTGTTGATGTTTTGCTGAAAGATGACATTCATAGAGGTGGAGGAAGATGAGTGCCTCAAAAGAGAGCGGGGCTTTATAGATACAATAAAACCAGAAAGTGGTTCACTAAACAAGCAACTTTCTATTTTGTCATACAGGTAAGGATTTTCTGCTGATGTCACTGTTTCTGCAGGCCAGAGGATCACCAAATCAGCTAAGGCAGCTGCCAGTGCAGAGGACAATGTGGCAGGGCAGGGAAACCACAAGTGAATGTTCCTCACTTGGCAGGCAGCGTGGCCTCAGCCTCTGAAAGCAGCTGGGAGCCGACTGCATTCCCTTTAGCAGATTTCAGAGAACAGGGGAAACTCAAGCTACACATCTTTGATGCAGGGTGTGATCTGTGCAGTCCAGCTGGGCTTGCAGTGCTGCCCTGGCCCTACTCTCCAGCTGAGATGCCTCCTGCAGATCCAGCTGCAAACTTAGCCCCATGCTTGGCCCTCAGACCAGCCAAAGCTGACAGCTCCTGCCACATCTCCAATATTGTCACACTAGAGCTGAAGTCATTATTACTACCATTCTTTTCTTACAGCCACAAAAATCTTAATTTCCTTTTGCCTTTTTTGTCATTTTAAACCAGAAGCTGCTCCTTGCTGATAGAGGAAGGAGAACAGAGTAGTGCTTTCCCACTGAATGGCAGGTGGTGGAACTGCTTTGCATTTTGATGCCACTCTAGTTTCCTTTGCTCTTTGCTTGTTCAACCATTTTTGCTTGTTACACTTGAAGCTGTGAACCCAGTGGATCAGAGAAGAGACATCCATTTGGAACTCGAGCACTTGATCTTTTCCATCCCCCTTAAAAATTAATTAGCATGGCTGCTTGCTCGTACAGGCATTTGATAAAAATGCACCAGTCAACAAGCACTTATGCACCAGCTGAGACATTGAGAAAACATTACATTTCGTATATGATCCAATTAACAGCTTTTCCCCCTGACAATGATTTCCTACCTACTTAGGCTGTTATATACAATTTGGTAATATGTGGAAGTATTCATCACGCTTGCATTCCCTGACACTAATCCTGTTTGTAGATTCTCCTCACTTTCCCCTTCCTAGAATTTAGAGTGGAGATTCCTGATTGCAGCCTGTACAGAGCAATGGCTGGATTTTAGCCATAAGTGATGTCACAAATCCATAATCCATAGACAGAGGCAGAACAGCAGCTCTGTTCATAGTTTTATACGTCTTAATTTTGATTTTACCTTGTACAACTGTACCCCCAGTACCTTTGTAAAAGTGACTTACAAGGCATATCTTTGTAAGTGTTGGACTGCTTACCATCACTTGGTAACCTCCACTCCTTATCTTGTCCAGCTTCTAATGGAGATAGTCCAAAAGAGGAGCCCTGACTCTGAATTTCAAATCTCAGTACAAATCTGCTCTCAAAAATCCTGGCAAGTGAATTTGAAGGTTTTATTGCACCCAAGCAGCAGTCCCTCATTTTGGTTACTGTTGAGGTCTATCCATCTGCATAAACCAGCAAGTGAAAGATTTGAATTAATTTTCTGGAAAAAGTTTACTTAAAAAGGAACATTTATGGCAACTGTATAATGATACCTGCTATGGGTAAACAATGTGAAAATCATTGCAGGTCGCATACAGAGGAGCATTACACAGATCAACACCTCCCTGGGTTTGGGCTGCAGCTGATTTCAGATCAGAGCTTTCTTTGCTGTAGTTTTACTGAACACCATACGGCTGGAGTTGGACAAAATGGGAGGTAGGGAAAATAAGGGGTTTCTCAAGGGTTTCTGAACCTTGGGTGGGAATCGCCTTGGGAGGACAGATGGGACAGAGCTATCCCTGATTTTGTTTCCACTATGGAACATTCTTAAAAATTAACAAATGAAAGCCACATAGCACTGCACAGTCTTTTACAGTGAGTAACACAGATTCAGTCACACTGTAACCTTTTGAGTAATTGTTTAGGGAAAACTACTGCACAATTTGGGATAGAGAAAGGAATTCTTTGTGGCCTTTTGATGAAAAAAAATTCAGAAGCATTTTAGGTTGAGTAAGACACTGAATTTGACCCAAAAATGTTTTAATTTTTTTTTTTTTTTTTTTTTAGGATTTTTCTGGATCATCAGTAAAGAAAAATAATCTGATTTGTTATGCAGTGTAAAGACCTATTGCACATTGCCAGGAATACGATTGTGAAGAAAGAGCTGCAAACCAGTGCACATTGATATCAAATGTGTAGCCATTAAGCAAGGAGAAAAAGGAAGGTCCAAAGCTAGGGAATTAATGAAATTTTGCCCAAGGGCAACATTCAAATATATTTATTTTTTTAATTTGTAGTTTTAACTTTGCTGAATCCATCTGTTATTTTCATATGTAAATACCCCTTTCCTTCACTCTTTCTATTCTCTAGGTACATTTTCCTTCTCTCTTTTTTTCTTGTTTGTTTTTGTGCTAACTCCTCAGTAACACGTGAGACCTCCCTGAAGTGTGAAGTCAGAGAACATTTTGGGGTGCCAGGTAAGATGATGTTCACACTGGGACCCTGTACAAGTTGGGGCTTTACCTTTGCAGACCACAGAGGAAACTCCTGTGAAGAAGAACACAAGAATCCTCTGCACAGTTTTTCTGCACAACTTACTATGAACTTACCATGAAAAGCTGAGGAAAGGCAAAAGCCATTGTTTTTTCAAGGATGAAGGCATTGATGTCCCTGATGGTGAATTGGGTTCAATTTGTAATGTTAAGTTGTGAGCCCTGATAACACAGGAAAAAAAAAGAGAGAAGGAAAACCTCAGAATGTGGAGAAATCTTTACCATGTGGCTTTGCTTTCTCTTTCCCAAGATGACAGGTCTGGGTTCCTTAACCGACTCTATGTTATAGGAAATACATTTGCCTGAAAATGAGTCAAGGTGCTCCCTTGACTTCCATTCCATGGAATGCTGAGGTCCCATGCCAGTGCAGCCAGGCACACAGACTGGGACACCTTGGGTTCTAACAGCCTGTGCTAGTGACTATCATATGGAGTGACCCATTCCCACAGATGTCATGAAATCATGGCTATGTTTGTTTTGCATTGAAAATGGTGCTAAGCTTTTGAGGATCAAAGCTCTCTTTCAGGCCCTGCTGGAGATTCACTGTGTGACTTTATTATGTCCCCACAGAATCTTTTTACTTCTAGATCTCCTTCTTCATGATGGGAAAAATGACATTGGTCCATCTAAAAGAAACTCTTCAACATCCCTTCCAAAAAAGCAATAATACTAATTAGAGAGATGTAGGTGACATAAAGTGGTTTTTTTCACTAGAAACCTCTCCCTCCAGTAGATATGCAAAAATGTATCTTTATGGTTTGGTTATTTACCATGGTGTTTATGAATTACAGAGAAGTCATCTCATACCTTGGTATTCAGAGTAATGCAACATACTTACTAGAAATCCACCTAAGCAATTACTTTTCTGATCTATTGCCAGATTCCTTTCATATCAGCTGCAGCAGCTTGCAAAAACTTAACAAATAGCATTTTACATAGGCTTGTAGTCTATATTCAGTTTTATCTGATTATTTTTAGCACAGTGATTTGAGAATCCAAATTACAGCTAAGAAAATGGAAAATTCATTTTCCAACAATGCCTTAAGCTTCACTAGCATTTTAGAGCAGAACATTTCTGTGATGGCCTTTGATTCAATCCAGGCTGAACGAAAGACATTTCATCACCACAGAATGCATTTCTTTATTTGCCTTGGATCTATGATTCTGTCAGTATTGAGAGAAAAGAAAAATCAATGCTGCACTATAAACCTCGGGCAGCCCCTGGCCAACGTGGTCAGCATGGTGTGAGCAAAGGAAATGGCAGGGGAAAAAAATTGACCGCTCAGCAATAGTGTGGCACAGTAACGGACAAAGCTCTGGGCTAATAACAGCTTGCAATTACACATGGAAAGCCAAAGCTTGTAGGGCATTCAGTACGAAGGGGATGTAATACAATTTATTGAACCACCGGTTAGAGTTCTGCAGCTTCTCAATAAAAAAAAAAAGGGCTGTGGACCTGTACTGCTTAAAAGACAGACTTATATGGTGCCAGCAGGGAAAGGAGACTTGAAGAAAGCAGAAAGCCCTTCCTTTTTATGTCTTGGATAGTGAGCAAGTGGGAGAATGCAGCCTATTTATGCTTTCTAAAAATACACCACGAGGCTTAAAGGGACAGCCCTGCTGCCAGAGCCCGGCTGCCTCCACGGCTGCCTGCACACACACACACCCCCTGAGCCACAGAGGCCAAACACATCCAGGCTCTGCATTCTAATTCCCCCAGCTGCACCTGTGCTGACAGCACCCTGCACATCCTGCCACTCTGAAAAAGGGGAAAGCAGCATGACAAAAATCCTTACTCAGGTACTGCTCTTCATCTGAGAGAAGCGAGGTGTTTCTGCAGGAGAGCAGAGCACCAAAATACCAGTTAATGAGAAGGGGAAATCCTGAACTAAAAAGAGGAATCATTGACACCATGGTTTTGAACAGACAGAAATTAAAAATTATGACTAAAAACATGAGTTTTATAGTCATCAAAGGAGGTGGAGGCATGCTTGGGTAGGTCTGGCTGCACTAGTGAAGGTCAGCACAGCACTGCACTGAGGCCAACACCCTCCTGCCCCCCCAGTGCCCTTTGCCAGATGGGACAGCTGGGGACACTGTGGCCACAGGTGGGGCACAGCCTCAGTCCCAGCCACCTGCTCACTGGGGTTTGTGCCTCCACCAAGGAGGAGCAGGGTCTGTTAAGGGTAAGTGGCCATGGAGCAGTCTTGGGGAAATACATACAAACACATGTATGTGTGCAGGGTGCAGTATTTGTGTTTTCAGATGGTGATGCAAAGTTTTGTCACTCAATGGCATGAAAACAGGAGATGCCAAGCATCACCCAGTGTGGGCTGAAGCCCTGGTGCTTGCTTTGGGAGCAAGTCATCCCACACTGAATCCATCTGTTATTTTCATATGTAAATACTCCTCTCCTCCACTATTTCTATTCTCTGGACCTCTTTCTGCTCACATTAGCATACATTCACATTTACCAGATTATGTCTTAGCATCAGTTTTAGGCATTTGATATAAAGGCTGCCAAACCAGTAGCAGGTTGCTCAAAGCCCTGTTTTAGAGTTAGGATTCATCTTTCCCCCCGAGTTAGCACAATACAGCAGGAATATTAATACCCAGCCTCAGATCCTGCACTTCCTGGGGGACCCTGATCTTTGCAGGGCCACCTGGGTCTGGCAATTGCCTGACCACATTTGTATGTATTGCACAGAAACAGTTTCTAAAATTTTTGGCAAGTGTTGTAGTACTTGTTCCTAAATACTACAGCGATGTGGTGAAGTGTACATTGAAAACAACTGAAACAACAGCCACAATGTGTCTGATTATTTTGTGTTCTTAACTGAAGTCAAGCTGTCCTCACAATGCAATACAGCTACAAGATTCTTCATCCTCAGTAACAGAGACATATTTCCCTTTATTATGACCAGAGGAACCAGGCCATGGGTACAACTGTGGGATACTATCCCAGTGCAAATCTGGCCCAGAGATACTTTTGTTTAATCTGAAATGTAATTTCTACAGTCCTAGCCTAAACACTTCACCATTTCATATTTCCATATCTATCTCTTCTCCTAGTACAATTTACAGTTCCAGTGGCTCCTTTGGGCTTCCCTGGCACAGCACACCCTCTTCAGCACCAAAATATCAGAATTAGCGCGCAAGAGGCCGTTGTATCTCCTGTGACAATGACAGCAGGGTCCCCGTGCCATACAGCCAGCCCTGCGCCCAGCACTGCGCTGCTCAGCAAAGCCGTGGCCCCCTTTCTGTAATTAAGTCCTTCTACATGACACGGCGCAAGAGATAAGGGATTAGTGCCTGAGACGTGAGGAGCTGGCTGCAGTGAGGAGCTAGCTGAGGACCCTGGCACAGAGGAAGCCCCTTGTCCTGGCTCCTCTTGGCAGCCCCAGCCATGGGGGAGGAGGACGCCAGCGTTGGCCATTCCCAATGTCACCTGCAGAGAGCCATTAGCCCGCTCAGCCCTCTATTCCTACACGCTGAATCAAATTAATCTAACAAAAACAGATGACCTGTGAGCTCAGCCTGCCTTACAGCAAAGTCAAATGGGAGCGAGGGGCAGTGGCGGCCAGGCAGGGAGGGCCAGCTCTGTCCCCAGCCCCTCGCTGTGGCCTCCCGCGGGTCTCCCTCCGTCGCCGGCTGTCACCGCAGCCACCTCTGCCTCTGCAGCCACACGAGCCCTCTCTTGTCTACCTTGGGCTGGCTGTGCTACCCCCTCCATCGCACACGTCCACACGCACACAGAGCTGCTGACCTAGAGGTGTTAGCCACTCCGCAGCTGCCGTTCTTCTCACATTAATCTATAGGAATCAATGGACATTTCATTAGAGTAATCAAGTGTGGATGCATCCCGCATTTATATCCCGCACCTCCCCCTTCCCCCCCAGCTGCTTTCACAGGCTAATTGGTCCTACAGCAAAGACTATGTGGATATTTTTCCCTACAGATGAGTGTCAAGAGCAGTTTTTTACTGCTGGTTGAAATACCTATCAATAGAGAGGTAGTATAAAAGCCTTCACCCATCAGGCAGTGTTGCTGATGCTAATACATTATGCACTCTCTGTTCTCACACACTCAACTCCTTTACACCTTTTCCCCATACTACTGAGTCATTTCTGCTGACTTCCATAAGAGAATTACTCCATTGCATTTTCCTCTAAAAAGAAAAAAAAAAGATTGCAATTAACACTTCTCTATCAGTTCACAATACATTGAGGGAATTTCTCACATAGTTATATTTCATCAGCAAGCTTTATATTTTTTTCAGTCAAATCTCTTCATCTTGCTTACTATGATATCTTATAATTTCACCAGGTTTATGTGGTTTATATGCATATTGGTACACCATGACACCTTGTGAAAGGCACCAGCATTGTGTTCAGCACCTTTGCTGTCTGGGAGGGGATGTTCTCCCTTCTCTGCTCTACTCTGCAAAGACAGCAGAGCTTTAGCAGGACCCAGGGAGTGCTGAGAAACATCCCAAGGGTTGCTGTTGCTAAAATGTGTATGTGACAGAGGGCTGGTGACCAAGTACAGTCCTTACAGTTGGGGGACCAAGGGCTTCCTTCAGATGATCTTTTTGAGGCCGTGAGAAAATGTGATGCTACTTGTTTGAACAAAAAGTTTGAAAGTGGAATTTTTCATAAGATCATGGACTTTCCATTAAAAAATAATTTCAAAAGCTTTTACAGGAAGGTGGACACCTAACAGCATATTTAAAATGTATGAAAGCTTTAGAAATGCCATTGTGGAGAAGGAGGCAGTGCAGGATAGGCAGGCAGTGGCTCAGGGGTGCTGTGCCTGTGGCTAAGGTGCCTCTTAGAAAGGGCTGCTGGGGCATGTGGGGTAAGGGCTCTGCACAGGCCTCCTCCTCTGCAACAACCCTGCAGCAAGGATGAGGGCTATCTGGAAATTCACCACACTGCACCATCACCCTGCCCAATGCTTGGCCTGGGCAGCCTCCAAGGAGAAGGACAGGAACTCAGGAAACCACAGGGATGGGAGCTTTGGTGTCCCTTGAAGTTGAAATTAGCTTTTCTGTCTTAGTAAATGTATTTGATGATTAGAAAAATGAGCTGAATTAAAACATCACTGACTTGCAGTAAAGTTTATCCTTCTGGTATGTTATCTTTCAAGTCATGTCAGACCTGAAAAAAAGCCCCATATGTTCTAAGCAGTAAAGTACTTGAGCAGTTACTTTTGTTGAGAGATTCAAGTAACAAAAACACCCCAAACAAAACCCAAAACAAAACAAAAAAACCCCAACAACAACAAACAACAACAAAAATTCCTTTCTTCTTCATCTGATTTCTAGAACTATTAGCATGAGTTACATGGGTTTACCCCAGGAGCCCCATAGGCTGCTGGTGCTAGTTTGCAATATATTTGGATATATTGCAGGGATGTGGAATTTCTTCTACCTTCCTGACTTTTCCAATATGGCATACAATTTTCAGTTTTGTTTAATGAATACTATATATGCTTTCAATTTTTTTTTTGTTTTAACTAAACCCTACTTTTTGCTTATGGCCAAACTCATGAAACTGCAATGAAGAAAAATGAACCCGCTGAAGGGGATTGACCCCACATGCTCACGACCAGGCCTTTCAAGACTAACGAGAGAGTTTGCATTTGCTTTTCCTGCCAGATCTCTTTCCTGAGGGCACACTGCATAATGCAAAAAGAGCTATGTGAAGTTTGGTGCAGAGGATGAAAACAGGACCATTCGGCTGTTTTACAGAGATGAGGTTCTCTTCCCCTTCCCCCTCCACACGTTTTTCACTGTAAGTGAAAATGAAACTTGTGCTTTTCAGAGGAAATGGCTGCTAAAGGTTAAAGGGTAAGTCTTCCTTGCTGCAAGCATACATTTTTGCAAGCTGAATCTTATCCATGTGGCTAGCAGCACTCACACTGAAATAACTGCAGAGGGTTTAGAAGAAGAGTAGGGAAATAGAGGGCAAGAGCATCAAAAGAACATCCCAAAATGGATTCATCTGCTCTTTTTTATTCCTTCATTTGAGTTCTGGCCACCTTCTTTTCCCTATTCCACATTCCACTGCAGAAACAAGGTCATTATTCAGAGGTAGAGGGTGGAGCTGTGCCCAAAAGGACAGCCATTGTGCAAGGAAGCAAGAGCATTTCTCCAGGGTTGCCTTACCTACCACAAGGGCAAGGAAATTTGGGGCAACAGGTACCTGAAGCCTTGACTCCTTCCCCTGCCAACCAACCAGTGTGTTTGTGCAGCTGATGTACCCACACAAAAACACAGTGTCACACATCACAAGTCCCTGGGAAAAGAGCAGGGGGAGGAAGGAAGGAGGCAGCTGTTGCCCAGCCCAGCTCGTCTCTCTGCTTGCTTTTGTCCTCAGAGTGCCTGTCATTTGGCTCTTGGGTTTTTTCCTGACACAGTGAAAGAGTGTCTGAATGGTCCTGAAAGCAGTTTCTTGAACATTTTGATATATTCTATTTAGTGCAATGCTCCTAGGAAATATTTGATCTCAAGCAAACACACTCATTAGTATCCACATGAAATTCAGAATATTCCTGGTGACAGTCTGTTATATAAAATACAAAATAGGATGAACAGAAGTCCAATCAAAAACACACCTTCTAATAGCATATAGTTTACAGAATACAAATGTGGACAAGATTGAGTGTATTGACACAGAACATACATGGAGAGCAATGGAGCACAAATGTACATCCATAAAATGTACAACCATTTAGCTTTAAATGAAGACATTTGAAGTTGTCTTCAACTATAAGATTTAGCACATAAGATAGCAAATCCAGAGGGATTCAGCATTTTCCTCCTAGTCCTTCTCTTCCACTTGTCTCCCAAAACCAAGCACTGAATCCAACATGTGGGAGATTGGTGAAGGGTTTGTGGTGCTTGCCTAAGGAAAGCTGGAGTTGCATGAAGCAATGTTCCAAAGGATGCAGAGCTGGATGGGCAGGGGCATGGCTGGGAAATGGCTGTGGCCAAGCTCAGTGCTCAGAAGGCTGCAGGTGCCAAATCTTCTCTGGACAGGTCTCCCAGTGAGCCCAGGGCAGCAGGCTGCCCTCTGCTGCCCCTGCTCCCTGGGGCTGGGGAGCTCCCTGCCCACGCCTCAACACTGTGCAACAGCAGTGAAACAGCACAGGAATGGCTCTTGCTCCTTTGAGGTTACCCATACCCAGGAAAGATTACTTTAATTTCCTTCTAAGAAAGCTGAAATGGCCCAAGTTAAAAAAGCTCCTTGTGATTGTTCTGTAAAGCACCACTTATTGATATACCTTGAAATCAAAATTCATTCCAAAAGTTCACAGCAGGAAAAGAAGGGAGTTTTTCTGAGTCTGGACTTTCTGACATCCCAGTCAGTTAATGGATTACATTCACCTTTCAATGGTCCCAGGTCCAGCTTCTACTGGCACTGCTGTGCCTTTTGTGCCTCTGACCTTACTTTGATTTACCAGCCATTGACAGGTGAGAATGAACCTCCAGGTACCTCAGCCCTTCCCCACTTTGCTGTGGACACACCCACTTTCTCTTAAGGCTGTAATACACACTTTTAATTTGCTGTGTGAATTTTCATTGAGCTTTACTCCTCAGCTGTCACAGATGTGATTTCAAGGATTATTAAAAATGGGTCTGCATAGGTTTTAACTTCTTTATGAGATGTAAAGGAAAAACCTCATCCATTTTATCTTGCAGTAGGAATATTGATAATGTCCATTTTAACTGATTACTTGAGGCCAAAAAAATTCTGATAAGGCTGGAAATATGTCTTTGTTAGTCCACATTAAATATGAAGTTTTCTTGATATTTGACATTCTTAGCATGGACCACCTTGATGTGGCCTCCTGAATTATTTGCATAAGTTACTTGGTAAGTTGAGATACCTGAACAGTACATTAAGATCAGCCCAAAGTCACTGGATAATGTGCCCTAAAGGGTCTGAAATATGATTTTTTTCTTCCACGACAAACAGATGTATGGCCTTTTCTGACACTACAGATCTCCTTTCTCCCCACATAGATGTAATGAAGGCAAATTGTATTCAACCTGCTGCATAAAATTGTCTGGGATAAACACCCTTTCCACTTAAAAATGACCAAGGAGGAGGAGGACATGGAGATATGGTGCTCTCTTTCACACTGCCCTGTTAGATGAGCTCAAATGTGAGAGCTGTGCTGAGAAGCTTGGAAGACAGTGATGCTGATGGGCTGTGTGTGCAGGGCACAGATCCCAACTAGTCCCTGTGGTTTGTGTGCAAGAGGAGAGCAACAGCAAACAAGTGAAAGAAATTATCTTATCCAGGGTCTTCCCGAGCTCTTGTTTTGGAAGGAAATTTGGAAGATGCCATATTGTATTTGTGGGGTGCCCAGATGAAGGAAGGAATGATGAATCTGACTCCAGTTCTCAGAAGGCTAATTTATTATTTTATGATACTATATTATATTAAAGAATACTATACTATATTATAATAAAGAATACAGAAAGGATACTTACAGAATGCTAAAGAGATAATAATGAAAACTTGTGACTCTCTCCAGAGTCCTGACACAGCTTGGAATTGATTGGCCATTGAGTTAAAACAATTCACAGCAGAACCCAATGAAACAATCACCTGTGGGTAAACAATCTCCAAACACATTCCACATGTGAGCACAACACAGGAGAAGCAAATTAGATAATTATTGTTTTCATTTTTCTCTGAGGTTTCTCAGATTTTTCAGGGATTTTTCAGAAAATACGGATGTGACATCAGCACACCAGCCTTGGCCCTGCCTGTAATGATGGGTATCAGAGGAATCAGTCACTGGAGTGACACCAAAGCATCCATATTTAATCTGAAATTTCCCTCCATAACAAACCCCTTGAGTTTTCTTTTTTAATTTTTTTTAATGGCATATTTGAGTTTCTTCAATCTTTCCTAGAACAGAACTAGCACAAACTCAGGCCTAGGCAGCGTGCAGCCAGCAGGGTGGCTGAAGGCTTCCCAGACTTCTTGCTTTTCTCTACTTGGTTCTTTGTTTAGACTCAATCTCTGCAAATCTTGGTTGTTTCTGTGCAAGGTAAATTGAGTGGCCTACCTTACAACTGCCCACATTCACTTTTGCCCTTTTTAACAGAGTTTCCTTGCCTGATGCCATCTGTACCTTTTTTCACACCTCCTTTGGCTCAGAGTGACTCTAAGGGGGAGTGTACATACTGCAACTGGAATAGACTGAAACTTTTCCAAGAATATATATACTGCCAAGAAAAGTGTGAAGCTGCTGACAAAGTTTTCATACAGAGTATTAGAAAATACATACCAAGTGGGTTTTAAAATTTTGTTTGATAAAGAAGAAAAAAAAGCAGTATGGGAACTGTATTGAGATCTCCAGAAATTCCCCTTTTTTGCATTTACCTGCATAGGCAGAAGAAGAGGCAGTCCAGGAAAAAGGCATTCTAAGAAAAAAACCAGTTCAGAACATGTTCAAAAAATGTAAATTCTTTAAAATGTGTAAAAAGGCCATGCACTTGGTTATCATTAGAACCTGTCTGGAGATAGGGATTATACAGCATCTTCATCTATGGCTTTATAAACTAACTGATGATTAGTTTATAAATCCTTGCATTTTAATAGCTGCAGCTGATGCATAACTGATCACCAATGTCTTCATTCTCTGCGCTGTGCATCACCAGTACAGAGGAACAACAAAACCAATGCATTTTGGTAGTCACAGACACCACAGTTACTAATGTAAAGGTTTGAAAAAAAGTATAAAAGTTTCTCTTAGGTCACATGCCCCTCCTACCTTAGAGAGGATATATTATAATCCATTGTTTTTCTAAAACAGGAGCATGAAGCTCTGTGGTACTGTGCAGACCTTTTGTAACAGCAAAGCTGCTCAGGACCTACATGGAGAGGATGGGAGCAGATAAAACTCCTTCCAGGAGAGGTTCTAGATGGGGCAGGGGAAGGGATTACTTTAATCCCTGTCCCACTCACAGGCTCTGCTGGCCTTCAAAAGGTATTCTTGAGCTGAAGTGTTGGATCTGTTAAGAGCTCTTCATAAAAATATCATGGAGCCAGTTTAGAGAAAATGGATCCACTTCCTTTCATCTGCCTGGAGGGTTTTGGCAGTTGTTGGGGCTTGAGGGTTTGCTAATGGCAAGAAGAAAGGCTCTGAAGTGGCAGAAGTGGGAAAAGAATAATGCTGATGCAGGCAGGCAGAATGTGCTAAGGTTTCATTTCCGTGACCAAAGCCTTGCAAAGGCCAGCCAGTGAAAATGAGCACAAAACCCAGGACCTGCCACTCTCTGCTTTCCTCAGCTTTAATCATAAACCAAAAGCTTTTGCTGTGACATTCACCCGCAGTGCAGAGCCCTCCCCTTTGCCCAGGAGTGACAGAATGACCCCTTGGTTAAACTTTGCTTTGGCATTTCTAACCATACTTCCTTAAAAAAAATTCCAAGTACAAATGTTGGTTACTTTTTTTGAAAAACGGGTCAGATTTTTAAGATGAATCAACTTAAAAAAAAAAAAAAACTTCAGAGCTTGCAGTGTGCTTATTGCCTTACAAAGTGTTGCTGGCAATAGCAATTTTAATATGAAGCAATAAAAGAGGAGGTGTGAGGACTATTGCACTACAACTTGCAGATGGCTGCTCAGCCACAGGAGTTGCAGGGAAGGGGTCCCATGGGCTATTGTGGTCCCATGAGAAGTGAATAGCCCCCTGGGTGTTTGGAGCTGGGGCTGAGCTCAGCACTCTGGTATTTGGAGCTGGGGCTGAGCTCTGGGCCACACGCTATCATCTCTATTTACAGAAGTTGGTGGACTTTCCTCCACAGCTAAATAGGCTGACAGCCTCAGAGATTGGCTTTGAGTTTTTGGTTTGAACAAATCAATGAGCTACAAGGAAAACTACAAAAACAACAACAACAAAAGAAATGGTTTCTGAATGTTACCTGAAAAACCACAGAGTTTCAAAAGAAAAATCTCTAGCGAAAAAGATACCTGGAGCAAGGCAAGGGAAGAAGGTCCTCCTACAGTACACAGATCAGTGCAAAACCATAAAACACTATTTATTGCATACTATTCTGGACATAAAGATGGACTTGATGAGATTCACTTTTAAGCTGTTTCAGTCCATCAACAGAACTGCCAAATAATTTCTAATGCAATGCAGAAAAATGATTGTTTTTAAAGTTAGTTTATGACCCACACCTCTGCTAGCCCCAGAGGGCAATAACAGCTCGAGCACTTCCTGAGTGAAATAAAATGTGAGGAGGAAGACGTAGATGGAATTTCAGTTTTCATCATCAACTTTTCAGCCTAATTACATTTAATTCACATGTGATCAACCCTGCCCCACAGACTGATAAGGAAGGGAGTGGGCAGAAGAGAAAAAGGTGACTTGAATAGCTGGAGTACAGACATCAATAAAGAAATGTTTGTTTGCTAATGGTAATAATCCCTGCTTCTTACAGAGCACTGGAAATAGAGAGCCCTGTATGAGCATTAACTCATCAGTGACCTAATGCCTGATTCAGACAAGGATCCCCTGCTGCTGTGGGGGGCCCTGTGCCCCTGTAGGGCACAGACTGCCCCAGAGAGCCTTGGGGAGCTGCAGCAGAGGCTGTCCTGCCTGCCAGCAGTGCATCCCAAGTTCCACCCCCTGCTTTGGGAACATCTGGGAGGTGAGCTGGGGAGGCAGAACAGGTCCCAGGAAGAGTCTTTGGTGGGTTCTCAAAAGGGAAAAGTGGCAAGGGGCAAAACTCACAAACAGAACACCTTATGGATGGTAAATACATGTGTAAGACATTTACTTAAGGCAAACTCTCACATATCTGGAAAGCTTTGATTGCTACACTGGCATTGGTGCTGTGCCTGTGAATGCAGACATTCACCAACCAAGTGCCCAGAGGAAGGCACTGCCAGCAGGTCCCTGAAGAGCCTGCCTCTATTTACCCTGGAACCACATCCCAGTGCTGCCCTGGCAAGGCAGGTGGGTGTTGCAAAGGGAATGAACTTGCTGAGCTGATTACAGACTGCAGCAGGTTTCCAAGGGTCCTGGCCCTTATCCAGCCCAGTAAGAAATACTTTGCCTGTTTCACTTGGGTACAGCAGGTTCACATTCAGGCTGAGCTTTAGCCACAGCAGCAAGAGCTGTGAAAGGCAGACCTGTAAAGCAGCTGCAGGTGACCTGGGGTCTCCATCAGCCACAGGAGGAAGGAGGTCAGCACAGCACAGCACAGCACGTGCAGCCCTGCCACCCTCCCACTCCCACCTCGTGCCAGGGCAGCTCCTCACCCTGCAACTGGCTGAGCCTGGCTCCTGGCAAAGCTTTCCAGCAGGAAAGTCTTCAGCTGGTACAAAAGATAATCCTGAATTATTGTTGAGGGCTCAGGATAATATAAGGGTCATCAGTTTGGTGTGTCTAAGTATAAAAATTTGAGCTGTGAAGAGTAAAGACTTTATTTATTTTACAATAACAAGGAAGACTATGATGCTGTATAATCTAATGCTGGGCACCTTCGCAGGTTAGAACTTCCTACAATAATATTATTTAAAATATATTTTGATTTATTTTGAGTGGTTAAGTTTGGCTTGCGTGGAAATGGAGATGCTTCAGCTTTATGAAGGGTTTTCTGTGCATTTTCACAAACTTAGTTGAACTTTTTATGTGTATGTCAAAATGAAGTTATACACATCAAAGAATATTGTGAGTTTTCAAGTCTGAGGTCCAAATTCATTACTGGTGTAACTGCTGTAGACGTAACTGATAATCTGACCCAGATTCTGGACTTTAGACAGTTTATCATCCCTGAGGATTATGTAGAGTTTACTTATCAGGAGAAGAATCCAATCATCTTTCATGCCCCTGGTGTGAGGAGTGGACTTTGCAGCCACGTTTAGCAGTGGATGCCTTGCCTGGGAAATGTCTCAGCATGCTGTGTAATAAATGGCACTTGCTAGAGCTGAGGGCTGGCAAGAAATTGTGCTGCCCTGCTCCTGTGTGTGGAGGCATATGTGAGCAGGCTGTGTGTCACTGAGATTTGTAGATAACCAAAGCTGGAATCTCTATGGTTTGTAGTTTACTGATGCAAGTTCCTGCTTTTCATTGATCTCCATTCACTAAATCTGGACATTTGACTACTAGAAAGAACCAAGCAGCTTTTAACTCCATCTTTCACATCTCTCCAGTGCCTATGAAAGGCATTGTTTTGTTTTAAGGAAATGATGAAATGGAAGGAGAACCCATACTTTATGCATCCCAAATATTTGGAGAATTTAAAACCCAGGCTGAACTTGGGTTCCATTTGTATTTTGGCTTCCCTTGTAATTGATCCATGTAAAGCCCTTGTATCTCATACTGAGAATGGCAGCATGTAGTGCTCCAACAATTAATGTGAAAAATTCCTGGTTTTAATTTTCTATTAATGTTAACTGAGCCATTGTGTGTCCCTGTTCCATTGCTTAGCTGCAGTTGTACTGAGCAGCCTTGGAAAACAGATGAAGTATGGGTGGTTATTGCCCAAAATACAACTGGATTTCATAACTAAACCCCTGGAGCTTAGAATTTATGCCACTGCTATCTGTGGCTCTTAAATGCCATTCACCCCTAAGAAGCACCCCACACTCACACAAAACATTTGTATGATTTAGCTTGATGTGGTGCTTTCCAGGGTCCAAAGCAGGACTGATATTATTATTTCTAAAAACGAGAAGGGAGAAATAAAATATCTTCATTTAACTGCTAAGGGAAAAAGAGAAAAGAAAGTCTGAATCTCTTGAAACTAAGTTAGGTGTGCTACAACCAGATAACTCCAGACATGGAGCTTGTTGTGCTTCTTTAAAAGGGCCTAGTCAATCTGCAAAGGTATTTTTCTCTTATGCTTGGATATTTTATGTACATAGCTCTATTTTTGGCTTAACAGCTTTCCTGTTTAAATCACTGAAACACATCAGCTAAGCAAAACTGCATTTTGCAGACCCATGGCTGAAGTGTTAACATATTGTGGTTTCAGAAAGCTTAAAAAGGACGGACTAGAGGAAGGGAAAAATTTTCATTAGGGGATTAATTAGACAAAACAAAGCAATAAGAGACTCCAAAAGGCTCACTCTTCAGAGATTTCCATAACTGTGCTCTTTACAAATGAGTTTAATGACCTGGAGGAAGAACTTGGGGCAGGTGAGGAAGTGGTCAGGAAGCAGCTGTAAGTGCCCACTGCATTCCTGGGGTATCTCAGGCCCCACATCCGGGCTGTGAGTGATGCACTAATGAATCCTGGCCATCTTTGCAGCACTCTGCTGAGCTCCTGAGAGCTGCTGCTATTCTGGGGAAAAACCAGTTCTGCTCAGACTTCCTCCTGTCATCTAGGGGCTGCTAACACTCCTATAGGATGTATATTTTGGAGGTCAAATAAATCAATACAATTCAAAATCAAAACAAATACAGTAAACAAACAGTCTAATGTGATTAACTGTTTTCCCTCTTTTTCTTCTGGGCATGGTCCTCAAAAGCATTAGTGGCATAAACAATAGAAGGAAAGAAAATGAATATGTAAAGTATCTCATCTCTTCCCACATGTAATAAAATGAAAACAAATGTTCTCACTTCTACAAACTCCACCACATCAAATTAATAATGGAAAACATCACATCAAAGCACTCTTTGTGCTCAATAGCCTGTGGCACATTTGGACTCATCAATAGATGTTCAACAATATTACAACTTGTTTAAATCTTGGTAAAGTAGTGTTATGTACTATTGTTATTGACTTTCTTTTTCTAATTATCACCCAAAGGTGACAGATGATACAGCACTAATGATCAGACTGTTTAAGAGCTGAATCAGCTTAGAATCCCAACTCATTAAACCTCAGCAAGACTAAAAGATTCCTTGGACTTTAAGGCTGAAAGCTTCACTCTGCTGACAACATTTTGGTGAGTTATACAGGGGGCAAAAATCAAGAGATTTTTCACTGACAGCATCTTTGGAGATTTTAAGGATTCTAGTACAAAAAAGTGCCTAAATATTTAAAAGTATATAAAATCCACAGAGCTGTCACGATAAAGCAAATATTTGCAGAACCACTTTTGGTGTGCTAAACCTTCCCTTGAATCTGTTTAAGCTAATAGTAAAACTGTTCTTGATTTTAATAGAAGCTGAAGCCAGTAGGAGTTGCAGAGCCACGGCATTTGTTTGAACCCATTTCTCCCAGTGTGGTCAGAAGCAGAGACCCCAATAGCATTTTTGTGGTGTGTACCAGTGTATTTCAGCCTTGCACCAAATTCATTATTTCCTTAGCCAGTTTGGCAATGACATGTGGCCTTTTTACATCTGTTTTAGAAAACCTGACTAAACTAATATATCCCTTTCTGTTGCTTCATTGGATACAGGTTAGGAACGATATTCCTGATGTTATCCTGATGTTAGGAAGTGATGGCTGTCTCTAACAGCAAGAGCTGAATCAGATTTCTGAAGCCAAAAGTAAAGTTAATGAAGAGATTAAACTAAGGGATAGGGACTAAACCCATCTTTTGTAACTGCACTGAACAATAAACTATTAACACTCCCTGGCTGCAATGTTTGATACCAGTGTTCAGTCTGAAGATGCTTGTCCAGAGCAAGTAAATCCTCACCTGGACAAGCTTCCATTTACTTGGCAGTGACCAGAACCAGAAGCATTGGCCTCCATTCCTTGCAGTAAAAGCCCAAACATTTTAGCTCAGTGTGCTGTTCCTCACTCAGAGCTCACATGGTATATTTCCCAATGAGCTGTGCTACTTCTGCATGGAGACCTATAGGAATTAACTTCTAAAATCAGGCAGTAGTCACTCTAATCTCTGTATTTAGTTTGTCCCATTCAAGCCCCATGTTATAAATCAGAATAGCAGTTACCCAGTTTGCCAGGCCACATTCCTTACAAAGTAAATGAAACTATTAGGTGCTATTATGAGGGCAGGATTAGCAACTGAAAACTTCCCTATAAACTGCTATCTAATAATTTATTACAGTTTTGATGTTTCCTGGCAACTGAACAGATTAATAAGTCCATAGTCCACCTCTGATATTCTCTTTCCCCCTATCACAAACTTTTGGACCTTGCAACGTTTATTTTCACTTTCATAAAATGCACTGTATCAGAGAGTCAGTGCAGGACTGGCAGTGGTGCCCTAGCTACAGCCCAGGAAAGATTTTACCCCAGTTAGACAAAACCCACATATTAGAGTGTCACAGCAATGAGGTGCAAAGAGAATTCTCCTGCCTGATGTGCACACAGAGTGAAAACACAAATGTGTATTTGCAAAGCCTCTTCCCACCTTAACTGCTTTTCTGCCCTGAGCTTCCCCACTTGTACTCTGCAGCTGTCTTGAGTCAAAAAATGATGCCTTGTTAATTTTTCTGCTTCTTTTTAGGACTACACACGTGCTAATGTGGTCACAGACTCACCACTTCAAAGACACTGTGCACCTTGATGAATGTTGTAAATCCCAAATTACACAGGATTTATTTTGGGAAATTGCTTTTTCCTTTTCTCCTCACAAAGTTGATCGAGGCTAAACCTTTTGTTCATTTTGGGTCGGCTTAAGTCTAAGTCCAAATGATACATCTAGCTTTAGTTTTGATAAGGGCAAAATTAAAGCCCAGGCTGGATCCTCTGAGTCCCTGCTGTGCAGTCCCCAAAGGCTGCCTGGTACACAGCTTTTCAGCCTCTCGAGCAACCAGAGCTATTTACTTTGGAGTCACAAAATATAAGGACTAAAGATCTTTTTTCAATATTGACATTCAATGGAAAGGTTACTTATTTTTGACAGTCCTTCAAAAGAGATTCCCAACGATTCCCCCATTTCTCCTTCTCTCTGTGTCTTATCCCTGAAGCCTCCAGCTGCAAGCACCATTCTTCTTTGCTGCCTGTCAACATGAGCAATTAATGGCTCTGAAGGGTTGCTTTGAATGGCCTGTGTAGTCCCACCCACAGGAACTGGCTTCAAGATAGCAGTGCCAAGTGGTTTCATGGGAATCCATAGAGGAGCAATAGTTTTACCCAGAGGTCATAATGTTTTGGATAAAATTGTGAATCAGTTTTTAGCTGTGTGCTATGAGCTTCAGGCTACTTTTTAAATTCTCCCCCAAAGCTTACTGTTTTTTACATGAAGAGGCCATATGTCATAATAAACATCAGGCTTAGGAACAGCTCACACTCTAAATGTCAGGCTACAAAGCTACCTTTAAAGATTAAATCTCTGCCCTCTTCAAAAGGGAGGTTGAAGGGAGGGATGAAGAAATCCCAAATACAGAGAGCCTCACAAATAAAGCAAAGTTTACTACTAACAAAACGTATCTTGCAAAAACACACTTGGTGCTTTGCTGTTGGAGCTGCCCTCGATAAAATGTGGGTGTCATTTGAAAAGGACATCATTTCCAATGAATTCTGAAAGTGTCACACAGAGTATTGATCGATCGAGTCTTGCCGTCAGCGTGACCGGGGCCGGCAAAAAGCTATCCCTGTGATCCAATTTTCAGAGCTCACAGACACCTCCAGTCCCAGGCAAATGGCGTCAGCAAGTGGCAGGAGGGTCTGGGGGAGGGGAGCTGGAGGGAAACGTGGAGGGGAGAGGCTTTGCACTGCCTGCTTGTCTAAGCATTAAATGTTATTAGGCACAAGCATGGCACCCCCATTGTGTGGGGAGGCTGCTGTGTTTCTGGCCTTTGTGTTACCAGCAATGCCCAACCATTTGTACATCGAAAGTAGGTCCTTATCAGCAAGATATACCCTGATAAGATCACGTTTTTTATGATTACATCAGTGTTCAGCCAGTTTCCTGCTTCTGCCTGCAGACACGCACGGCACGGCGCCGGGCGCGCACCGGAGCCGTTGTTGGCCAAACACCTGTGAGCCATGGCTGGCTGTGACACGGGGCTGGCACTGTCCCCCGTGTCCCCAGGGTGGGCTGTGGGGAGCAGGAGCACCCCGTGCAGAGCACAGAGCCAGCCCTGGGCTCTGCTCCAGCTGGGCCTGCTGCGTGCAGGTCTCGGGTACCAAACACATCCATCCCACAGGAGAGGCTGGAGAAGGAATTATCAAAACCCTTCACGAAGCTGAGCGAGCTCAAAAGGAAAGCGTTGTCTCAGCCTGAAGGAATCCTGGCTTGAATCTGAAAGTGCTGGGGATGCCCCCACCCCTGCACAATTAAGGATGCACTTTGTTTTTCCTCGTGTTACACAGGGAGAAACATTGTGTGGATCCTCGCACAACGAATCCTCTGCTGGACTTGCAGGCACCACACGAGTGAAATAACAGGAAAGATAAAAACATGAAAAACAACAATAAAGGGAGAGCTGCCAGGTGAGAGAAATAGGATGATTTGTTGTTTGTACGAAGCCAGTGGGGAACTGCAGCAGGTAAGAAAAAAAAGTTTAAGTGGGATGAGTGAATTACACACATTTTCTTATTATACACCTGATTTCTCTTTGTGGACTCATTGTTACTTAATAGGGGAAATATTTGCTCCTGCTGTATTGTTTCCTCTTTGTACTAAGTGACACAAAACCTCTTTCATTATTTTTGCAAGGAAATTACTTCCTTTCCTAAGAATTATTTATACATTAAAATAAGACTAGGAACTGAAGTGTACTGTTAGTCATTTCTAGTGTTGAAAAGAATGCTATTTTTGAAACAGAATGGAAGTGTTCAGCAGAATCTGAATTTTACTGACTATATTAATAGTATTTTAAAACAAAAGCTTCAGAATGAAACCAGAATTTTTAAATAAACCACACAGCTTTCATTTTATTAAAAGAAAAAAAAAAAGCAACAATTTACTCCCAGTAGTACTCTTTTTAATAGGCTTCTTTTCTAATTAGTATCTAAATCTACAATTATTTCTGCTAAATTTGAGGAACTCTCATGTTTGAGTGAGTACAGCAAAGAAAAACAAGGCTTCACAACTAATAATAAAAAAAATTTAAATTAATTTCTTCTGTTTAATATAAATTAAATATTTTGTTTTCAAGAAACACCTAGGGAACTGAAATTCTCTTAAGTCACCCAGAAAGCATGTTCTAGGGTTGGCACTCCAAATTCACCACTCATAATAAAAAACAAGGAGAGCAGATGCAGTGAAGACACAAAGCAAAACTTGCCACAGGATAAACCATGTTTGCACAGAGAGCATAGCACCACTTCCACCCACTAACAAATCAATCAAAGTCAACATCTATTTCCAAATGATTTGAAAACAGAAAAAAAGCAACAAATTTAATGAATTTTTCATTAGAAGTCCTTCACTCTACCACAGATGAACTAAAAAAAAAATCTACAAAACAGTCGCGCAGTGCTTGAGAGAGACCAGAGTCTCCTTACCTTAGAAGCAGCTCCTACCACCCCATCAGAGCTAGGCTAAACCCATGCAACCTCAAAGACCCTGTGCAGTGTGTGTGTCTCCTAACAGCTGCACCTGAACTTTCAGGTGCCTGCATTTTCCCTAGTAGAGCCCTTTCCCCCAGTGATTTATATTTTTGTTAATACATTTAATTGCAGAGGTCTGAATTTCTGTATATTGGTTCTCATAACCAGCTGCAGCTGAATGTTTTTCAGAAAATCTGGATAGGAATTCACATATTTGAAAAGAGCCCCAAACTGATATCAGGGCTGACCAAAATGCACAAAATCCATTACGGTCCACTTCATCAAATGCAATTTTTTAAAATGAAATCTTAACTGTTTTGCAGTACATGTTTCTCCAAGTATTCAGTGGCAAAGTACAGAATGAACTCATGCAAAGTGAAGGACTCTGAAGTTCAGTTCTTGATTAAAGCATCACTAATTGCTGATGCATCTGCTCCAGATGGAAGTGACCAGAACTGCAGTGTCCATGTGGATTGCACTGGCAGCACCAGAGGGAGAGTGCTCACATGGAAAATTCTGGCTTTTCTCAGCACTGATGTACCTAGCCCAGAAGTATGAGATATATTCTCAATAAAATGCATCTCTTCTGGACACTAATACATGAGTAGTAAAAAAGAAAAATCATGGAATTTTATCCTGAAGGTACCAAGTCAAAGTCCATTCATGGCCAAAGTTCCCGTTAACTTCAGTGGGGTTCAATTATGTTCCAAATATTGCAAATTATTTCTTCAGAGGTTCACCTGGGCAACCCACTTTGCTGCAACAGCAGCACTGGGCCAACCCACAGATTGAGCAGATTTTCCCCCTTAAGATAGTTTCTAGTTTTTTACAGCAAGTAAAAAATTAGATTCCACAGCAAATCACATACCCTAAATCTGAAAACTAACAGGAAATTGAAGGAGAGCAAACCTTCTTCCCTTTCACCACTGTAAGTATTTTATTATCTTTTATTTTAGCTCTTTTCCACCATTATTTATACTAACAATGTGAGGGGAAGTTTACTTTGATGGTTCTCTAATAACCATAGCTAGTGAATCAGGGTCTGACTTTTGGACCCCCAGCGCCAAGCTCTGCTGGGTGAGGTATCCATGCAGCTTCCCACAGACATTCCTGGAATAAATCAGAGCATCTTTGGAGCCAGCTAATCTGCCTGTAAGTGTAACCTGTAGCAGGGGGTAGTGCTAGAGCACCTGGCTTTTCACAGTCTTTTCCCTTTTTTTGCCTGGTTTTGGGATACTCCCAGGTCTCTTCTCAGAAGCAAGGCTCTTGTGATGAAAACTTAACCAAGTTCTGCCAGAACTTCTTGTTTTTCCATATGTAGGCAACAAAATAAAATCTGTTCACAGTCAGTTTCCAGTGTGTGAAACAAACCCATTTTGGTTCTTGCTTAACTCCCCAAACAGCATCTCACTGACTACCCCATCCAAACTCACTCCCTAGACTCTCTCTTACACTCTGAGTGCCCAGTTTCAGGCTTTCAGAGACCTGCTCATGTTTGCCAAAAGGAGTTTCACTGTAGGCATTAGTAGGTCTGAATGAAACAAAGATTCCAAAAACAGTCCAGAAAACAGAATTCTTGATTACTTTACTGGCATTGCAAAAATTGTTACTTCAGGAGAGCATTTAGGGAATACACCAGGTCCTATTTAACCAGATTAGAAATTTTTATTCTGTTACAGTCAGTGTATATCCCCCGTTTGAGCACAGCAGTGTGTGAGCAGAGGTAATGATAACACATGGGTAGCAATGATGGCATTACAGTCTGTTTTGGTGAGAGGAAGAAGCTGGCCCCAGATCCATTGTTTCTGAGGGCTGTGAGAGCCAGAATCTCAGTTACAAGAGGTTAAAAAGGTCCAACTACCTTCAAAGAATGGAGTGAGCAGCAGTTCATGGAGACTGAAAGAAATGTAAGTCCTGGAGGCGATGCTGTGGAAGGGAGGAAGCCTGAAGCTAGATTGCTTGTCTGGCTCTGCAGGAGCCATAGCACAGTGAAGATCATCTCTGCATTTGAAAAGTACCAACTGAAGAGCAGCCACCCTCTGAACCTGAATGGGCACACAGAGACACACAGCGAGGCTTCTGCAAGTCCATCTGTTCCACCCCGTGCAAATACTTTGCCTTTGAAAGAAAAGCAGGATGCAGCTCGTGCCAGCTTCCCCTCAGCATCTTTGGCACTGCTTGGTGTGCCTGCGCTTGTCTCGTTAGGGAGAGAATGAAGGTGCGATGCTCTGAATGAGTATCTCTGCCCACATTATGTCAAATCCTTCATAGGAAGGGAAAAAATCCAACTGTGGGGTAGAAAACCCCTGCCCGTCTTCAATCAATCCTCACTACCACCAGGCATCTAGTCAATTTTTATTCAGTCTTCTGTAGCCTGACTTCAATGGAGTGGCACAGCAGGGCCAGCGCCAGCAGCTGCCAGCGCCCCGGTGCCGCTGAGAGGAGAGCCAGCCAGGGCTATGCAGGGCACTCAGGAGTGTTTCAATCTGTGCCCCAGCCCTTAATCATAAACTCAAGGTTCAAAGCCTTGCTGGACTGCTGGCCGCTGATCCCATCTCAAGGTGATAGTCACCTCTAGCCCTTCTGCAAACTGCAAACCTACTGTCCATCCATCTTAGAGCAGCTTGACACTGGCTTCTCTACCCATTTTACAGCCAGCGAACATTTCCTATTGATTTATTGATTTCTGTCTGCCTGTGGAAGGAGCTCAGAACAGACTCTATGTGCTCTTGCAGCCTCCTGAATAGATTTTTTTCTCCCTTTTTCCCTTTTTATCCAAGCTGTGTTAGCAGTCTGTGGTGAAGCAGGAATTAGACCATGCGGGAGCCCAATTTGCTACTGGTGAATGTGCCAGGCTTTTCTTCCTCTCCCTACCCAGCACACACGCCCCTGCTCCCACTTTCTGCCTCCTGTTTCCTTTTCCTGCAGGATAGCTGGCAGATCCCTGCCTGTTCGAGCAGTTCATCTCGGCTGAAAACCTCTGCTGCTTCCCTTCAGATCTTTTCCCTGTCATTAAGAGGTGTTTGATGTGCATGTAAACACCACTTGTAATTGCAAATCCTTGATTTCTACCGGGTCAGAGAAATTTCTTCTTTTCTGAGTCAATCAAAGAAAGGGCACACTTCCCAACTCCACGTGCATCTGCCCGAGTGCAAACCTCTGTGTGCTTTAATAGACACATGCTTTATGAACTTCAAAGCCCACGGGGGACAGGATGGCTCCAAGGATTTGAATCAGGGAAGGGTTGCAGTGTGCTTTCCACCTCCTACTTGCCAGTCCAAGTGCAGCACAGTGATTGAAAGTTATTCCTGGCTGATGGTGGATCAGAGCCCTACATGAAATTGGTACTTGACACAGGACAGCTCCAGCAGGCAGGTGTCCATGTCACAAAAAGCAATCTGGCCTGTCCTTCTCCACAGGGAGGCAAGCACCGAGTGAGCCAGGGGATGCTCTTCCTCCCCAGCTGGTGCCTTGAAGTTGTGATGGTGGCAAACTTTTGCTGCTGGTGGCCTCACTTTTCCTCAGCTGGGGAGTGATGTCCTTTGGGCTGCCTCCCCCTGGCTCCATGGCCAGCTCCACTGGGCAGTGATGCCCTGGTTGAGCCCCTTGGCCCATGTGTAGGTGAGGTTGGGTTCACCTTCTCACTGCTCTTCATCCTCCTCATCCTTCTCTCACCTGAGACTGCCAGAGCAGCAGTGACACTCAGTTAGAGAGCAAACACAATGGCATGGCAGGGAAAGAAGGACATTAGCAGGTATGGACTGATGTCTGTAAATAAAATCTCACTTTTTCATGCAGAAGACTGACAAGAGGTTTGACTGCAGGCAGCTTCTGTGGAAAACACCTTTAAGTTACTTGATACCTGCTTCTCATCCTCTCCTCAGAGTCCATACACCTGAGCAGGAGAGCCAAAATCAAGCAGCAGCCTACAGGCCTGGCAAGCAAAACATGTAGCCTTGCTGTCCTTTTAGGAGATCACAACATCTTAAATCTGTATCTCTGCACTCACGTGTGCAAACCCCCCCTTGCCACTCCCTGAGGGAATACAGACAGGCAAATTCCACTCAGGGAACAGGGGAGGAGGAGAACCCCCTGGAAAGCACTCCTCTCTGCCCTCAGAAGATCTGTGGGGGTTAATCATTTTTCCAGGCTATGGGGGCTGACCCAGGCACAGGGGCTGAACACTCACTGGCTTTGCTTGGGCTGAGAAACTCCAATTTGTTTATACTCTCCTTATCCTCCTTTTACAACAGTCCCTAGCTTGGATTCACAGGAATTTTTACTCCTTTATCTCCTCAGAGACTGGCCTGCTCTGTGGGAAAAATGCCTTTTGTGGGCCTTAAGCTGCCCCTCTGGGTATCCTGAGTATGGGTGAACTCAGCACTGCTGAGGCTTTAAGTGAAATGCTTCCTCCACACCTTGTCTCCACAGAACACCCTTCACAGTTGCTCCAGTTTAGTTATAATCCTTTAGCATTTGTTTTCTTGACTAGAATTTATTGCGTCACAGAAATTGTTATATTACTCTCTAATGTTATGAGCTGGTTTAAAGCATCATGGACATCCTTCTGAGATGGTGAGAGCTGTGTGCACTGAGGCTGTGTGTGCTTTCCTTTGAAGAAGCTGGCTCTGGGGGCAGGGAGAAGGCATTTTCTCCAGGATAGCTGTGCAACACTAGTAAGGGACTTTGTGGGCATGTGAGTTAAAAAATATGTGAACATTTAAAACCTAACCCCCACATTTGTATTGCCTACTCTGATTTATTGGAAACACAGTACTGATGAGCTAGTGGGGACTCTAAAGTGGGAATTTTTCAAGGCTGAATCAGGCAAATGTGGAAAGAGAAAGCTGCAGGCATGGTGTGCCAGGCTATGTGGCCAGCAGGCATCAGTGGCTGGAGCCTGTTCTTGTTTAAACTGATGTATTTCCAGTGGTGTCAATGAAATGATGCAGATTTACAGCAGCACAGAATCTTAAGTGTTTACAGGATAACCAGAACTGTTCTTTTAAGAAACTGCATCTGTCCATTTTTACATTGGGTCTATCCAAATGTACCTACAAGCATTTCAATGGGTTACTTCTGATTTACACTGCAGGCATTGTGCATTTCCCTAGACCAGCATTAACTATTTATTGACCTTCCCAGTACTGCTGTGAGGAAGGCTATTATTCCCATCATATAGACAAACAAGGATTACATTTTGGAGAGTGTCTGGATCTGGTGCACACATTTTGTCCTCTATTGCCATCAATTACACTTCTTACAGCTTTTATTTCCCCACCCCCCACCCCCCTCCCTTTCTCCCTCCCTCCCATTGCCACCATATGTGTGCAGGAGAATGGAGAGGAAAAACAGCACTAACCATAGTCCAGGTCTAAATGTAAGGTAAATCTCTCAGGCTTATTTGACTTGATTTCTCTCTTTTTAAACTAAAAAAAGGCTCTCTGACCTCTTAAATTTGCAGAAAGCTATTTTTAAGCCTTGCTGGTTTACTGGTTGGTCTGCTGATGTTTCAAACTGTGCATGGAGATAGGGTGAATCTTTCAGAGGGCTTGCAGAAATGGGCTGCACCTGCAGCAGGGAGGGAGCAGCCCTGAGATGGGAGCTTGGGTCGACAGCAGGGGCAGCAGGCTGTTCTAGGCAAGGTAGGATGATGTTGGTGTTTGTTTAATGTGGAAAGAAAATGTGAAATAGTGAGCAGAATGTTAAAACTCAAGCCAAAGCACACCAAATGCAGATTAATATCTGCCCTGGACTTCAGTGTGCCTTGTATCAGGTCTTTATTAACATACTTCAGTAGAAAGTGAGAAAATCTCCCAACAGCATAGCTCTTATTTCTGGATATGTTCTAAGATGCCTGGACCTCCTGCTCTCACTGTGTACTTGCCACGTGCCAAACAAAAGTACCAGCACTGCACTGTCAGGAACAGGTTCAGATTTTCAGAGCACTGAACTGATTTAGCCAACAGCTCCAGGAGACCCCAGACCAACAGCCTGTCCTTTCTCCTTGGGCAATAGGGCATGACTTGTTTGTCCCTGGAAAGCAGCACTCTGCATCCTGCTTCAGAGTTTCACAGACCCTGCCTCCCATGTGTGGGATTTCCCACTGTCTCCTTCCTTCCAGCTGCCCTCCTCCTCTGGAAGGAAGTGGTGGAGCTGTGGTTCACTGAGCTGCCAAACAGCAGACCCCAGCTGAGCATCACAAACGTGAGAGGTGCAGCAAAGACAGCACCATCCCTCTGGCCCAGGCACTCCAGAGTGGAGTGCAAGTTGACATATTGAATAAATACAATTGGCACGTGATTTATCGATTACACCCCTTCTGAAGACAGGTCCTCTACTGAGATGAGATTCATAGGGCATCACATCACTTAAATGAGGCCTGAAGCATGTCCTTCACCATGTTTTCACCATTGGTGCTTTCACAAGGCACCAACATTTTTTAGGTTTTCTGTGTGTGAGATTCAGCCAACAGTACGAGCCAATGCTCCCCGTGGGAAGTGCATCAGCGTTCAGCAAAAGGCAGAATTTATGGCGTGCAGAAAATCCAGGTATTTCAACCCTGTGATTTGTGTCTGCTTCAGGACTCTCTGAAAACTCAGGTTTCAGAGATGAGCTCTATTTTGCAACAATCAAATGCTACAATTTGCTTTGGCCACGCTTCTTCATCCCAGGCTGGAAGATGCAGCACAAAAATTGTAGGAAAGACTAAAAATAGAAGTTTGAACCTGCAGTACCAGCACATTTTAGGAATCAAAATATTTACTGGATAGGCAGAATTTTACCATTGTCATTTTGACAATACTTGTGTATTGGGATAGACTCCAGTTGCAAAGTATGACAGTGAGATCTTTTTATGAATAGACTGATCTATATGTATCTTTTGTCAAATTACTTCAGCTCATTTAATGAGTCACTCTATTGCACCCAACTTGCTTTGAGAAGGCATTAGCTTGATTTGGTTTTGTTGCCAATGATATACCTTCTCTTCCTTTTAGTTTTGCTGCTCTTTCTCCTGTCACTGTTGTTCTGTCACCTGCACTGCCTCTCTTTACTGCTCAGTTACACGCCCTGCAACCTATTCCATCCCATTAGGTGGACAGCTGCAATTGGTGATGTGGCCCAGACAGATTTTCTTGTTTCTGGTAATAAATGGAGCTCAGTTGTGTAACTCTGACCTTGCGTATAATTTTCAAAGATAAGTTTTGGGGAAACAAATGGGTTAGTTGTTATAGAAATATCGTAAGGCTTGACAGAAAATAACATGGCAGAAAATTATGACAGAAATAGCAGAAAGCCACTGTGGGGCTCTGCAGTATCTAAATTATCTTTTTATATCCCAGGATTGATATTTCTACAATTATTCTCTAAGTTTCAAAACTTCATTTCCCTTGGGTCTCCCACTGCTATTGTATTTTCTATTTTCCTGCAAGGACTCCACTTAGGTCTACAGTTCTTTTAACACATTCTTAAAAAACTTTCAAAATATTTAGCCTGTTCCTTAAGCTATTTCCTACTAAAAATAAATAATTTGTACTAAGAAATTTTTCAGTGTTTCCCAATCTCATCTCATTGTGGATAGTAATGCTCTGAGCACAGGCAATAGCTAGTGGGAAGAAAGTGGCAGAAGACAGGTACTGAGGACTGTGAAGGAGGCAGGTGAGGACAGATACTCCTCCTGGCTCTGATAAGTCACAAACCAGTCTCCATGGCCTGGCCCTGGTCTCCTGTTGTCCTGTTAGAGCAGCAACAGCCCCATAGCAAAAGCTGACACACACCCAGCATGTTTGTGGGAAAAAAGCACAGAGGAAAAACTACAGGGCACTGCATCTCAAAGCAATGCCAGAGCTGTGCACCATCACCAGCACTGAGGTTTGTGAGAAATCAAACACTAACAGCAGAATAATACTGCACATGCATTAAGGAACACACATGCTTTTTTTCTGCCCTGTCCTACACAGCACTGACCGTGCTGGAACATCACCATCCAATCCTACTGAGCACCTCTTGCTGATTCTTGAATGATGACTGACACTTTGGGGTATTTGAGATATGTCTTATTGTTAGGAGTGTTTCTTGACCTTGCAGAGGTTAAGAAGATTTTTTTCCATGCCGAAGGTAAGGCCACTGAATTCCTGTGTGCAAATTTTGGGAGTTTTCCCCCTCCCCTGATGTTTTGAACAAGATGTCTTGGCCATCTTACACCCACTGTCTGCAGTGCTCTGGCTGTGCCTGGGCTCAGGAGCATTCTCATAGTGTAGAATATCTCCTACCCATGTTATCATTGCCCTGCTCAGTCTACTTGATTGCAGAACCTCTACATCTGCAGGTCATTGTGGCATGACTGCCCCTCATGAACCACACGTATCTGTGTGTGGCATGGGGCAACAAACCTGCAGCTTGTGTGAACTGCTGTAACTACAGTGGTCTTCAGCTGAAAATCTCAAATGCAGCCAGTTCTGCTGAGGTTGCTAAAAAGAGAAACAGAGTTTGATCTGTTGGGGGGCCATGGGGTGGATTTGTGCACAACAGGGACTAAAATGCTTTGACTCCAGGAGGCTCCCTGACAGCTCTGTGCTTATTCTCCTGATGGCTACAGCTGCCTTCTTTTTCTCTCTCCATCCTTCCCTTCCTGGCTCCTTACATGCTGCTGGCTTTATTTTTTCTGGGACTTGCAGTAACCCAAAGGATGACTTAAGTTCTGTTGTGTGGCACCATGAATGTCATACAAATTGGAGTTTTTTTACTGAGGAGCTCTGTGTGTATTTGTTTTTATGTTGTGCTATGCAGTTTGTTCTCTGGGTGTAATTGTTATCTTCAAAGACATGAGGCACATCTGTAGGTCTGAGAAGGGGCTGTTCCCCCTGCCCACTCTGGGCCTCATGCCTGACTGGAGTGAGAATCAGCAATGCATTTTGCTGCTATGGCAAAGGGAATTTCCCCACATCCAGAGGAGGGATGGGTGACTGCTCAGTACAGCCCTATTGAGAAGACAACTTTGCTCAGCTTTACCTGAAAAAATGAAAGCTCAGGATACTCCTAATGACAGCAAGTGTCTCTCCTGGCTTTCTCCCAGGGGGAAAGATGACCCCAGGACACTGCAGGCAGATCTGCACAGGGAACTTGCCAGTGGTCCTTTAGAAATGATTGCTGAGCAAGGAGGCAACACCTTTTCTGCTGACACCAAGGGCAGCAGCAAAGGAAAGGGTGGGACAAGTGCTGGAAAGAGGCAACCCTGCAGCAACGGGGCAGAGGCTTACCAGCATTTCCACTGCCATCTCCTGCCTTTTCTATCACTTTCTGTCTGTCCTTGAAAAAGTTACACAGGGACATGTTACCAACAGAGCATCCTTGGGAGGTGAGGGAAGATTGTGTTACGCTGGAAAGTATTAACAGCTGCATCAATCACAAGCCTGGTCAAAGCAAATAGATGTCCTACTCACCCTTTATCCAGGCTGAATAGAAGATGCAATTAAATGGCTCTCATACAGCAGCAGCAGGAACAGCTAAAGCCATTGCCCAAAGCAGGAGCAGAAGCACCATGACCCTCAGCAGAAGAGGGACAGCAGAGAGGTGGGCTGGGGCTGGCTTGGAAAGGCAGCAGGTGAGAGCATGGAAAGCATGAGAGAAAGGGAGACAAGGAACCTCCAGGAATGAGAAGAGGCAGTGCTCCCATTTCTCAGGGTTGGGAGGCAGGTTGGTTTGGAAACCCTGACCTGAAAAATTGCCTCTATCTGTGTCAGGAGAACATGTTTAGACCAAAGAAATAACATTTTAATAGAAATAATTTAACTTTTTGGGAGGGTGAAAAGCCCAGAAGAATATAGGGTCATTTGAGGCCAAATAGGTCTTATTAAGCTGATTCAGCTGGGGAAAAATTATCTAATGTGCTAGAGGGGTGGAATTCACACATGTAAATAGAGCAATGAATGGATCTGTACCCGACTGAATGGCCTAAATTGTCCTTAAGACACTAGAGAGAAATGGGCAGTTTTAGGGAAAGCTTCATCTCTTCCTGAAGAAGGTGTCTAAAACAGGTCAGATGAATTTGCCTTAGAACTGCCTGCTTCTCTCTATTGACATTCACAAGAGTCTAGACATCAAGCTGAGATAGAGATATCCACACTATATATGTCTAAGGTTAGGTAAGATGAATCCCATCCAATAAGTCTCTGTGCCTCTACCTGCAGGCAAGGAAAGGAATGTGAATAGTGATGGATGAGAGGAGCATTGAATTTCCTGCAAACATTCATCCACTCTTTCTGTGACTGGGCTTCAGCTGCATTCTCATGTATTTGTGCTTTCCATTAATGCTGCACGACAGTACAAATGCCCGTGGAAGGTGAGTTTCATGCTTGCACACACAAAACTTGTGGGAAGAAGATTGTCAATTTTGTCTTGCAGGTTTTTTGCACCAAAACTGATGGCCATATTTACATTCAGCCAGGCTATCTACACAAACTGCCCTGAACTTCTGACCTCTTTAGGCACAATGAAAGATAACAAAGATGAAGGCTGTATATTTTCTTTGACAGAATTATGAAGGCCAGGACATAAGTCATTTAAGCAGAAAGGATTGAACAGGCCACGGGGTGTATTGGCTGCTGCAGAGAGAAGAGCATTCAGGCTCATTCTGTCAGAGAGCTGGTGGATGCTGCTGATGGAAACACAGCTGTAATCTGCATAGGAACAGCAGCAAGATACTTCCTTGTTGGAGCTGGTGTGAGCCAGGGCCAAGCCACCCCCCTAATTCTTCCTGTCATTTCTGAAAGATTTATTTCCCAGTGCCTCTGCTGGAGAAATGGGCTCCGTATCCCAGGTCTCACCTTGTCCATGAATGTATCAGGAGCCGTCCCAGGGGTCAAATTCTTTTCCTGCTCACAATCCAGGCAAGCCCATCATCTTTAAGGGTCTCACAGAAACATTAATAAGAAGAAAAATATGGCCACCATTGTGTTATTCTGCTTTAACTTTTATGGGTGACCCAAGTGTTCTTTTCAATGTATTTTAGGTATACCTGCTATGAAGCAGAAAAATGTTCAGCCACTTCTCAGCTGCTAGTAACATTTCAAACCCTACCATCAACTACCTGTATGCAATGGATTTTCTTTAAATAACTCTTGGCAAATGCTTGACATCTGTTTTCTCTAATTAATTCTAGCAGTCATCATACTTCACTGCATATGTTGAAAGCTTTCAAGGATGATAAGAGCTACCTACAGCATTTCAATCATGGGAGCCTGTATTGCAACCACCACTCCATGAAAGCTCTAGCATAGTTCATTCTGAAATGTCAGTGAGAGAAAACCAAGATGAAACACCTGCTGAATGTGAAAATAATTACCACATAAGTTAGGGAGAAGTATTTCAGAATTCTGGCTTTTGATTTTCTTGTAATTGTATTCTGGATTAAAAGGAGGCAATCATGAGGAATAAGGAGCCTAGACAAGTGCTCATTCCTGTGGAATTATGAAACAAAAAAGTTCTTCTCTAAAGTAAATTCAAAGCAAAATGTAGTTACTGACGGATGAGCACAAGGGAATTAGAAGGCAATAATTTCATTCCTACATATTCAGAACAATATTATTTCTATGTATTCCTGAGCCTGCCCCCCACTGCCACCTCCCAAAATGCCCTATGGCCATCCTACGCTCAGATGGGAAACTGCTCCAGGGAAACAAGTGTCAGAGAGTGTGCCTGTGTCAGTGCTGCCCAGACCCAGCCCTGCTCCCATTTCTGCACAATGGATTTGGCTGTTGTTCCCTTATTTCCACCTGCACACCTCTCTGCCATTTGCCATTGAGCTGTTGCAGCCTGGAGGTTCCCAGTGACCTGGGATTGACAGCAAACTGCAGGCTCTGCCAGAGGCAACAAGAATCACTCTAACTGACAAAACAATACAAAAATCAGCATTCATAAACAGATCTGATGCTGTTCTCTGAAGAGGAGTGCACCCTTCAACATCACCTTTTGCTTGCCTCTAATCACCCCTCACATGTTTTGTAAACAGAACAACAGAGACCACTTAGATAACACGTTAATGAGTAAAGGAGCTTGCTGACATCCTTTTGGGAAAAAAAAGTCCAAGTGCTGCATAAACCTTATTAAACTGCAGGTTATTGGAGATTCTGCTCATGCATCATGTGTGGAGCCACAGCAGTCACCTGGCAGTGCCCCTCAAGCCCTGGCTCCCCCAGACCCCCAGCAGTGCCAGCAACAGGGCTGGGGTGAGGCAGCGAGGGGCTGCAGCCTGAGCTCTGTGGGAGGGGAGCAGGCAGGAGGAACAAGGAGAAAAGTCTCAGTTCCCCACCCTGTGCCAGCCTGTGGCACAGCCTCGCTGCCCAGTGGGACTCTGAGGTGGCATTTAGTGCCCTGCACAACACAGCTTTTACAGCTGCTGAGCTGTTGAGCAAACCCTCCTCTGTCACTCCTTGAGACCCCCATGCCTTTGTTGGTGAGTTGTAATTCCTCAGGGTTCTGCAAGTGGTACCACTTTGTGCTTCGTGCCTTGCTTTGGGGTTCTGGTATTCTGTGGTTTATCTTAGGTACACTGAAGTCAGAGCTGGAAATCAGCATGAGGGAAAGGCACAGGTTGTTAATATTTGTTGTTTTTTCTCCTTGCAAAGTGCTTATAGTGCCCATTTCCATGTTAACACATTGCAAAGTGTCTTCTCAATGTTAAGTGTCTGATAATGGCAACAAAACCCAGCACAGATAACGTGTTACAAGGATACACAGTAAATCAGACTATTTAATGAATTCATAACCTCTCATTTTATTTCCTTCCTGTGAGATAATTTTAGCCAGTGTCAATGGGATTTGTAGGAAGGGGGAATGAATAGTGATCCTACCTCGACCAATAAAACAAAATCCTAATTTTCTGTCTTTTATCTTTTCCCATTCTTTCGTGCGCCTCTTTGGCCTTGTCAAAACATATCGTTCAGTTAGAGACTAAAAATATTTTCCCATCGATTGGGGTTATTGATTTTTTTTAATCTGTACTTTGGCTTAGAGAGCTCGGGTGAAGGGTGAAAGTTCACCGGCTTAGTCCGCTGTTTTATCTGGACAGCAGAAGAATGTATTGGCAGCAGATTTGATTTACCTTGTTGGTCAGCTGTAGTCACTCCAAGCTCTGCAGACAAGCAGCAAGCGTATTTTGCTGTCTATTTTATTGTACACTGAACTTCTTGAAGGTCCAACCTCTCTATTGATTTATCTCTCAATTTCCAGTGGCCTATGTTTCCATTCTTATTAACATAAATGTATCAGAAATCAGATTCCCTCTCAAAGATATATTGATCATTTATGAGCTTTGAAAAAAGTCTGACATGTATGCCATGTATTTCAATCATTCAGGGTCCACAAGACTGATACATACCGAGTAATAAACAAATGGAGAAAAAAAAGTAGAAAAAATGGTGTATATCATGGTGCTGTTATAGATTATACCTGGATATATCTGGTGTTGATATTGAAAATAATTTTCATACTAAAAAAAAATTGGTTGTTGTGAACAAATGTTTGTATAAATGCTCAGGAGTCCTGGTTGAATTGCTGCAAACTTATTTCTGAACAAATTTAAAATAAACAATTGTGAAACTATGATTTTATTGAGAAAAAGAAATCATACTACATTGTGAAAAATACTTTTTCCCATTTTTCCTGTAGATGCATTGAATAGGTTAAGCCTTTTTTGACAAAACTTGCTAGCTTAAAGCTTTCTCTATAATACCTGTTACATAGGTAGTTTGTATATAAATACATAAGAGGAAAAGTTCTTGTCCTAGAAAATGATTTTTGAAAGACCTCATTAGACAAGCCCTTGCAGCTACCCAGGATCTCTAAGTCACAGTGAGTTCTGCTCTTCCAGATCCTGGGGGATCCTTGTGAGCAGAGCCAAAGAGAAGATGGAGATGGGAAGGGAAAATGTGGGGCAATCATTCCTCTCTGAAGAAAAGCTTTTCCTGTACTTGTAGAAAGTACTTCTGACTAAAAGTATCAAACTACAGTTTTCAGGCAAGTCTGGCATGCTGCAGCTGCAAATACTAAGTGAGGACATTTAGCAGGCTCTCTGAATACTATCTGATCAATGAGTGCTGCAAATAGGTGCATAGAATCAAATATAATTTTGATGATTTCCAGATTTCTTGAAAAAAATTCAAATTCATTAGGTATACAAAATAGTCATAAGGTAACTCTAAAGAAGTTCTAAGTTACTGCAATACCAATGTGTCCTTGGAGGTCACTGGGTTTGTTGTCCCTTCCACACTTGTTTTTAAAAGCAGAAACAATCCTTTGGCCAGCAGTGCTTTGGTTCAGGATTGACCTGACCACAACTACCTGAAGCACTTTTCCAGAGCTCTGAGTGCCCTTCCCCTGCCCATCCCCATTGCCCCCACAACAGCCTGTGGATATCACTGCTCAGCAGCTGTGGGCAATGTTTCTGTAGGTACAGAGTTAATTGGAGGGTTTCATTCTCCATTTGAAGTGAATCTCTGCAACAGGTCAGAAATCTTAGGACTTCTGGGCCAAATAGTCTTTGTTTTGCTATTTCTTCAGCAGCAGCCTCCCTCTTTCAGTTTGCCAGGTGCTTTTAGCTTGCCTGCCAGAGGAGGGACAGGGAAGAAAAAGGGAAGCTTCCCTTTGCTGTGGGCAGCAAACGTGCAGGTACAGGGCTAATTCATGTGAAAGTTTATTTTGCTGCAGCCTGTTGAGGGGGCAGGGATAAGTGAGGACAAGTATTTTCCTCTCCCCAGCCATTACCTTCTCAGATGCAGTGAAGCAAAAGCAGCTTTCCAGGAAGGATTTGAATAAAGAGTACTGTGACCTTGTGGATGACAAGAAAATGCTCATGCAGTGAGCAATGTCAGTTCTCCATCTTCTTTGTGGCTGGATACATCCTGGAGGGCTCTCTCAGACAAAATGCATTTCCCATCACAAACCAGCTTCCTGCATTCTGGATGGTTTCTAGCTCTGCCAGCAAATGCTCCAAATCTGTGGCATCAGTTTTATTTTAGGTTTTACTTTTGCCAGCAGTGCTGTGTTCTTGAATTTGACTTTGCTCCACATTCCAAACAAATATGCAGACTGCCTTTTCCCACTCTCTGTCTCCCCTTGGACTTCCAATAACAGAGGGATGCCTGAATATTGTCCTGTCTCATCCCTGTGGACTTCTCTGCATGACACATCACAAAACAACTGAGATGATGGACAGCCTTCTCTGCCACTTGCTACCATGCCTTTCTATGTGCTTACTTTCACACTGGTTGTTTTCTGGTGGGTTGTGTTGCTGTTTTGTTTTGTTGTCTGTCTTGCATGCAAAGGGAACAGCTGGGAAAGGCACTTTTTTTTCTATGAGTAGAAGAATTGTATCAATATTACATAATCTATCTCCATTTTCAGTAAGTCTTCATTAGATAGCCATACAGGGATCCCCAGGTGACATATAATAAAGCCCCTTTCCATGACAGAAACATACCCATTAACAAATTTTACATTTTCCTTTCTTCCGTTGCTCACCACAGAAGCAATTTCAGTAAGAGCCTTATTAAGTCTTTGCAGGCCTGGAACATATGCTGTCAAAGGAAGTACTGTCAAGACTAAAGGAATGAGTTACTGGGCATTTTCTGGCTTTGAAAATTGCTTTTAAAAATTCAAGTAACTGGACACAACGGACACTACTCTGTTTAGCCCCTAAATTTGAATCTCTTTGTTACCTAGAGCAGATAAGATACAGCAATGATTGTTCAAACATACTGTATCAGAGACCTTTGCACAGACTACTGCCACTGCAAAAACAATCAGTCCCTGCAAAAGCTGTTTGCTTTGCCTAGGAAACCACAGGAGCTGGACATGGAGACTCACACCAGGCCAGACAATACGACTGCCTGGTACCTCTGAAGAGAGTGTATTCCATTATTGTACTATATGATCCTAAATACTGTCATAAACTGCTAATATACTAATGTGTTCATAGTCTATTGATTGATACTGGCAATAGTATTCTGGGTTAGTCTAACTCATTTGTAATACTGCATATAAGCAGAATTTTTTGTAGCACGTGGCGGGTAGAAAAAGGGATTCCACACATGCTTTGTCTTATCACTGCAGCATTAGTGTTACAGTTTCTTTTATAGTGTACTAAAAATAATTTTATTTATAAATCTCCTTACTCTCTTCAAGCATTTGGGACACCATACGAAATTCCAGAAAGAATTTAAAATGCATTAAAAATTATATTAAAGAGCCACAGCCTGGAAGTTTTAATAAAAACCTGATCAAGGATGTCAAGGGGCGAGAGGTGTTATTCATATAGAGTCAATAGAAATAAAACTGAATACACAGTTAAAATGTTTTGAATATTTTTAAGTCAAGGAGACAGAGATTGAGGGAGACCTGGAGAGCAAGAGCCATACTGGGCTGCCCTAATGAAATGCTTTGGCTGGAAGAGAGATAGCAGGGAAGGGCTGCAGGCTGCCTCTGCACCAGGCCTGGGCTCCTCACTGTTGCTGTGGTAGGATGCAACTTGCACTGGGGGGATTCTTAGGGGCTCTAATTCTCCTCTTCCCACCTGGGCTGCTGCAAGAGCATGTGTGCTGCTTCCACAGGGCTGAGCTCACCAGGGCCCAGTGCCATTGACTTTTGCCCGGGTCAGTGTCCTGCTGGCAGCCAGGGACAGCCTGGGACACAAGGCAGGACAGAGGCAGGGCAGAGGCAGAACAGAGGCAGGACACCCTCCAGGTGTGCCCCTGGAGGGGGTTATCCAGGTGTCTGGTTTGGCATTTGGGCAGGGTTTGTGCTGCTCAGGGTGTGAGAAGTGCAAGGATGGTGTGTTGGCAGCATCAGTGGCTCAGCCTCAGGCTGGAGCCAGCCCTGTCCTGGAGCCAGGCACTGGAGCCTGCGAGCAAAGCATGTGTGGTACTCATCACAGCCTGTGAGCAAAGCATGTCTGTGCTCATCACAGCCTGTGAGCAAAGCATGTGTGGTACTCATCACAGCCTGTGAGCAAAGCATGTCTGTGCTCATCACAGCCTGTGAGCAAAGCATGTCTGTGCTCAACACAGCCTGTGAGCAAAGCATGTCTGTGCTCAACACAGCCTGTGAGCAGCAGAGAGAGCTGCTGGAAAGGGCCCTAAATGGGAAGCACAGCCCCTGAGCCTTATGGCCCTGGGAGCACACACTGCTGCTGTGCTCCCCAACCTGCTGGTCAGGGTGCAGCCTGCAAAAACCAGGCACTAGGAGTGCTTTTGGAAAGCTGTGCCTTCCTAAGCATGGCTGCTGTAGTGAGATGTTAGTAAACTAAACACTGCTCCTCTGGAGACATTAGATTGGACTTGATGATCTGACAGGGCTCTTCCACCCTAAATGATTCTGTGACTGGAAGGAGAAATCTGTTGGGTTTTTGACTGCTTGAAGCTGCTTGCAGAGCTACCTACACGAAGTTCATTCTGACTTACAGACAGCCCTCAGAGCCTGTGAATGCCTCAGCCATATTCAACACACTCACATACAATGGTTTTGTGAAAGAAAATGCTCCTTCCACACAGTAAAGCATGAGCGAGTGGTCACACTACATGGTATCAGCACTCACACTCAGAAATTATTGCTACATATTATTAATTTTTAGACTGAGGATAGCTTTTATGCGCTCACTAAAATATGCCACAGAAGGTGTAACTGGTTACACAGGAACTGCAAATGTCTTTCCAGGTCCCATTTGATAAGTGTAATTAGATATTGCTAGTTTTACCTTGTATTTTAGCATCTAAGATAGTCTACAGTCAGTAGCATAAGAGCACTCTTAAAAAGAAAAGATTTTTCCTAGGAGAGCGGGCATGTGCAGCAGGGGTTTGCAGTGTTGTGTGCTGTCAGTCAAAATTTGCTAGCAATGTCATTGAAGGTCAGAGTCCCAATATCTCTGCAATCAAAGCTGACAATGACACATTCACTAGATAGATATAAGGAAGACACTTTTCCACTAACTGTCCTAAAGTAATAAGTGAAAAATTAAAACTTTTAAATATATTGCACATATTGTAGCAAAGTAGGTTTGGATTTTTTTTTCCCTGAAAGAAAATAACAATGATAAAATGGACAATGAAGAAATAGCACCTGTCATTTTAACCAGCTGTGGCATATTGTTTTCCAGTGTTTTCTAAAGGTTCACAGCTGTGGAATCAGACCAGTGGAAAAACAATAATGACTAGAGTTGCAGAAGGGAAGCTAAGCTAAGAGGGGCACTAACAGGCAGCAAAAGAGGCTCAAAAGAAAATAATCTAAGTTCTAATTTAATCTACTGATGCAAAACCAGAGATACTCTGTTTCTTCAGTTCACTCTGTTTGTATTTATGCTAAGGTTTTGGTTGGGAGCACAGTGCATTTTAGAAGAAAATTTCCAATCTTTCCCATGTATTGGTTCACCTCAATCAGCAGAGAGAAGGAAGCCAAAAGTGTTCCAATTTCACTGCCTGACTCCCTAAGGTACATCATACTTCAGCTACCCTGAGCCTATCAGAAGAAAAATCCAGGGGGAGAAGCCTGGCTAAAGCCAATATTTGACTCCCTCAAGCCCAACACTAATCCTAACCCTCACCCTAAACCCAAACCCAATACCATGGCTAGTGCAGATCAGAAAGCTGTAGGAGCAGCAATACTGGGACCTTGCTGGGATTGTTTTGGCATTCTTTTCCCAGCCCCAGTGTTCTTTGAGCTGTAGGATGTCAAAAAATCCCAGACACAGAATGATGATGAACTTGCCCACAAGCACATATTGTTGGGAAGAGACTCGTGCTCAGAGCAACCGTGTCACACCATGCAAATGTTAATAACTTAAATGTTAATGTTTAAGCACTATCATCTGTGTAGATAGAAGATTGTATTACCAGTTCCCAGACAAGCCAGTTCTCAAAGGGAAATTTTGGCTTGTTTAAAATAAATTACTCCCCCAGAGGTTCAAGTAGTAATCCTGAAGGAAAATCTGAAATGCTTCCCTCCAAGAAAATAATTTTTGGAAAAACACAATTTCCCTTCAAATCCAAGTCCCAATTGAAACATTTTCCATCAGTTGAAACAATAGCATTGAACTGTCATACAGACAGTGTGAGAAAACAATGGGGAAACAATTCTGTGTCATGGGATGGAAGTTTCATCACAAAAGATATGAAAAAGCAGGGTTAGTCACAGAAAACTGGCTCATTTTATGTTCTCATAGCTGTGAAACCAGTACCTGCCTAGGAACTTTTTCTGCTAGATTGCTACGAGATAGCAAAACCCTGATGCTATCTTTGACTTCATGGACAATTTTTTCCCTCTTGAAACTTAGGATATGTCTGCTAAATCACCATGCCAACAAAGGTTGTCTGTCCCAGGAATCCTACCCCAAAAATGCCAGAAGTCCCAGAAATAACATGAACAGTGGAAGTTTGAGCTATTTCACTATCCTGTCACATTTCACGGCTCTTTTCTCCAGTTCTTAGTCTGTGCATCCTTAGAAACACATGGAAGGGTTTGATGGTTTCCATCTCTTGGTGTTTCAGAAGCTTCAGGGGCACTTTCTAATTTTGGATGAAGCCAAGAGGAGCATTTTTCCACTACTTATACCCTGTTCTGTGACATCCTTTTCTTAAATCCCTCCGAGAAATCTCAGCACAGACACTTAGTTGGAGCTATATATAAAGCCAACTCATCTTTTAATTTTTCTTTCCCACCAGTTACTGTAATGATGACCTGCAGCACTTGGGTTCAAATCCTGCTGGCCAGGAATATAACACTACTTTTTCATCAAGACAAAATAGGAACATTGTTGAATAAGTGGTTGTATTATAAGCAGAGGAATCTCACAGCTGATTTAATAAAATTGAATTCCTGGTAGAGGAGGAAAACATTCGCAAGGGAAGGAAGAAAATAGAGCAAATATCTTGCAATAGTGAGTTTCACACATCCAGCCTGGTAGTTTGGCAACCAAATAGACCTTTTGAAGAGCTAAATGGTAACATAAATCACCTGGCAATTTATTATGAAGTGATTATATGTATTTCAGTAGATGTCACACAATATAACTGCATTAATTAAAATGGAATTAATATAGGGCATCTTGCCATATCTAGCAATATATCAAAGCATAATTTGCAATATGAGTTCTGCCCTCACAGTAGGGCTCACAGGGCATCCCCCACTTCAGGAACTGGTGTTTGCTTAAGCCTTTCTTGGTTTATTTTTCAGCTGCAGTTAATTTTGGAAGAAGCATTATGCTTTTTTAAAAAAAGACAAAACCAATAAACACAGTACACTAGAAAGCATTTTGGTTTGAGTTCACAAGGCTACTGCTACTCCTACTGTGTGGATTTAGTTTTGCAGCCAGGGTCAAGTATTAGGTAGAAGTGCTACTTAAGGGACACTGAATACTGCATGCAACTTGTTTTAATTCAAGTGAAAGTTGCTTCCTTCCACCAGCAGAGTGGGTGGAGGTTGCAAATACCTTCTCACTTTCAGTGCTGTTAACACTGAGAAGGAATGAACGTCCTAAAAAATAATGAGCTGCGTTGAAAGAATGTGAGATTCTTAAAATGAATTTATATGGGGAATCTTTTTGTGTGCTTTCTCATTTCTAACTCCCTTAGGGTTGAAGTCCTCCAGGCCTCCATCTTCAATGAAAGGAAAGGGACAGAGGAGAAAGAAGGATGCATTAAATAATAAAACAATAAAATACCAAAACAGAATTGTACCAATTATTCTGTTTGGATGAAGTCTTGTGGCAGCACTGCTGGATCTATGACAACATGAAGGAACATGGAAGGAGTAACTTCTCATCATCAACAAAGAAGTTCATTAGAACAAGGGAAATAGTGTGACCCCCTAAGCTGCTTTATCTCTCTCCCTAATTCACTATGAAATTCTGCTAGAACTCTTTGATGGTGAGAAGTTAAGCACTCTGTGCTTCACCTGCTGATAAGTATTCAGGATCAACTGTTGAAATCACAGCAGTGTGAGCATTCTTCTTTGCAATGATGCCTGCTTTTATAAATATTATTTTCCTCATTGCCCTTAAAACTTCTGTCAGGCTTTTGGAACAGAAAAGTTCTATTCTTCAGTGAACACAGACATTTCTTCTTAGAAAAATGGGAGCTGCATTCACATGCATCTGGAGATGCAGTTTGGCTTTTAGCCCAGGGATGAATTTATTTGTAGAAGATTTTAGAAATCAGTTCCACTGTCTGAATCTGATTTTCTTTACAGCAAAGACAAGCCCCCCCAAACCAAGAAACCTAATTAGGATGCTATGTAACTGCCAGAATAATCAGCACAGCTTCTATGTGCATGCTTATAAAATGAATGTTTGCATTGCTATATAGGATTTGCAGGGAGGTTGTGTGTGAAGAGTCTCCTGCTGTGCTTGGTACTGTAAAATTCACTTTGCAAAAGAGGGAGCTTCTCCCAAAGAATTTAAGGCTTCAGCAGGTGACTTGTTCACTTTTTGTTAGGTGACCTAAAGCCTATAAGGCCTGACCTGTACACAAAGGCATGGAAAGTGTTGTTTGATACTGATTTGATTAAACTGGAGCAACTTTTCCATGAGAGTCTTCATACATTGGTTTAATTTGTGCTGATGAATTTACAAGCATGAACTAAATTTGCATAATGAGTCTTAGTCTGCCATAAAAGAGAACAAGCACTAAAATTGCACCAGTTAGCTAAATGGATATAAATTAACCCTGAAGCCCTCTCTGAGCAGAATGAAACCCTAGAAATACCATACAGCAGCAGAGAAAAGCAACCAACCAGAGCAATTCTATTTATTACATAAGGATTAACAATATTAGATTAAAAAGATGCAAAACCAATCCAAAAGCATTCCAAAGTTAGCCTGCATTGGAAATGACCTATTTGCAAAGACACACGTTCAGAGCAGGTTTAGGAGCTGCAGGTCAGCTCAGCCTGAGCCTGTGCAGCAGCTCCAGAGCAGCTGGGGAAGGCTGTGCTGCTCCTGCCGTGCCTGTGGCAGAGCTGGCCCCACCTGGGCTGCAGCTCCCAGCACTCAGGGATGCACAGGGTGAGGCTGTTCCCTGTCCTGGCCACGGAATAACTCAGCTCAGATGTCACACAGCCACAGACACAGAGTTCTGCTCAGGTGCGTGCCCAAGTGTTCGAACTTTGCATTTAGTAGAGACTCACCCACTCCACACAGCTTTTACAGTAATTAAAAATCTGAATCAAAACATACTAATTTCACCAGCAAGCCCCAAAGGAATAGTATAAAGTAACAGCAGGACAAAAACTGAGAGAGGGACTATTACAGTGTTACAGTATTATTACAGACTGTAGGGAAAGATGTAAATTACAAATAATGAAGGAGAAGTACTGCAAAGATCTATAATCTCTGTATGAAGATCAACAACAGGCTTTTGAAATGCTAAAAAATTACACCCATGACAAGGCAATGTCACTGTGGGAGAGGAAAAATAGTGACAAATAGTTTGTCAGAAAGGTAAGAAGCATTTGATCATCTCTCCAGTTGGGGCAGTGGTTATTTTTTTTTTTTATTATTGTGATTTGCAAGGCTCTGGATGGAGCTGAGCAATTGCTACAAAAAACCCCCAGTAGTTTGACAACAGTTGTTCAAATCAAGAAAGAAGTTTATTTTGTCTGGATCATATATTTTATCTTGTGTGGTCATCTGAATTGCTTATGGGATATTTTTGTTTTGTGTTGAGGAAAAGAATTTTTGAAAATCACATGAATAGACCTGTTTTGAGTATTTGTACACCCATCTTGAACATCACTCACCCTCCCACCCCACCCCACCCTGCCCCACTCTTATGGTGAATATTTTCAGATATCTGATCAGAGATCAAGAAGGATATTCTATATCAGAGCTGACCAAATAGATACTGTTAATAAGTTAGAAAACAAGGAATACTCAATATTTAGTCAAAGATCAAGCTGTAGACTAAAATAACTGGCACAGTTGTCAAAACAGGACTGTTCAGTGACAGCTGACAAACAGAAACAGCAAACATAGCTACCCCACCATTTGCTGTGAAGTTTGTGCCCTCTAATTTCTCAAGCCAATTCAAACCAACCACTTCCACATCAAATGCGTCTGATGGACAGCCTCAGAACTGAGGTAATGTGATTTGTTATCTGTCAAATACTGCCCATTTGCTGTGAACATTATGGATTTTAATTTTTTTTAAAATTAATGTACTTCAAATGTATTCTATTAAGAATCTCTGGAACAGTCTTTACTCGCAGAAAAAAAAAAAAAAGAAATTATATGTCAGTGTGGGCTGTTCACATGGACTTTATAGTGCCTCAGTTTTCAGAGGGTGCAAAACTCCTCCTGTCTTGTATCAATGTTGCCCAAGACACATGTTCCTAGGTGGGATTCTCAGCTGACTGACATTTGTTCAGCTCTATAAACTCCCAAAGCTGGGAGGTTGTTTCACCATAAGGGAAAGACAGACCCTTCTTTCCACCCATGTGCTTTACATTTCATTTTCCATACATGTTTACTTTTCCCTCTGACTTTACATTCTTCCCCTTTCTGCTAGGGTGTGCTTTGGGGTGAGGAGGATCATCACCTCCCTTTCAAGAGACAAAACATCATCTGCCATCAGCATCTTAGAGAGTACCTGTGTCTGTGTATCACTATCATTTATTCCACGGGTTGGCTGCATCTCTCATCTCTGATGGATTTTCCCTTTTCTTCACCTGTCTGTCACAACACCTTGGAAAATATTGCTATTCAGGCAGTCATTCCAAAGGGATGAAGTTTATTTTACAAATCGAACTTGCTTTTGCTGAATATTCTGAGCACTTTCTTCCATCTGAGAGAGTTCATGATCTCTGCTCCCTAACTGTTGACATTTATCTGCCCTTTCTTTCATTCCCAGCTCTCTTTCTGTCATTATGATTCTGATTCCAGAATGACCTATTACCATTTGTCTTTTATTCCTGCACACTTTAGGAATGACACCTTTTATGTTGATATCTGGGTACCTTTTCCATTCCACTCCAACCCTACCCAACTCAGGCAGTTCTTTGTGTGGAGTAGCAAGTCAGCAGTGCAGCTCCCTCTGCCTCCCCACACTGCCTCCTCAATCACCAAGGTGTGCACTCCCTGCTCCTCCTGGGCCTCTCAAAGGACAGCATCAATCAGATGCCAATTTTGCAGTGGGTTGAGGTCAGGCCTCATATCTCTCTGTGGGCTGGGGGTAAATCTTGGCCCCATGGAGGGGTACACAGGAGCATTCAGCAATGGTGAAAGCTGGTACCATCACTCTGGCTATGGACAGTGCCAAAATAAGGAGTCCTGCCTTCTCGGCTCTTTTATAAAAGGGACCAAGGGAGAATCCGTACTCTTCTTCTGACACTCTGTCTCCACAGAAATATCTAAGGTGGTTTTAAAGAGAGCTGGGGAACAGGGGTCAGTGCCACCCACAGCTGCACACTGTGGAGTCACTGGTGGAAAAAGGAAGAGTCCTTTCTTTTAAGTACAAATTTTAAACTATGGCTGCAGCAAATGAAGGGTGAAAATGCATTAGGTAAGGTTAACAAGTTTGCTTGACTCAGCTAATCAATAACTAAGTAAAGAAGATTCTCTAACCATGAAGAAAACATATTTATTCCCTTGCAAAGGAATGGGGAGGTGCTTTCTGTGATGCTCTGTATACGAAACTGTTTGGACCTTGTTGATATTAAACTTACATTATACATAAACTTATATTAAGCTGCACACTGATAATCTGAGTATTCTAACTGATGACAGCCTTCTCAGTGCTTAGTTAAAACAGAGCTGATATGTCTAAGAGCAAATGAGCTAAACTGCACAGAGCACACTTCTGTAACTGTTCTTGGGCTGTTTTTTTCTGCACAGCTCATTAGCTAGCCAGCACTGCAAAATGCAGGTGTTCTTTGCTCCTATTACAGCTTTAATTGAGAGCTTATGATGCAGCACTGCTCTGGAAAAGAATTCAACATCCTTCTCCTCATGGCTTCAGGATAGTGGGGTGTTGATTTTTTGCCCTTACAAAATCCATTTCTTTGTACTTTTTTAATAAATGTTTTTAATACATGACTCTCCAAGAGCTTAATATCCTAATGTGCCTTTTACAGAGGAGGAGAATCAGTCAAAGACTAAGTAATCTGCCTAAGATCACAGAGGAAGGCTGTGGCAGCATCACACTGAGACCTGAGGTCTCCAGAATCCTATTACTGTGCTCTAACCCCAAGACCATCCTGTCTTTCTTAAAAGCTTTACTATTACATTCAAGTATGCAGAGACTCAGATGGAAACAAAACCAGAAGGCGTAAACAAACTGAGCACGACAGCGACTGCAAATACCCTGAAACAATGGAAAAGCAAACAACAGAAAAGCTAACAGATAAAGTTATTTCAGTTTGAAATACATTTGGAAAGTACATTTTAATATAATGAATTTATATCTATTTTACAAGTACTAGTTAATTAGTTAAGGGACTAAAACATTCCGGAAAAAAAGGCAAGTGCTGATTACTACCCAGTGGGTCATGATCCTCCTTTGTGAGAATTTCCTATATTAAATGTGTATTATGTACGTGATCTTCTAGGTAAAATCTGCTGGAAATAAGAATAACCTTTCCCCTTAAAGATATTGTCTCTTTCCCTGTGATAAGTCTGTCCATCATCAAAGAACTGATAAAAGGGCAAAAGCGAAGGTCACTGATCAGAAGCTACACAGCCACGCAGCAGAAATGGTTCTGGGAACACATGAAGTTATTCTCAATCTTGTCATCACTACCACAGACAGACACTGCAAAAGCTGACCCCACTGATCAGAAGGACTCTGGCCGTTAAGGGCTCCTGCATGTTGGGGAGCTCTGCTACTCATTTTGTGAATAGACAAAAAGCCATGTGTGAGCTGCTTTGCTATGTTGCAGAGACATTATTTTAATCCCATGACTTCCAAAATTATGGCCTTAGGCCATTTTTTTCTGTTGGTCAGTCAGTGTCAGTCCTCTGAAGTGATTTTATGTCACCTGAAATTCCCACTTAGAGTGGAAGCAGGAGGATGTGTGCAGGACAGCAGGAAGTTAGGAAAAAACCAGCTGGAGATAAAAGGGCATAAATAGTAGATAGAAGAGAGCCTTTGGGGAAGGCCACAATACCTCTGCTTGAGTACCTCTGGAAAATTTTCTTCTATTTCCAAATGTCCAGAATAGTGGAAAAAGTCCAGCCAAGGGATTTCACAGTGCAATCAAGTAGTCACCTCAGAATATAATCAGTTAAGAGATTGTTTTATATACACCTGCTATACTACATTATTTATCATGCCTGGAAGGCTCTGCATGACTTGCTATCTTTCATCACAATTCATCCTCTGTGGCAGGTGACTGTCATGAAAGAAAGAAGAGAAGATTCTCAGAACAACTCAAGCAGTCACCACCTACTCAGTCTGGAGCTGCCCTTGCAGCAGCAGGGTTTGCTACCAGGCTTTGAGCTGAGACCTGCAGTCCTGTTATTCTGCACACTAAAAGCAGCAAGCACAGTTCATGCCTTCAATGTTTCATATTTGAGGCTATTCTTACACTCAGGGAAGGAAACGAAATTGAATTTTGATCTTCTTCAGATCATAGTACGAAAGGTATTTTATTTCAGGGAATTATCTTTTTGTGTGACTAATGTTTGTTCATTTGACCGCTCTCTGGAATTGAAGGTAGGGCATTTTGAGATGTTATTGTAGTGCTAAGTGCAATAAAAGCTGCAGTGAAAGTAGCTAAACACCCTGAGGAAAGCAAACACACAGCTAATGACACACAGCAACTGCTCTACTTTGAGGATTTACTGGGACAACAGTTACAACCAGAAGCAGAGTTTATGACATTGAGGAGCCTGATCAGCTTCAAATGCATCTTATTCAGTCACATTTACCTAAAAGAGCATTTCTGACTCATGAAAGGTTCCTAATGAACTTAACTGGGAACATGGTAGGAAATAAAAAATACTGCCTTGAATAAGGGTTTGTTTCTGGGAGCCTGTGATTCAGCGCTTCTGAGAAGACCAAAGAAAATGGTAAATAGTATGTCTCTCTCCTTTTATTTTTTTAACGTTGTATTTTACCATCCTACTTTAGTTTCAGGGTTTACCAGGGGTTTGAATTAAATCCATCCAAAGGAAGACTTGATATTCAAGGCTGCCCCTCGGCAAAGAGGAGTTTTGCATTCATTAATATTGCCATGGGATGAAGGAAGGAATAGGAGAGCCCTGATTGACCTTAGACATTTATAAAGGTAATCTAATTTGTGCTCGTTTGCTACTTTTTCATTAAAGCCACTCCTGGAATGTTTCTTATCATGGGTTCCCCTTCCCTTGAGAAAAGTTTCAACAAATAGACCAAATCCAGCCCAGAGTTGGCCCAGCAACTGACTCAAGTGATGTGGAAACGCAGACTTGGAGAAATTCACTGCATTCTGGCCTGCAGAATTAGGAAGGTAAAATGAGAACCAGGAAAGTCTACAGTCAAACAAGTCAACTTACAGCCAGTCTGTGGCTCATATTACATTCACATGCAAGTGACTACAGCTTATCTAGGACTGACTGAATACAGGTTGTTCATGCAGGTCAGCAGCCCATTTCACTCCTGAAACATTTAAACAACCACTGCCCATTTGTGTACACACAGAGGGTGGAGAAGTAAACCTAGTCCTCCATGCTGAAGCTTTCTCACAGTCACACAGTTGAAGACATAGCTCCAGAACCAGGTGATGCCAGTGACGAAGAGAAACATTGCAGTTCTCAGAAACATTACTGCTACTTGTCAGGAACGTTTTTTTTCCCCCCTTGACTTGAAGTATATTTGTTATACCACAGATTAACAGCATCCATTTAGGGAAGAAATGGCCTTGAATCATTGTTTCATCTTAGGAACCACAGGTGATGTTGTACACAGTCTGTTTACAACCTCAGGGTTAGTGAAAACGAAACCAAACTAAGAAAATGCCGACCATTGACCAGAACGCGCCCCGCCAACATTTCCTTCTTTAATCTCTTAACCAAACAATACAACACATGACAGCACAATGCTGAGGATGAGGTTTCACAGCCTGCTGGGAATGCCACTTTTTGGTTAAAAAGAAATAAAAGAATGTTTAGCTTATCTGATTTGCATATTGCACATTAAATAAGCCCTGCAAGTTACCGTGCTTCAAAATGGACTTATTTTTAAAGAAATGTAGATTAATAATCCTCCTTGCTTAAAAAATGAGCTTCAATATTTGTGCGAATCGTAGAGTGAAAAAAATCAATGTGCTATCGACTGCTGGGGATGATCACATTCATTTTGCCCTTTGTGGTTGGTGAAATCCATGCTGCAATTACAGAGACAGGCTGGCAGCAAAGAGCCTCAGTTGGGCTTTCAGCTCCACATTAATCCAAAACTCACCATTTTAATGCAGATATAGATTGCCACGAGTCAATAGCTGACTACTTGAATTGTGAAGTAGCAGTTCCATGCTATATTGGCAGCACTGGCTGTTACAGTATCTTCAAGTATTTTGAAATTTCAAAGTGTTGCTCCATGAAAGTGAAGAGTGTAACTGACACCACATCAGAAGGGGCTGCAGTGTTAATGCTATTATCATCAATGCTAGAATCCACAATGAAGACATAACAGCACAAATAATCTTAAAGTAGATCAAAAGTAGACTTTTCTTCGGATAACATTCAAACATATCCACTCATGTTTTAATGGCCTGATGCATTATCTCACAAAGTACCCCAAGTGTTGAATTTTTATAATATAGTTTCTAATTCTCTCTCATATACGCTGTTTCAAACATAGATGACTTCACCAGAGACTTCACTCTGCATTTACAATCCACCAAGTGAGGTCAGAATTTGGCTTTGGGTAGCAATTCCCCTTTCAGCAATCTGTCTGCAACCAGGAACTGAATTCTGCCACTAAAGTTGTGTGAAGAGTAGGGGAATCCACTAAGAGATCATTGTCTCTGCAGCACACCAGGTGTAGGGTGAACTTGGGACTCTATTTTATGTACAGTAATGACATTCTTGTACAATGATCATTTTCTGCCACATCCTGGTGCAGTGACAGAGCCACACCACCTTCTTACAGCTGTCATTTATGGTGCACAGAGAGAAGGCAACCCAAAACCCAGGGAGCCTCATGGAAAGGCTGATTGATTTCACTGAACTGTGCTTGAGTGCCTGCAGACGAGTTCACCCCAGGCGAGCAGCAGAGCTGGGCTGGGGAGGAGCAGGGCTGGCTCTCGGGGCAGGCAGGCTGTGTGTGCCCTGCCACCCTGCCCAGCACAGGCTCTGCACACCCCAGAGTGCAATTTCTGTCTGGGTTTTTCTGTTAATTTCAGAATTGATTAAATATTTACACATTTCCCAGCCAGTGCGCGATGGTGGCACTTAGGGACATCATGTTTGATGTTGACCACCTTCACCTCATTCACACACATAGCCATTGTCTGTGCTGCAGGTAGGAGCAGGAGAGGTGTGTGCTGAGGCTGAGCAGCACACTCAGCTTCTTCAGACGCAGAAAAATGTGCACACTCATTTTTGTTACCAGGGTAACCTGTGAACTCAGCAAGATCTCTTAGCACACGTAATACTATCAATAATAAATTAATTAAATAGGTAATATATACGAGCAGGCCCAGGTATTTTGTGGCAAAATCAGGTGTGTGCAACCCAAAGCAGCCATTTTCCTTTGTTCATATCTGAAATAGTCTCATTTGATGTTGGTAAACCTTCCTGTGGTTTAGACTCTTAACAATGAGCCCAGCAGAGTATGCAGCTATGACTTTGTGGAGGATTTCAAAAGAAAGAGGATTCACCCTGGTGTTACATATTGATATTCTGTGTAGCTTTTCACAGCACACCTGATATACCTTAACAGTTTGCCTTAAAAACATTATGAGATTTGAGAAGGATCTTAACTTTGCCTGCAGAAAAAAATACTGGCTCTTGCCACTGACCTGTAGTTGAGGGGTTCTTACATCTGGAAATCTCATTAAGTAAAAAAATTGATATAGTGTGGAAATGAAGATTATTTATATCTCAGTTATGACTCACACTATATTGTGAAACAAACAACCACAGTTTTTCAGGTTTTTGATTGCTTAGAAATATGCGAGCTTTCCAATGTTTTTCTTCTGAGTTCCTCAATAAAACATAAGGTTCATCTCAACTATAATGGATAACATAACAGAAATTTCATTAGTAGCAAGAATCAAGAATAACAAGTTTCACAGAACATGATGTGAAGAGAGAAGGATACATTTGCATGGGCAGGCTAGGGGTCTTCCATAGGAAGAGTTTGATTAGCTGAGACTGAATAAATTCTTAAAATTGTCAGAATGAGGTCCTCTCCTTATGAAATCACTATGATCTAAAATGCCAGATAGAAAGAGGTCTCGGCCACAACAATTCAACATCAGTTAGAATATTAATAAGCAAATGGAAAAAGTGTTTCAAATCAACAGGAAGAGGGTTTTTTTGCCTTGACCTTCCTACCTGAGTAGTTTTAATTAATTATGAGGAATCCGACTTACCGTGGAGTGCATAATGATAGCCATTATGTGGAAACCCTAAATTTAGACCCTCTTTTTACAGCCTGCAAAAACAAACTACAAAGTGTGTCCCAAGCAGCCAGAAATCTTAACAGAAAGCACAGGCAGTAGGGATGAGGTGCTGGATGCAGACCCCAGCCAAGCCCCAGCACCCAGCAGAGGTTGTGTGTCCCTGTTTTGGGGAAGGGGGAGGGTGCTGAGAGGTGTAGGGGAGGTGGGGACAGCACAGGGAGTGGAGGGACCTGGACCTGACTCAGGACTCAGGCAGGGGCAAAGCAGTGGCAGGGAAGAGGCACAAAATGCCTGAACTGAAGCAAGCCCAGGGTGCTGCTGTTCCAGCTCCTTGGTGCCCCTGGCTGGAGCCTCTCTACATTTTCTTTTCTTTCTGAGGACTATTTTGGTTTGATTTTCCCTAAGGTGGCTTCTGTCTTTGCAGGGCTCACTCCCTCTGGGGGACACCAGCCTGCCCTTCCTGGTGCCTGCCAGGGATGGAGATCCCCCAAACTGACTTTCTCCTTATTTTCACTGTGCTTGTATTGCTTCAGCTACCACTTTTTCAGGCCATCCAGCTGAAGGTTGATTTTAAGATATTTAGGGAAACTTTATACTCCAAGAAAGCTAATTTTGAATGGTCCAGGAGAAGTGAGCCTGCCTTTAACAATCTCCACCTGGAATTAGAAAAACTTAATAAATTCTTCATGTTTACTGCATTTACACAAGGCCCCAGACTATGGATTACCTTTTTATTACTCCTTGTTGTAAGTTTTTTTTCCTCTATTATTAGTTTTTGTTTTTTTTTTTTTAAACAAAACAGTGGAAAGAAGGGAAAATTGTTATCTTCCCTGTGGACATTTCCAGGCTTTTGAATGAAAGTTTGGTTACAGATTTGTTCTCTGTGGAAGCATGAAATAGTGTTTCCTCACAGAGCTCGTGTGCCCCATATCTCAATAGAGGAGCTTTCCCAATGAGTGGCAACAGCTACGCAACAGAAAAAGGGGTATGGCTAAAAGTCCGGAGTGTCTGCTTCACTGCTTACAGACCACCAAGAAATGAATATGCACACACACACAAAAATCTGTTTCTACACAGGAGATCCTATGTGCACTTTTTTATAGACAATCCATAGACAAGGTCTTCTTTTCACTATTTTTAGCTGCAGTTCACTCTCCAGCAGTGAGTGGAATTTTCCAGTGTTGCTTAATGTTGAAATAATGAACTTTGGCAAATCTAAATCAGCTGAGAGCAAACTGTAAATATGAGACCCTGTAGCTTAGGTGGCAGTTTGTGTCATTGCACCATTGGGGCTGAGCTGTCCTTATACCTCTGAGGACAGAGGCAGAAATCCTGCTGGACTCCAGGGTCATGATCTAGTTTCTCTATTGCTATGTCCTTTATCCTATTTTCATAACTTGCTACTGTCATTTTCTGCTCTGCCCCTCTCCATACATTAGTGCATAACTCACTATGACATTGTAAGCAGTGGTCTTCTCCAGGGGAAATATTTGATATTTTCTAAACTAATCATAATTCCTTATCAACATACAGTGTCTGCATTTCAAGAACACATGGAGTTAAGGAATACTCCAGCACAGAGCAATCACAAAAGACAGTGAATTTTCTCTCTGTGGTCTTTATGGAGCGTGCAGAAGGAGACTGTACACTGAAGGATGGGCCCACAGAAATGCCCAGAAATACAAAGCTCTTCTCAGGGAGAAGTCAACTGACATGCAAACAACCAGGTATTCTGGAGAAGACAGAGATAAAACAAGTTAGGAAAACCAGTGCTAAGGGAGGGAAACTACAGCAATTATTCACCCCCTTTTACAATCAAAAGAGTGGTGAACTGAACTCACAGCTTGAATGTTGCTGCCCAAGCAAGAGGAGGTACAAAGGGAAATCCTCTTATGAAAAGGAAAGGCAGCTCCTGTCTGTGCCATAAAAGAAGCCTTGAAAGATGAGAATCCAGGTATTTATCTTCCTGCCACTATTTCTCTCTTCCAATGGTTATTTCTACCAGAGCATACACATGAGCAAAACTAACTAAAAGTACAGGCAAAAAAAATCCCCTGACCATTCAATGCCTAAATAACAACTGCATAAGGTTTTAGACAGAGTAGACAGGTATCAAAATTTATCACTGAATAAAAAAAAATAACCCAAATGAAAAAGACTGGCTGGTTGAAAGCACATTTTTTGTGCATCATTCACATAGGTCAATCCTCATCTGATTAATACATTTATTTTAATTGAGGTCCTTCTATTTTGTCTAAAATTAATATTTTCAGAGCCAATGGACCTGTGGTTACCATAAGTATCTGTCACTGAGTTATTCAAACATATCATACAGCATTAGAATACATTCCATACACTGACTATTCATAAAATTCCCATGTTCAATTTGAAGTTTTATTATTCCCTTAAAAGCACTTAATGGCTCCAGCCCTGCACACCTGCCAGAACTTCTGCCACCATTTGCCCTCAGCCATTCCCCAGGTTCAGCACGGGCAGCCTTTTGGAGACCATTTCCAGCAGGGAGAGAGCTCAGTGGAATGAATTCCTGTGTTTATGCCTGTTCATAAGTCTCTGAATGAGCATTTAGGACCAAAAATTCATCACTACTGATTGTTTGTGTGTGGTGCAATTGGTCTAGACAATTAAATTGGGCTGAATTCCCCCGGATTCTGGAAAATGTAGAATTCAAGGGGTGATTTCAAGTCATTCACAAGTCAGTAGCCACCCCTCAAGTGTTTGTGTTTTCTTGCTGTGTCAACAATTCAGAAATTCAAAGTAGAAACTTCTTTACATATCAATCTACAGACAAACCTTAACATTTACAGAAAACAAATGCAAAAAAATGGTTTCATCAGAATAAAGCAGTTCACACTTGGCAGTACATTCATTACAATTGAAAAAATTGCAGTATTACAGTACTTGTAATTCAATTGCTCCTGAGCCTCTTAATGTGATGATAAGTTGCTTCATTAAAAAAAATATTTTGCTTCTTAAATTAGGTATGAGTAAAGGGGAAGTACCGAGATAAGTAATTATATTTCTAACAGAGAATACAAAATGAGCTAAATGTATCTGCATTAGAACTCAATATGAATATTTTTCCCATTTTCAGTGTTGGAGACCTCATTTGCATCCTAAATCAGAATGAAATACTGCAAAAGTTTTTTTGAACCAAAACCCAAGAAAAAGTTCACCTTATGCCAACAGAATACTTTGTTTTCATGTGTTCAAAATGCCACCATTTAGCTTTTAGAATTTTTCTTTGAATTAATTTTGTTATAAATTAAATTTAAAAAGGAAACATAATAAAACCAAATTTGTAGGAAATGCAAAATTCTGTATGAACTGTTTATAATTTATTTTTCAAAACTTCTTATAAATGGAAATGTCATTAGAGGTCACCTGTTGCAGCAAATTTCACCTTTTACAAATCCACACATTTAAAAAAAAATGGATTTTGTCAAGTTATTTTTCCATCAACTCTCCCTCATATCAATATCTCAAGTCTATGAAACATCAGACTGAGGGAAGCTATTACAAATACTGTATGTGTAAATAAGTATCTCCATCTAAATTACTTCATACTTTTTCACACAAGAAGCATAAATGCAACAAAAGATCAATCTGACTGTAAATATCCAAATATGTCCTTTAAAAGCCAAAGGAATGTCAGATACAATTTATTTTCAGCAAGTGCAAACTGAGACATTAAGTGGCAATTCTACTTCCATTAGCTAAATCTGGCAAATATGCAACTGTTTAAAGGCATTGTCAATAGCCATTGCACAATTAAGTATTTGTACTGATGCCTTATTAAATTACCCTTTTCAAGTAGGCATAATAAACTAGGAGTTCACTGTACAGATTTTCATGGTGAAAGTCCAGATCACTGGAAAATTTATTTAAAGGGAATGCAGTCCACCGAGTAATGAAGTAAATGTCAAATGATTTTGGGTAAATAAGTCTGAGCTGCCTTAAAACTTTTTTGGCAGGTATAGCCAAAGATAACTCTGGTAATAAAAAGCCTTCAGATTTACAATTCTGATTTATGGAGCTCCCAGGTAAACTTTCAAATGCATTGCATCTCCAGCAGCAAACCCTGCGTGGTGGGGAGGAGATCACTACCATGGGCAGCCAAAAATGGAAGGTCAGCCAGAGCTGATAACTTGGATGTTTCTCTGGAGCACATTTATCCCCCTCAGTTTAATTATAAATTTTGCCACAGTGCCCTGCAAGACCCTCTGTGGGCTCTGCCCAGCTCAGGCTGTGGGGAGGGGGCTTGGCCCTGGCTGCACACCCAGCCAGCACCACACTCGGGACAGAAAGAAATGCAGAACTGCTTTCCTACATTAAATTATTGCTTCCCAGGGGCAGGGCAGGTCTTTGAGGATCATGCTGCTCAGGAAGGGCCATCCTGAAGGATGTTTTCTCTGCCCAGCTACAGAGCTGGAGCAGAGCCAGTCCTGCTCCCTGCTCCAGGGCATGGCCAGGACAGGGAGGAGCTCCAGCCCAGGGACAACAATCCCACATCAGCAGCTGCCAGTGCCCGCCTCGCTCCTGTGGGTGCCAGGGTGAATGCCCAAACCAATCCAGACTGAGGGAGTTTCACCCAGTCCACTGAATGGAAATTAAGTACTTTAGCTGTGCCTATTTCCCCCCAAAATATTTGCTCTGCTTGCTATTTCACACAAACAGAACTGGCTATATTCAGGTGCTACATTTTCAAAGCTTGCTTGTGACCTTTCTTTATTTTTGCCTCATTGTCAGGTGCTGAAAGGAACAGAGAATTACCCTCAGACCCTCAGCTTTGTGCCAATTCACCACCACTGAAATGGAAAAGCAATGGCCACAGACTGACAAGATGTTTCATGTTGGAAAATTGGAATTTTGTCTTCCCAGTCCTCTTCCAGGGCTGGGCAGTTGATTTTTTTATACACAGTGCACGTATCCTGCCAGGCATCAGCAGCGTCTGCCTAGAACTGACCTCAGAGGAAGACAGGCACTGATATTTGCTAGCAGATCTTGGACACTTGCAACACTAAGGTTTTATCTCAAACGTAACACCAAACCACCTACAATATTTATACTTTCCTCCAACATATACTCTTTGAATATTTTCTCACTGAATGCATGATGATTTCTTCCCTTCATAAGTATTTTGTTTATTACTTTCAGTATGATGTTTTTAAGAATGGTAGAGTTACAGTGTCCAAACTGTTATACACAGAGTTGTGAATTTATTCTTTTAAATTATAGCTTAGTATATTTAGTCAGTTTGTTTTATATCAAGCATTCATTTAAGTGGTTTTCATTGTATTGACATTTTATAATGCCCTCCTAATATTCTTATTATTGATTTTAATACTGCAATGGTATTATTCATGGTGACACCTATTGGAAAGCAAGCTTCAATTATATCAATAGATGCTATTATTATAACATTGATAACATTAATATTTGATAGTGGCATAAAATGTGATGCATTGGCAATTAACTCATTAATGTAGATATCATTAACCAAAAATGTCAAAGTTGTTGTAATGATTTTTCTGTGGTTTTTCTTTAACAAATTCTCTAATCACTGGCTCAGTTTTGCATTTTCAAGTATGTATTAGCTGCAAAAGTTTTTCTGGAAACTAAATAACATAATCCCTTTTAAATAAGAAAAGATGGGCTTTTATGGCTCAGAAGATACCCTGAGTCTTGAATCAAGAGCATTAGTGACAGATACAGTGTCTGAAACTCCAGCACAAAATATTCAAAAATAAAAGATTTACCAAAACATAACTGTGCCTTTTTGCTTGTTGCTTAGCAACCAGAATTGATCCAGCAAAAAAGTCACCTGACTGAGGGATTGCTGGTGGCAATATTACTCCATCATTTTTCTTTTTCACACTAAACTGATGAAGGTTCTATCAGAAACAGCTATTAAATGTTTCTTTCTTTTCTCTCCAGCTCCTTAATTATACAGTAAAAACATTTCTATTGCTGTTGCTGACAGGAAGAGAGCACAACGTAAAGCTTAAATAATTAACAGACTTATTCAAATACATCTAGCTCTAAAAGGAGAAATACTGCAAGTCACAACTCACTGTCAACTCTGCCATCCCAAAATAACAAATGCAGTGAGCTGTTCATATAGCAGCAGAATAGCCATTTTTACCACACCTGCACTGATGGACAATTTGCAATAATCTTTTAAAAACCACAGACTAAGAATACTTGTTGTTTTGATGACTCAGTTGGAATTCACCACCACATTTGTCTTGCTTTCATCATTTCTAAACATTAGCATTTTCATCTGTTGACTGAAAGCACTTCTGGTCCTCTAAAACATATATAAAAAACACTTTTGATCTTTTAAAATCCTCCTGTCAACCTGGAATCACACAGCCTCTTACATTACCTTGTTCTTGTCCTTAATGGTGACCTGCAGTGAACTCCGCACTCCCTACTTTCAGATGTTCAACATCCTTCCTTTGTTAAAAGCTGCTGATCAAAAAGGAACATTGTGTTCCCTGTGTTTCCCTCTATAGCCCCTCACAATCATTTACAGGAATTACACTAAAACATAGGCTATGGACAGCAGCAATCTCATTTAACCGCATACTGGATTTTTGTTTGGCTTTCTGCAATATTTGATTCCTTAAGCAAACAAGGAAAGGGAATGCATCCTGGGACTTACACACTTGGCCCATCATGAGCCAACAGAAAGTTGAGTCAAGGAGTGGCCAAAAGAGTATTGTTTTTACCTGCTGCTTCCTTGAATTGAATGCTCTATATAAGCTCAGATGGCATTTGTCCTTTTAAGAAGTGAAGAAATGTTACCCAAATGGAGCATATATCCAGTTTCACTTTTCCTCTGTATCATATTCAGATCTGGTGGATGGGATTTGATGCTGTTTCCCATAATGCTTCCATGGCTTTTTCTGTAAAAGCTTAACAAGGACACAGCATCACAGAGTCTTTAGTGGCTAATACCCGACCCCTTTCTCTCACATTACAGCTCCAAGTGACCATTTTCATGCCAAAAGGTCACCAACATCCCCATCCCCATGGAACCAATGTGCATCAACCTTCTAACCTTTGCCACCGAGAGATGATAGCTATTTGGGCTGCAATCCCTTCATTACAGATGCTCCATATTTTATATTTAGTGTGGGAGGTCAAATTTAGGAAAGCAATTTCTCTTAAAGCTAAGAGTTCCAATAATCCAAGATCTTCTATTGGCTTATGGGTGAGTGGACAGTAATGGGTTTATGGGCAGCTTTTTTCTCTTCACTGGGGAGGGAATTCCGTCAATCTAAATTTTTAGGATTGGGTGGCTACCATTGTTTATTATTCAATGAGCTCTTATTAGATTGTATCTAAGCACACTACAGCAGGCAGAGAGTATCCTTATAAGCAGTCTCACAGGCTGGATCAATATCTCAAGGCATTTACAATCTTCTTGAAACAGATTAAATAATGCTATTTTTTAATTCTGTTTTTAAGGCTTATATGCGGTCATGCAGTTTTGTTAGTGACAAAAGCATTCATCCATTATCATCATTAATCACCATGGTTAATCTTCTGTTCAAGCAGCTTGCATCTTAATACAGAGACCACCTTTGGTGGAAAAAACATTTCATGGCAGATCAAAGAAGGGTTGAGTAAATCCCAAAACCGAAAAAACAATTTAAAAATAAACTCCAAAATGGTGGTTGAAAGATATCTGCTCTACATCCAGAGGGAACATTTTGATTCCATTTTGTACTGATCTTTGTAAAATGGAAAAATTATTATAGCCCCAATACTGCAGATATTTAGGCACATGCTTAAGTTCTTACAGCAAGGCCCAAGCCAGCAAGGCATTTGAGGACATGGTTGCATCCAGGGCTGCTCAGGACAGCATTCAGGCATGTGCTGGTAAATCAGAGATCCATACAGAGTGTTTGGAGGGCAAGGTAACAGTTTATCATCCATGACACCATTGAACAATTCTAGTTCTAGAAGGCCAGTGCAGTCTGCGGCTAAAAATCGCTCTTAGACCTGCAAAACTACATAGAGACAGAAGAGAAGTTTTGAAGCTACCTGTGAATAAGAAATTTGGAGCAAATCATTATTGTCTGCATGATGATGTTCTCCATTAGCCAAAAATATTAACAGAAGTGTTAGGAAAACCTGAATTTTTCCAAGATAGCATTGACCAAAGCTCCTTGTTAAAAAACAAAGCTTACTACAAACAGAGAGCAGAAGCAACATCAGGTCATTGCACTGGGAAGAACTGTGACAGGCTCTTCTTATGGCTCCTTGCTGCTGGGCAAAGCATCCTTAGATAAATCCATACCCATTAAACAGTTGGGCCCAGCAGTTTTCAAGTTTCCAGCTTTCTCCTTTGACAACAGCTCCAGAGCTTCCAAAAGGAGATCCATAAGCAGAGACAGCAAACAATAAACATCCTTTGTGACGGGGCCAAGACAAGAATCACAATGGAGTTCTAAAAGTCAATTTCTCAAATATTTATTTGCACCTACATTAGTCTTCTCCACTTGCTGAAGCCTGCACTTAGGATGTCAAGGAGCCTGGCTGCAGCCCCTGGAGGGCTGGCCCTGGTGCCTGCTGGGCAGGAGCTGTGCTGGGAACACAGCCCCTCCTGCCACCCTGTGCCTGCCACCCCTGCTCACCTCCAGTCACGAGGGGACTGACCATGATGCAGCCCAGTGTGCACAGAGATTTGGTGAGAAGCAAGAACTACACATTTGGACACATCTGAGGGGCAGAACTTAAAGCATTAACTCTAGTGAGGTTTTAAAATAGCACCCAGCCCTCAGTGCCAGCACCTGGGCCATGGGGAGTACCTGCAGCCTTGCTGTGTATCAGAGAGGGGGCACATGGGAAGCATATGCTAAATACATTCTTTAGACCATCTTGAGCCCTTAAAGGAACACCTGCAAGGAGCTGGTGCCACATGTTTGCCTGGAGAGTGCCTGGAAACATCTGTGGGTTCAAACTGGACATTTGGAGAACATGGGATGGGAACTGCTGGTGATAAAGGCAGTTCTGGAAATAACACTGGCCTGATCTGACCCCTGACATAATCCCACTCTGATCAATAGGGTTATCAGCATTTTTTAAAAGTGAGTCTGGCCAGCTTCACACTGCATTTTTGTTGCACTACAAAGGGTATCAATTTCTTCAATCTCTTTTAAAACATCTTCCATCACCCTTTTTGCCAGGTAAATGGAAGTCAAATTGTCAGGATGGCTGCGAAGGAAATAAAGAGATTAGGACTGCCCTGCTGTTGTTAACATCTCTGGTGTTGTCTTTCCTTTTTAATTAGGCTCAAATATTACAATTTTGGTAATTACATACAACACTTCCATCATTTAAAGCAAACATAATACAGCAAATATCTTATTAATTTTGCCTTCAGTATTCTGTTATCCAAAAACTTAAATGGTGTTCCTCTCAACAATGCAACCCCTAAGTCAATGACTACAGGTAGGCTTGCATCAAACTTAATTAAAGAAGTTATCTGGGTTTTAAGGCAACTAAACATATTTCAGATTCCAGGTTTAGGCCAGCTATTTTCCTCACTGGAAGGTGTCCTGGGGCCCTGATCTCATGGTGCAGACAGCCTGAGCTGCACAACAGGCTGGAGGCTGCTCCTGCTAGCATGGAAAGGAGCTTCTAATTTTCTTTAACAACTTTGCAATATCTCCTATGCGAAATTTCACAATTTTTAAACATAATTACTGAACTAAAACTTATTTCCATAGTATTTATGCTCTGCACTCCTTAAAACATAGACTGTTGCTGTGTTTGACTGCGTGCAGATCCCATGCAGCAGTGTCTTGGTTCCTGCCATAGTCCCCTTGCTGCTGTCACTACTCATCTTTTTTCATACATTATGGCAATTCCTTTTATTTTGGTCTGCTATTCTCACATTCAGTAACTGACCTCTGTAAAAGCTGCAATGTGAAACTAAACCCATCTGCCCTGTGCTTACAGACATATTCCTGCTTCAGGCTCTACAATATAATCTCTCAGAGCTCAAAGCGGTTTAATATTAAAATGATACCCTGTGAAGGTACGATGGGTGTGGACAGAACCAATTTGTTTATACAATTGTGTTTTGCCACAGACTAAATTAAGTTACAGGGTATTCATCCAAATTGAATTAGCAGAGTGCGAGCTAACAATTTCCCAAAGAAGCTGTGACATGAGCACAAAGCCGCCCGTCAGCCACGAGGAACCGCTGTCGTCTCACGGGCTGCGGCTGCGTCGCTCACCAGAACCACCAGCCCAAAGCCAGCCCCAAAGAGCTGCAGGTTGCCAACCAGGGGGAAACAGTGACAGGCCTAAAACTGTGTTTTAAAGAAAAAAGGAGAGAGGGAGGGAGAGGTGGAGACACCTTCCTTTGGTGGAATCTCCGTTGGGGTGAAGAGCGCTACTGCCCTGGTGGGACAGAAATATTTCTGGAAAATCAGAGTTTCAGTTGGCTGTTTCCACTTTTCTTTCCAACACATGAATGAGATGGAGTGAGAAACCTCTTCTCTGACCTTACATTTCTTTGCATGAAATGAAGAGGAAAGTGAGAAAATGGTTGTGTTTCAGTACAGGAAAATTTAGGAGGGCAAATACGGTCAGATGAAGTTTTAGCACTCATCTTCTCTCAACTCATGCTGTGAGATAGGGAAGATAATTCTGGAAAATACCTAAAAGTTTGTGAGTGTGGAGGCCACCTTCTAATTTCTCTTAGTTTTTTTCCTATAAGAAAGTTTTTTTTGCTAATTAACCTTACTTAAAATAAAAACTAAGGCATTAAAACCTGCTTAAATGGCATTTTGTTTAACTAAATGGGATGTTTAAAGTGTAAAATAATTTTAAGAGCATTGAAATATTGCTGTTGGAAAAGACATAAAAGTTGGGGTTCTAACTTCTTTCATCTTTAAAAAAAAAATAAACCTGTCACTCCACTTTTCTAAGGAAACAAAGAATCAAAAGATTTTGCAGAAGGACAGATGTTTCTTTATGCTTTCAAAGCAATAGAAAAATCACAAATGTTCATCAGAAATTGTTCTATTAAAAAAATACTAGATGACATTCAATAAGTTAAACTTTGATAACTACCATACTTCTAGCTGCACAAAGCACCTTGTTCAAAAATTGCAAACCCAGCTCTCATCAGGCAGTCTGACCTGCTCAGACTTGGAGAAGAGCAAAGTGGTTCAATCAAACCACTCCTGAGTGGTGCTCCAGCCCTGAGGGAGTCCTCAGGACCAGGCTGGATCTGGCCACTGTAGTCCCCTGAGATGTGCTGGAGGTCCCCTCCTGGACAACAAGCCCTGGATGTCCTTGGGCTGCCAGCCAGGAGTGGGAAGACCAGCATGGAACCTCAGGGGTGGCTGTGGGAGTGGGGCTCCTGGGGATAGCCCGGGGTCAGGCAGCCCCCTGGGCTGGTCTGTGCAAGGCAGGGTCCAGGGCAGGTGGGATCCAGGGCAGATGGATCCAGGGCAGGTGGGATCCAGGGCAGGTGGGATCCAGGGCAGGTGGATCCAGGCTCCACAGTAAGTGACAAACAGTGCCCAGACACATCCCTCAGCTGCTCTGCTTTGGGGTAACAGCCATCACCTTGGCATACTCAGGCTTTCTGAATCATACAAACCACACAGATCTCCAAAAGACTTCTTGTTACAAAAGCTGTTCCATTAGAAAAACCTATTTAGAAAGCTGCATTAGGTAGGCATGGTAGATTTTGTTTTTAGAAATAACCATGCATCAGTTCCTTGGCAGATAGGACATTAGAGCCAGAACTAAACAGGAACATCCAGCATCTACCCCAATCCCAAACTGCCATCAGCAGATCTGTGCAGTCTGGGGGGCAGCAGGGGCTGCAGACATGAGCCCTCGTGCCTTTGTGCCTTTGCAAGCTCTGCCCAGCCCGGAGCTCCGAGCAAACACCCAAACCCGGCAGAGCTGCTCACACCACAGCCCCTGACCCTGCAACACACCTTCCTTCTACACACTGCTCTGTGCAGAGTGAGCTGATACTGCCTTGTCAGGGCTCCCTGAGGGAATCCAGCAGTATTTGGGTTTTGGGATGAGCAGCAGTGCTCCTTTACTCTGATGGAAATGGGCTTGCACTGCACAGCGTGTATTGCTGGATGCCATGCTGGTGCCTCAAGAGATGTTGACTGTGCACATTTACATAAATCTAAAAATAAATAAATATACTCGCAAGCCTCCTCAATCAAAATATGCCACAGACAACTAAAAGATCTTGAATCAAATATTAATGCTGGAGATTTCTCCAGCCATTTTGTAATGCTTCCAGCTATATTTATTACACAATGTGTAATGCACTACCTTATTATAGTCCTGAGCTATCAGGAGTATCATCTTTTTTGATGGCCTCAAACTAGCTTAATAAAACTGGCCCTCCTCTGAGTGCCCAGGAGCAAGTACTTAAGATGGAGATGTGGCAGTCAGCACCTGCAGGCTGTGCAGGTGACCAGGACAGTGCTTGCTGAGCCACAAGGAGGAATTGGTACTCATTAAAGGTCTTTTACACTGGCATAGCAAGTCACCTGCTTCATATTTATCCTGAGACAGGTGAGAGGATTGTGAACATTTCCCACAAATTTAAAATTTGTCCTAAATTTGCACTAGTACATGTCATGTCTGTCAGGTTTTTTGTCTCGAAATATTTTTGTTACCTTCTATAGCTTTCCCACCAGTAAATGTACTGAGTATTTCCTTCTTTGCTGCATTGTCTCCACTTCCTTACTTTGCTATAGACCTCCATGTCTTAGAGAATCCATGCCTTCTAACTAAAAGAGGATGTGATATTATACTTAGTGTTGGCAGCCACAAGAGATAATGAATGTTTAAAAAGAATCCCATGCAAATATGAGATTTGCAACATCACTATGGGAACAAACCCAAGTTACTGGGCTTTCTAAATTTAATGAGGTTCAAGTGTCCAAGGGCACCAGCTTTCAGGGGAAGAAGCAATGTCAGAGCGTGCAGAGGAATGGATAGTGTTTCTTAAGCAAAAGAAAGAAAATATCTTCAAAGAGGCTTCCCCCTTGAAGTGAATCAGGTGAAGTTAGTGGTAAGGAGGCAGCTGTGAATGTTCAAAAGGGATTAGATTCTTCCACAGATCGTGACTTTTAAGTTCAGTCACTGCAATACTATTTATGACAGTTATAGTCTATATGGCAATATCTCAAGGACGAGAATGATTCATCAATTCCAACACTGCTTCTTGCAGAGACCAAGCTGCAATGCAGCACACTGCAAGACATGCTATTCCTCTTAGGTAGGAAACAAGAAATCTTCAAAACAGGAAAGATGCAAAGTCCATTCAGTCAGCTTAAAGATTCCTATTGCCTCCAGTGAGCCTTGGATAAAGGCAGCTGTTGAAAGCAGGAAAGCTTTATTTGTCAGAAATTCCTTTTGCTGAAAATGACATTCTGAGGTGGATTACTAAAACTGAAACAACCAATACTTGCATTCTGGAGCATTTCAGGGCTTTCTCTGCAGAGCTCCCCACACAGCTGTCCTTGGGGTCTGGAGGGACACAGCTCCTTACCACCCCATGGCCACCAGGCAGGCTGAGTGCAAAGCTCCCTCCAAACTAAACAACCTCACTCAGATCAAATATTTGCAGCTATGCCAGCTGTGTCCATGGTAGCAAACACCAGCCTAGGCTGCTGACTGTCCCATGCAATGGCTGGGCAACATTTCCTTGAGTGGAAATCCCAACTCTCTTCTGAGCTCTGTCTTTCCCACCCAGGGCAAGATAGAAGTGTGTTCTTTGCAAGCTGCTGGGCAATATGAGTGGGATTTAGCATGAAGCTACAGTCTGGGTCTAGTCTGAGAGTCATTCAGTGCACTCCCCACACATCAGTTAGGATTTCTGCAAGATTATGTGGGATGTCACATGGTATCCACCACAACTTCAAACACAGCACAGCATTCTTTGGTCAGGTAAGTCCATTTCTGCAGTTTTATGGCAAAAGTAAGTCCCCAGCCATCACTGTCATTATGCTCTACCATTTCTTCTCCAAATATTTACACTTGTTTTCACTGTTTGGTGTAGAATACACCAGCACTGTAGAGCTAGCACACGAGTGGTGCACCTTGCTTTAGTACTACATCTATGTTCTGCTAGACAGCAGTAGATGATCAGGCTTCTACAAGCAACTTGCCAGCAAAGAAGATGCTGTGATGTATTTACAGGAGATATTACAGTGTATTACAATGCATAGCTTATTTGTATGTATTAATATTAATTCCAGAAGAGTTTCCACAACAGTACTTGGGGAAATTCTCCCTAGCAGGAACCTCAGCCCCTGGTTCTCCTTGTCCCCAGTGATAAATGATGTGCATGACATCATCCCAGAGAAGACAGCAAGTTCTCCTTCATTTGCAGAGCATTTTCTACCTACGCTGAAGGTTCTATACCAAATGCTTAAGCATGAACTGATAATATGAAATATCTTCTCCAAACTGGCCATTTGCTCCCATGTAATGAAAAAAACCCATGTAATAGTGACACCTGGTGACACCTATTGTTTTGCTTACACACACACACGCCTCTTTTTCCACATATACTGAGTTACTGAAAACTCCAACCTATGCTATGGGATCAGGGGTAGAACTATAGAATAACACTCAGAGAATTTGGGTTGATATCCTTTTCTTGCTCTCTCCTTTGTTATTGACAGAAACCTTCATCAAATGGTTTACACCCTGTGCTGTCACGTTCAAGGTGATGTACAAGAGGCCACATGGTCCACCTGGAAAACAGATTTGTAGCTAGACACTAATATAAAATGAAAAATGTGTTACAGTGCCATCAGTTAAGCCCTTTTTCTGTAGTCCCTATTCCCTGAGCTAAGGACTGCATGTTCTTTGGAAAGGATTCTGCAAACTTAAAAGACAGAAAATTATTCTGGTTTAAAAACCTCAAACATGTAAGCCTTCAAGAGTTCTTGTAAGTTTCTCTGCCAATATATGCTCAAAGTGACCTCATTTCTGTATTAAAGAAGATGGAAAAGCCTTGATGTGTCAGGAGGATACTAATAATAACCAATACTATTAGACATTGATCCCCATTTTCTCAAAGTGTTTGCTGGGAAGCGCAGGGATTATTGTCACATACTCTGAAGTTCTGGTACTGTAAGTTATCATTTGTGTCCATTATTAAATTAGCTCACCACTGTGGTGGAAATCACTACTTGTCTCCTTTGGTAAATACACTATGAGTCATCTAGGCCATGGATTGTGTAAAGTCCTATTGGAAAATCCTGTAAAAATTATGTGGTGAAAAATACTCAACTTTCTGACTCAAAGAGGACTACAGTAAAAGGGGAATTACTTTTACTTTTTATTTTGATATGTTCACAGAAGTGTTTGGGGAGGTGAGCAGAATGTCAGAGCAGATACAATAGCACAGGCTACATTGCCAAGCTTTGACCACTTGACTGCTTCCCCAGGGATGTTTTTACTGGTATTTTGTTGAACTCAGTCATTGTGCTTCCTGTTATGAACTGGTTAAAGAGAACTAGTTAAAGAGAAGATTATAATATGGCAAAAGCAAAAATATTAAGTGTGTCTCATCAGAAAGAAAAAGGAGAGAACAGCAGGAATAAAAAGATATTTTTCTTTTTAAATTACCCTAACTTTTTTTTCTTTTTTTTTTTTTAATTCCCTAATTTCCTTGTTCTTGGACCTCAGATTCTACCACTCATTTAGGAATATTAAGAGTGACTACTGTGTGGTGCTGCCCATGCTGCAGTGTCCAAGCAGAGTGTTTGTGGCCCCGCTGGAGCAGGGGCTGCCAGGTAACGACCCCTGAGCTCCCAGAGCAAGGGGACATCATAAAGATGTACCTGGAGACAGCCTTCCTGCTGAAGAGTGACACAGGGGTCATCCTGAATGCCTGCTGCCAAGAAGGGCTGAGCTGGGGTCATTAATGATAATTAATCATTAATTAAACCGGGCATGATACACTGGAAATAGAATGTTAGCTACTCCATTCTCTGGGAAATCTTCTCCTTTGGGTTAAGCTGCCTCACCCAGTGGTTGTGCTTCCTATGGGAAAGATGTGAGATCACTGCTGTGAGATCCCACGCCTCCCACTGAAGTTGTGGAAGCAACAATCTTTGTGTTGATTGAATTTTCACTTAATTTAATTTCATTGGAAATCACAGATGGTGTCACCCAGCAGCTAGAGGCTAAAAAGGGGCACTTTACAAACTGAATAAAAAACTTATTAAGTTATTATAAGCATCAAAAGCAAATGGAGGTGAAAACTTTACTGCAGACAACATATTTACTCTACACACACAGTGATACTAAAATTGAATTTATTTTTAATTTGGGCTTTAATCAGGCTCTTGATAAAGAAAATATTCTAATATGATGCAAACCCCTGTTTTCTTATGAATGAGACTGGAATTGGAAATAAGGAGCACAATAATGTTAAAATATGGAAAAATGAGAATGGCCGAAATGTAAATAGTTACATAATTAATTTTTACAAGTGAGAAAAGAATAAAAAGAATAAAATATTCTTGTTCAGTACAGACACTAAGCTTTCTTCTCCAAATGAGCAGAGATTGTGTGTTCAGTGCAACAGATTGCTTGATAAACCTGCAGTGTGTGAACTTGCCCTTCCATTTCTCACCAGCCTTTCCCCTCCTCTTGGGCAGTGAGTGGCAAATTGTGCCACAGTGTGGGAAGTGTTCCCCAAATCAAAACAGCTCTCTCAGAAACCACTGTCAGTGTCCCAGTGCTTTCTGTCAGTCTGCAGCCCAGGTAATATGCAACTTTTCATGGTTTTAGTATCCACTAGGACTCCTCAAAATGACATAACAGTTAACTCAAGGGCACTCTGTGCTAAGAGATGTGAATATTAGCTGGGAGATAGCATGTCTGGGAGAGAACTTTGAAAGGACAGGCAAGGATGCTTGTTTTTTAGTCTGTGTAAACTGGGAAATGAACATCTACCTTTACTGGAAATGGAAAAAATCTTTCTGTGATTGAATGGAATATTGTCATCCCTCCTCTAATTTTCTACATGATCATTTTTGGAGAAAGGAACAATAAATATAAGGATAAGCCCTGCTCACAGATGTGTTATTTATTCACCCAGTTAGCAGCCATTTCCTGTAATCAGTATAAACTGATCAATCTGCCATAATGAGGATGGAGCCAGCAGCTTCCTGGCCAGGGATGAGTCTGTGTCTCTTCTAATCTGCAGACATAACATATTGGAAGACTGCTACATTCCCACATGCTAAGCAGTGGAACACAGCAGCTTTCCCCTCTGCAGGTAGATGGCTAAAATAATGTATGAAGACAGTAGTTTGTGGGTCACTTGTATCATTAGTGCTATAAGAAAAAGACTGTTTTCTAACGTAGGCTTGAATTATTAATTAATTAATTGTTTCTGACAGTAAAAAACATATTTTTCAGTTTCCACTGTAATATAACTGCTACAATGAATGGATGATGTTTAAAAACAATCCACAAATGTATTAAGAGAAATGATTTTTGACCCTCCACAGAAAAATGCTTTTATTAGTGCCGTAAATACCTCTGCTGACCACATGGATGGGACTAAACTACAGAGCAAATGAGATGTAGTGGAAATAAAAGGGGGGATCAAATAGTGCTTTGTTCCTATGGAAGAATAAACCAGTAAATAACACAACAAAAAATCCTGCTCCTTGATTCCAGGAGGCCCCATGGGCTGCCTTTCTGTACTGCTGCATTTGTTGGTGGGCACAGAAAACATGTTATTAATATGACCATTATGGGATTTAAAATAGATAAGAAGTAACTGAAATATGTACCAAAAAGACAATACTATCATAAAGATATATTGAAATCTGTCATATTTACATTTCTAATGTGGACTTTGGTTTAGAGGAAACACAGCAAATAAAGACCAGTAAACATCCAAAAATTGTTTTGGGACACTACATCAGCATCTCTGTTGTTTGCTTATGAAATAAGCAAATAGATTTCTCCTTTTTTTTTTGGGTCACTGTGTGGCTCTGAAAAAGACATGTTCTGAGACTTCCTACAGTCAAAATACACATTCATTATTTCAAAACACTCCTTGCACACCTATTGAAAGTCTTCCCTATGTCCTGGCAACTTTACAGGGTTTTGCAGTGCTGTTGCTTAGCTGCTTAGTGTTCACTTAAAAAGTTTTCTGTCTCTTACCAGGAGACATTATGCTGCAAAATGAAAAGCATCTCCTTCCAAACAGTGAGTCAATGCTCACCTTCAACCAAATAAAATGTGAATTTCAATTTATTTATTTTCAGTCTGAAGGGTCTGATCCCATAACAACGTCTGCAGGCAATATTGTGACTAATTCTGCTGCAGCCCATGGGCTTTGGTGGTATCAGTCCTTGATAAGTTAAAGCTGCACAGCTCAATGCTGCAAGATGGAAAAGTAGAATATATACAAGAAAATATACATTGCTTACTACAATGCAGATTAAAATTGTGCCAGAAATTATTTTATTGAATGTTTACTGATAAACTGAGAGCACTCAGTGCCATAAATTCAGTGTTAGATGTAGTGCTCATGACCCGGAATGGCTGGATGTGTGCTGCTGAGTCTGAAAGACCAGGGTGTTTCTGGGACTCTGTACACATGCAATTGATTGCATGGATCACACACAAATCTTCCTGGTGTCTGCATTCCTGTCCACAGCTGTACACACCCAAATAAGAGCAAAATCCTGTAACTGTGTGTTTTAGAAAACAGGTCCTGAACGCAATGCTCTGGGACCAAGCCAGAAAGGAACACTCTTTAATTATATGATGTGACAGGATTTTCTGTCTCCAGAGAATATTCCCTGGTTACCAAGAATGAAGGGCCATTGTTAGATACCTGAAAACTGAGAGCTACCAAGAACTGGAGGATTGCTGACACTGAGCAGACACTAAGAGCTGATGGTGTTTTAGCCTCCCATGACAAGACAGTATAGCAGGATTGTGCCTTACTGTAATCATCCCTTGCAAGGGGTGTGAGCTGTGCCTTCACCCTGCTGAGCAGCAGAGGAACAAACAAACAAACACTCCCTCACTGGCACTTACATTGCTATGCACAGCAGCGCACTCGGTTTCTAGGCTGAAAAGTGCCATGAGAATGCAAAGAGTTATTAATATTAAAATTGTGAGTCTAATAATGTATATGCTGCTTTCTCATCAGCTTGCAAAATGTCCCCAGCAGCAAATGTTATAAGTCATGACATTAAATGTTCTTTAGAGAAGTTCACTTTTTTTTTAACAAATAAGACTCTTCCCCCTGAAAGTCACTGACAAAAACTGCAGCATGTCCAAAAGGGGCAGGATCTGCCTGTTAGCTTTTGACAACATGCAGTTCATTTCAGCTGTGCTACCCTTGATGAAATCTCATGTGATAAATCATACAACTCAGATGTGTTTCACTTGTTTGCCAATGAATTTGAAAAAGGGCTTATAGCAGTTAGGAGTGTAAATACGATTAGATTTTAGAATTATTCAAGAATAATTTTAAAGTTCCCCTGAGATTTCCATGTTAACTCAAATGGATTTTGCTTTCTGTCAGGATTCAACTGTTTCTAGGAAAGCTTTGGTGAGCAGGTAATGTGACACCTACTCCTATGTGAGAATTTGTGGGTAAATCTAAATTACTTAATTACAAATCACCACTGCAAACACTTAGTAATGTGCTTTTAAGATAATGAAAAGCATATTCATCTTAGTTTTTAAAATCTCAAATACAGCTACATTTACAAGTTCACTTTAGCTCTTGATAAATATTCTTTGTCTTTACTCCAGCAGCTGGTCTGATTCTGCACATCTGCATCTGATGTCTGCTCTGGGCTCTTCCCCTGCTTTGCATCCCTGTTGTGTCAACTCTGTTTGGTGCTGCTGGGGGAAGAGGGCAAGGGTCAATTCTTTTACTGATGAGATGTGGCTGTTGGCTCCTAGAAATTAGGTTACACTGAAGTTAGAAGCATGAAGGAAGGTAGAATTCCCACCTCTCACCAGTGCACCTTATCCTACAGGGATGGGTGTGCTCAGACTGGAGAAATCAGCTTTGCAACACCACTGGCTTCAGTGGTGTGCTGGAAAACACAAATTGGGGGTGGGAACATTTGAAACCACTGCCCCTTGCAGAGGCCCAGCACCCTCCTCACCCACCTCAGGCTGATCTGCCTGCTGTGAGATGCTGTCACACCCTCACTTCTCCCATCTCACTCTTCACATCCAGCAGCATTTTAAATGTGTCAGGAATTGTACAGAGAAACTATTTGCCATTGATTGACATAATCCACAGACAAAGAAGAATCTGTGTGGGAATAATTTGATCACAAGCTATCGATGCAGTGATCATTTTTTTGCTCTGGGTTTGGGCAGCACCTGTCAGTGAAGAGTCCTGATTCAGGACTGAGCCCTCCAGATAATATGGATGAGTGCTGGCTGGCTTCCTGCAGCAGCACAGCAGCTTTTTCAGGAGATAAAGGGAATAGGAAAAAGGCTTCTCAGAAACTCACTGCTAGAATTGTTTTTGAGTAGCTAGTGATGAGCAGTCCAGATATCAGCTGACAAATATTTACTGCAGAAGTTCCAAGAGTTAAAAGCTCATTCCTCTTAAGTAGCTGGACATGATATTTCTACTGACTTCTTCTTATATGCTATCTCTTCACCTAAATAAAAGATGTCATCGGAATTTTACCAGCCTTAACCTCTTGTCTCCCCACAGCTGTACCCCAGGTAGGAGCTGACCTTTGCTAAGTGTTCATGCTGCCTTTAATGAGAGAAGATGTGTTGTGTATGGATCTTTCTGAAAATCCATGAAAAAAGCCTATTACCCAGTAACAAATGGTCCAGTTCACCTTCTTTTGCTCATGATGAGGAACATCCACCCTTTGTGGTGGTCCCCTTGCTTGCTCCTCTTTCCTGAGAAAGGAAACAAGGCATAACTTGGATGAAGGTCCAAGGCAGGGCAGGAGGCTCTGTGGATGGCTCCTCCAAGGGAGAGCAGCCAAGGGCTCTCCAGCAGACCTGGTTTCACTGAGTAGCTGATTTTCCTGGGATTTTCCTGCAGTCATCTTTGCTGTACAATGACATATGAGGCAGACACTTGACCTACGCCTGCTATTTAATTAAATGCACTTCTCCACCTTTTTTCTTTGTGTCCGTGTCGTGATCCATGCAAGGATAGACAAAATACAGTGTTGTTAACAGGCAAAACTTATGAAGCTTAAATGGAAGATTTGGCTGCGTGTCTTTAATTAAATGGGCATTAATACTATGCAACATCTTAACTCTGAATGTGAAGACATTAAAATAATTAACTGGTCTAATCTAGGTTTAAGAGGCTTGAAAAATAGGTTGAAAATAGGTGCCAGTGTGACAGTATATCCCTGTGAAGGTGACCTTAATTCTAGACACTGGAGAGCTGCAGCATGCTGGGGACATGTGAGTACCTGGCTGTGGCACCAGGATGGTGAGTGCTGGCGGAGGAGAGAACAGCAGCTGTTTAATCTTATCTATGATTAATCTATCTAGTAAATATGGGGAAAATTACTCAAATCACTAGAATATTGTTTGTGTATCACAGCAGCAGCATAAAACTGATTACAGATTTAGTATACTCTTTAGGGTGGCCTTTAGCCATAAGTGTAGGTAGACATTTTGTCAGAATGATATTTTATTCTGACCTTGTAAATAAGACAAAAATGCTGAGAAATGACTGATCTTTTTTTTTGCTGACAGTCACATGATGTCACAAGAAATTCCTAGCCCTCTCACTTAGGGAACAACCACTGCTTTTCCTGTGTGTTGGCTCTTGACACCAAACCCCAGCTCCAGAAGGAAGCCAAACAATCCAGCTGTAAACAGGCTCTTGCCACAGAAACCATGCTCAGGAAAAACATCTCATTTTTGCTTGCTTGGTAAATTTGTCATCTATTGATATCCCCACACTAACAAAGATTTTGCTGAGTTTAACACACATGTTGTGTAAAAAGTAGAGCTGCTACAAAACTGATATGGAAAATTATAATTGAAGGCTTTTTTTTTCTTTTTTTGGCCAATTTTTTTAAAAAAATCTCGGGATCTGCCAACATTGCCAAGTAGTGCAGCATAACAAAAGGAGACTTGAAGAGCAGAACAGTTGGTTCAATGATGCCCATTCTGCCCAGGTGTGATGAGTCAATTTTCTACAAGCCCTGGTCTGATCCTATGATTTGCATGCTCTAGGTGTGTGCCTGCAGAGCATCTTTTGGTGAGCTAAAGTTACTTCTTCAGAGATCACAAAGGAAAGGAAGAATAAAGAAAGCTGCTCAGGTGCTCCCCCAAAGCTTTGGGCACCACTTTAGAAGAAACAGAATCCACTAAAATAACAAATTTCCACTAGTTACTAGACTGTGCTGTTAACACCCACTGAGCATACACATTTTAAGCCTTCTGGACAAAACTGACCCTTTGGTTATCAAGCTAAATAGAGCAACAAAAAGAACAAAGGCATTTCATTTTAGCTTCTTCCCTGAAGAGGACTGTCATTATCAAGTGTCTGTTCAGGCTGGAAGGTCATGAGTGAGCAGTCAGATCTAGTAATTTTTTTTAAAATGGGAACTTAAATTTGGAATAAATTAAATGGTGTCCATGCAAATCACACTGCTGTTAAACAAAAAATCTTAAATTGGAGTACATAACAACAGTCATTAGTGCCTGGAAGGTCTGATCACCCTGTTAATTCTGGGATGCAAAAAAATTCAAAAAGAATGGTGGGGAAAGAAGAGGAAAGTGTACCTCTAAATCCTATAGTGATCTCAGCTGTCCAGAATACAGTGGCAATCTGCAGGATTTTTGTCTTTATTTATCAGTCTGCATAATCTAATTATCTCTCATTAGTCCAAAGCTGATTATTTCATTTATCTTTGTATATGTGACAACAAAAGGCTCTCTTTAATTAAGCAGATCAGCAATTAGCTGTTGTTTTATAGGCAGTTTTAAGCATCCCTGTACAAGTAGCATTCAGCATGATTGCAATCAGATGCTTAGGAAAGAATTGTAGATGAGGACATTTTGATTTACAGCCCCATTTAGTTTAAAGCTGCATTGGCAAGTCTAGCTCCAAAAGCAAAGGCTTATGAGATATGGCCAAGTTGCCAAGCAAGCTCGGCAGAGCGAAGCATAACTGAGACAAGATCTGCCAGTGAAATTTAGTTAGATCTGCAGAGGAACCTCTGTAGGCTGACCCTGAAGAACGTGGGAACTCTGCTTCAGACAGGATTGTTCTGCTCTTCGTAGTGAAGGAGACCCACATTCAAACTCAGTGAAACAGCAATGGGCAGTTTGGATGTGCAGCTATCAGGATAGTCTGTGGTTAATTAAAATGAGAAAATTACTTTCTCTTTGTGATGATGCTCTTGACAGTGGTGGATACTGCAGAAAATATGAGAACTACTTAATCTGGCTTGTGAATTCTCCAAAAATCAGAACAAACCAAAACTAGAACCTGGCTATCCTTCCAAGAATCTTTGAATGAATTCCCAATCCCAGTGTTTCCTATATGTCCTCTTGAAAAGTTCCTCTCCCACTTTGGGGCTGGTACTGGAGAAGGAGTCATCACTAATCCCTACTTTTCAGTCCCACATTACAGAATCACAGCTGAGTAAAAACGTCAAAGCAATTATCTTTTTGTTTAACCTTTCCAAATTTCTGCAACAGTTTCATCAGCAAAAAAAAAAAAAAGAAAAAGGTTCTGCATCCAGTTAAATGTATGTGTCCATATGCAGAAAAGAACAAAGCAGTAAAAAAAATTCCTTACAATAATTTATGAACACCTAATAAGTTTTAATTTTAAGATGTAAGTGCTGAGATAAGCACAAAGAAATTAAGTTGGATGTCTCTGAGAGCAGAGAAAGAAGAATGGATTGGAATGCAAATCTCCACACAAACTCATACTTGTAAGCACGGGTATTATCCATTACTTGAGAGTAGCTCAATTTAAATAATCAATTTGCAAGAGAAAACTGCTGGTGCATTTAATATACTGAACTTCCCCCACTGGACTGTGCTTGTGACCTGCTCTGCTTAAAATATAGAGAAATGGGATTAAATAAAAGAACAGAAGCTGCTCCTTTTTAACTTCATTTTGCATATGCAATTTCTTATTTTTCAAAAATGAATTGGAATGTTTTTTTGTGTTGATATAATTTCTAAAATATATTTATCTTATTTTTTGAAAGACAATTATTTTAAATGTTTTCTGCCCTTACTTTTAGAGGAATATTCCAGTTAAATGCATGAACTCTCAAAACTAGAAGGAGCTACTGGAAACTTTGGCAGGAATAGGGAGGTCCTTCAACAGCCTTTATCCCAAATTGTGCAGAGATTTCCCTACACAGAGCTCCTTTGCAAAGCATGGTAGGCTTGGCGCAGCAGTGTTATGAGGCTGTTCACCCGCTGGTAATTGGCAATTAAGGCTGGTATAAAAGGCTAATGGCAATTCTCTTCTGCTTGGAGAGTCAGAGGTAGGAATCTTGCCTGAGCAAACTGAAGACATCTGAAACTCCCTGAAGTGAGTCATGAAAAGGACATAACCTCTCAAGTGCCTGCCATGAATTTTAAGGGCAGAGTCCCTAAAAACACGTATGAAAACCATGAGAAATCTAGGGCATCTTATTGTGCAGAGGGAATTACTGTTGATTTGAAGGAACCAGGATGTTATTTTCATATAAATATGCAGAAACAGGTGAGCTGGGAGCAGACAGCTCCTGGAGTCCTGCTGCAATCCCTCCACCCACTAGGAGTGTCACTGGGAGGCTTGATGACCCTTTCTGTACATGGCTTTTATTTAGAAGAAATAAAACCCACCCAGTAGCACTGGTATCAATACTAATCTAATCAGAAAAGTTTGAAAAAGACCAGCAAAACATTTGCTAGAAATAATTCTTGAGTGACTACTGTATAAACAGCCTTGTGAATAGGTAAAGACCTTTTAATGTGATATTTTTTCCTTCATATTCTGGTGAAAACACATCTGTAGATATGGTAGTTAGGCCAAACTTATTCTTTCTCTAATAAAGTCTTAAAATGAGAAAAAATATTCTTCCTCTGGGCATATTCTGAGAATGTTTAGTAGATACACTGAGAAGCAGGAAAATAAGGTTAGAAGGCAAATATCATAGATGGTTCATGGGATATTCTCCATGAGAGACTAGTGGAGCATCAGGCAGACTGGACAGCCTGCAGCTGCAAACTTCCAGGAATGGTGATAGCAGTCAGGACCAGAGCTGTGTCACCTCAGAGTCAGGGACCCCACAGTGACAGCATCAGTAAAACTCAGGTCAAAGAGACTGTCCTGTCTCAGAGGGTTTGTGACAAACCCAACTGCCCTCACACACACCCAGAGGGAGCAAAACACCTCACCCAGCCTCTGGACCCCTAGATGGAAAGATGCAGGAGACCATGGTAAGTGTGTGCTGTTACCTTCTCAGATGGGGTTTTTCTTTGTTGCACTATAAAATATTGGTCAATATTCACACAAAACCCCAAACAACAGAAATATGAAGTCAATATGAACTTGGCCTCATCAACCATATTAATAACTTTAAATTACATTACAAGCAGAAGCAGCAGGTTGAACCAAGGATCCTAACAGCCTAAGTCAATGCTGAACAGCAAGAGAAACAAAGTCAACACCCACTCCCATTGCACAAACTAGAACAAAAGGCTTTGAATTGTTTCAGGTTTCACTGAACACCTTGGGATGGAAATCTGGGACATATCATGTCTGTTGGCCACCCTTTCACTTCCCTGGTTTTGGCTTCTAAGTCAAGGAGGTGAAAGCAAACCAGGAGTCAATGCAGTGGCCTGGGATTACTGAGGACAGAGCCTGCCTTGCCTGGAGTCACTCTTCAGCTGCCCTGGAAGAATCTCTTGGTTCATACTCAGCCCCTCCACAAACCCTGTACCTTGTCAAAATAGAGGGAAAACTACACTGAAAACATTTTGCGGAGCAAATTATTGCCTAAGAATAGAGATTTTAATCAGAAGGGAGATGGTCTAACTATACATTTCTTGAGATAAATTATTTTATTCATAGATGACATCACCAGTTAACTAATTTTTCTGAAGTCTGGCTACCTCTCACTTTTAACTTCTGACCATTTGCTGCTTTTATGTCTTTGATGTACTCCCATCTCATAAATTGCAAATGAGGAACCTTTTTTGAAGTATATGAATTTCACTTAATAATATTCTAGTCCAGCAGGAATGTGAACATGAACCAAACTTTGAATCCCAAGAGAGGGTTGCCACAGCTGGATACAGCCACATGTTTCCCACTGCTTCATTTACATTTTCTAATTCATACAGGCCTTCAGCAATAACCAAAGAAACAACTGAATTGGCTAACAGAGCGAGGGTAATTTAATGTCTGAGGGTTATTTTTTTCTGAAAAAAAGATCAAATGATTAGGCAAATTGCCCTTTTTTCCCCCTGAAAATGGTATTTTGCTGCACATACATTGTAGAACCTGAAAAACCCCTTGCAATACATAAGAACAGTTTGAGACACAGGGCTTTACATCTATACATTTGAAATATCACAGACAACTCCTCTGCTTTTCATTTTGCAGATGAAGAGGCAATCCTTTTAAGATTTTTAGGCTGAAGTAAAATATTGGCGCAATGGAAAAAGAACCCAGACTTCTTTCTCTGCATTCCTTTGTCTCCTTTCTTTACCTTTCAGGTCCCAATTTCATCATAAACATCAGATACTTACAGAACCCATACACACATGGCACTGAGATGTTTTGGCCTTTCCCCTGGCACATGAATCCATTCGGAGCCATCCACAGGGAAGGATGGCTCAGTGTGGGAGCATGGCCAGGTCCTACCTCCTCCTGCTCTCCTGACAAATCTGGATAAGCTAACAGACAAATCTGGGAGGGTTTAGTGGCTGCTTGATCCTCACTAATAGGCCCAGGCAGATGAGGCAGCTGCAGGTCATGGTGAGTGGTCAGGGAATAACTTTTGCCCTCATCAGTTTGCCTGAATTTACTCCATGAAGCCTTATGAGTTCTACTTTAATGGAAACTGCCTACTTTACCCAACATTGCATCCATGCAGGTAGCTTCCACAAAGAGTTATTTTTAGGTAGCATATGGGACTGCAAAACAGGTAAGAATTACACCACCTCCATTTTTCCCTTCTGCAGCTCGTGCTCGCCTTATTCCCAAACTACAAACATCTGTGCATGAAAATCTCAAAGCTCCTAAAAAACTCCTCCTTCAGAGAAAAGCTTGTCAGTTTTACACCACAGGAAGAGGAAAAAAAGTCTGCTGTGAACTGGAGAGGAAAATAAAACCCTATCAGCTAGTTGTCCTTTAAAAAGCATGTCCAACTTGCATTTTTTCAGACAACCCTCAGAACACACAATTAATCACTTCTGCACTGTTATTTAGATTTTTCTAAGGCTTTCCTAACTGCCTTTTCCCATACAGGTTGATCACCATATGTAGGAACTATTTTTTTCTGGTGGGTTTTTCTTCAGACTGTGGAAGGGAGAAACAGGAAAAAGCAACATACTGTAAAAATATACTTTCATGCAAAGCAAAATCTTTAAAATCCTCTATTTCTATTCACAAAATAATGTTTTTTTTTTTCTAGAAGAGATATGAGATCAGTATTGTAGCTGACATGGCCTGTAATGACTTCTAGCTCCCATATCTGTAAGCTGAGGAACATGTTCTGCCCTGTGATAGCTCCTGCTGCCAAAAACCACACACCAAAACAGCTGTCCCTCCAGTTAATCATTCATATGATCAAACAGCAAATCTAGAGTAAAATGTCTGGATAACTATGACGTGGCCCAAATGAGCTTAAGTTAGACAGTATTAATGAAAAGCACTGATTTCCATGCTTCAAGTGCCCTTCAGGAACAGTAGAATTTTTTTTTCAACAGGGCAAATCTTCTGACAATATCTCAGTGAAGCTAGAAAAATGTATGCAGAGACAGACATCCACATCAGAGCAGGAAAACACCCTGAAATGAGACCTAAAGAGCTAAAGAGCAAAGATATGAAATGATTTTTATCTTTACAAAAGTACTAAAGTAAACCTCATTTAGTTTTATTATTGATGCACATTTAGTTGAACTAGAACTTTGAGGAGCACTATGGTTCTTAAAAAGAGCAGGTCCTGCTTACAAAGGGATTGATCTTCTCAATCACACAGTCCTGGGTTTTCCACTCTACTTAAGTATCTGGAGAAGGATTTATTAAAAGCTTCCTGAGCAGACCTGAACATCTTACTTATGCTTCACTTTCAGAGTCTCAAAACCACATTTTCATTGGAAACAGTGAGGAAGAACCATCACCTATCTCCTTTCTGGATGTTTTTTCCTAAATACATAGGCCTTCTGAACAAATCAATTCCCTTTGGGGAATTGCATGGGAAAGAGATGATTCAAATGTTTCCTATTAGCATCACCACTGTCCAGCTTATTCACCTGGCTTGAATAATGCACTGCTGCCCAGAAGTTGTTTTTCCCAAGGAGAAAGGACAGAAATAAGTGCTTTTGAGAGGGATGGGGCTTGACATCATGTTAATATATCCCTCAAGTAGGTGAATACATTGCCAGGTATCACACAGATTAATTCTGATTCTTCCAGCTCTGTTCTGTAAACTCAGAATTGGAAAAGCCACCCTTTTCTGTGGTGAGAAGATAATTAAAGCTCCACTCCTTCAACCCTGCCATCTCCTGAAAGCTAAGGAAACAAAGAGCAGGGAGTGGCTGTGTAATACAAACTCATACTAAATCTGAGTTACAGCAAACCCATACAAATTAATGTAAATAAAAATCTGCAGCTTTCGTACATAACTACACAACACAGACAGGTGGGGTGCTCCAAGGAAAGAAAACATTAACTCATTTGTATTTATGGTTAATAAAAATAGAGCAAAACAGTAAGAATAGTGCAAATTTGTTCTCCTCCAGATACTTAAAATGTATGTAAAATTTAAATGTAAAATTCACCCTAGGTCTTAGGAGACCTCCTTCTTTCGTTAGGAAACTCCAGATTTACTGAAGTAAAATAGTTCTAAATTAATTCCTACTACAGCAAAAACCCCGTGCTGTATTTAATAGCAATCAGAGCCTGAGAGCTCTAAACCTAAAAACCAGAGATTTCATTATGAGAAGAGCTATATAGCAGTACAGAAAAATTCAACAATCTCATTTGCATGAACGATTACCTTAATTTACAAAGCATTTTGTATAATCTTTCTGTTCCTCCCTTGTCTCTCCCAAAAGACAGCCATGAATATACAGAGCTGGAGCATTCACTTGAACGGTGCATTTTTCAGCTGTGCATTTCTTTAGGAATGGTATATTTTGTATTATTGTGAAGTGCATCCTCATAGAAACTCCATAGTTTATTGATTCAATTGAATTGTGCAAGACTGAAATTCTAAACCGTGCTTTTTGCATTGATCATTAAACCGTGGCATTAAAATAGAACTCGATGATGTTTTGCATACACTGATCCTCATAATTTTATTGCTTGTGAAATTTCATTGTAGCACCAGTGACTAACAGCGCCTGGAAAAAAAAATAAAAATCTTCCTCTGAAACACGATTGTGACTAAACCATTTGAAAGGTACAGAAACCAATTACAGTAAAATTCTGTGTTCTCAATCAGGCTCCATGGAAAACATTCCAGCATGGGGGGATGCTGGGTTATTTATTGTGGGAAGTTACTGGATGCTTAACTATGCAGATGAAATTCCCCTCATTCTTTTATACAAGGCAGCAAAATAAATAACTTAACAGCTCACAGTTCCCAAGGTAGACTTGTTAATCGGTCCAATATTGTTCTAATTCTCCTCGTTGCTAACTGAATTGGAGCATGTAACTGGATAAAATGTGTCTTTAGATACCATGTACTTATTCCGATTACTATTTGCTTGATTGATGACTTTCTGATTTTTTGAAACAATGCCAGCACAGTGGCCTCTTGGTAGCTGAACACATGACTGCTGTTTGTTGTGCTTTGGGGGGACTGCAATGCGAGGTCTGGCTCAGTCATTTTTAAAATCAATACTTGCTCTCTGAGCACGGGATAATTTAGAGAACATAATTCAGAATTCTACCTTTCAGCATGTATCCTCCATCAAAGGAGGATTTTTGTCCAGAGTCAGCACAAAGGCTACATGACCCAAGAATGCACAGATAAGGTTAAAAAAGAGAGGGAAAGTACATATTTTTTTTCCAAACTAAAGCCTCACCAGCCACATGTGTAGATAAATACATCTCTTATGTATGTGCACTTACAGCACATGTGTACCTTCTTAAATATGAACTGGAACTGGATGTCTTGAATAAATTTCAGGTTCTGCTTACTCTTGTGTGTTTTGGTGTTTTTCCTCCTGTTTTGACCATTTGTGTACTACCTCACACTTTTTAAAGCAAGGTCATACTTCCCTACAAAGAGTGAAATGGCTGAAAATGGGACCTGTAAAGTGTCTGATCAGTTGGTGTTCAGTCTTCCCAATGCTGGAGCTCTGAAAATGCTGAACACCGAATAATTTCCTCCACAGGTATCAGTGCTGTTCTCCTCTCAGCAGCAGTGATTTGAACCAAACCTGCTGCATTCAGTCAGTGCATTCTGCACATGTAAATGAAGACTAACAGATCTTATTCAGACCCACTGGTCTTTGGGCACTGAATGAACTCCAGTGTCATGGACTTTGATCCTTTTGGATTAATCTTTACATGTTAGCATTCAGACTCAAGGTTATATCTCCATTTCACTTTCCTATCCCTTCCATTAATGAAAATCCCCAGTTGTCCAGCTCTTTTAACCTCAGTAGTATCCTAAATCCTCTCTCTGCCATTGAAATATAAAGTTCTCTTTGCACTTTCTCTTCTGCTTCCTCCATCCCCCTCTGAGCAGAGCACCCACAGAGTTTCCTATTTCCGGAGGAGGATATATCCAGATACATTCCCACACCATCTCTCCTCCCATATCAGTACACTTTTATGTTTTGACAGAAGTTGCTGAAGTCAGTAAAGCCTTGTTCACATATTAAATGTGTTTAATTTGTTTTTGAATCCTGAATATATTTTAACTTCTCAGTACAGAAAATCTCAGGCACAACCCTTTTGCCCAGTTTCTCCCCAGCTTAGAGGACTGGGAGTCCCTCTACAAGTTCTTATTTTCATTTTAATTTTGCTATTAACTCCTTCAAAAGGGGAAATTTCCAGGTATATCTAAACAAAATTTACAGCTTCTCTTCATTGTGACAGCATCCTGAGCAAAGAAAGATCTGTCATAAAAAGCACAAAGCAGTCTAATTCCTAGCCAGTGCAGTATTAGGAGAAGTGGTACTCAAAATGTCTGGAGATCTTGGGGGAAAAGGCTGATGCCTCACTTAAAAGTATTGTTTTCAAACATATACTCATCCAGATTTCTTACAAGGAAAATATTTGTCTAAATTCTTTGCACCACTTATTTTGAATTCTACTCAAAAATCCATAGATGGCAGCAAATTAGCTTTAGCAAGTTGAGGTTTCTAATCATTCCCCTTTTTTGTAAGCTTCTTTTGATAGAAATTGAATTAAATATGATATGAAACAGTGGAGAATAGTGACAAAAACAGACAAATCATTCCAACCATCTAATGACTAATGAAAACCTGTAACTTTGCTTCCATATTAATTGTCATTTGATGAGGCCTGAGTTATTTCAGTGTGGACTGAGCAAATAAAATCCACTCAGGATAGAAAAGTTTCAAACCCTGCATCCGTGATAAATTTTTTATGAGGATTATTGGTTCTATTTCATTCTACACACTTTGCTGGATGCCCATAACAGCAGCTGCAGCAGCAGAGCTCTGCAAAGCAGTTTCCTTTTCAACTTTTTCCACAGCTTTCTCAAAAGGTCATCCTTTGGGGCTGAAATTTCTAGTGCCTGTAAATAAATTTTAAAGAGGATATTTAAACCTTTTTTCTTTATTTTTTTCTTTTTTTTTTTTTAATTAGGAGTTAAAATATTTTTCTTTTTTTTTTTAATTTTTTTAGGGAAATCCTTGTTATTCTTTCCCACAGAAAGGTGCCATATAAGCATCAAGGTAGATAATAAAAATTTGCATTTTCCAAATAATTTGACCCAAGGTTTGTATTCTAGGGTAAGCAATCTCCCAGGCTTGGCTGATATTTTCTGCAACAAGACAGATGCTTAATCCACAGATTCCTAGCCAGCCAAACCTCAGAATAAAACATGATGAAATAGAAGAATAGAAGCACCAGATCAAACCCAGAGAAAAGAGTTTACAGCACCCATTTCCATGGCACTGAGGCTCTGCTCTCAGTCACTTTGCAGCTGGGTGCCCTTGGTTTCACCTCTCAGGTGAGGTTTGCTCTCCATCCCCACAGGAGAGGAGGTGAGTGTCTGCACAGCTTGGCTTTTACAAGGTTTGGGAACTTCTACAAATGCAGGTAGGGCACAAGCCCCATGTTTTATTACAACTGACCACCAGGGTATCTGTCTTTTAAAATCAAGCTGAGACTTTTAAGCTGCATTTCATCTGTCCTAGAGAAAAGCAACAGCAATAAGAAAGCTCCTACATCATTGCTCATTAACACTTGCTTCTGTTATGACACAAAACTATGTTTTAATTGCAACAGCTTGAAAAAATTACTGAAGGTTTGCCTGTGCTCAGTCTGTACATTGATTAAAAAAGCAAAAAAAGCACAGGAAGGAAAAGTGGAGGCTCAGGAAGAAGCCCAAGTTGTCAGCTTTGCACCTGAGGCCACCTGGGTGGGGAAATAGGAACATGCACTGGAAACCTGTGATAAAGCTGCCTGATTTTAGCAGAAAAAAAATAGGAAAAATAATTCCATGTAGATATACTACAACCATTACTATACTTTTTTTTTCTCTGAGTATAATAAAAATAAAACACAACAAAGAACAATTTTTTTCGAGAAGGCTGAAACAACAGCAAGCCTAAAAATAATTTTACATGAAAGATTTTATCAATAGTACTTGATTATAGTTTTGTTTCCTAGTAAATTATTTTAAAAGGGAGAGTGGCTTTTGCCACACTACTTGCCGTAGATTTTGGGTTCTTGCCTTAATTTACAAGTCTAGATACCTTTACACCCAATTTCTCAGCAAAAGAAAAAATACTCGGACATGGACCTGCAGCATAATTTTCTGTTTCAAGCTGTAAGCACAAATTTTATGACAGAAAGATGGGGAAATGACAAGGGTTTTTGACAAGATTTTATTTAGAATATATATGTTCATGAAAATATAATTTGGAGTTGGAAATTACCTCATTTGTGAGAGTTAACACCTCTGGCTTCACTGAACATAAAATAAAGGGCTTGCCATGGGGGTTTCCTCAAAAGACATCTTTAGGAAAAGCAGTATCTTTAATAGCAGAATTACTGCAACTACTGTAATATTTAATTTTAAGATTTTAAAAAAATCTTCACAATTAAAATATCCATACATAACTCTAGAATACATACGCAACTACTTTTGCACTGTTTATGTTGGCAAATCAATAATTATGAGAAAAAAGACTGTAAAAGCTGACATTTCTACATCCTCCTTCATATTGTTTTTTCACCATTTTTAACCCCTGCCATTTACTTCCTGTGGCACAGGCAGTGGAACTGTTTATTCAGCTTATTCAACGAGCCCAGACAGTTTATTTTTGCTTATTCAATGAGCCTGCAAGCAAACCTTCCTTTGCCAAACTATCCTTATCTCCTCTCTCATGAGATCTCTCAATTTGCAGAGAAAACCCACCAAATTTTAGATGCCTAATTCTAAAATTTAAGGGACATCACCTTGGGCTGCCACCGTTTTCCTGCACAGAGCTGCTCCCACACTCCTGTTGGTTGTATGCAGGAGGATCTGGGAGCAGAGTGTGTACTGTGACTTTCTTGACCAAAGAGCTTATATTTTCCAAAATAAGCACCAGTACTGGATATGTCAGTCTGATTTTTTATCTTGAGCTAATGACAGAGTACATACTATCAGGTTGCTTGGAATTATGGACAGTAGACTGAGGTATTTGCTCTCAGAGTGTGCTTTTAAAGCTGGCTCTGCCAAATGTGAAGAGGTTCTCAAAGTTGCCCACTGGCCTGCAGCACATGAAAAAAGAGTAGTGATATTGTCCACTACTAATGCTATCAGCTTAGTATTTTCTGCCACACTGCAGGAACAACAAAATCCCAATTAAACATAAAATACTGTAGAAAAATCCTAGCTAGAGATGTTTTGGGAGGATGATCTCCCCTAGCATGTACAGGACAGGACTCTGTACATCACTCAGGGAGTGCTCATTGAGTCTGGGTATAAGTCCTTGCTCTCTAGTGTGAAAACAGGAGTAGGTAGGATAAGTCTCAAAAAAGAGAAGAGCAGGCTGTTAATGTGTAAAGGGATATTATTTCAAGAGTGTCTTTGGACTTGCTGTGCTCCAGATTTTGGGTCTGGAACACAGCAGTCCTCAGGAGAGTATTGGTATCTGCACATCCATGAAATTGGAGAATCCAGTCCTAGCTTTTAAAAGAGCCAGTGATAATAAAGCCCTGACATCCTTGAGTTTATCTTCAAAGTCAAGAAACAGAAGATGATGCATGTTTTGTTTATATGATTTTTTTCAGTGCTGTAGATTAAACAGTACCTGTCTCTGGACCAAAATGCTTCTGAGCTTTGATCCTCATAAATTTGGTTTTGAGCCATGTGTCTTTGGACCTCTCTTAGGAGCAGATTCACAATCTAAATACATGAGTTATTCATGAAAGCATTCATGTGTTAGAACAATCCTATCACTTTTTCCTAGTCAGATGACATACTGTTGTATAATGTTGGTTTCACTGCCAAATTTCCTGATGAAATTCCTTCACAGAAATAAAATCTTCAGGAATTGTAATACCTGCAGATAAAAAGTCATGACCCCTTTAAGGAATTGATTTCTACAACACTCTATTTTTCATTAGAATTGTTTTCCTTTAAGTAATTTCATAATTCTCTGTTAATGAGCAAGTGAAGAGTGTTTTGGAGCAGATAGCATGTGATGCCTAAAGCACCAATCACTTCCCTGGACCTCCTATCTCTCAAACCACCTGCTAATCATAACAATTGCTAATTTGAGACCTTTTAGCCATTTCTGGTGTCAGTGACAATGCCACGTAGCCTGCAATGGCCATTTGGCCACTCTTCCCACCCACCTCAGTGACTGCTGCTGCTGCTGCCCATTTTGGGCTCTATTGTTCTCCTGCCTCTTCTGACCACAAGCAATTCCTCCTCTCCTAATCTCGGGGGAATCTCTGCCTTCACAATGGGGGCAGGGCCATTCGCTTTGTGCACAAGATAATCTTTTATAGAATTGTTCTCACACACACCCCATCCTGTTCATGCTCTTTCTGCCTCTGAAAGGCAGATAAACAGCAATGGGGAGGTTTAAAAAGCCAATGGGAAGTGTTAACTATCTCTGGTTACCGTTACCCTTGGTGATCTGCACTTAAAAATGCATATAGATGTGGCTAAATTGGGAAAAAACTGCAATCATTATTATTGTTGCACTCTCTCTAATATTAAACCCAGAAGTGCTTGGAATACAGAGGGAATTTGCTGACAGATAAACAATTGACTGGATTTGGATTTTATCAATACCTATGTCTAAAAACCATACAGTGATGGAGCAAGTGCTTCCCACAGTATTTCAAAAGAGAGGAAAAATCTGAGGTGATCAGTTAAGGGAAGCAGAACTGACAGCGCCTGTGCTCAGCACGGTATCTCCCTGCTCCTCTGCCCCAGCCCCCTCTGAATAGAAGGCAAAATTTACTTCATTTCCCAGTCTGAATTGCTGAAGTATGACTTTGTGCTAGGCTTTATGTTTAAGTCCTCCACTCTGAAGGATTTAAAGCTAGTCATTGTATTACAAAGCAGGTTGCAGAGGAGGGGAAAAAAAAAAAAAAGGTAGACTGTACTGACCAACTGCTTGAACTAGGGGGGAAAAAATTTGTAAATATTACTGTACCCCACATAGCAGTGAATAAATGCATAGAAATAAAGCATCCTGTTGCCTGGGATGTGGATAGCAATTTTAGGTATTTCTTTCACCTTTCAAAATTGCTTTTCTGATTTATTCCCTATCCTTTTCCTGAACAGAGTATTTTTTACCTGCAAAACCTGCATCACGCAGGCATTTCTTCTTGGCAATGCTCACTACTAACAGAGCAGAGCAAAGGCTCAGGAAGATCCCAGCTCTGCCATCCGCTCCGTCCTGCCGGGCGCTCTCCCGCTGCTGCAGCCCGCGCCGAGGGCTCCCTCTAGTCCCTGCTCCCAGCACAGCAGGGGCCGGATCGATACCCGAGCCTGCCGCTGAACCCCGGCACTGCTCGAGCAGTGCCAGCCGTGGGGAACTCCATCCATCCATCCATCCATCCATCCATCCATCCATCCATCCATCCATCCATCCATCCATCCATCCATCCATCCATCCATCCATCCATCCATCCATCCATCCATCCATCCATCCATCCATCCATCCATCCATCCATCCATCCCTCCATCCCTCCATCCCTCCATCCCCTCCGCTGGAGCTGCACAGCCCCACACATCCCCGCAGGCTCGTTGTCCCATCACCCATGGGTGCTGCATGGATTTTGGAATATCTCCTGACAGAAGTGCTGAGCACAGAGGATGTGAAGCCCAAATGTAACACGTCTGTGAGTCCCCTGGGACTGAGGCCGCTGCCCTAGAGGGCAGCCAGGGCTGGAGCCAGGGAGGGCTTTGTTGTGCTGCTGCCTTTCATTACTCTCTGCTTTGGCCAGGTGGTGAGGGCCATGCTCTGAAAAGCTCCCTGGGGCCCATGTTGTCTAATAAGTATGGATGTTGCCTGGGGCACTTGGTGAGGTCCCTGTATCTAAGGCCCAACAAACTCAGCTTTATAATGATTGGCAGATTTGGGGTTGAAGCCTGGCTGCTGACATGACATCGTAATTCATTACACACTGCTCTTTAACGTGTAAATTACCTGAGATATTACCAGGATTTTGCTTTTAACCCTCATCTGCTTGTACCTAATTTTGTTCTACAGCTGTGTGGGCTGACTTTGGTGAGGCTTTACTGATGCAAGACAAATGCAGGGGAAGCCCTAAGCTGCATGTTTTGCTACATGTTTTTTCTGTAAAACACAGTGCAGTAAAAAATTTCAACAGTTTCAGTCAAGTTCAACAAAATGTTACAGCTATGACATGAATGTCAGACCTGAAACCTGGTATTTAATCACTTAGTTCAAAAAGAGCATTTTTGCAGTGGTTTCTGTAGAGGAACAAACTGCAAGCACCTCACAGTCACGAAAAAGTCCTTTTCAGCACAATCATCAATCTATTCCCACACCTTTGTATGGCTTCCTCTGCCTATGTGTGTTCAGCTATGGAGCTGCAGATATTGCTGTTTTTATGAATATAGCTCTGCTATACACAGACCAGGACCAACATGCTATCCCTTGCTCACTGCCAGAACTCACAGAAATAGCAAGAAAGCAAAATTAAGTCTATCAAAAGTTAGCTGATGTAGAGTGACAGATATGATTAATTCAATGCTGGGAAAACAGATGAGATATTTTGAATGAATATTTGAGTTTTATTGGGGAATGGTATATTTTATATAAATTAACATCCCCAAGCCCTTTCAAGCTTTCTCCTTAGTCAGAACAAGTTAATGACAAGTTACAGAGCTTGTAATTAAAATATAGCATCTGATTTTGACAATAAGCTTTAAAATGGTGTTTCAACGATGGTATCAAAGGGTGCTCTCTGTGCTGCTTTGGCCACAGCAGCCTCATGTTGCCAAGTGCACACGTGTGGGTGGAAAATGAAAGGCTGGCTCTATGTGTGGAGCAGGCTCCTGACCTCTCTCCCTGGGTGAGACCTGCTGGGCCCTGGAGCCTTTACTCTGTATGAGAGCTGTGTTTTCAAAAATTATTACAAAATAGTTGATATTTATAACTCACAGCTGCAGATAGATTTTTCAAGACACCCAATATTAGCCAGCCTGGCAACCATTTAATTCAATGCTGAGTGCTTTGAAAAATATATCCTGAGAGTGTTGACTGTCCTTGAGTTTCTCTGATGCCAACAGAATCTGGAAGGATTTATAATCCTGTAGGAGGTGGCTAGAAACTGAAGGATTCAACTCAGAGGCCAAAGAAAAATAACTGGACCTTGTTTCAGGCCCTTCTAGAAATCTGCATCACAGCAAACATTTTTTGGCCACCCTTATGATGGTACAGTACCACTGCCAATTTATACCAACACTTTTATCTCAGGCTTCAACAGGAAGTTTTTGGCCTGGATATGACTGAGTTAGCTCTAAATTTTTCTCTTCCTGCATCATAAATGTCCTCAACCCCTGGTCATACGCACTGGTCTCAGATTCACTTTCACCTTTTCTCAGTCCTTGTAAAAGTTTTCTTTTGCAATGAAAGCTCAAATGAAGGCAAACTGTATTCAGACTTTGTACAAAACCTTTACATGGTCTGAGCTAAAAATGCCATGTACCAACCCCTTCCTCCCCATAAGCAGTGAACACCTTTGCTCTCTAGTGAACAGATGATTTTGGGATTGCTCCTGTTCACCACAAACTGTTCCAAGAGTTCCAGTACTGGGAAGCCTCAGCAGCTCCAAGAATAATAATGCTCTTTAGGATCCAATTTTAATTTGCATGCAGTGAATCATCCACAAGTTCCAAGTGACTCAGCATTTCAATGTAATGTGTCAATACAGGATAAAAAAAAGAAGTGAAAGCTAGCCCTGAAACCCAGATATGGTTTTTATGTATCTGGCACATTTGTTTTGTCCTTTTTTTTAGATTATATGGATCCTTACTATCAATAAGATAATTCTTATTATATAGATTCTTATTTTCGACACTATATATTTGACTAACCTAATTTATTTTTTATTCATTATGCCTAAACTGATTGCACCAGCAATTCATTTGGCCACAATTTGAAAACAACACACAGCATCTCTTTCTACTGCACTTTCCTCCATATCCAGGTAAAGTAGCTTTCCACAATCTCACTCAGAAGAGATCCCTCTTGTCCACTTTGAGCAGAAAACCAGCTTTAAGGCTGCTTATGATACGACAGGCCAGTTGCTACAGAAGCATATTTACCCTTCATCCCTGGCCCCTCAAGACAAGTCAAACCTTGCAGGACACTGAGCCCTCTCAGCTCAGACCATGCCAGCTGCTGCAAATGTTGGGGAGCCACAGGAAGGATCTCCAGCATCACACTGGCAGGACGGTGAGGGGGAATTTTCCCTTGCCCACAGCTGAGATTCCACAACGCATTTTTGTATGTTTCCTTGCATAGAAAACAATTTTTTTAGCTGCCCAAAGCAGATATTTTCATTTTAACAAGCCACATTGTATATTGCTGTGAGGTTGAGGAAGACACTGGAGCTGCAGCAGTTCAATACTGGGTGCTGAGAAGCAGAGAGTTAATCACTGCTGAACCAATATTTCGATATCATGTTAGTAGGCTCGGTGCTATTTTTAGCCCCTCTGCCAGCTGTATTCACTGCAGCTCCTGTGACTGTTTTTGACAGAAGAGGAACAGTATCTCTAGTTACCTGGCCAAATTCTTATTCTGGCAGTTTCATCCTCCCTGCTGAAAAAACTTAGATAATCTATAAGGCATAAACGTGTTTGTGTTCCTCCTTCAGCAGCACACAGCAATACTACATGAGGAGGTGATGCACCTTCCTCCTACAGGTGTGTGCTGCCAAAGGTATGGTCGTGTTCAAGGGTCTCAGGACAGGGAAGAGATGAGAATCTTGACTCCACGTTTCAGAAGGCTGATTGATTATATTATGATATGACATGATATTAAAATGCTATACTAAAACTATACAAAAAGAATAGAGAGAAAAAGGATCTGTCAGAAAGCTGGAAAGGAATAGAAAGGAATGATAACAAAATCTTGTGACTGCTCACAGTCTCGACACAGGTGGCTGTCATTGGCCATCAAGTAAAACCAATTCCACATGCTGGGTAAACAAGTCTCCAAATCACATTCCAAATCAGCAAAACAAATCAGCTGAAGCTTCCCACCTTCTCAGGAGAAGATCCTGGCAAAAGGATTTTTCATAAAATATCATGGTGACAAAAGGGGGTGTGTGATCCCAGCAGGCACACTCAGCCATCCAGGTGGGGGTACTGCCATTTCCTGCAGCATTTCTGTGCTCCAGAGCCCCTGCTGACCTGGGCTGCTACTGCTGACACATTCCAAGAAACATCCTGCCTGGTGTCCTCTGCGTAATTTAAATTCTGGGCTCCTTGCGAAAGCAATCCCATCTCCTCATGCACTGGTCCCACTGCTGGACACATTGCCAGCACCCAAAAAAGGACAATATTTTCTTTCCAGCTCTTTGCCTTCACTAAAATTTTGAGCCTGCAATCTTAGACATTGTTGTTTTAATAAGCTGTACTGCATTACATTAGAGCAGATTACAGATATCCTTAGGTCGAATATAATCTCACTATCAAATGGTTTTAAACACAAGGACCTTCAAATTTTGCTTTTAAATGAGATTATCCCCCAAAACAGAAAAAAACCCAACTGACTGTGGAATGCTAGCTTTCCCTTGCTTTCACCATTTTCCTTTCATGACACAATACAGGCATACTACAGAAGATGCTGTACATTCTCTTCCTCCTTCCCTTTTAGTGCTAGAACCACTTCTTTTATCTGAAAGATCAGCTACCTAAGGCTTTTTTTTCTGCACATAAGTATGTGTGGCTTTTTCTCTGTACTTTGAATGATATTAGTCAATACTGTGTTCATAGGTACACTGAGTATAAACATATATATTTGAGAGTAAAATGCTCTGTAAATTTGCCAGTCATCTAAAAAAGGAAAGGGTTTAATTGCATTTCAGCTGCAGAGGCATTTCATGTGCCTTAACTGTTAAAATAAAGAGGAAAACTTTCATTATCAGGTTCTGGGATTCAGCTGTGCATTTCTCCCTAACGCTAATAGGAGACTCTGCTCTTTCTGCCCACCTAACACTGAAAAATTACTCAATAAAAATTACTTGTCTGGTGCAATTACACCCTCATCTTTTAATTAGCATTCTCTACAGTGGTTAGGGTGGGATTTAGAAGCCCAGTAAGGAGATATTTCTTGGCTGAACAAAGTCATCTTCTTACCAAGCAGATTGGTTTAGCTTCAGCCTTTCAATGAGCACGGGATCCCAAAAGCATTTCATCCTCATTACTGAATCACAGTGCTGCTGCCCAAGTGTGAATGTGGATGCCTTGGTCTTCTGGGAAGGGAGAGCTTAATATTGAATAAACAGCTACCTGGGGAGAGGAAAAGGGACTGAAAGGAGCTTCTGGGGCAAAAGGGGGCTGAAGCCAAATATTTTTTTGGTATCATTTTTTTAAAAAAGGAAATTAGCCACTTAAGTATTTTCTTTGATTTGTATTTGGCTGACTGAATTATTGTCAGAGAGAGGGAAATGCCTGCAATGCAATCCTGAGTGGTGAAGTACAGGGCACACATAAAAAAAAAAAAGCAGCAGAATCCTCAAAAAGCACAACGAGCACAGAGCAGTGCTTGCATGGGTGGACCCCTCTCTGACATGAGGTTTAAATCACCCAAAAAAATAGAACCACAATTCTATTTACACTGTAATTTTTTTCCTCATACTTTCAAAAATTTCAGGCTGCGCAAACTTTTGTTTCCTGACATTTTAAATGAACAGTACTTTGGAAAAAGGAAGTCTGTCCTGAGCAGCAAGGACAGTGTGATGGCAGCACAGAGGCAGCACAGCAGGGCTGGAGCCCAGGGACCAGTCCTGGGGCTGCTCCAGGGCAAGGACAAGCACTTGTCCTCCTCAGTTTACACAGGACCTTTTCAGGTGAGGTTTTCTGTGATCACACCTTTCAAAACCTTTTTATCTCATAAAAATAATCATACATTAAACCAGACAGAGGAATTCCTTCCTCTCACCCAACAGAGAGTCCTACTTATTGAGCTCCAAAAATTATTTTCTCCCCTCCTCTGGCCAGATATATTTTTACAAAACAGTGTCCAGGATTGCCATCAGAGTTTTGAAACACATGGGAGCACTTCCATCCTTTACAGTCTTTTCATTATTGAGGAAAAGTATTTATAAGCTGAAGGGCACACAGTATATGTCTCAATTTACAATGCAGTTAGAAACACTTATAAAATGTTTAATCAATTAAAGGCTAGTTGTTTTTTGGTTTATTCCCCACAATTTTTTAATTAACAGCAATTAGCATGGCAAGAAAGCAGAATATTTCCATAAATCTTGATGTAATAAAGAACTTTAAAAGGTCTTTGCTAGAAGATTTTCTGATTTTTCAATTACAAACAAAGAAATATCTCCAAAACCAGATTAAACTAGTGCTGCCATTTTACCACCTAATGTGCCCTTCTAGATCTGGAATCTGCTCCACAGGGCCTCACTCCAAGTGAGAATCTCTTCCACCAGCTGCCAAAATTGGCTGATGCTGGAAGAGTAAGGGCTGGAGCAGCCCTGGAGAGGGCAATGGCAGACATCCACATGAAGCTGGATGGAAGAGCTGACAGCCAAGCCAGGTGACAGCCTGGGGACAGCCAGGCCAGGGCTGTTGCCAGGGTCAGGCCTCTGTCACAGCCAGTGCTGCCCAACACAACCTGGGCAGGCAGGGACAGAGCAGGACTGAGCAGGAAGGGTGCAAATAGAAATCTTTGAGGATACCTACATTGATAATGTTGGCTCCTGTATTCTGGGTGGGCTTTTTTTTTTTTTTTTCTTTTTTTTTTAAATTACCTGCCTTTATTTTTTTCTTTTTAAGATCTGAAAACTAAAAGTCGTGATGTGGCAGCAGCACTGGGGCCACTTCTTGGGTAATCAGCAGGTTCCACCTTTGGCAGTGGTTTTTCTGGGAGCATGCCCAGCTTGTGCAGGCCAAGGTGTGCTCTGCAGAGCTCACAGTATTTTTACAGGCTGTATGGGTTATAATAAGCATGTGTATGCAGAATAAACATATTTTGATTGCTTTTCATTTTATCTTTGGTTTGTGTCAGAAGCCTGAGAGCAGAAAGACCAAAAGATTAAAATAGAATATTCTGGAATCATATAAAGATTGAACAAAGAATCTGTGAATTATCAACCAAGACCTATTCCTGGAAATTCAGTATGCCAGCTCACCTCCCAGGCATGCTCAGATGAGATTTCAGTGACGAAAAAACAGAGCATCCTGATGCTAGAAGAGACTCACTCACATCACCAATGCATCGTGACCTTGACTGTGCACAAGCATATTAACAAACTGGGTCATTTTACAAATTACACTGCATTCCTGAATAGTGAAATAGAATGTCAGGAAAGCTCAAAATTCTAAATACATACATTGAAATGCATGATGCTTTGTTCAATTGGAGGAAGGTAATTTCACAGAATTTAGCTTTCCTTTTGTTGTATGTTTCTCTCAAAATCAGTATCTGGGAAAATGTGCATTAACTAGCATCTGTACAGTGGGAGGATGACCACACAGTGATTTCAAAATCATGCTCTCATTACTGCTAAAAATATAGTTTGTTATCCCAAGAAGGGATGTAACACCTCTGTAATTAGGGACTTCTCTGGCCTCGGGGGAATCCTAATAAAGCAAATTTCATACATTGATGTGCTTCCCATTGCTTCATTTCTTTGTTCTATCACCCTGTTGTTAATAACACCCTGCAGCAAAAAATGTTCATGAAGCCAAGAGCTGTCCAGATAAGAGAAAAGGTCATGATCCCCCTAGTGCGCGTTCATCAGTGAATGGACACCAATCTGAAAATAAGAGGATGCCTGTCAATATGGAATGGAAGGCAGCAGCATAACATCAAATTAAAGCCAACGAATGCTCATACAGTTGTACTGGGCTCCAACCTTAACCAAAAATCAATAGTCAACAAAGTATTACAATATGAAGTGACTGAATCACTGGGGAAGGAGGTAGCAGAGGGAGGAAGTGCAGGAAAGCTTTGCAAACATTATTATACTTATATACACGTATGCACATGGATGATGAGGAGGATGATGCTCTGCTGCCTCTAAATTTCAGCAGGAAGTGGAGCTTTAGTTACGAGGGGTAGGAGATACAGCCCAAGATTCTAGTCATGCCAGTATTGTTGGTGGGTACACCTTATACAAACCCCCAAAATATGTTACACACAGCTTTCATCTTTGATCACAGCCCCAAATACTAAGGGTTACTGCTGAACATTATTCATGTATATTTTATGGCAATTTCTTTGAATAATCACAGTAGCAGTAAAAATTTCACAGGGCAAGCAATGTCAGGTGGCATTATGGGAAGCAGGGATTTTTGCCAAGGAATGGCTGCAATAAAAATACTGGTTTGCTTTTGACTTTTTTTGATAAGTTACATTTGTGAGGAAAAATGCTGGGGAACTACTTAAAGATAAGGCATCACCATATTCCAAAGAGTTTGCCTTAAAACCCTCTCAATTTATCAGTAAATTAATGAACTACACTCAAATTATAAATTTCTATCCCCAAATGTAATGTTTTGCTAAGAAATTCTGTGCCTTCCTTTTAGGCCATTGATAACTTATTTCAAAATCACTCACAAGCAGTTAGGAAACATCCAAAACCTTCAGCGGAATTTGCTCCAGCCCTCAGAGACAATGGGAATGACTCCCTCCTTAACTACAGGCAAAACCCAATTTAAAAATTCTTTATTTTTCCCTATCATTTTCAAACAAGAAGAATGCCGAGACAGAAAAAGCCTAAAGAAATTCAAAACATATAGCAATCCAAACAGCAGACTTGTCTAATAAATATGAGCAGCTGAGAAGGAAGAGTGAACCAGAGAATTTCCTATTTGTACATTATTTTATGGTGAAACAAACATCTTTAGCAGTGATGGTCCTCTGGTTTGGAGCTCCTCATTTTGCCCCACTAAATGCACAAGATTAATTTTGCTGCCTCAAGGCCACCCTGCACACAATTAGGCCCAATGCTGGAAAATGACCTTAATTTTCTCCATCAGTTTTGCACCCAGAGTAAGTACAGGAGCATTTTATAGCCCTTAGACATCTGATGACCAGATTAAACATGAACATCAGATAGCTGGACATCTAAGCATGATTAAATTAATCATCCTTAACTTGAATCTATAAACCTGAACAAATATTAAAGTTTGTCATTATTTGTAAAGATAAAATGCATCAACAAATGCAGATAATGCTTCTAGGCTCTTCTAGAATTCCCAGAAAAGATCTTCATAGTTTATCAAAGAAACAGGACAGCTTGAGATTTCTCTGGGTTTTACAGGATGAGTTCCTGAAAAAAAAAACCAAAAACCTTATGGAAAGCATTAATTGGGATAAGGTCCAGTTGCTCTAGGAACTGTACAAACCATGCAGTGGTCACCTAGAGATTAGGAACTAAAAAGAAAGTCCTTGGCAAATAAATTACAGGAAAAAGGAAAACTGCAAGGGAGACATCCCCGAAAGAGGAGACTGATTGCAAAGAACTTCAGATCCACTGAATTTTGTTATGACAGTTGTTTTTTTTCCCCTTCCCTTCAAAAAATGCTTGGTATTATGCATTTTATCAAGGCACCTATTAAGAGTTTGTGTTTATTCATTTGTTTAATTGCAAAGAACAATAAAGAAAATAGAAGTCAGAAGAGCTTGGATATGAACTTTGTTATCTGGGCCTCCACACTTGCTCAGTGCATTACACAAGAACTGTGTTGTGGCCTTTTCTTATTACTCAAGCTGTAAATTTACAAGACAATTATGGTCTACAACCTACAATGCAGTGTCAGTTCCAGTAACCCAGGGACCCTAATCAACCATTTTTTTTTTTTGGTTTGTTTCTTCTGGAAACCTTGGGCTCCTCATTTTCAGAGAAAACTCTACCTGGACCTTATGGTGTCTCAACAGCTGCATCATAAGCAAATCTTCAGGTTTATTGCCCTGTTAATTAGGGTCACTTCCCACTAATAATTTACCCAATAATAGGATATTTTTTTAATCAGCCAGTCATTGCATTTATTATTTCCTTTGGCTGAAATGGTAATAAACACTATGAAACACTTTAATTTATGATACTTCTACCCATCATAAAAGCATTTAACCTGGCCTTAAATTTTCTTTAATGGTAGCTTTCATTTCTAACATTTTAGATCTTTTAGGGCTGTAATACATGTTCTGGTAGGTGGACTTTACTGCCATTTAGTGTATTAGCCTTTCTAGCCAAATCCACTCCTGAATAAATGCAGGATTCATTTGCTTGCTAACAAGGATTATAGCAGAGCTGTCCTGTCCCCTGGCATAATTATACAATCTGTGTTACTGTGTTAGGGCGGGACACACATTGCCTACAGAGGATGCTGCAGACCAGACAGATCATCCCGAAATCCTGCAGGTCACTAGTCCAGAAAAGAGAGCAGGATTGCAGCCATGGGGACTACTCAGAAACCTGGCTCCACTCTGGTGCCCAGTCACCTGGAGATGGCAGCAGCATTTGTGAGGCTGATTGCAGGCCATGTGATCCTCAAGAACCGCTAGGAAAGATCTTGAAATCTTCTCAATTGAGAGTTTTTCTCAATTGAGGAAACTGCCCTGAATAAAACAGATGAGCTCAATGCTGGCATTTTTCCTATTTTCTTGCTGTTGTTAGAGGAAAGGTCTGTATAAACCTAGTGAAGATGATTAGGGAAAGGGGAGGAGGAAGGGCTGGAGTACTGCACCACTTTAATGAAAGGTGCTGCAGAAGTGAGAAGAGGTGGTTGCACTTCTCCCACAAAGAACCAAACCTCTAAAAGTGGACACACATTGGATAAATAAATAAATGCCAGTAGTAACTAAAGGTTTCTTGGAGTGTAGCAAGTAATCAATGGTGTATGCAGAAAACAGGGCCAGCAGCTCCTGCTGGCAAGCAGAGATAGGCAGAAATCCAGAGTAAGGCTCCTTTCATGAGGGAGGAGTATTAACCATGAAGATGTTTTTCCACACCAGTGGGATTGAATGCATTAGGATTAGGAGCAGAGATGGGCAAAGCAAATCCTGAGAGGTAAGGAGCTTGTCAGCATGATACTGATGTCACAAGTCATGCTGATGCCCAGGTAGTAATAACACTATTTTTTGTAGCTGTTATTTGTATTAAAGTAGCTGAGATTACGATCTCTTTGTGTTAAGCCTTTAAGAAAGGGAAAGCCTAACCCCCAAAGAGAATGTAGTCATCAATAATAAGACAAGCAAAAGCTGGGAACAAGGCCATTATTATTCCTATTTTATAGCTGGAGAACTGAAAGACTGAGATAAAATGATTTGTCACCAAAAACCTCTAACCCAAAATAAAGCAAACCAACAGAAATCAACACTTTGGCACAGTTGTGACATGGAGCCCCATCTGATTCCATGGTTTCTCCTTTAGTCACCAGATCAGCCCTCCTCCCTAGACAAATGGTAATAGGAGGTAAATAACATACTAATAAAAGCATACTACTCACCTAAAAATCTCAAACCACTTAGTGTACTGATTGAGCCTAACAATGATTTTAGAATAACAGTTAAGTAACCTATTCAGTGATCTAAACAGGCAGGCTTTGCCTTCTCTTGATCCAGTATTGCACATCGTATCAAGAATTCCAAGTTGTCGTCCTGGCATGGAAAGTATCACCCTAAATCACACTCAGGATGTAGGGGAGGATAAAGGGTGTGACTTACAAATTAATGTCTGTAGCCATATTAAGTACACTGTCACTTACCGGATTAGAAGGCTGTTTGTGAAGTAGAGACACAATACATTGACTCATATTCCTGCTAGCAACAGAGGAATACTGCAAAAGATTGCCTAAAGCACCTACCACAGCAGGAAACAATGAGCAAGCACAGGGACCCTTCAGAGCTGAGGGTCTTGTAGCCCCTGGTACCCCTCAGCAAGCAAGCCCCTGCTGTGGCCCCAGCAATGGGGAGAGCTGCAGGGCTGTGCACCACGAGGGGCTGGGATTGCATATCAACAGGATTTTTGCTCCTTAGACTAGGGTAGGCTTCTTGTTATAACTCAAATTGCAGCTGAATTTGTGGCTTTATTTGTTTGAGCAATACAGTGTTAATGTCCTGTGTGAGGAAAAGTAATATTTCCTTCATTAGAACAGTCTGTTCATGTAGAGTGGAATCTGTGGGGTTAACAGCAGGCTCTGGAGGAGCAGAGCACAGTGAGCCATGGGTACAGAATCAACAGCAGCTCAGCTCCAGGTGCCCGTGTGGTGCCGTGATGAGCTACAGCAGTGACACTTTCCATGGGCTGGCACTGGTGGAGCCAGTGAAATCAGAGCTGCAGGAATATTGTTATTCAGCAGCTGAGCTGCTGGGTACCACAAGGGTGACACCAATGCAGTGTAGTACCTCAGGAATAATGGAAACTGTGAACTAAAGGTTCTGCACATATAAGAAACACATACACAAAGGATCCATGTATATGTGCTGTAACAGGCCAACAATTCTGAGCACAAGAAAACAGTTAAATAAAACTTATAAAATTGAATAGAAGGTTCTGTAATTACACTAGACATTCCACAATCCTGAGAAAAAACTTAATAGAATTAAAGAAGCAGCTGAGGATATTCTCCAACAAAACTAGTACTTATATTTTTGCCCAAAAGAGAAAAAGTGAATGTTTGTTCAAACAGATTGTTATTTCTGGAGATGTTAAATGGGAAACATGTTACCATAATAAATTTGTGAGCTTTTAAATAATAATTCTGTTTGACAGGTACTCCAGTGAGTGATGCACAGCCATAATTAACCAAATATATGCTTTATGAAGAGTTATGACACTGCCCCCCTACGTGTGTTACTCAGCCCTAGACTGTCACCATCTGTGCGTTGTGAAGACAGCAAGAACTCATTTCATAATTAGCATTGGTGGGAGCGCTGTACCACACAGGCACAGTGTTCTACATAACTGCAACGTGGCTCAATAACAAGCTTAGCATGTTTAAGCATAATTGCTTGGAGAAATCAATCCTCCTCCGCGGTGTAATTGTTGCGCACGCAAGTGAGAAATAGGGCTGGGCCCGAGAGCTCTGCTAGGTGGCTCCTTTGGCTGCAGGTTCATCTTTCAGAGCAAGGACTAAGGAATGTGCTCAGAAATCAGCCAAGGAGGGGAAGTCACAACGTTTCTTCTCCTATTTCTGGGCAGATCACAAAGAGTAATTGCAGCGAAAGGCGATTTCTCCCATCATGCCTTGTGCTCTATTGAGTTCACTCAAGATGTAATTGGAAAACAAATACAGCAACACCATCATCAGGACAGACACAAGTGTTTGTCTTGGGTACAAGCTGTTGTATAATGTGATAGGTCTTATTTCCACTGACACTCTTTATTCTTATCTAATAAAATACATTGCCACAGCCTTTGTAACCTGGTAGTAATAATTAAACCTCATACATATATATTGGTGCTCTGTACACATTCAAAAAGATATTTTAATGACTATTAAACATTAAGAATTGGCCTATGTCCAGAAATTAGAATCTAGTTCATCACCAAATTATTTTGTAAGTATAACATTCTCCTCCTGTCATGCACTTACACAGCACATAAAGAAGTTTTGAGTAGCAGCTAATAAAAGGGAGTCTTAGTAAAAAGAAATTTTTTTACTAAAAATAGTGTATCTCACAAAGTTACAGTGATTTTTAACCTTTCTATTTATAGACATTTCCAGTGCACTCAGTGTAGTATACAAGTGACTCACAAGATTAAAGATGCACCAATACATTTACTATGAAGTCCATAATATATACAAAGAAAATAAAGAAAAAGAGATTACTGGTGAGAAATACCACACTTATTAAAAATACCATCCAAAGCTTAAAAAAGCTGAATTTGATGAGATTGCACATTTGATATGACACATTTGTTTGATGGTTTGATGGTACAAGGCTAAACCTGAAAATATAATTTCAAAATAAATGCGTAGCTGTTAGCTGCTGGACATCACAAAAGTCATACCAGAAGGACATGACAAAGTCAAACAAACTAAAATATTTCAACAGACACAGTGACACTGCCAGTGACTGCAGCCAAAAAGCTTTTATCTGCATGGGGTAGACTGAGATTTTAGACTTGAAAGCATCTCTTGGCTGCCTCAAATACATGTAATTTTTTTTAAGACTGCAAGTCTGTAGGAATGATGTGTAACATGCCTCTGCACAGGAATCCATTGCAGTTCAGCGTTATTCACAGCCTCCTACCTGCTATGACAGTGCTGTTAATTTATGTCACACCCACAAGCTAACAGGGGACCACTGAGGTGCTTCATGCAGATGCATTTCAAACTGCGCAGTGGCTTTAAGTGATTAAACCATATTCTGTCTATGTACTGCTAGCAATGCACCTCCTTTACAAGTATTCCTGTCACAAAGGCTCCCCCTTCTGCACCCCCACCCCTCTGCTGACAAATACAAATCTTAATATTTACTGCAGAGAACGCAAACGTACAGAACTTGTGAAGAAGCCTTTAGCCCTGAGCACACTACCACAATTATTTAGTCACCTTCTCCTGTTTGCTTCCTGTCTGCTAAGTGTGATGCTTTTTTTCTGCCTAATATCCTGTGAAGGTGCCAATTACCCTGCTGCTTATCAGCTGAAAACTATGCTTTGTGCAAAGGGAGCATCAATTATTTGTGAGCAGAGAGCAAAGCACGTTTGAATCATAATGATAGGATGCTGGGGCTTCCAGCAAATAGAACATATCAAAAGGTAACATAAATCTAATAAAGTGTAGGTCATAAGGGATCATCTCAGAAGTCCACACTTCAATCTTTAATTGTTAAAATTATGTTAGTTTTGCAGAAGCAAGTCTGTGAGTGCACAGGGGTTTGCTATAGCTTAATAATAGGAAAAACCCACAGCAGAAAATAAATTTTCTTCAAGCAACATCGTCTTTAAGACACATCATTTCTTCCACTCAATTCATTCGAATTGTTAGGCTTTCTACTTCGGTGCTGTTGTTTATGCTTTGATTCTACCCTGATAACCATTTTGCAGCAAAACCTCCTTGGTCTCAGCCAGACATAAACATGCTGCAGACCTGTAATCCTCTGCAGATTGCAGAGAGAGGCTGTAAATGATTTTGTGAGGACACCAGTCTCTTTATTTGGTATCAACATTGCCTTTACAAGCTTCCCCCACACACACTTTCAATTTCAGGCAAGCTTTTGTACATCGGGGGATATGGGACAGAAAGATTAGGTTATTCCTTGAACTACCTCTGTAAGGTCAACTCTTTATATGCTTTTGAAACCCAATTTGAAGGGCTTGTCCCTACTTTTTCCTCAAGGATTGTGATTCACAAGGGTTACTACAAGCGACCATTATCTTATCGCAACACCTGCTCCGAGTGGTGGGACTGCAGGGCAGCTCCTGCAAACCAGCTTCTTTACTATTGCAAAACTGCTTACCTGCTGACTGACAGAGGCTCATTCAAATGATGTACAAGTGTGGCCCAGCCATTTACAGGATTATCGTGCTCTCCTTTCACGAGGCTACTGCCCACCCCCACCCCGACTCAGGTCAGAAATCCAGGGATGGTGCTTCTGGGGGAGATCTGACTCACAGTGTGAAATGTAGGGAATAAATATCCCAGCAGTGTTAGGCATGAGAGTCTTATTTTGGATCATTTCTCTATTACTAGGAGAACAGCAATGCTGCTGAGAGACCTGTTGAAACTCACTAAACCATCCAGTGCAGAGCATTACTTTTAGGCCACTGAGTCTTAGGCTAAAAGCTTCCTGATTGTTAAAATCTGCTTTCTAATGCCTGCCCAGAATATGACTTTGGTGCTGTAAGAGAAAAAATAGTGGTGTGACTCAAAGGACTCATCTGAAACAATTCAGTACTAACAAAATGCACATGAACACATACATTAAAGTGAGCCTCTAGTGATGGTCATCACCAGGCAATAGCTGCCACTCACTGGTCAGTGGTGTAGGAGATGCCTGAAAAACCCAGGGCAGCAGATGTGACACAAAAAGCCTGATGGAGACAGAAGCAGAATGAGGCAGCTGAGGAATGGCACATTTTCCTGCCTCATCTCTGCACATCTCAGACCAGCCTACAATGTTCTGTGATCAATTATTATACCTGCAAGTCTGCTTAGGGATCTCAAGAAATTCAATATTGTGAGCTGCAGCTTTCTTCCCAGCAATTTCAGACCTCTGGCTTCCAGAAAATCCACCCCACACACCAGTTTGTAACACTGTGCCCCTCGTAAGAGCATGCAGGCACTCTTTGTGCTAGGAGAAAATTCTGGTGCTAACATCCATTAATCATTGGTGTTCTTCAAAGGAACTGATGGATCAGTCTCCTTCCTGTATTAATCATTTCTGTGAGTAACCACCACTTTCTATTTCCAGCAGTTATTAGAGGGGCACCTGCTTCCCTGTCAGAGTCCAGCCATTTCCCATCCTTTGCCCAATGTAGTCAATTATTCCTCTGCTCTGGCACACCACTTGGGTACAGCCATCACCATTACTGCCATGCCTTCACCCTTACTACTACTCAATTTTGCCTCTGGAGGAATTTACCAGAACGGGGAATTAGCTCCTAATGAGGTTCTCAAATTACATCTTGGAAGTTAAAAAAATGGCCCCTAAAGTCAAAGCACAACCTGCACTTAAATGTGTTGCTCTGGCCTCCAGTTCCTGCTCCTCACAACATATGATTCTCAGGTGGCCCCAGAGACCCTTGGTTCTCTCCTTTAGGAGGGATTTGAGGGACTTGGGCAGAGTCAGGCTGACAAACTCACAGCATGGGCTGTTATTTCCTAGAAGTGAGGCCACAGATTCTTTCTGTGCCAAGTGGATAAAAGATGGGAGCAGTTGTGTTTCTCTGAGCCACAAATCTCCCTTTGATATCCCTGGAGGATAGCTCAATTCCTTGGTTTGCAGCTGGCCTGGGACAGGGGACTGCAAAACAATAACCTGTGTCACAGGGCATGCCAGCTATAGGACAAAATATTGAAGTCAAGGTACCTACAGTGATATTCAAGTTATTTTTGAGCAGCACACAAATAGTCTGTGGACAACTGATTGCTTTCTCCTTGCATTTACAGAGCCTGGTCCAGCATCAGCAGCTATTGTTGCTGCAAGTAGGGATAGCCAAGAAATCTAGCTAATATGTATAATAAAGATGCAAGTTCATATCCACAGTGAAAAACCACAATCTCATCAGAGAAACAATTCTTCAGCTTACACAGCTTTATTCAATTCACAATTTCTGGGAAAGGATGCAAGATTAGACAGACCTTGCCATGACCATGAAAGTCAGCAAATCTGAGTAAAAGAGGACTTTCTAGATGCAGGGCATCATGGCCATTAAATCGAAGCAGATGTAGACACTAGCACAGCTGGACAGCCTGGGAGAGCCCGGTACCTGGCAGGTACCACCTGATCCATCCTAAGAAACCCTGTAAACAGAGCATCAAAAACTGGACAGCCTCTCTGATCATGGAGTGCAGGTTCTGCTGCACATCCCAGTGGTGTCCCCTTGGCTCCAGTCTGAAACTCTTGCTAAAGCTCCATCTAGCTCTACCTTCAACTAGAAGGTAGAGAGCTGCTCAGGCCCTTCTCCACTTATGAAGGCTGAAACTTGGTTACTTTGGAGCTCTAGGGAAGGTGTGGAAGATCTAACAGCAGCCAAGCTGATGTGTCAGATCAAGATTATGTGACTCTCCCTGGATGCAGAGGGGGAAGATGTCTCTTGGCCTTGGCCTTTGTAGGGACAGCATCAAAGGGAAAAGACACGAGAGAACCTTTGCACAGAACTGACCCAGGTCACCTAAATTAGACATTTTCTCAGACTTGTTCTCTGCAGGAGCACATCTCTTCCTCTATATAAATCTTGTAAGACTGGTGTCATACTTTAGGCATTTAAAACAGGTTCCTGTGGGGGCTTACATGAAAATCTAAATGATTTCTCTTGATTACATGACCTCTTTCTGTTGTGGTCAATATTTAGTATTCCAAAAGTCAAATTAAAAAAAAAAAAGAGGGAAAATACTTGTATGAATGCAGCAGCTGCTAGGTTAAAAGATAACATGAAGGAAAGATTTAAACAGTGAACAAGAAGTTGACCCCATGCTCAAGCCAGCAGTGCTCACCCCAAATCGTAGGACTGCAAGAAACCTTGTTGTCCTCAAGGGGAGGAGAAGGTTTGAGCCCTCCCTACCTGCTGAGGACATCACAGGTGGACAAAGCCTCTCCTGCTTTTCCCCTGCAGCACTTACACTGGAGTAAATCTGGTGTTTCTGAAGAGGGAAGGGCCATGATGTGCTCCCTTCTGCCCAGAGGTTTATTTTTCAGGAGACACTCAGAGGTATTACTATCAGCTGGCAGGCACATCAATAATGCTTGCTTCCAGCTGGCACTTCAGAATTCCCACACTGTGGTTTGTGGTGTTTATAGGAAATTTGAGATCCCAGATCTTCTGCACATGCAACATGACCAGTAAGGAAAACTCTCAACTGAAACCACAAAGGGTCAGCTTCAGGTAGCAAAAGAGCAAAGGAAATTGCAACAAGCATTATCAGTGCTGAAATTAAAACTTGGGCATAATTCACCTAACAAGATATATCAAGGTTTGTAGATAGGTTTTTATTTCTTTTGTTAGGATTTTTCCATCTCAAGCATTTTGTATGGCTTTTCAAAAGTATAAAGGCTGACCACATCATAAATGGAAATTCTGGTCAGCCTACACTGTCCAGCACTCCTGTTATATCTGTTTGCTCTCTCATGAGTTGGCATTTAAATAGAGCAGATTTTAAAACAAAAATATAGCAAGTATGGATGCTTCAATATACAGTTTATAACTGTCTCATTACTGCTGGTGCAAGTGGTTAATGTAGTGATCCATAGTGCTAATATTTACATCTCAATTACTAAGTGTTTTAACCAGCCTAAATGTGCCAAGATTTGCTTATGTTTAGGAATTCAAAAGTAGTTCAAGATAACATGTCTGGGTTGAGAAAAGTTATTTCCCTCAGGTACTGTTCTGTCTTTCTCATGGATCCAGATGACCCTAAGCTAATCACTACTTATAGTAAGAGCAATATATTTGCCTAACCATTAAAAATTGAAACTTTAAATTTATAGAGTTTGCAGACAGTCCCTGGAGTGTTCCAGGACACTAAGGATGAATGCCAAAGAAGAATTTTTTATCTCTCCTTTATCCCTTCTTCCACTCTGAAACAATCATCAATTACCCTTATCCACTAGCACCATCTCATCTAAGTTCATTTTCAAGATGAAGTTTCCTCGTTGGATGGTGGCTGTCCAATCCTCTTTCTGTCCATCATGGGCTGCTTTAGCGCTGTCCCCAGATTGACAGCCTGAGAGCGAATCAATAATAATTATCAGACTGCAACCACAGCGAGCTGTGTAATTCTGTGATGGGATAGCACTGAACAAACAGCCCCACATCTACTGCCTCAGCTTTAAATATGTGCCTGTCCATTTAACTACTCTGATCACGTGGTTGGTAGTAAGCTCTTGGCCTTTTTTCCATGCCAAACATAAAACCTTTAAAAATTGCCTGCTACTCTAATGTGACTGTGCCATGTCCTGCCTTTCACTATGCAAAAGCATTTGCCAACAGATGTTAAATACGACCATAGAAAAGAGTGACACAAGCAAAAAGAAGGAATAGGCCATGGAAAAGAGTAACACAAGCAAAAAGGAGGAATAGGCCAGTTTTCCTGGATGTGCCGCAAGAGAAATGAGAGGCATTTTGCACACTGTAAATGACAAAGGTCTGAGGGTTTTTCCATACGGCAATAATGCTTCTGGCTCAGCCAGGATGCTGCAGGCATCTTAACCTCACTGCATGTACATACACACAGCAGATGCTGCTCAACTGCCCTGGCAAAGAAGCAGCTGGACTAATGCAGAAAGAGACTCATATTTTCCTGGGGAAAACATCCTGGGTATCTACAAGGTAAGGGGAGGCATGTGCACTCTCTGCCATATAGTCTAGGAAAAAAGAAATGAGTACATATAGAGGTAAATTGGCACTGAAACAGTTTCCAGGTCAGTTTTGAATCTTAAAAGCAAAACTAATATTCTGGAAGGTACATACTTCAAGGTACAAATATAAGGTGGAGGAGAAGGCACAGTGAAAAAAGCACTGGTCTTGAAAGAATAATTTTCACGTGATCCAGATGTTTAACAGAAGCACGAAGCAGCACAAAGTAGCACAAGAAGCAACAAAAGCCTTTATATAACCATCACGTGGAGTAGAGATTGTAGGCTTGTATGGTGTAGCCCAGAAACTGAAGACAGAAAAATGAAAAGGATACAATAAATAAGAGGCATCATCTTTTAACTGTTAGAAATGTGAAATTAAGATTTCTTAGTGGATAACAAGACTAATTTCTTGACACAAGAAATGGAAACTTTAAAAAACACATAAATACATATGTAATTACTATACCATAGTTTACTAAAATGGTATAAGAGAACCTTTATGCAATGCACTTCATATGATATTTACAGTAAAATAGCTGCAAGCTGATTTTGTGCTGAATTTCAGATGTTTATTGCAGTGTCAACAACAAACCAAGCCAAGGTTTTATGATGTGACAGACCAGTGTGAGGACATCTGAAAGGGCCAAGTGCCAAGACCAATCTATATTATTGACCCCACAAATGTTAACATACAGCTGGGGAGAAGTGGAGATCTACTGAAACATTAGGCAGGAAACAAGACATCTTCTAAAATATATGCACTTATAAAAGACATTGAATGTTAAATGGAGAGAATTCATCATGAAAAAAGAAATTCAATAAATCTTAGCCAACAACTTGTCTTCTCCAGAATTAGGAGGACATGTAGAGTGTGTTTAGGATCTGGACACCAGATACTGAGAGAAGGAGTGATAAGTTATCATAGAAAACCAACAACCGTAAGGCAAAGAGGCCTTTCCAGAGAAACCTTAGAAGCAACTTCAACAGGGCAGTGAAATCCATATCAACACCACAAGGCAGATCAAGAGAGGTGGTCTCCATAAATGACAGGAGAGTACAGGATCTTTACAGGTTCTACTAGCAAATTAGTTGAGACTTCCATCAGTTTATTCTTGATCTATGAAATAGTAAAATGTATGCAAAGCTTCCAGTACTTCAATTCTTACAAGATGAAGCGTACATTAATGTAAAGTAGAAACAACATCTTTGAGTAAGATGGGGCCAGTGACAGAAAACAAAGTCTGCAACTTTTAAGTACTTATGATGATTTTTTATTAATTCATCAAATGGATTATGAAGAGCTCCAGCACATGAGGGTCAACAAATAGTTTAACACAAATAAAGCAATTTGAACTGTAGTTCCAATTCCCCCTTGCTGGATTTCTGGCTTGCTGCCTTGGTCAAATTCCCTGATTCTATGACCAAGTGAAAAGGTAGCTGAGTTACTGCTTGGTTAGCAATCAGAATAAAAACAAAGGCTGAGAAGAAGCCTAGTGCTTCACAAGGACACAGGGACAGTGAAAAAATGGCCTAGTCAGTCATAGAGCTGAAGGTCAGGATGCAGTCTTGAGCGTTATCTACCATTGCTAGATATTGGAAATCCTTATAAAGAGTCAGAAAGGTGTTGCATATTATGTGAGAGGTTTAACAGCAGTAAAGCTATTATTGCAGGAGCAATTTCTGAAAGCCTAACAGAAAAATCTAACTCTTCAGTTCCAAACACAAAACAAGCTTATCATGCTTATCATTGAATTCCCACTGGAAGATCCCCAAATTCTACCTTCTCTTGTGGTTTTTTCTCTTTTATTTTCCAGTGCCTTTCTTTTTTCCTAGAGAAGTGCTTACTGCCTTCAAACACACAGAGGTTCTTACTTTCTACTGGTAAGGAAGAAATTAAATGAAACAACCCAGAGGCAGGATATTAATGCAGAGTGCATTAAAAGAAAAAAAAAAATTATGGTATGAACAGGGTAGTGACTGATTTATAAAATCAATCAAATACTTTTGGCTTGATGTCATGTTATAAAAAGAACAATAACCCTGTTTACAAGAAGGATGTAAATTATGATGATAAATCACTCTTTTCCTGTTATTTAAGGTAGACAATTTTTATTTCCTTTTTTCTTTCATATTAGTAGGCATTAACATAGTTGTTTTATAATATCAGTTGAATAATCATATTCTGATGATAGTGAATTTAATGCACTGCTGTAGTTAAAAGATCTGTCAGCAGAAATCCTGAAACAAATTTTCAGGCATCTCTAGGTAGACAGAAAAAAATTATATTGGATTAAACTTGAATTTTTATCAAGTTTTAGCAAAGAATTAAATATTACAAACTGGAACTTAATATCTGTAGGTCACATTGTATGGCACAAGATATCAAGGCAAGCATTTGAGGCTGAATAGCTATTTGATAACTGTTTTCCTTCTTGCATGCTTGAAAACAAGCTGACAAATTTTCAGGCCATTTAAAATGTGACTGCTCAAGGTGTGTCTGTTAATTACAAATTTGCCAAAGGTTATTTCTAGTGTAAAAGAGGATTCTTTTATAGTTTGTCAGTGCTGATAACTGCAAGGTAATACCTGTTCCTGATATTTCAAATCAACACTTCAAGCTCCTTTACTTTTTAGAACTCAATAAATCTGCACAAATAACCATTACTAACACATTTACTTCAAAAAACACCTATTTTGTGGGATGCACACAAAAGAGAGTTATGAAAAGGAAATAAAGTAGTGGCACTAGAAATTTTAACAAGACCATGGGATGTCCACACAAAAGCATTCTGATTTTATAGGTCCTGCAATATTATTGCTACAATTGATAGCCAATAATAGACATAATCTTCACTGTGGTCTGAAAATGTGTCTCTATCTCACCTGCACTAGTGTGGAGGTGTAAATATGCAGTACAGCTCCCTTGCATAGAGATTTCTGTCAAAACCTTCAAAGGATTATAAACTTCATCTATTGCTTGAGCAAAAGAGAGCAGAAATGCAGGAAAATTCACAAATCTATGAAAGGAATAATGCCTAAAAATCTATCAAAACATCAAAATTACGGACTGGAATGTCTTCTTGGATTTCTTGCCTACTCCTGTACCACAGAACTAAGATAAACCACAATTTTTTCTCACTGTGTAACCTTATCATCCTCTGTGTTGCTAAATGCCAGCTGTGAAGTCAGCTCTGAGCATTCCTTCATGGTAGGTTTTGGTCTAAGGCATTCCCTCTTTGAAATACTTTAGGAGACTGGCTTTTGCAGAGAACAGAAATCAGTCAACCAATGCATCCTATTTCAACGGACTTTGAAATATTGAAAAAAAAGAAAGTTACCTGAGGATCCTATAAATAAATACCCAAGGTGAGGACAACTTTGATGAAATTATTTTCACAAGTGACAAGAACCACTGAAATACTTCAATGGTTAGTCCAGGTAAGAGAGTGAGCAGCAGAAAGGTTAAACCTTGACTGAAATAGAGACTGGACTGCAGGGAATCATGCCAAGACACGAGGGGGTCTGGCGACAATCAAGAACCACATGTGGCCATGTGGGAAGAACAGGATGTCAAACCTGAAGCTGCAGTGAGGTTCCAGAGTGGCCCCCAGCAGATGGTGCCTGTTTGTGACCCATGGAGCAGGAGCATCAAGGACACAGATGAAGCTGCCAGTGACCCCCGTGCTGCTGAGGATGCAGCCTGATGGGTGGGACAGTCAGTGACACAGGGACAGGTGAGAGCACACAGCCAGTCTGCACTGCCTCCTCTGGGTGGGGCAGCAAGGGGGAAGCTCAGCCTTTAAAAAAGGGCTGAGGAACAGCTGTATCATCTTGGTTTAATGTATGCACTGTGAAAATATAGCTAAAGAGAAACTGCCTACAACTGATTTCAGCTCCTTCCCTGTATTTCCTAGCATTTCTTTACTTCTTATGGTGCAAATTTTCACACTTGTACAGCAGTGCTCCATCAAAAGGTAATATTCTAAAATTATTTCACACCATATGGGAGAGGATGTTGACATAAACCTTGTTAGTAAAAATTATCTCCTTCTATTTCAGAGAAGATTAAATAAGCTCTAACAAAATAATCTCATGGTATAATATTCTAAACAGGAGAATTATTTACATGATGTCATCACAGAAATTTTAGCAATCTATAAAGTGCTGTCAATCAACAGCTATTGTAGAGATGTACTCGAACTTCTTGATGGGGTTTAAATTGGCAGATATCTTGATATAAAAAGCCCTAGCTATGTTCCACTATCATGCACAATTCATTCAGGTGGTAGGACAACAAAGGATTGCTTCTTAGCCATGAAGAATATAAAAAATTAATTAAATTGTTGTCAGTGGTGAAAGCACTCCTTTCAAATTAAACTTCATTGACTACCAGCCTATACTTACATAGTTGAAATTAGAGTATATTAAAATAATTTATCAAAATAAGCACACAAATACAATCAAAATTAACTGATTAAAAGTCCATTGATTAAGCACATGCAAAATGTTGTTAATGTAATAAAGAAGAAACAGCACTATTTATAGAAACCTGTATGTTGCCATTTAGGTCACATAGGCTTTTGTTGGCAGAGCATTTATAGTTTTTTATTAGCTGCTGTTGCCTTTGAAAGCTAGCTTTGATATAGTTGTACAAAAACCTTATCACCCAGACTTCTTTTTATCCTTCAATTTTAATTTTAAATTCTTGGAGGATATGATTGGACTCCATAACATTGCTTCCTTCCCTGTTGCTGATAGAAACATGTTATCAAATGAAAATTGTTCTCCATTTCTATTATAAATAATTTTCACTTAAAGTTATCTTTGATACTGTCAATGTAAATGTTGTCAAAAAAAGAAGGGGATTATATAAAGCAAACCCGAAGTATAATAACATGTTAAACATGTAATTGTGAGCAAAACATATTTTTGTTTGAGTATTGCAGAGTCCTGAGTGTTTCAGCTCCAATGGCAGAAATGTAGCTAAGGAAACAAGAATGTCAGTTTTGACTTCCACCTGAGATACACAAGGTTTGAAGACCTAAACAACTCCAAGAAGTATCTTTTCATTCCTGTGGTCAGTAGGAGGTGTTTAAAGAGGTCATCCCAAAAGGTTTTCTTTCTGACTCAGTCGGGTCAAAAGGGGTGTCAGACCTCAGTTACTTCCAGTGAGATTTGGAGTCATCAGTCCAATATAAGCCCTGCATTCAGAAGTTTGAAATTTTGTGCTCAGACTTTATTTTATTCTTCTAATCTGTGACTCTGAAGTCAGATATTGTTCTGGAACCTCACTAAATCCTCATATTGCTTCTATGCTATTTTTCTTTTTTATTTCTGGCAATGTTCTAACCCATGGGGCAAGAAGAGCTTTGTCATTTCATGTGATCAAGCATCACCCTGGAAGGCAAATGCACAAGGTGAATCTTTGGTGGATTTCTGCAGATTTAATTTATAAATAAATAGTCTTTATGCAGCTACAGCTTTGTAGTGGCCTTTAACTGAGTTTTGTATGAATAATTTCTATTATTAGTACAGAATTACTCATGGTAAATACTTGATGATGCTACATAGGACTCAGTAAAACTACAAATTACCTTTCTAAAATCCAGGGAGATATCCTAGATTTAACCTAAACTAATATGTCCTATCAAAAACAAGTTGGAAAATCCTAAGATTTACAAAGAAAAAAACACCAGAAGCTGCTTAGAACTTTCAGGTTTAGGCAGCAATACAACATCTAATGCCTACACCAATTTTTCTGTTTCAAAACATGACTTTCTATGTATTGTTTCATTTGTTGACTTGTCTGAATTATTTTATAAACTCATACCAACTGACAAAGAAAAACCACAGAAAAAAATAGATTAAATTGTTTAGATAGAAAGAATTCCATTTAAGCGTAATTCCCCTGATAGCATTAATTTGGTAAAAGCCCTGGTACATGACCCAATCCTAACCTTATATTGAGCAGTCAAAGATAGCAAAAAAATTCATTGTCAATTCCAAGTTGCAATTGCACTTGTTTGCCACCAACAAAGGCACCTTATATCGCGTGTGCAAAGTAACTAATAAGTGCCTGATTGAAGTTTTGACTTCTATTAGTCCAGCCAAGGCCAGAGCAATTTTCTGGGTTTGAATGTCCAGGGTTTAGTTGGATTCCCTTGAGGATGAGCAGGAAATACTGCTAGACAAAAGATGCTCTGTGGCTGAACTGCTTCTTCTGCATTCAGTGCCACTGCACTGCTCCAGCTGCTCTAGCCGAGCTACTAATAATGTTTTTGTATGTCAGCCCTGGCTCCCAATAAAGACAAGGACATTATTCTTAAATGACATGTGAAGGTGTGATAATCAAGACACTGCATTCAGTCCTGGTGGGGATTTTGATAGTGCTACTTCTCCAGATCATATCACAATCTTTTGTTCAGGTGCCACAGCAATACCTGGAGTGTAATTTGCAAACAGGCAGATGAGAATTAACAACATCTGTGATGCAATTTTTAATGTGTTTGGGCATCAGTGAAATTATAACCACTCTAATAGGAATGAGTGATGATTCTAGAAATGTTAGGCTGATCAGTGAATGCACAAACCACTCACCTGATTCAGAGTCTGTGTAACAAGCACTGACTTCAAAGGGATTTGAATCAGACTTCCAAGATCTGCTATGTTAACTGTGAATAGCCCACACTTCACTGCTATTGAAAAGCACAGTCATTTTCAGCCAACCTTCTCCTTTCTTATACCTTGCAGGGTTTACAGTGTATTTCAGGTTATTACTTGTTTTTATTAAATCCACTTTGAAGCCTGGGGCTAAATCCTAAAGTCCTTGCCCAGCCGTTCCCTTCTTCCCCCAGACAAACATCCCCACTGCCTGCAACGGTAGCCTGAAATCAGAGGAAGTAGAAATAATTGAACCTGCTTAAATTTAACATCAGCTTTTTGTTAACTGCTTTATCATGCTGTACCTTTAGTCACTGGATAAATGTACTTTATAGTGGTGTTATTCTTTATGAGCACTAATAAGGAGGGAGGGATTATACACAGAACTTTTTTACTTGTTCTCTAAATTCGATCATGAAGTGTTTCCACCAAAGCAGATTTTATTGAAGCTATTACTTATCTTGCGATTCAGCCAGTGCAGACCTATAAGATCTGCAAAGTTTACAAGGTGCTAAATAATACCCAAACCAACCAGATTAGCTGAGATAGATGTCAGGGTAATTATAGGGAGTAATGCCTCTACAGAGTCCTGAGTGTTCAGAATGGAAGACAATGTTTTATATTTAAAGGATAAGATATTGTCTATCCTTCCTGGAATCAAAATTGATTACAAATTGTTTATTAAAGTCGGAAATCCTGAATTAAACAATAATTCCTCTAAACCTACTGGAAATCACTATTGTTGGGCCATTAACACACAGAGTGCTCCACTAAGAATAGAGCCACAATGGTAAGGAGTGCTACAGAAGCAGCTGTTGTCTGTCCTGAGCAGCAGTGTTGGAACAAAATGAGCCAGGACCTCCACATTTTCCACAAGATTTTTTTAAAAAATTATTTCCTTTACTGAACTCCTTTCTATTCTGTACTACTCTGAATCCCTATTTCTCTATCCACCACAGCCTTGTGCCCACTTCACCAGTACCTCCCAGCATCTGTGAAGTGTCTGAGGAGCTGCTTTAAAGAGCAGAATCTGTGCATGCAGAATCTGAGTGCTCTGCCTCTCCTCACCACAGAGGGTGGTGCACAGAAATTCCCTACCTGTCCCACAGTGCACAGAAAGCACCTGTCAGAGCCAGGGGCTGCGTGGGGACTCCCCATCCTCCTTGTCTGGGACCAGAGAAAGTGAGGGACTCGTCTTTTTCACAGAATCTCCTCCACACACACTGCACATGAGACCCCACTGGTGATCCCAGAGCTGCTGTGTGCCTCTGCGTGGAGTGTAAGGAGACAGACCACTCCTCTCAATAAATCATTTCCCTTGCAAAAAGGGGGTTGATGACACCGAAGGAGACTGATTTCCAGTGGGGAAAAAGTTATTTTTTATGCTGAACATAGAGACCATTTCCCAAGTGTCAAAACTAAGATAAGGAAATTGCACAGTTCTGCTTCGGCTGAAATGACTCTCAGGTGAAACATACACTAAAAGAAAAAAACCAAAACACCCAACAAATAGAAATTCCCATATTTTCTATATTTTAAAAAATAAAGTTTTGGATTTCCTCAAGCTTACAAGAAGAGTCTGTTCATGTCACCTATAATGAATTTATTTGTGCCTGGGTATAAGGGAAAGAGAAGACCTTTCACTTCCATGCTAAATGGAGGGGACATGAGAGAGATTATTGCAAAATCCCCCCTATACCTGCAGTCACATCCAAGCTGTAATAAGAGGATAGACATATATAGGCTCACAATTACCTACACATTTTTTAATGAATACCCACACCTTCAGGGGAAATCAGAATATTTTAATAGACAAAATCATTTCAGTTCAGTGTAGCTACTACAGAAGCTCATCACTTGCATGTCTATCATGATGTTGGAAATCTTTTTAAAGAAGCAATGATAAGTGAAACCATGAATAGAATGGTTAAAATTGAACCTCGTCAATCAGCTGATAGAACAGAAACATGCCAGTTAATTTCCAGAGGCCTTTAGGCATGTATTTATTACTTGATTTCTAATCAAAATTATATACAGAACAGGAAAAAGTGCAATTACAGGTCTGTTGTGATACAAAACAAGTCCAAAAAACTATGGATAATTGCAGTTGCACATTTCTAAACTAATATACTTACATGCTGCCAAGACTAATAAACTTTATTTGATTTCTGGCTGCAAAGACCAATGATATATGTTAACCTAGTATCTGATTTTCAGCAAGGATACCTAAGTACTATTTAACACTGACAGTTATAGATAGCTTAGCATTTAACTGGAGTCTCCCTTGACCTCAATTACCACATTAAAATATTGTTAACAAATTTAGAGTCAAATTGGCATTTATTATACAAGATTAAGTTCACTCTGAGTAATTTACATATTGTCATCAGGTCTGCCAACTGCTTACATCTTCATGTAGTTTGAGGAAAGCAGCCAATGTTGATATCATCAGGGCAGATGCGATGACAAATAGTAAAGTTTTGTTCCTATGACAAAGTGGAATTTTCCCTTTGATAGGGAATTCCACCCACAAAATCTATTCTCCTACTCACTGCCTGCATCCTTTGAACCACAGTTTAAATAATTCATATATATGAGGAGAAGCATTTCCATAATTTTTGACCCATGTGCTTTTCCTAGTTAGAAGTGGTATGTGTGACACTCTAGCCTGATGCTTTTGTAGCAGTGATTGTTTTATTATGTATTTCAGTTGCAACATCAGTACTGTGGGTAACATAATACTAAGCCTGCTTCCCATAATTTCACATGCTTATGTGTTCAAGGTGACACATGAAAGATGAGAATGAAAATGTGCTCACACTCATGTATGAAATACATGAAAAATAAAATACATATGCATGTGTTTCACTCGTGCCTCTTAGATTAACAGGTTTTCCGATATTTAGAATTGATGACTGTCTCCTGTTTCAACCTATTTTTGTGCCCTTTAAATTTTAGTCATAAGGGAATAAGTCACAGAGCATTAGCAATCTAACTTTGATCAGCCTTGGAGGTCCCATGGGGAAAAGCCATGAAGCCTCTGCTCAATTTAAAGTCGATCCCTAATCAGACAAAATGCCTAATAATTTCAGTAATGATTTTATAAGGACTCGGGGATTTGTTCTACTCTTACTAAGCAATGCAGAAGAGGGATCATAGAGTATTTCCAGTTTGCCCTCAATCTAAAAGGATATTTAGTGCATTAGGGAAGATTTCATAAGAAATGCTTTCTTAAAGGCAGATTCTGCAGTCTGGGAGATTTCCAAGGTATGTAATCCCTTTAGCAGAAACATCAATTTATCTCAGCATGCTATAAAAACCATAATAGCAAACAAAACTACAAATCCAGAGATCAGTTTCTGCCTGATATTCAGCCTTAAGTGTTTTTAGAGACCTGCAGACACTGACATTCTTTGGTTGCTTCTAAAAATTATTTAGCTTGCTTTCACTGTAAATCTTTGAAATTGCATGCAACTCTACAGCTGGTCTTCTCAAACTGCTCATATCACAGCTGCATATTTGCAATGCTTTCATTCCAGCTTGCCCAGCTTTGTAGATCTGCCATTTCTTAATCTTGCCTGTATTTTTTTTTTCCCCTACTTCTTAAAAGGAAAAAGGGTTTTAGGGTAAACTAAAGGGAGAAACTTTGTATTGAAGTTTGTAGAGATTCTCAAAGAACTTAATCTGCCCGAAGACATTTTCTACATGAATCAGTCAGAACCTGGAGGCTTTTTTGAAGAGTTATCACAAAATTCCCTGTAGACATTTCCACTTGCAAAACCCAAGATGCTCCTACTACTCCTGAACTACAAAAAAACCTCCCAAAATAAGGCATATTTTAATTCCAGCTGAAGTAGTGACCCCAAAAGGCTCTCTGTAGACTTAAGGAGGGTCTTTGGTTTAGAACTGAAGTCATGCAAGAGTTTTGCTACATTAGTCAAATCCAAAACACTTCTTGCACATAGAGATAGGCTGAAATAACTGCTGTTATATGTCTGGGATTCTTTCACTGATTTTTTTTCTTTTAATAAGGAAAACAAAAATATTTTGAAATAGTTATTCCTATTACATACTTAAAATCTGCAGGCTTACACAAAAGAAAGATTACATGAGTGAAATTAGAAAATTATGCAGACATTATGAAAGGTGAGAAACTCCTTCTTATTTTAGCAACATATTTTGTTTATAAAGAGTCATAACCCTCCAACAGCCTCATCTCAAGAGGCTGTGTTCTAAGTTATGTTGAGGAAAAAAAAATCAGACAATATTCCAAGTAGTGAAAATTTTTGAGTAATATTTGACCCTCATAAAGGACTTGAGGAATTTCTGATCCATCAACTAAAAGAATTTCAGATTCAGAATGTGTGGGAGTGTCACTTTGGTCTTACAGCTATTTTTCTGGCCTTCCCTGAGAACAAGACTGGAAGTCTCTGCAGGTTTTTCACAATCTTATTTACAGCCAAGCAGGACCACAGAGTTAATGGCTTGTTCCAGTTAGGAATTCCTGGTCTTCTGGAGCCTGGGAGACTTTGTTAATTTAGATAAAATGCTTTAGTTGTGGCCTCTGTGCCAATAGTGGCCAAAGACACTTTGGCATACTTCTGTTTAACTTCAGTGGGGTAAACTGAAGTACTTTTCAGAATACAGTTTAAGCAAGGAACATTAAGAATAAATGTCACAGTAACTACTTTCCTGGAAACATTATATACTGACTAATCACTGGTGACTGGGCTGACACAGTAAATTTAGTAAAATACATATCCATACACAGGAAATGTACTGTGCTACAGAAATCCCTTAATAGACCCAAACCTCAGGCTCACCTGGACCACTCCTCCATTGCCAAACCTACTGCTGGCCTCAGCACTGAGGCTGGAAATGTGACTTGGCAGAAAAATTGCTTCCTGTGAGCTGCAATAGCTGTTACAGCACATTGCTGGATCCCAAACAGAGTACATGAGACCTCTCTGACATTTTCAAAAAGTACCACCTTCTTTGCTGAGCAGAGAACTGGAATTCACCAGCTAGAGGCTTTCTCTCCCAGGATCCCATACAAGCAAACTTCCTTTAGTTTGGAATTGGACCCAACTGAAGCCAGTTCACAGCAGGCTTTGCCAGTGGATTAGTATTCAGCTGCATTATTCTGGATTCCCTCTTTCAACTAGGCATTTTTCACAAATCCTTGATCTTTCTAGTCGTTGGGAAAGCTGATGTCCTTATATACATATTGAGATTTTCAGTGGAATTTAATGTGCTTGCTGAAAACGCTCATAATACAGAGCTTAAGTGCCAAGTCACTACAACAATGGCTGGTGTAGCACTGCAGTAAGATTTATTGCTTGCTATTAGAAATGTGAATGTGTGCCTCCACAGTCTCTGAGGGAGCAGGCAGTTCTTATACAGTTACAGTGCCATCCTATACACCTCAGCCTCAAACCTCCTGCAGATCAACAACTCTTACTATAAAATGCCAGTAACATAATAACAGTACTTCAGGCAGTTTATGAAACTTCCCTCACTCTTTAAATACATCTTCCAAAAGGAAAAGGGTCCTAAAACATACCCTATAACTTGACCATTTCAAGGCAGGAGTAGATGTCATTCCAGGGCCCAAGACTCTCACAGAGAAAGCTATTGCAGCAATCTATGGACTGAAAGGAAGACAACTGGTTTTTCTTACCTTTCTGTATAAAAGACTTCAGTGTGCATCACAGAAGCTTTTCAATTTTATTATAAAACCTCATTACTTCTTTTTATTGCAGACTTAGTGGAGCCTTCTTGTAGAAATTAATCATATGATTAACTATGAGATGGTCTTTTAATACTGTATAAACCATATATTGCTAAATGTCCTTCTTGACCCTTTATTTGCAACTTGGGTATTCTCATAGGACAGAAAATAAGAGACAAATCAATGCAATAAGATATTTCATCCAGGGCTTCCTGCCCTACCTTAAACTCACATTATTTTAAATCTTATTATGCAGGGAAGGTATGGGATCAAATTCACAGCTGTCAGAAGCCATTAGAGTCAGTGGAACTCTACCTGCTTATTCTGCCAGGGAATCTGGCCAACATCATATCTTTCATTCTTGATTACCTCAACACCTTAAACAAGGGAAGTTTTGCAATACAATGGAGATAAAGTATCTCCAAATTAAAGACACTGCCCAACACAAGATGCACAAACTTCAGAAGCAATGAGTCTTCACAAGATGCTGCAGACAGAAGTTATCAAGAGCAGCAGTTTTCAGAAAAGACGAAACGGGAAAAAATCTCCAACCCAGACAAAAGTTCTGCTGTGCCCGGAACTCCTATAGCTATGTGTTAGCTACAGACACAGCTCTTTTCATGTGCTTTGCCCTTTGAGAGGCAGAGCTGCTGTTGCCAGTGTTGCAGGAAATCCAGTGTGCAAATTCAAAATGGATTTGCGTCTGTCTTGGAGGAGTGGCACTGGATGAGCCCATCCCCACCCCACATTGCAGCAGCTGTCCCAGGACCTTCTTCCAGTCCTGATCATTTCCCAGAGCTGGAGCATTTGTCAGCCTATTAAGTGAAGCAAATGTCAGCAAGATATCTGCAGCACCTGAGAGCTTTTTTCACAGCTTGAAGTCACAGTACATGAACCTTGCTTTGGAGGCTCGAGAGACTCTTTGGCAAAGGGATTTTGTCATGGATTGACACTGGATCCTGGGGCCCAGGCAGTGATGCTGCAGCCCTGCCACCTTCTTCCCTGTGCTCCAGGCATGCAGCTCTCCCCTGAGCACCTGGGCATGTTGTAGCTGAAATTCCATTTGAATTGGAGTGATGTTTTCACCCAAGGTGAAACCCTCTCCAATAACCCCCAGAGCCTCTGAGGTTACTTTTTGCTACTTCAGAAATTCTGCAAGACTCTACTTGCTTTAATCAGCAGCTCTGCCTAATGGCCAAAGCAGTCCTCTAAGGGAAAGAAATGAAAGAGTTCTAAGACCTATTGAATATTTTTCAGACTTTTCCATTGGGTCAGCACAAGGAATTTTAGGGTTTTAGTGCTTAGGGCTTTAGTTTTTAATTGTAGACATTTCAAATCGAAATATTTCATGAAATACATGTAAAGTTTATCCTAACATTATTAAAAAAAAAAAAAGTTTATATCCAGTGTACTCAATTGAGGATTTATACTGACATAAAAAAATGTAATTTTTTTAGCATATCTCAGTTAACCTATTTGTAGACTAGCCACACTAGTCAAAGGTATGCAAGTATCTATGAGGGCAGATAGGTGTGTGCTTAGACATTTATGCAAATCTTCCATGAATTTTCCCTGACAAAAACTTAAAACACCTACATTCTTTTGTTAACCTGACCTGGAAAGTGGAGCACATCACTGCTCAGCACTGATTGTGTCTGAGAAAAGTACTTGTAAAAGTCCTTAAAATACTAAGTTAGCTATCTGCTGTTGATGTAAAGTCATAATAGAATCTGTGATGTGCAGATACTTAGGAGCTTCAAAACAGTGTAGGGAAAAGTCAGCAACATAATTTCTTTACTTTAGAACCAAGTAGAATACAAATTGCTGACTTAAAATACTGCCTGCTAATCTTCAATCACTTGTGCTTTTTCACAGGACTGCAGGATTCAACTGGGCTGAAATGCAGAATTTGTAGTGGGCTGGGTACTGCAGTGAGAGCCAAGACATCCCTAGAGGGGTTCAGCACCTGGGAGGAAGAACAATACTGTTCAGCATGTGGGTAACAGGGGACAAAAACAGCCTCAGGAGTGGGATTCTCATCTTTCCACAAGTACCAAACAGGAATATCTCTTCTGAAATCAAGCAAGGTTGATCACAGAGAGTGGAAAATCAGACTTTGATGTATCTAAATATAAACCCAACATGGATTACTTTTGCAAAAACCTAGCTACCTTTACTTTTTACCCAGTGGAGACTGTATCCAAACCTGCTGCTCACCATAATGTGCATTATAGAGAGATGTGAAAGCTGATGCGAGTGAATATGCAGACAGTCTTCTCTAGTTTATTTTAGTAGATTTCAAGACAGTCCAATATTATCCACTTCAGTACAAATTTGTCTTTTTAGCTATTTTTACAGTGAATGAAGTGTGTGCCTTCTACTGCAGTTCTACTCAAATCCATGTATCATTTTATTGACCTGCTGAGGAAAAAAATTGTCCCTTTTTCCAGCTCACAGATATGAGTTCTTCATGACCACAGAGCAGAGGCATTGCTGAGGATATTTAGAAAGCTATAGACGCTTTCTCTTTGTGTAAATACATAATACAAAAGAAAAAAAAAAAAAGGATAAGTGTCCTTACAGGAATTGTGTCCTCCAGAAAACAGGGACTTGGTCAAGGACAAAATCATTAGTATAAATTAAAGAACCCAAAATCATAGAAGAAACCCAGCAGTGACAGAGGGCCCTATAGGAGCAGAGCATCACATCAGATTTGCCAATCCTTTGCTCCGGAGCTGCTGAGCCTGGTTTGTCCTTGGCCCAAGGCAGCACGTGAGGACCTGCCCCACTCCATCGGCATGGTGTGTCTGCAGCCACAGATCCCCCAAGCTCAGAGTCACCACACCTCCTTCTTGGAAACTTCATCCTAAGTCAGCTCAGCCCTGCCTGGGAAAGGCTCTGTGAGCAGGGATTCTCCAGGACAATGAGGGATTCTCCTCCTGTGGGAGGAAGAGTCTCCTCTGTGGGTGGGAAGCCTCATAATCCCACTGTGGCAAGCAGTCCACAATGCACCTGCAGCTTGTGCAGTTCTGCTGGGCAGAAGTGACTGACTGGGGGCAGTTTGTGACATTCAGGAGATTTAGACATTTTATTAACCTAAGCCATCTCCTTTACTAATGCAATGTAAGGAATATCAGTTGGCCATAGATTATATAACACACCTTTAATACAGGCCACTTGGCAAGAGGTGATATGATGTTGCACTTTGTTAGCAAACAAACTTTTCAGCTGTGCTCTTTCTCCTTGTTCCAAATTCTGCATAACTCAGCTACTGAAACATTTTTAAGGTTCCAATGCCATGAATTCTTGTAGTGTCTTCCAAGATTGGTGATGTATGTTAACTTTCTTGCCTATAACCCTTTTGGGGTTCCTCACATGTTTGCTTTGATAGATAGGTAAGAACATGTGACAGAAAACACAGAATACAGGGCTTTGATGTTACCAGCATTAAACCTGTACCTGTGCTTTACCACTAACAAAATCCCTAGCCCAAAATGATACATCAGCATTTTTCATAGAATGCTGCTGAAGGGAGACAGGGTATTAGTCTGAGTAAGCTGTACAATTTGTCACAATTTTTTTGTGTGACCATGGACACATCATTTCATTTTCCTATCCACCTTTCCAGACAGTCAGTAAGGAAAAATAGCACATCAATACTTTTCAGAGCTGGATATTCATGCTTGCAGGATATTTAAGTATTACTGGAATGGGACAGTTTTATTCCTTAGATAGATGAGTATCAAATCAAGAAAAAGCTAGATATTCAATTTGTCTACACTGATTTTGTTCCTTAGATGAACAAAATGTAAGTTTCCTTATAAAGTCCTGAAGTCCAGTTTCTTCTATGGCACGGAAACACTGTTTGTCCTTTTAAAATCTTTTGGCAGCAATCCTTAAATTCTAATCAAGGACCTTTTGTTTGATCTCTTCCCCTCTTTCATTCCCAGTACCTGTCTTTGGGATTTTTCCTAGCAGCATCTCTCATTTCTGACAGGGACAGCATATGGCTGGCTGAGAAATCCATCTCCACCCAGCAGTTCCTTGTACAGTGGGGAAACCCAAGCTGTCTTACCACTGACAGAGAAACCTCAGTTCTGGGTATGTCCCCATTACTGCCTTTGCTATGTTTGTAGTTGAAAGAAAGGTACAATTTGGAGCTTAAAAATCAATGGTAATTTTTTGGTCTTTGTACAAATTATCTTTAAGTGAAAGACTCAATTTTGTCTGATATCATACTGATCGGAAATCCATTTTTACCAGCAAAAGTATTTTTAGGCGTCTCACAAACTCATCCTTAAAGATCCAGATCCCAATTGTTTTACAGGAGAAGAGCATTTGTCTCTACATACATCAAGATTCAGATCTTAAAAATTCAGAAAAATCAGAAGTGATGTGTTGATGGAAATGTTAAATAAGCTTTGAATGACTGGACAGCTCTCCTGTTGCAGATTTGTGAAAACAGGAGAAAATAGGCACAAATGTAATTGTTTCAAAATCTTTTTCACTACAGATAGTACACAGTGCAACACAATAAATGCACTGTGTAGATTCACTGAGAGGAGCAATGACAACATCACACACATATATATATAAAGATATATTCAAGACATCAAGTGTGTAGCTGGCTGGCACACACTCCTTTCCTCCCCTGCTGCACCAGTCTTTCCAACTGCACTAGAAATTAGGGAGCTGAACATACAGACCTATAAATTCAAATTATGCCCTTCTTTTCTTTTAGCTGGAGTACAGACAGGAACCAAATGAATTGCTTTGAACTCTTAGATTCTGAGCCAGTATTATGCTCACATGTCTTCTCAGCAGCACTTGAGGCCATACTTCTTAAACGTATATATTTTGGACCCAACTTCAAGATAATTTCCTCTGACCTTCTTTAACACTTTTGCTTTGGCTCCACCTTCTCTGATTAATAAAAGAAAGGAAAAAAGTGGGGTTTTTTTTATTTACAAATCACACCCTGTTTCCCCACGTCTGTTGACTCTCACTGCCACTGTCTCTCTTCATCTCACCTCACCACTTTCTTTTTTTAAAAGGAATACTCACATCCTCTCCTGTATTGTCCTTCCTAGTTTGGTTGATCTTTCCAGAAATATCTGGAAAGCTACAGAGGTATTTTCACGTAAAAATCAGCTTAAAACCCCTCTTTTGTATGATGCCAGCCAGGCTCTTGATAAAATGAGTTTGCTGAGCTGCTGCCTGATGTTCTGGCCCAAGGCACCTCAGCCCTCAGCCTCCTGCCTGCTCCCTGGCTGGACACAGCACCAAGCACAGGGTCTTGGATCAGCAGTCATCCATCTAATGATAAGACAGTTAACAGTGGTCTAAATTAGCCTCAGACGTGCCATTGATTTGGTGATGCTATATGATCTACGTGGCACTAGAGCATATATCTATCTCCAGATGGCTTCAGTATTTTTTTTTTTTTTTGCCCATTCCAGGATTCCTCACTCCTCCAAATCTTTTTCCTCTAACTTACAGAATACAGGTCAGTTCAATCCTTCTTTATAAGTCATACTTCCAAAACCTTAAATCATGCATTTGTTTGCCTTCCACTGCACTTTTACAAGCTCAGTCAGCAATGTCCTTCCTATAATACATTGCAGAATTGCAGATACTCCAAATGGAACCTGACTAGCGATTTTCAGAGTGGCAGAGTAACTGTAGTAGTAACAATACACATTTGCTTGCATTTGTACTTCTGCCAAAAGTTTTCTGCTCAAGACTGTATTTGAATCTCTGGTTTCCCAGAGCTAGAAAGGAGCTGATGCATGTCTGAATGCAAAAGCAAATGGCCTAAGCCATAATGTAGGGATTCCTTTCCAAATACATTTGTCCAAAGTTGGCAAAATCCCTTTCAAAGTAATTCCCATGTCTAGTCCCTTACAAGCAAACTTAACATACTGAATATATCCACAGCAGTGATTTTAGGTGTTGTAAGAAGCATCAATATTAAATCAGTAACATTCATACCCTGTTAATCAAATGAATCCAGAGCCAAAACCTCAGAGTGACTCTAAGGGCTTCTACCCTCTTTGATTTCCTATTCTTTGGATGAGATGCACACTACAATCTCTTTAGTAAAAATCCCTTAGAGAACTTTGCAACAACCCTTCAGTACAACACTCTGGCTCAAATCCATCTGCTATAATTATATTTCATTATCAATAGCCTCTCCTTCACAGCCTTACTCTACCATTCTGTAACACAGTCTAATACCCAATGCCTAGGAGCTGCTGCATTATACCTTGCAGAGGGCATCATTTCATTAACAAGAATATTACTCCTAATTTAAACTTTGCTTAAATTGATGTTTTAGGGCAAAATAAACCACATAGAGTGATCATCACCTCTCTCCCAAGATTCTCTCTTTGTGGATGGGTTAACTGTTTGGTTCTGTCAGAGATTACCTACTCCCCACAACTCCCAAACTTGATAGAAGTAGGGGTTCTTCACAGCCTGTGTGTTTACCTGTTGATGCCTGGCTGCTCACAGGTTGGTCAGACACTTCCCCTAAGACATAAGTTTCCAGGGAATATGAAAGCTTAGACAGGAGGCCTAGATAACATTTAAGTGCCATCACTTTTACAGGAAATCCTTTCCACTGTGACAGCTCTGCCACACTGGTGTCACATCCCTCTTTACACTTCATCACGCCTGTTCACACTTTGGTGCATTGATGAATCAATTAAAGCATTTTCTTGGCTTTTTCTCTCTCCCTTTTGCATCAATATGGGACAGTTGGCTCAAAGCATGACAAACTTTCACATCTAGATTTTCAAACTTTTCCTGGAAGCTAACAGGAATACATGTTCCACATGTAAATTAACTAGTGCAGCAGGATGACAGTGGAGTATTTCTCTGGCTCTACTCTGTTTTCTTGTAAACTTTACAAAATGGTGGCTCTGATCTCCCAGAACTGGTAGACTGAAAAGGAGTATCTGGTTTACTTTTTATGACTATGGGTCTTGCAACAACTACTACTATTCAAAGCTAGGATGTTTGGATTGTGTGTAAAAAGTACTATATTCCTGATGTCTGTTCCAAAAATTTGGACATCTTAATGAATACACATTAAACTCTGAACCGAATTTGAGTTTCTGGTATAAATGACTTGAATTTCAGGAGTGATACGTGCCCAGAAATCCCAGTACAATTAGAGATACTTCAAGTACTTGACAGCTTGGGAAATAGCTTCTTCTACCTGGATGCTGAAGCATGGGACAGAATTTACATTTAGGTAACCATGTTCAAATATGTTTGCATTATTGAGGTTACCATGCACATACCAGTGTAAAACATGCACAGCCTTTTAATATCAAGTCTATGGAAAGTCCAATTTTTGTAATTATCAAGATGCATTGTCATATCTCTGTGAAAATCAGACTAAAAAAATTACCACCTTCTCAAGGTTTTCAAAACTTCTTGAAGGCAGTAACCCCACAGACCTCTCTGTCTAGCTGAAAGCTTGTCCACTTTTCAAATTGTGGGGTGGAATCTCCCCGACAGGGAAATGAATGAGTCTCAGATCTGCTGCTCTAGTCCTGGACAGTCACAGTCACTGCAGAACCAGCTCTAGAACTGTCAGGACACAGAAACAGGCTCCTCACCTGTTCTTACACATCATACCTACATAAATACACACACACACATGTGTTTTTATATATGTACACACAAATCAGAAAAACAGTGTGAGAAAATTGAGATATTTTGCATAACAATAATTGAAGGAAATATATGTCCATTAAACTTTGGTATTATGAGCATCACCCCAAGTTATATCAGCCTTGCCCAAAGATTTACCAGTGCCTCAAAGCTCACAAAAGCTGTACTGCTGAGACCATGACAGTACCTTTATAAAAATATGCAAAGTAATTCACTAATTACAGTTTGAATGTGAAATCATTTACTAGGTAAGAAGCAAAATAAATATGCTCTTTGAAGACAGCTACATTTTCCTTTAAAGAAAAGGATTTTTAGGCTGTACTTCTCTTCATATGTGAAATATAGGCCCTTCATAAAAGTGTTTAATACTACAGTTTTTCTAATAAAAGTTGACCCTACTGTCTACTAGTAAGTTTTCTAAAAAGTGTTTTCTTAATGAGTCCAACCCATAACATACAGCTTTGCAGCATGGATTGAAAGATACAGATTTCATCCTAAGCATGAATAGAACTTTACATTAAAACATTAAAATATTTCTTAACCTGTTGCAGCTGCAAAGAGGAATTCTAAGCCTTTCCCACAACACCTTTTCAAGAACACAAGGTAAAAGAAATGTGTTAAAGCCTCTGTAACCTCTAATTCACAAAATTAGGTATTTCCCAATTAGACAAGAAAACACTTCCAGGAAAAGTGACATGTGAATGTTTACTTTCTGTTTAAAGACTTTTTTGATTAAAAGATATTGAAACAGATAACACAACAGAATTAGTTTTTGCTGTGATGGTCAGGTTAAGGTTTATGCTGTTGCTAGGATATACTGCCCTATCACAGCCAATCTTGACAGTGAAAATTGGTGCCTTAATTTCCCAGTGGTCCATGCTACTTCTGACTTAGGCCTCAGTCTGGTTAATCATGCTGTCATTCTCACTGCAGATTGCCTTTTGACATCTTCATCTGCAAAAAGATTCTGTAGTCAAGTCTGACTATGGTGAGTCAATTCAGCGTTTCACTGGTGGTCAAGACTGAACTAGTGGTCAAGTTGCTTGTGAAAAGAAGAGATTCATGAAAGGATGAGGAATGCAGTAATTGAAGTTATTTTGCTTGGCAGAGGTGGGCAGAGACCATGCTTGAGCAAAATTGAAGCAGTGATCACATTTGGGTCCTGGTACTGCTGTGTCAGGAGCCATTGACACTGTTAGAGGAGTCAGGAGACAGAGTCTGCCCCTGCTTGTGCTGGTTTAAATAACAAAGCAAAGTTGTTTCTGATTTACACTTGAGAACACAAGTGAGCATTGCTTTTGGTATTTTCTTATCTCAAACAACAGATCCTGTTCAAGATGTATGTTTAAACAGTTTAGATGGTTTAATTCCCTAAAAATGACTTTCTCAGATTTTGCTGTGATTTCTATTATATTGTTCATAATGTGTGATGAATTGGTGAAATGGATCACCTGTATAAATTCCTGAACAAAGTTGCAATTGACTCCCTCAGCTACCTACACATTTGCCCCCTGTAAGGGAGTTCTATGGTGTTTGAGATGCCCAATAGAGCATGCCCTGCAAAGACATGCCTGCTGTCAATGCTGTTCAAAAGCCTTTCTGAGGATGAGTGACAGGTGCTTTTGCCTGAAGAGAAACATAAAAAACTCTGCAAGATTCAAACAAGGTGACTTCTAGTAGGCTGAAAAGCAGGCATCTGGATGAGACATAAAATGAACCTGTATGTTATGCAAGGTAAGAAATTAATTCAGTTAGAAAGTCAAAACAGAGACTGTAATTTACACATAATTATATCCAAAGTACACATTCCTTGGTTTTGTTTTTTTTTCCCCTAAACATGTTACTGCTTTCACTGCCATATAAGTTTAATGTGTCCACAAATTACATTAGATCGCCATTTCCACCAGAGAATTCAAGTAGATGTCAAAATTATACCAGTGGAGAAATGCAACGAAAGACTGCACTGTTTTGCTATAGGTAGGAATGAACAGGAAGCATTTTAGTATTTTGAATAATTTATTGATGCTTTTGAAAAGCAGATGTGCTCTCATTAACACTGTCTCTCTGCTCTCACCAGCAAGATTTCTTCTGGTGCCAGTATTCTACTACTTTTTTCCCACAATTATAAAAGCAGACCACTTACTACAGAAAATGGCAAAGAAACAGTACAGTCAGCCTTGCAGAAGATTTCTCAACAAGTACTATTATTTTATTAGACGAGAGCAGAAAGACCATCTGATGCTCTTAGCACCTTCCTTGATACCTGGCATGTTCCCTAGCTGTGAAGATATCAATTAATGGTAGGGGAAAAAATTCCTTATTTGGAGTAAATCCAATGAGCCAAACTCTGCCACACTTGCTTACAGTGCTAATAGCTTCAGTAAAGGCATCTAAAATTAAAATTACCTTTCTTTCAGAAGGAGGAAATTACCCTCAACATAACCTATATAAGAATTTGAAGTTTCTAGAAGACAGCATAGCCCAAATGAATCTGACTAATGTAGGAGCTAAAGGGGAGCACAGTTACAGGACACTAGAACAGAAAAGTGAGCAAGGGCTTGATTCGAAGTGTGGCTAATGAAAACATTCAATTTGGAATACATAACCCAAATTCAGAATGAACCCCAAATCTCAGTGTAAAGATTCTGCTTTACAAATGCACAAAGTGGCAAATAAAAACAGGCATTTTTAACAAAGCATAGGGATCTGCTTGGTCAAAGAGTTTCCAGAAAGGATTTCCAGTTAATATCATCATTACAATTGCTCTGCTAATTCATATCACCTCAGTAGTAAAGGCACTGCTCCTGTCTGAAGCAAGGCTAACCCCAGTATTGCCCCTCACACGTAACATTCACACACAGCACACATGCAGCAGTGACATACATGTACTAAACTCCCAAACCAAGTGATAAATTGCATTTCTCCAGCACCTCTGATCGCCTCACCTGCACTCTGCCCACTAATCCATCTTTGCCAGGACTACCACTAACCTTCCAAACCTATCAGTTGCTTGCAGACAACCATCATTTTTTTCAGATAATAACCTGCTAAAAAAAATGTTTTCTTCCTTCCTACAAATGAGGAATTTGCCCCCAAAATGTATTGGTCTGAGGTTCAGGGCATTCTTGGAGCACTGACAAGTTTAAAGTCCAATATCTCAGAACACTTGAAGGTTACAGCTGAGTACTTTATATAAATGAGGAAGAGGCACAAGTTCACTCCCTTAATTGTTCAGTATAGGCTTGACCAGATGTAAAAGTTTTTATTTTAGACATGGTTGATCATAAGATGTCAATTTTTCAATTTGCAGTGCTGTGAGGTACAGAAAGGCTTTCAGCTCATGTTTAAATGCTCTAAAGCTAATTATTCAGGTTCTCTGCCTTGAAAGGCCTGCAAGATTAAGTTCACAACACTGAAGAAGGTCAGTACAAAGGAAGTGAAGAGAAGGGCATACACACACATGAGCCTTAAAAATTGCAAAATACATCTACTGCTGTGTGGCCCTATGCTTTACCAGTCTGAGTTTATTCACATCAAATCAACTTCAGGTACATCTGAAGTCTGTCACACATCACATGCTTAGATTTAATTTTTTTCCTTCTGTGGCATAAACAAAATACCAGGACACACTGCCAACATTTCTATTAACTCAGTGCACACACAGAGAACTACTGAAATCTAGGTCTGTGCTCTGCCTCAGTGGAAGGCAGGCATTTTATATTGGCAACTTGGGCTAAGCAGCACATCCCTCCACTGCACAGATAACACTCAACCAAAACACCAATGAAACCACTGCCTCCCTTCCACTTTTGTGTAATGGAGGGATATAAGACACTGTAAAACATCAAACTGCCCTTAAGCACCCCAAAGCTCTCACACACACTCCTAAGGAAAGCTTTGTCTGTCATCTCCCTGATTTACAGCTGGAGAGTTAGCAAGGTCCAGCCAGGTGTGAGGCTGGGGGAGAGCAGAGCTACATGTGCACACCTTCTGGCAGAGCCTTAGACCACTGGGACAACACCACAAGGGATGATGCAATTAACACTATTTATTTAAAGACTGGAACAAAAAAGAACATTAAGTGCCAGAATCAAGTTTTCTCATGACAGTATTTCAGATCATACATGGCCAGCATATTTTACCTATTTCTACAGAACCCTAGTGTGCGAGTTACATGCAGGTCAATACCCACTGGGACAATTCTATGCAGTTCTTTGGTTTTGCATAAAGTTAATTAAAACTAATGTAAATCTCAGAAATACGTGAAGGTCTTGGTTGCTATGGTCCCCTTCAGAACACCTACATTCCTCAGTCTCTATTTAATTTTAGTGAGAGTTATATTTCCACAAGATACTGCAAACAGACCTTATTTTATTTATCATGTAGGACTGAGCAGTTAACATAGCTGGGATTCACACCTTGGGATCAAAGGAGCATAGATATTTGAAACCTGATGCCTATACCACTGAAATATCTGCTCTGGGACCTTCTCTGTGTGTTTTCCCTCTCTCCTCTAACAAGTTATATTCTGTAATAAAACCTTTATATTCTCAAGATTTCTGAATATCATAAATTTACTAGAGAAATCTGCTTTAAAACAAAAAAGCTAAAACGAACTCTGGATGACATTGATTGACTTTTAATAACCTTTCCTGAGCTTCCACATGGTAGCAACATTAGGCTTAGTCATAGGGACAAAGACAGGTTTACATTCCAAAAAACAGAGTAGGTACTTGTGGACAGACCTTTAGCCAAACAGAAGGAAGGGATAAGAAATCAGACAAATAAACATTTTATTTGCTAATTGTTTAAACAGGAGTTGGTTGCAATTACCTAAGTTTTAATGGTTTACTAAAGGAAACAAAAATTTTTAGCTAACACTTTGCTTTACTAAAAGTGAAGAGGGTTGTAAATGCACTCACTGTTCTGTTATCCCTGCCTTCCTTCCCATGTTGTGATTATGTGTTCAGTAAATAGCACCCAGACTAAAAAGACCTTGTTGTGAAATCAAGCAACATTAACTCATTAAGTCAATAATTCATGGATTCTTTTATCTAAAGTGGCAACATCACACCATCAATTCACAAACCAGGCACTTCTCCGAAGTGTATGTGATGATAATAATGGATTTTCTAACAATACACTCTCAGAGCAAGGTCACTGCGCACAGATGCGCTGGACGCCATGATCTGACCTAGGTCAGCAAAACAAGCTTTATTATTGAACCTAATTATGAACTATCAAGATAATGGCCTAGACTAAACTGTTTCCTTAGGGATTATTTAGAAACTAGTCAGCCATTTTAGGTTCAAATCTACTGTACAGCACTACCTCCCAACACAGAGCAAAGTAAATACAGGTACAGTATATATACAGACATACTACACACCAATTTCTGAATATCCCCACAGTTGCCAAAGACAGCTCAGGTGTGCAAAGCACATATTCAAATCAAACTGAACTCAGTTTTTGATGGAGGAAATCTAGTCAAGTGAAAATACAAAGAAAAAAGCATGTGCAGAAATTTTCATGGACATCCACAAAGGGGTAACAATCCAAATTTTGCTTTTGGTTTTGCTTAAGTCTAGAATGAAATGCAAAAAACTGTTTGGAATACCATTAACTGTTTTCAGACCAAGCACAGTGACTCTCATTATGTCATTAATCTATTTCAAATACATTCTATAAGAGAGCTCATGGAGGAAAAATATTTCCTGCATCTTATATTTCCCGTAACTTAAAATAACACATGGGATCAGTGCTGCCTTGTGTCATTTTTGCTCAGCTGAGGGTATTTTTACTTTTTTTCTCTCCAACCCCAGAAGATAAAACATTTCAGTTGAGTTCACTTCTCCAGCCAGAAAAGTCATTAAAATGTTTCCTCCCCCTGTGTGCCTCACACTGTAATTCTCCCAGGTATATAGAACTGACTCATTATTATTTTATATTTCAGTCCATGTAATTATATCCAAGTTTCAGAAAGGAATAGTTCCTTGAGATCAGAGATCTTTTTGTGTTAGAAGTAAAGCCAACCTCTGAGTATTCCTAGCAGGGGAAGATTGATTCCCCGTATGATTCCCTCAATTATTTAAAATTATCTTGTTTTTATTTAAGGTTTTGATTCACATGATAAGAAGAGACCTAGTTTAGAGATGTTTGTTTTTCTAAGATCAGAGTTATGTTGCTGTGATAAACTTCTCACCTTTTCAGCTTCCAGTCCCAGTGAACCAGTCAACCTGTATGAATTAACATGATGTGATTGACCCTGTACCTTGCCTGTGGGTTTGTAATGAGATCCAACCCATGGGAAAACGTGTAGGGAGAAGGGAGGGGGTGGCTCAGCCTGAAACCTTTCCTTTAACTGGTTGGCCTGTGAACTGGATCTCCCATAGAAGTCGTGGTTTGAAAGTAACCCTTTCAAATCACACTTGGAAAGGTTTGCATAGCCCTAGTGCTAATACACTGGGGCAATTTGCAGAAAATTTCATATTCCTTCACTCCACACTGACAAAGACTGAAGGTTCACAAGCTCTAGGCCAAAAGAAGCCATAAGGGAAAAGCAGTTTTTCACAAAAATCAAGATAAAAGAATGACTTTGTCATACATTGATGGAGTGAGTCTTTAGGAATAAATGTAAGATGGAAGGAGGGGAGAAAAAGACTACTTTTGCAGGAGCACTGCTGAAAATGTATATTCTTTTTTAAGAAACAGTCTTTTCTCCATTTCATATCCTGAATTAGCCAGGCTATGTTTATTCTGTATTACACAGAGTTCTATAGCAAGGCTTCTTAGTTTTTGTATAATTATTTAATACAGTCTGGAGGAATTTGGGAGTTGGGTTAGCAATAGCTGCTTAGGAGAACATTCCTAACCATGTGACTTAAAGACTTTTTAAAAGTATCTTTTAAAGATTTTCTAGTAATATGCAAGACGATTAATAGCAACATTTGCTATTAATATGGCAAGAAGAAAGAGCAGAAACTTCCCAACTAGAATTAGAGGCCCTGGTAGCAGCATTCTCACATGAAGTACAGGTTAGACAGCAGAGTTGCGTACCAGGTAGGTGTATTATGTACCAACTGGAGTACAGAAAAATATAAAGTATTCCTTTGAAGTCCTAAAGGAACCCAAGCCATTATTTTACAAGACATTCAGAAGGAAAAACAAACATCATTTAAAATAATTAAAAGTTGTAATTTTTTTACAAATAAAATTACAATTATTTACAAATAAAATTTGATGCAAAAAAAGAGAGAAGAATTCTGAGCTACTGAAGTGCCAAGGCAAAAGTTGGAAGGAGCAACAAAATGCCCAACAACTGAGATCACGAAAGAGCAGAGGATAAAAAAGTACTGCTGCACAGGGCTATAGTATTGTGAAGCTAACAAGTTGAAGCCAGTTATTTTGAAAGAAGTTTAAAGAAATACCCAATTTTTAAAGAAATATTTTGAGCAAAATACCTAAATCTCCAAAGTTCCCCATGTATAAGGGCCAATCCTTCCTCAGTTGAAATAAATGCAACTATACCATCTTCCAACAGAAAATTCTGAAATTAAACCATCTGACAGTGACAGCAAATACTTGTGTTTTAATTGCTCAGTAAAGAACCAGTCCTATTGTGGTACAGTCCTATTTACTCCTTCACAACAGCAGCTCAGATACCTTTCAATGAGAGCTTGATCAATGTCAATAAATTTGGGACTGAAGTCTGTCTAGGCATCCAACCTACAACATTATTCTTCTACATGCTGTACTTCTACAATTCTCATGGATGTCATGAAAACATGGAGCTACCAGATAACATCCACATAGAGATCAAAATATAGTTTTAGGCATCTAGTGGTAGGTAAATGAAATCTGAAAGCAAAGTTTTTCTGCAATTCAACATTCTGCAGCAATTCTGCAAACTTTCCCACCCCTTATCCTCTTGCTTTTGTCCCTTTGCTCCTCACCTTGCCATGGCTGCACCAGCTGCAGCAAACAGCTGGAAATGAAAACAGGTGAAAGCTGAGGAATGGCACAGCAGAGAAACAAAGAGACAGTGCTTAATAAGGTTTTTGGGCACAAAAATTGCTTTGCTTCTATAGGAAAGAGAATACCTCAGTTTTGCATGCTTGCTCCAGCAAGCCACTTCAATATTTCAATTATTTTTTTTAAGACAAGATGATGACATATTCTATTGTAGTGTCCTACTTTCAGGAAGCTGTACATGGTTTCCCTGCCACAGGCTGCAGGGAGCATGGGCTGTGAGCAAAAAACATCAGAGATATTAACGAGAATCTTCTAATCTTCTCATTTATTGATTAGACTCCTTTTTTTTTTTTTTTTTTTTTTTTTTTTTTTTTTTTTGTGGAGCAACATGAAAATGGAGGGTATGGAAGGCACTTAAGTTACTGCATTGCTAATTAAAATTTTCAGAATCTTTCTACAAAGGTAATGTGAAGTTGTGATAACTCCAAAGAGAATTTGGTACAGTAAATTTCTAAGATACAAATGATAGTGGGAAGCACTGAGAAGTCCTGCATAAATTGTAAACGTATTAGTCAATCTGGTTTTTGTGTGCACCCCCACCTTTGGGAAGCAGACCAAGACTTTTCCATAACCTCACAATACACATGTGCTGAATCAGGCCAATGCATTTCTTCATACATAAGTGCATGCAACAAAATCAATTGTCTGGAGCATTATCTGATGTAGCCAGTCAGTGGAAGGCACTTTACATTTTGTTTATGCCTATTCCTGTTCACTGTTTTAAAATAAAGCATCTCTAAATGGTGATAACTTTTCACTGTAATTCTGCTACATTTCTAGATTCCAGATAAGGGAGGAAATGCTGAATAGACACGACTACAAAATGTTAAGAGGCAGAATACTTGAAAACATTAAAAACACTGTGTCATTTAAATTAATTTCAAGGAGAATTTATATATTCTCTGTCTCCTTCCTTGTCTTGATTGCAATATTGAAAACAGAGGTAAGACTGGAAAGCATCAAGCCAATCCTTTGATAACAGTAAAGAGAAACTTCTTGACAGACTGGATTATACTTCTAACACTGTTCTTCCCACCTTCCTTCAGTCCTCAGTTATTGCCAGATCCTTGCTGGAATCAACAGTTTTTATCTGATTGTGACTGTAGATAAGTATCAGGATAGTAGAGTTACCAGCTACAATAAGAGGATACACAGCTTTTGTGCTAATAAGCACTTCTGTTTAAATGTTAAGAGCAATTAGTCCTTTTGTGCCAACTATTGATTATGCAGACTGATAGACAAAAATCCCACACAGCCTCATTCTTCTTTCTCCTGTATTTCTAAAGAGCAAAACAGGCTTAAAGCAATTGTAAAGCAGAGGGATATTCCATCTTTGGAATCAAGAGCAGCTTAGCTGTTTGAAAGAGCAACGGTGATGGGTTTGACTATGAGTGAGAAAAGCAATTTCTGATGTATTTCTTTTCCAGTGCTATTTCATGAAAATACCCAATTTTGAGACCAGCTTTCTGGAACAAATATAAAGAAGGTTATTTCATAAATATTTTAACCATAAATAATTTTAGTTGTTTCTAATTATAACTTTTTTGCAATTGACTTTTGGAACAGTCTACATGCATTCAATTTAAAAGTTGCTTTCTGAAGAATAAACATGGTTCAAAGTTCGTGGATTTAGAATCGTCTTCTGACTTAAGCAAGGGGCATGACATTATCGTCAACCATAACTGCCACATTTATAGATTATATATTTGTCAACATGATTTACAAATCTTGTAGCACCAATACAATTATTTTAGAGGGTGTTTTATAAAAAAACACTTTAAATAAGTAACAGCAAGCACATTGCAATAGTACAAATGCACATTCTTTCTAAAATGTAAAAATGCTCCTTATAAAAAGAGGTAAAATAAAGATAAAAAGATAAATCAAAGTTTATAAAATGTGCTGTTTCAAAATAGTATTTGGATTTTATTTGCTCAATCATTTCCAGGTTCTAAATAAATTTAAGCTAAATATAAAGAAACACTGAAGGAGCAATTGCCTGGCATAAGAGCCACATTTTTTATTGGTAGCAACAACAGAGTCAACAGTTACAGCAGGTGTTACAAGCCTATTATTGTATTAACTAAATGCTTTCTATTCCTATGATTATTCCTTTAGGCATATTTTCATCAAAACATGGGAATCCTTGAAAATCCAGAGCAAGAGAAAGTTGGAATTCAATATCTCCAAATTTTCAGCAATTTGTTGAAGATTCCTTTTCAAGACTGAAATATAATGTAGATTAAAAGAAAAGCATAACCTCTTATAATTTCACGTGAAAAGCAGCATGGCATTTAATTTTGTATGTGACTGCTTTTTCATAGTTTTTATATTGCTGCACTGCTGCTTCACACAGAAGTGACTGTGAAGCTATTTCATGAACTACTCATTGATCTCTATGAATTTATTACAAGCACTCTGGACCTTATTATAACAGCATCCTTGAAAGACAAGCATTTTGAATGTCACAAGGAGATGTTGCCGTAATAAAGGAGAATGTAATAGGCCTTCATGCACAGTATTTGTGAGCCAGAACATTTTCAAAGAGAATAATGTAAGTTTGTGCCTTATAAGGAAGGTGGACCCTATACATATTGCAGTTTGAAGATTTCTTGATATAGTACATTAAATCTATAGAAGGATTCTGTTTTCAGACATACACAAGAGCATATCAGCCTGTACCATATTCACATTTTAAAGAGAATACACAAGAAAATTAATACACTCTTATCACTCTTTTACCTGCATGAGATGAATACAGAGTATGAACATTTGGTGTACATCACCAAAACTGATGGGAGCATTAAATTCCTGTGAATGTGTAAAAGATTTTTACACACTGATTGTAATTTAAACTTCTGGAGGTAATGTTTTGATACTTCTAATGCTATACATATTTGGAATTTCTCTAAATACAATATTAGGGGACTAAAATCCTCATGTGCTCTGGCCAGCATCTGGGCCCACAACACAAGTATTCACACAAAGGAAATACAAATATAAGAGCTAAACTTCTGCTCAGATAGCACATAAATGTCTTCAGGGTTACTGGTATTTGACATAGGCAAAATCATTGCCATGTATTTTGGCAAGTACCTATTAGCACAGTCATTTAGGAAGTTTAAATGTTTAGTATTGGGTTATTCACATCTGCATTTTAAAAACAAGTAATCTAATTATATGACTCTGCCATATCTTGGCATGGTTTATTTTGCCAGGATTTCTTCAGCTTAAAAATATCTTCTTTGTTGTTTTGCTTTCCATGGGCATTGTTGATCCCATTACTGAAATCTCTACTCAACCATTAGGTTACTTTTTGTAAGTGCATGCATTGCTTTTGAAAGCTGTTGAACTTCCAGATTTATGACACTGAAAACCTAAGCCATTGATCCACCAGGCAAATACATTACAGAGAGCACTGGCAATGTACAGCAGCTGCTTTACTGAAGAGCTATTCCAACAGGCCTCAGCCCTGACCTGGGGTCTGTCTCTAGAAGGGAATAGACTTGAGACTTCTTGAGTCACTGAACTTTGCAGTCTGAGCCAGAAAATGTACAAATACCATGTATTGCTACAGTGATGGAAAATTAGCAGAGGTGTAACCTAACCTGGTTAGGTCTTGTAATTCTCTGAAGCCAGAATACATAGGACTGTATTTGCAAGAGATATCATTTAAAAATAGTGTACATTTCCTAGAAATGTGGCAGGTCTTTTCTTGAAGACACTCCACATAGTCAGAAGCTTGAGCAAGCTTTTAAATAATACACTATTGAGCCACAGCTCTAAAACATACTGGGCTTAGAAACTGGTGCTGAAATGGGATTGTCCAGAATGAGTACTAATCCTTCAAGGGCAAAACCCAGATATGGCTTTCAAAAATCTTGATGTCAAGTAATGACAAAATAGAGGACAATATAGATAAATCAGTCTTGACCCACTGCCACTTTTCAGTGACATGTTTAGTGCTCAGATGGACAGTAATGTCTGAAATGCAATAGCTAGCTAAACAGCAAACATTCATTAACTGAAATAGAAAGGGTTCTGAACAGATCCTAAAAAACACAGAAAAAGTTAGATACAAGATGAGTTTTAATAGCTCTTCATAATTTATCTAATGCATAATGGTTCCTGGAAACTTTTATTCAGCTGTAACTCAGTGCTCAGAAAGGTTCATGACACATTCATGTCTGAAGGAAAGATTCTGTTTCAAGAACAAGCAAATGATGTTGCAAACATATTGCATAACAAAAACCAATTATACCTGATGGACTATACCTTGGGTGTAGGAATGACAGCTGTAAAGCAGCTTGCTTGAAAGTTTACACTGGGCTGTTCTGCTGGCAATATCAACTACATTTGACACAGTGAAACAATTTCTGCTGGTGCAGGATTGTCCTGATGTTCCACAATAGATGTGTTTGCTTGCATAAGCACATCCTACGTGAAGAGACTAGAGCCAAGAAATTACTCAAAGTCAAAGGGAAAAGCAGAAACTTAACTCCTAAAATTTTCAGCTTCTCCAAACCACTACATAAATGAGAAAAATGCATGTACCTCCATTACCCTATTCTGGCAAATCAAGTCAAGATGACTTGGATAATGAATGAGACAGAGACATGATGTATAATTCTGATCATCTGGAAAAGGCACAATTTAACACAGTGGAAAAAAAAGAAAGAGGATGCCAGAAGCATATTTATAATAAATAAGGAAGAAAAAATATTAATATGGCATTTGGCAATGCTGGAAGAGAAATATAGTGGGATATGTATTTCTCAGGATGACAGTTCTTCAAGAAAATTAAAAATTTCCCACAAAAAAAAAAAATCCTCCTGATTCCTTATCAAACACTTAAAAAGGTGTTTAACAAAAAATTATTTGCAGTGAACTTTTGTATTATTTCTATGTTCTAACTGTTGGAAGATGATCAGAAAGAGGTAAAATGTAACATTTAAATTTGCCACTTGAAAGAGATGTATATAAACGTTTAGAAAGAAATACGCATATGTTATTAGACATTAGATAGGAATACAATAACAACTTACTGTAAAATCAGCAATTACAATTAATAACTACTACTGAGGGAAAGAGATAAACATGTGCAGAGGATTAGACCATTCTTGGACTGGGGACTTTTTTCCCTTGTGAACTTCTTTTAATGCCTGGAATTAGTTCCTTTTCTCCCTTCATTTAATGTAAGTGTTCTCTTATGTTTTATGCAATTGTTTTACTAAAGAAAAATAGCAACTTCTCTATAATGTAATTTAGGACAAATTAGAAACTTTGAAATATGTTTTTGGGTTGTAAAAATGATCTTAATGAAGGTTTAGCAATAATATATTGACAATAATGTCTGAAATGTTTTCCTGGAATCAAAGAGAAAAATTCTAATTTTCATAATATATCATTTGAGAAAAAAAAATAAAAATTGCCCTACCATTTCTGACTATTACAGTCATTGTAATGACTTCTGGAGAGTCATCTACATCCATCAGGTGTCTGCAGGCCCCAGTTCCTGATCTCAGTAATGATCAGAGTCCTGTTGCTGTGAGAAGGCTGATTAAGGAGCCCACCTGGAAGTGTTAGGATCTCTCTCCTGTCCTGCCAGCACGGGAGGATCCACTTGTAAATTCCAAGGTTATCAGCACAAGTTTTCAGAAAACCTCATTCAACTTTTCAAATGGGTACAATTTATGAAAGTAAGTTTCTGCTTAAGGGTAGGAGAAACTCTGAGTAGCTGTCTAGCAAGCAAGATCTAAGCCAAATTTTCAAGAGCAACTTTTTTTCATAAAGAATTAATTAAGTTAAAACATTGTTCCTGCAGCCAAAACTTGATACACTGATGCAGAAAGATTAATACAGCTAAGCATCAGAGAGATGAAGAATTTCCTTCTAATTAAAACTTTCTGGCAGGATAACTGAATTGCCCTCGTATTAAAGATTAATGCATTTGATAGCTTTGATGGCTCAATATCCCCTGTAAATCATAAGAGTAAGATGCTTAAAAAAATGATTCAAGCTTATTAATTGCAAAAATAAAATATCACAGCATCTGCAGCAACTATAAAAAGTTGAGTAGCAATCACTGGCAAGTTAATTTTTATTTCTTTTTAACACGCTGCATTAGTGAAGTAACTAAAGCATTGCTGCCTCAGGGCGGCATTTTGCAGCTTCCCCACGTGTATTAGACAAACATTCACTGACCCATGTGGTTTTATGGAAACTGCTGTGCTTACAAGAATAAACTTATTTTCTCTTCAGCACGTCTGCAGCTGGGCATTAACCTGTCCTTACCCAGAGAGGGTATATGCCAGCTGGAAAATCAGCTTCCAGCAGGTGAAAACACAGAATCACGCCAAGCCCAAGCCCTGAGGATTTTTGCATTCTCATACTAAACTTTACTCCTCAACCCTATTTATTGAATTTATGGAGTTTTCCAATGGTTAGCCAATAAAAGCAAACTCTTTCTTCACATAAAGATGTCTTCATTTGAATGTGAGCAATATAATCTATTTCAACATGAATTCAGACATTGCAAGATTATAGCCTGATCTGCTTTGTGTTTGTGCTGAGCTCTCAACAATATTGACCTTGGAATATATGGGGCTGTTTGTGGAAAATATTATACTTTCTAGAGACTTTTGATTTTTTAGTTTACTCTTTAAGAGATTAACGACAAATCAGCTGAAGGTCTTCATACAATAAAATTCAAGCTAGAACTTATTTAAAACAGGATATTGCTCCTTCCTAATTTCCTGTCTTTTGACACATGTGGCTAAAGCAAGAATATAAGTTGTAGAGGTATCATCAACCTGGACATACTTCCAGTTCACAATAAATTGAGAAACTTCCTGGAACTCAAACTATTTCATTAAAATAAGTAGAAATTTTGTCCTAAGCAGGTGGTAAATAACACTTCCAGGCTTCTTTTGCAGGTGCCCCTGGCTAACAGGTTTTAGAAATTGAAATTTAACAGGAATATTTTTTACATTCTTTCATACTGCTCTTATTTATCAACTCTGCTCATGAAAAGCTTACAGAAGTAATCCCAGGAATACAACAAAAATGGTCAATTTTTCATCATGCAAATACACAACCTGGAGATAAAACTTTTTCACCAAGGTGCTTTCTGTTTATTCTAGTCTGTTTCAGTATTTTTTTTTTCTACTCCAGTGCGTTACATGTTTAAAATATTTTATATTGTTAGTCACTAGAGGTAAATGAGAACGAAATTTGATTACATATGCTAAAGAAAAATACAGGAGACATTGTAAAGTTCATTCTCTCCTGCAGGATTTGGAGAAGAGAGCAGATTATGTGCATCAAGACACATTCTGATTCCACAACTCACAAGGAAACTGAAGTTGATTGCATGCACAAGAATTAACCTATCATTTTTACCTATAAAAAACCTTACTAGTTTTTGTCACTGCTTCTCAGTGAAGCAACATAAAATATCTTATTTGTCTGAAGAACTAGGTGCTATATTTTGAAAATAACATATATTTTGAAAATAATATAGACGTTTTCTTGAGTATAGCTTGTGTTTTTAAGAGACCTGGAGGCCTGAAATAAAGGAAACCAATGAAAATCTTCAAACCTGAACCCAGTAACAGGCACTGATATTTATCTGTGCTCTTGTTTGAGCACTTCATGTTCACAACCATTTCCACATCAGCCATTATAAGGTTGAATTTGAAGGCTGTCTGTATTTAATTGCAGAAGGAACAATAACCTATAGCCTGATCCAATACAGGTGACATTTGCCCTGTTCACTAGGGAGCATCTTTTTAGTGTTTGAAGGAACAACTGCCTACTGCACTAATTTAATGGCTGCTTTGGAATGAATCTGCAGATGCAGTTATGTATACCCTGGCCTGGTGCAGGAAAGAAAAAAAAAAGGAATTTGTTGACACTAAACACTGAGTACAGGGAATAACACAAGCATCTGAGTCTTTGTGAAGCTGTTGTGAATAAGCAGTTCCCTAAATTTGTGCTATAATGTTTTCTTTGCAAAAGCCTCAACACCTTAAATATGTAAGCACAAAAAATTGTCTTCAAATTTCATTTCTAATTTGAAAAGGTGACTCCAAATAGCTTAGAGTGAATATTTTCTTCTTTTTTTTGTCTCAAATACAGATGAAATTTAGCATAGCCCACTTTGACAACGAATACCAGCCCAATCTTGTTTTTCTGTTTTTTTTAAATTTCAATACTTGCTTACACATACAGGCATCCCCATGCACTTCAAAGATACTGGAGCAACAGGCTACATAATTTAACTTAAAGCAAGTTAAAAAGAGTTGAAAATCCGTAGTACCACTTTTGCTTTTGAAGTTCAAGAATACTTTCTTTAGCTTTATATATTTATAGTTGGCCAATCCCAGCCTTTGGGGATTCAGATTCTGCACTCACTGGATTGATTGAATAAGATTCTTTTCTCAGTGGGGCATGTACACTTAAAATTGTGGCAAACACTACCACAAGAGTCCTCCTTCCAGGATAGAGCTCATTCTAATCAGAATTTTTATCATCCTGTTGCATATTTTTAAAATTAGGGTTTTTTCCTATTTCAGGTGTGGTCATGCCACTATTGCAGATCACACCTGAGAGCACATTAAAAGTCAATGGAGTAACTCCTACTAAATTCACTGGGCTTTGAAATCAATTTCTTCACATTGATTTCAAATGGAGCTGAAAGAGGAGCTGTGTGGGCTTATGAAGTTGGAATGGAGGAAAAAACTACTGCATTTGCCCTTATTATGATAAATAAGGTCAACAAAATGAAAACTGCATCATTTTTACAGCCAATAGCTCAGGCTGGATAGTGTCAGCAGAGATTTCCTTATTTGAAATTGAGGTCAACAACAAACACATTAAATGCCTGAAATTCAATGTCCCCAAAAATACACTCAAAGAAGGAATGGAGATGAACTTCACTGTTCAACTTTTCCTTAGACCAATATCTGAATGCATTGCAAAAGGTGATCAGGAAGAATTTTGCCCGAGAAACTTGGTAGAGACCTGTAGTGTGAGTGGATTTGTGCCCCTTGTAAAATTCTTTCTTCTGGAGGTGTGATGTGGATACACAGCATCCACTGAGGAGCAGGGAGGTCACTGGGGTCAGTGACACACAAGGTCCAAGGTCTTTCCATGCACCTGTCTAAAATTTTGCTGGCCTTAGACAGTAGCAGCATCACAAGACCTCTTAACTGAATGCTCCAAAGTTGCTCTTCTTGGGCTCAGGCACCTCCCTGTTTTCTTGACATTGCCACTTTTGGCTCACTACAAGCCCTCTCTTTCCAATGGGGTGGCACTGCTCAAAACTACCATATTGTAAAAGGGGCTGTGTAGCCACTGCATTTCCTGACTGTGAGGAGTTCACCACTGTCAAGGAGAAGCCAATGAAAGAGCCATAGCCTGGAAAATGAAGACAGTTAAAATATCTGTCTTGCAGTAATGTGATCATGAAAGAGGGAAAATACTCCTTGCTTATTGCTTTGAATCATGCAGAAGATATCCCCTGCCAACCCCCTTCCAGCTTATGAAGGAAGATGGGAGACCGTGAGCTCAATCAACAAACACTGGGAAAGGCAACATTCCCCATTATGCTGGCTTTCTAGGGATGGAAAGGTTTTTGCAGAAGTGACCCAGATCTCAACCAAGGCATGTTTCTCAAGAAAAGATAGAAGAGCATGTTTATTTTAAAAAGGTGACACAAACAATGAATCTCACATTTTCTATAATTTACAGTTAGGAAATTAAATGAAAAATATTTACACAAATATTCTCAAATTGTTGTAGAAATAGCACTTGACCCTAAGAACTGAAACGTCAGTAAATTTAGCATTTTTGCCTTTTCTCAAAATGTCATAGAATGGCAAAGATTCAAGTGAAGCTAATACACTGGTCTGACAGCCTGTTTTCTTTTAAAAAATAGCCTGTTCTGTCTGCAAAAATAGTCCCCAAAACTATATTCTTTTGTGACAGAAAGATTATTATTGTTTTATCTTTATTTCTCTCCAGGAACAGGCAATTCATCTACAGCCAAAATTAGAGTAGTGAGGAAAAGCAATCTGTGTTTAAAGTACTAAGCCAAGTAAAACAAACAGTGATCCTTAACAATAAAAGTGAACTTCTGCAGAGTGTAGAACTTCCGTATTTTCAGTCAGACAGAACCCTAAAGGCAAGTGGCTGCAATCCTGTGGGGAAGGTGGAGAGCCCTGGGGAAGCAACCAGCTTTGCAGACCAACAGGAGTGATCTCTTTCCTCAGACAAGGAACTGGACCTGGGGGAATCAGCAAGGTTCTCCAAAGGCAGGAACTCCCACAGGCAGCTATCAAAATCATTGTGCGTACAATGAGCACACACCAACAAAATTTAACCTGCAAAAAGGACTCACTAAAAAACTGTATTAGTCAAAATCCTTGAAATATGACCTTAGATGCTTAAAAATATCTCCCTTGAATTCTCCTTTCTCTGTTTTCATTGGAAGCATGTTTTTCCTCAGAAACCATTAATTCAAGATGACTTTCTCTAGATTTTGAAATATTATACCAAAGTTTCCTCAAAATAAAGAGCACAGATTTAAAAAGGACCACGTCTTCTAATTATGTTGCCCCCCACCCCTTGCTTACTATGCTTTGCTAGGATTCAACTGCACACAGAAATGTAAGGTTTATTTACCCATTTAAAAATTGTCCAGCAATTATGCATGCATACCAGCCTCCCCAGTGCTGGAGAACAATTCAGATGCATGAGAGTTCAACCAATCTTTTTGGATCTTTTGCCTAAATATTTCTAGGAGGGTACAGTTCAGTTGTTAAAAAAAACAAAAACAAAACAAAAAAAAAAACCCAAAAAACCAAACCCCCTATATTTAGGCAGACTCATTGTAAAGATTACAATGCAGATTTCATCTGGACTGAACACAGACTAAGAAATTATGATTATTAGCTACACACAGGGTCAAAGTGCAACAAGGCAGATTCATGGAGGGAAAATGCATTGAGAGCTACTGAATGGAAAAGGTACCACTCTAAGCTACAAACCACAGCAGAATAGATCCATTTAGTGAAGTATCACTATATGCTTACCCTGTTCTCATTCTTTTTCTCAGGTATCTACTTCAGGTTCCACTCAGAGGCCAGATAATAGGCTCAGAATCACCTCAAGGCCATCCTGGTTTGGCCATTTTCACATTTCACCATTTCTAATTTAATCTAAATTAAATACACAAGAAAACTTCATGTTCTTTGGTTCCAAATTGAAAAGAACCATTTCATCAGCACATAGCTGTGTAAATTAACAGGTTCTGATAGTAAAGCACTAACAGGCTCTTGGATATTATGCCCAACTACCATCTAAGGTGAATAATTGTGGAATCAGGCCATCTGCCAGCTGAGAAATTCTGTCACTTCTACTTTAACTGAGTATTACTTTACTTTGCAAGTTGACCTGTAATGAGGTTCTGATGGGAATAGATAGAAGCTTTTCAGGCAGCCTAACTCAATGATGAAAAATGATGGATATGAAATTACACTTTTTTCATATCATTCCCCTGCTTCTTCTACTGCAACCTTATAGCTTAATTTTTTAAGCTATAGATAAGAATTTTATTACAAATACCGTTATTATAAGGGTAATAAGAAAAAATAACACCATCTGAACAGTATGGCTTGCAGCACTCAATGACATGGGAAGACTCCCCTCCAAGGTTTCCCCTAAATGTGTTTTCTCAAAGGGAGTTGTGTTCCTTTACCCAGAGTTTCCCACAACTCCCTCAACACACCCCAAGTCTACAACACTATCACTGCCCAGTGCACAGAGTAAAAGCACACACAGCACACTCAGGGACTTTTCACAGACGATCATTTGTTGGTTGCTGATGTTCTTGGTGCTCCCAGGATGAGTAATGCCAGCTCAGCACCTGGTCCTTGCTAGCAAGGAAGCATCTGAAGAGCTGCCTGACACCACATCACACTTGCTTTCCTATGGCACAGCTGATCCAAGGCCAGCTTTATATTTATTGTCAAGATGGTTTCAAACTGGGGAAGGACAGATTTCAGTCCTACCGCAATATTAAATAATGTAGAGGAGAAACGCGATTACCAGCAAGAGGCCGAATTCCTTTTCTTCTAACCCTTGCTAAGCTACAGAGGAAGTTGGCTTTGAGATGAACTGAGGTGAAAATGTTTGACAGGTAATTTATTTCCACTTCTAAAACCTAAAATACATACAAATCAGAACATTTCATTTCCATAGGTCTAAAACAAACAAGTTCTATACTTTTTCTCCTTGTATAGGAAATGGTCCACAGACCCTAATATAGAGAAGGAGATGAGCCATCACTTCTCAAAAAGTTCCTGCCTCAATTTGGGGCTTTTGTAGCTTTGCAGGGATAGTGGCCTGGGTACTGTTTCTCCTGGGCAGTGTTCTCACTACTAGAAGTTGAATAGCATAAGGATTTATATACACCTTTCTCCTGAGAAATTAGATTTTAAAAAGCACAATAGAAACCAGTGCAAGAAATTAGCATAGCTGGTAAGAGGAACCAGGCAAGATACTATGGAAATGAGCTTATTCAGGTACAATTTTCTCAAACTATAAATACAGGCAATAGATCCAAGAAGGATATTTCCATTAATAATTATGCAAACAGACCTGCAAGTGCCTGTGTGTCAACTGGGTCATTATTATCTTCTTGCTTCTGAGCAAAGAGAGGTCTCCAGAAAGAACAGTGTATCACAAAAGTGTGGCCTTTTGTAGGAGGGGAAAACCAAATTTTTTAGAGAAGACCAAGTCTTTTGTTTATTTTAAACACAGATCATCCTGGGTCCCTTGGTTACTTCAGGGTAGTTCTCATATTTCATTCTTTGTTCAAAAGGAATGTTTGGGCTGGCTGCCTTTATGTCTGTTCATCCTCAGCTCTGCCAAAAGTTAGTTTTGAGCTGCAAGCAATTGACCACAGAGGAATAGGCTATCAAATAATTGATTTCTCAGAGCTTGTATGGCCTCAAACAGGTTTAGAGAGTGCTGAAGCAAGACAGAGTTAAAGGCTGTCTCTAATTCTGCAGCTCGTCAAGATGAGAGACAGCTTTATGGGCATTTCCAAAGGAATGGCTCTGCAAGCAGCCAAACGTGTGGGGACTCATAGCTGAGCCCTGCCAGATAATACTCAGAGCAGTCGTTCTCCACCTTTGCTGGACACAGTTTGCAGCACAGCTTTTGTTGTCTGGGCATTTTCTACTTCCTTTCAAAACAGAAGAAGCAGCAGGATTTTCCTACAACCTCAATGCTTTAAAAACAAAAGTCTGGGTTTATTTAAACACTAATACAAAACACATTATCATTAATGCCTCCAAGACCAATAACTCCTGCGACCAATTTCTATTGTCTGCAGGAAAACGTGACAGAACAGTTCTAAAAATTTCTCAGTGGAGGGAAAAATTATAGATTTCCTGACCAAGTAACTATTTCAAAATGTTACCAGTTGATTCAGCAAAGACCTTCAAGTTGTTCAATGTTCTGTGGCTCAGTTTTCTCCAAAAAAAAAAAAAAAAAAAAAAAAAAAGAGCACCCTACTAACTAAATGTTGTTTTATCACACTTGCTAGCAACACCATTAAGGGATGCTCTGACAGTTCTGGCACCATGACTGGAAGGTACCTGAACTCTTAAGTTGTTTTTTCCAATGCTGAACAGTGAAGAATGCTACAGATTCACCTAAGGATTTCTTTGTCTATTGCTCAGGGGTATTTCTGAGTACCTATTTCAGTGTCTCTAGGCTCTTTTTCAGCTATTAATGACTACAGTAAAATGTGAAAAACTCTGCAAAAACTCAAGGCTCCTATGATAGATAGAAATTTTATTAATGTATGAATTAACTATACATGTGGTTTTTAAATTCAATTTAAGCCTGAAAATCTAACCTTGGGGGTTTGAAGTAATGGGACATTAACTTCACTGCCTTTTACAAACTACCATGAAACATAAGTAAATGACAAAGACGAATAAAATCAGAATGATAAATGTTTTATAGTTGGTATTTTTAAAAAATAATGTTATTGCCATTGAAAACCTAAGTGAAATTAATTTGGTCATTCCAGCTTAGTCCCTTGTGGACAATAGTCTACATTTCAAAAGCATCACACATAATTTGGCAAAATTGGCAGCTTTGGCTCAGATGTGGCTTAGGGCTGAGTAAGCATGCAATTCCCCTAGTGAGAGTGCCCCTTTCCTTGAGGGTTAAGGTCAATGGCTAGTCACTGTGGGGTAGGAAGGTTGATATTGTCTGCTTGTATTCATCTCAACTGCAGCCCTGGAATTCCAGCTGCTGCTGCTGCACAGCCTCCCAGTGCCAGGAAATATATTATATTCTTCCCTTAAATATACATGCACCTTCCCTCTCTCCCACTCTCCCAGATAAAACACATCCTTTCCTTTTCCAGGACAGACAGCCCTTCAGTCAGTTTTATAATCCTTGTCCTCCCCCTCCTCCCCTTCCCATCCCACAGTAATATTTCACCTTATACTAGATTTAAAAGATTGCCCATTCTTGACCTAGAATACAGCTGGGCAATATACTAGTTTAATGGCAGGAAAACAGGGGCATCAATGGAAATTATAGAAAATCAAATTGAACAGATGTCAGGAAGCACATCAGGCATTGTAAATGTGAGGGATGCCCATCAGACAAGGTTATGGAGGTGAAAAAACAGAACACGTGAAAAAAGCAGAGCAAGAACAAGAAACCCAGCCCTCCCCCAGCTGCCAGTGACATGCTTTAACTGGTGCATTGGGAAGGTTATTCTGTGCCAACCTTCAAAGTGACACTGGAATCTACTTCCTTGTGTTATTATAAAATATGACAAACAAGTGTTACAGTAACAATGTATGAATAATAATTTAAAAAAAATCCTTAGACTCATTAAAAGTTAGTGGGGATTTAAATCCAGCCATGAAAGTATTAAGACATCTCTGATTTGTCAGGAATTTTCCACTGATTTTAACCTAGAGGGACAAATATTTTTTCCAAAGGTATTCAGACATTTAACACAGTAAATTGTGTCCACTGGGATTTTAAAAGAGCCTAGACACATAATTCTTATTAAAGTTTTTAAATGCCCACTGTCATCTCATCAGCATTCTTGGCATTTAAATCACTTTACAGAACTCGTTTAAGTTGAAGACTTTTTGCCTTTATTATGGCATCTAAGGAAAACTGTAGTATCAGATTCAAATACTAGTTCTGTACATGAGCTCCTTCCCTTCCAGTCAGGTAACTCTACTCATTGTCATGATGTAACACTAGCACAAGTTTTGCTTTCTTTCATCTTACTAAGTCACGTTTAACCAGAACAGTAGTTGGCTCAGGTTTTCAAAAAGAACAAATAGACCTTGTTCCATATTTTGAGACAATGAATGTCTCCCTGACAGTAGTGTTTAAGTCCTAAGGTATCTTTTTTCTTAAGGCTGACAAATCACAAAATACTGCATAGAATTTTTTGTCAACATACCTATGCTTTTTAAAAGACTATGTAATGCACATGAGAATAATTTGTTCAGTCTCTGCGAAGAACTGTATTAATACACATATATGACAGAAAAAATATTTAATTTGCTTTAACAAGAAATACTATATTGCCCAAGTAGCTTTTAAAACACCTTCCATTAATTTAGATATTTATTTTAAATAAGTGAAGAAATAATTACCATACAGTTTTCCTACTTTGTGCTATTAAAACTTGGTGAAATTGTTCCCCTAAGAGAAGGCCATTAGGGAATGTCATTCCGGCCTCAAGCCTGTGCCACTCCGCACTGAGTGCTCAGTTGGAAGGCAGGTAGACACAGGTAGGCACTGAGGACTGATGGCCAGACAAACTGAGGGCAAACAGGGCCAGGGTGAATCTCTGCCTACACAGGTCAGGGATTTCTAAATAGATCAGAAAAATTTATGTTCATTTTAGGCTACAAATTTGCTGCTGGAGGCCCTGGCATACAACTGTGTGTTGCTTACAATGAAGTTCAGGCACGGGAGTTTATAAAGGTCCCGTGGGACCAGGCAGGAATCAAATGATATTTCAAAACAGCACTACTGATCTCTATGTGCTTAAAAACACCTAAATTATATTTCTGTGTGAAAAGCTATCACCAGTCACCAATCAGATGCTCTTGTTGAAAAGGCTTTTAGTTTCTCCACATATTGAGTAGCCCTGTGTCTGTGCTAGTCATTCTCACTGCATATAGTCAAGTGCCCTTGACTGTGACTTGGCCAGTCTTAGCTGACAACAGGTCCACAAAATATGCACTTCACTCATTTTGGGTATTTCAGAGTAATGAGACATAGAAAATTGAAGGAAAAGACAAAACAGCACAAGAAAATTTGGCCAGAAAGTTCCAAATACAACAGTTTCAAACTTTTCTTTAAAGCCAAAATGCTTTGAAATTACTTATAAGAAGTTTCCCTTAATTGAAGTAATGTGCACCTCAGATCTTAGTAGGAAGTAATGGTATAGAGAGATTAAGGTTTAAGTGCACTAAATCATCCCGGAGCATTTCCCTTTCCACCAGCCAAATCTACCTCCTTGCTAGAAATGAGACTTGCCAAAACTGGGGTGTCTGTCAAATGACATCTAAGGTCAACATGAGGAAGTGTTCTCAAGAGCACAACTTTTGTCCCCCCAGTTCAAAAATTTGCAAGAAGATCTGTTTACTATCTGAAGGTTGCTATCCACCTTGCTCGTCATTTTGCTCATTACTTCCAGTTCTTAATTGTTTGGACCAAGTCAGTCCAGCTCATCTTTAATTGGAATAAAGAGTTAATCTTTTATACAAAGGACCCAGCTGAGTCTTTGTATGTGTTTGAATGTGTAAAGGGCTTTTGGCAGTTTAGAGTGTGTGTGGTGTTAGCAGGATTTAGCTCATTAGCAAACCACAAAGGCTCTGCTGACACTGTACTCTGGGCAAAATACATGAGGCCAACCTACACCCTGTGGACATGTACAGCATAACTACATAATAAACAGGCATTTATTAATAATTTTATCTGTCACACATGTAGAAGGA